>NC_079321.1:63222023-63848773 GCF_029931775.1 Euleptes europaea
TCCATATAGGCTGATTTGTCCCTGTAAGGCTCAGGAATTGTATGCTTGGCAGATTGAATCAAATGCCTGAAAACGTTCTTGATTCTGCAATATTTTCCAAAATACAGTTTTCAGAGAGTTGTTTGTTTGGAATTTGTTCAAATGCAGTAGGAGTTCTGTTATCACAAACATATTTGAATCTTGGATAGGGCTGCCAGCTCTGGGTTGGGAAATTTCTGGAGATTTTGGGGGTGGAGCGTGGAGAAGATGGGGTTTGGGGAGGGGAGGGACCTCAGGGGAGTATAATGCCGTAGAATCCACCTTCCAAAGCAGCCATGTTCTCCAGGGGAACTGATCTCTGTAACCTGAAGACCAGTTGTAATTCCAGGAGATCTCCAGCCACCACCTAGAGACTGGCAACCCTCATCTTGGATCGAAGAAATATGCCTCAGTCTGAGCTGGCCACAACAATATTATTTTAAAACACTGTTTTAAATAACATTTCACTCATTATTCATAGTTTGGAGGGTTGGTGTTTCTCAGTTTCCCCCTAGGGTTGCCAGGAAATTCCTGGAGATTTGGGAAAGGTGGAATTTGAGGAGGGGAGAGAACTAATTCCATAAAGGGGAGATTCCATAAAGTTAGGCTTGCCAGCTCCAGGTTGGGAAATATCTGGAGATTTTGAGGGTGGAGCCTGAGAAGGGTGGGGTTTGGAGACTTCAATGCCATAGCGTCCAATTTCCAAAGTGGCCATTTTTTCCAGAGTAACTGTTCTCTGTTGTCTGGAGATCAGTTGTAATAGTGGGAGATGTCCAGCCACCCCCTGGAGGCTGGCAACCCTATATAGAGTCCACCTTCTGAAGCTGTCATTTCCTCCAGGGGAACTGATATCTGTTGTCTAGAAATCAGTTGTAATTCCAAGAGATTTCCAGCTACCACCTGGAGGTTGGCAAGCCTAATCTCCCTCCACATTTCAAATTTTCCCTTTTCAAGCCTTTGGTGAAAAAACAGGAGAAGTCCACAGGAAAAACTCATTTTCCCATGCTTTCTGTAAGATTTACTCTTAGTACTAGACAAGAAAATTTGTATTTCCTTCTATAATTACAAGGGATTTTACAGTACATGAATGAAAGACAAAGTCTACCCCAAAGACATACATCTGTTTTACATAAGATGAATGTATTTAGGAGTGTGAGAAATTGCTTAAAGATTATCTTGATACTGAGAATATACTGTTTATTTACTTTATAATTATCCAGGGCTTGTTTTTGGGAATCTCTCTATAATTTTCACTGCTTGGTAGACAAGTATGCTGAGACATCAATTTCCCCTTACCCCCGGAAGGAAGACAGGAGACAAGTTATGGAGTCAACTAAGCCAAAATTTAATTAAGCATCTGCAATAATAGTATAAACAAAGAACTCGTAAATATCATAAGTTCTTATCCTAGTACAGGCCAATCTGTTGTTAATCCTTCAAGAAATAGGATTTCATTCTCTGGTTTCACTCCCAATATGGTTCAGACGTTGAGAATCTTAAAGACTAAAAAAGTAATTATTCCAGCATAAGCTTTCATGTGCCAGAGTTCACTTCATCAGATGCTAGAATACATTTTGTTAGACTTTAAGGTGCAATGAAACTGCTATTTTTATTTTGCTGCTATGCTCTTGTACCACTTGCTGAACCTGCTAAGTATATATCATTATCAGATTCAGAGAGATTAACTTCATTTTATTTATTTACTTATTTACTTCATTTATTCCCCATGGTGTGCTCCAAATCCAATTCTACAGGGACCTGTATAACTGATCTCTATGGATTTGAGATGTCTCATGTTCTGAATGGGGTAGAAATGTAAAATGTATGAAAATTTTGAAGACATGGGCAAAATCAGGTTTTCCCCATTTTCCCCCTGAATAAAAAAACAGAAATTTGGAGGGGAATTGTAAAATATGTAATACTTACTATCCTATCAAACCTAAACTAATGTAAATGTTTTAACAATATAAAATGCATCATTTATAACTTACTTAGCATATAAAATTGCAATATTTGACATATTCATGGAATTAAATGCCTGAGATCATGATGGGTACCCATGTTGGTCTGTAGCAGTAGAAAAGAGCAGAGTCCTTATAGACTAAAATAAATTCTGGCAGGGTATGAGCTTTTGTGAGCCACAGCTCTGAAGAAGTGAGCTGTGACTCACAAAAGCTCATACCCTGCCAGAAATTTTGATAGTCTTTAAGGTGCTACTGGATTCTTGCTCTTTTTTACTGCTATAAATGCCTTAGGGCCCATTCCTGAAAAATGGGCCCAAAGGCCTTAGGAGGCCGACTACGGCCTCTGCCGGTGCAGGGGCCCATACCGCCGGCGCCCGGCAACATTGCAGGATTCACAGTGGAATCCAAGAGCATCACCATGATGTGATGATGTCGGTTCTGTGGTTGTGCAGGAACTGACCTCGCACTGTTGGAGCAATGATGGTTTTCCCAGCATTTTTTCCTCCGGTCTACGTGGCAGATCTGACCTAAATGGCCCAGGCTAGCCTGATCTCGACAGATCTCAGAAGCTAAGCAGGGTCAGCCCTGGTTAGTATTTGGATGGGAGACCACCAAGGAATACCAGGGTTGCTGTGCAGAGGAAGGCACTGGCAAACCACCTCTGTTAGTTTCTTGCCATGAAAACCCCAAAAAGGGGTCGCCAAAAGTCGGCTGCGACTTGACGGCACTTTACACACACACACATGAGGCAGAAATAATGGAACGAGTCCATTAAGGGCTATCTATATGATATCTGATAACATGCATTCCTGAGACATCTCTTTATTTTGTTTTTGCAGTATTTTTAATTGTTTCAAAAAGAGTGGGGAGGTGAATGTTTCCATGAAACCTTGTTTTATAAATTACACGTTCGGTATATTCTCATCTCTCTTTCTATACTCCCTGCCCCCTCTTGTGTCTTCTCAAGCCTTCAGGCAGGGGCATCTTTTTGTTGTTTACATTTCTGTGAAATGTATTTTACATGCTTCAAAGAGATCATGATATGTCTTAAACAGGTTGCTGAAACCATTCCTAGAAAGAACAAAAAATGGGGAAACAAGAAACATTCTACTGCAGGTACTGCAGTTTTAAAGAGCAGGAAGTGTATAAGTCAAATTAGATGAGAATTAATGCATTAATTTATCAGAATAAAAAAGAAAGTTATGTAGAAGATTCCAGAGAAGTTGCTTTACAAAGCACCATAGCAAATTATTTGGATATCTTTCTTCCTATTATAGACTCACAGAAGCCCTGACTTTTGAATAACCCATGCCCTATTAACTCCTCATAATTTTTTGCTTCACACAGCTTTGAGAAGATTGTGTTCCTGTTCAGATACCTGCCATTACGGTACACGGTCAGTAGAAGCTAGACTACGCAGTTTGGTTGGTGGCCTAGTCCTAAATAAACATATACCAAACTATCCTAAATCCCCGAGACACATCCATGCTTTTTCTGCGTGACATCTCTCAAAACAAGGTCCTTCCAGATTTTTTACCCTCTGATAACCCATATGTAGGGTTGCCAGCTCCAGGTTGGGAAATACCTGGAGATTTAGGGGGTTGAGCCTGAGGAGGGCGGGATCAGGGACTTCAATGCTGTATAATGCCATAGAATGCACTTTCCAAAGTGGCCATTTTCTCCAGGTGAACTGATCTCTGTCGCCTGGAGGTCAGCTGTAATAGCGGGACAACTGCAGCCACCACCTGGAGGTTGGCAACCCTACCCATATGTGAAGAACTTCAGGCTCTGTCTTGATGCTAAACAGCATTGGTAGCTTTTTCCCCCTTGGCAGGGCTCCTGTACTTTTAACAACTGCATGTCGGGTAGAAATTTAAAAATGAACATTTTTCTCAGATGTGAAGCTGCTAAATTTCTGACGGTTATATAACTGTTAGTCACAGATGCTCTGAAAGAATTGCAAATACAATAAAATGTTGTCTCTGTGTAAATTGCTGGAGCTGATACAGCCACTTGTTCTATAAGTAAGTGCTGAGATCAATGGAAGACAAAGAGTAGATGCCCTTGTCCTGTATTTGAAAAGTCAGAGGAAATGACAGCAAGGAAAAGCAAATGAAGATGGATGAAACTTTAGAGTGAAGGGGGTCCTCTCTTACAGTGGACAAGGATGGAGTATTGCCTCTTGGGTCATTTTGGTTACTGCTTTTCTTTGTGGTGTTTTTCAAAGGGCATTTCCAGAGGAGCACTTCCTGATGATGGCCGAGGCAGAGACCTTTTAAAACTGTAGGTGAATCAGAGGTCATTGTAAATTGAACTCGCCAGCTTTGATGGGGACAAGGGAAAGAAGTCCAGGAAACAAAATGCTAATCTTTGCTTTGCCTCAGAAGAGTTGCACCGATACAATATCATTTCTTTGTTGGTCTGTTTATTGGATTTATATCCCACCCTCTATCCCAGCCAAGGCTGGGCTCAGGAATTTTTCTTTCATAAAACTACCAGATTGGGGTGTGCCTGTGTGCTAAAAACTACACTTACAAAATCACAACGAAACAGTAATGAGATAAAATGCCTAGTTTAAGGACCTCTACTAGATGTGTGTATATTAGAAGGCCTGGAATTATGGTGCTAATTTAATATCCTTAGAAGGGATTCAGTTTGGGGCAGTAAGGCATTTGCCTGGATTATGACTCAACATACTTGTGACTAGTGTTAGGGATGGGGCAGGCCTTCTGCCGGCAGCCCTAATTACCCATTGCATCTAAATGCCAAAACAGTTGTCAGAGTATTCATTTGACATGTTCATGGCATCAAGCTCCAGTTAGCATTCTGGTTGCCACATTTTGAATCGATTGCAGTTTTCAAACAGTGTTCAACACCATGTTACAGTTACAGTAGTACAGCCAGGATACTACATGGCACGTGTGACAGTACCAGAAATACTTCCCTCCCCCTGTAGTGGCAATATGCGGAAGAATATTGTACGAGGAGTTTTAGGTTGACATGTCACATATTCCTCCATATTCCCTATATGAAAGTATAGTTTTCTGTAATGAATGTTAGTTTAGTTTGTTTCTGTAGTGTTAAAAAGGGGAGTGTTGGGTTGCCAGATGCGCTTACTAGTTGATTAGGCAGTCTATGCTGGCTCATGCAGCAGCTGGTGTGCATGGTCAGGAAGGCAGGGCTGTGGGCCAGGTGCCCTGAATCTACCCAAAGTACCTGGCCTAAGTGAAAAACCCAAGGAAGGAGACGAATGGTGGGCTTCTGCACAGATCAGCCTGGATGCTGTGTGACTGGACTGTTGACCCTGGGATCTCTCTGGATGCTGCACACGGAGCCCCTGCAGCCAAGAAGGAGAGAGAGACTTATGTAAAGTATTATTACTTTGTGTTACTTTGTATTGTGGATTATAAACTGATAAACTGAATGTTGTGTTACTTTATAAGTAAAGCATTGCCTTTTCTCCACCTACTAGTATTTTCATTGCCTCCAAATCTTAAAGAACCTCTGCCTTGGCAGAACACCCCCCGTAGATAAGAAGCATGCCTAGGGAGCAATCCTAAGCAGGTCTGCTCAGAAGTAAGTCCAGTTTTATTTAGTGGTGCTCCCCACAAAGTGTTTTCAGAATTGCCGTTCTAGTCACCTTCATCAACTGTTTATCAAGGGACAGAAAAAGTCTAGGAAAATCCAGAAACAGCAAGCCTGCTGTTGTACAGCTATTCCTGTGTCACTCAACACTGCCCCCCCCCCAGCATTTCTATTTTGTCTAGATGAAGTTTTGTTAACCCTCATTTAGTCATTCACAGCTGCCAGACATTGGTTTAGCACTTCTGCCATCTCCCTGGAATGAGATGGGAAGGAGAAAGGGTGTCATCAGTAAACTGGTAACAGCTCACTCCAAATCTGCAGATGATCTCTCTCATTAAACAGAATGGGGGACAAGAGAAAACCCTGAGGACGCCTATAGACTAATAGCCAAGAAACTGAACAGTAACACCCACAGACACATACACACCACTTTCTGACACATG
This sequence comes from Euleptes europaea, assembly GCF_029931775.1. Lineage (NCBI taxonomy): Eukaryota > Metazoa > Chordata > Lepidosauria > Squamata > Sphaerodactylidae > Euleptes > Euleptes europaea. Next base: position 63,228,034 of record NC_079321.1, read on the forward strand.
CCCCCCAAGAAGCATTGGAATAATTTTAACACTCTTCCTCCAAAAACATACTAAAAAGTTTTCTATATTTGATAGTACCTAAAATTATTTATATAACACTTACTGTATTTTTATGAATAAAGCCGCAATTAAAATTATAATCTAATAGATACAAAACAGATGTCACCCCCATGAGTGAAAAATAAAGATGCATCCTCAGCTGAAGGGATTTTGAGAAAAACTATTGTATTAAAAAAGCAAACAAGGGTTAAACATGACTCCTTAAAATTAATCTTAGCTAATAATAGCAGAAACTAGGAAAGTAAGAGCTTGATGAGATTAGTTTACATTATTTATACTGCCTTGTGGTACTGAGGAACAGGGTAGTACATTACTCACGAAGGAGAGAATCAGTGTCATCAGTGAAAACAGGCGTTTAAAAATTCATTTAGCATCAGCTGGAAACTTGCTTTTAAATTATTCTCCAGAAAGAGACAATACATATTACTGTTTTCTGCTGGAAAGCCATACCCAGGTGGTGAAAGTTAAGTATTGTTGTTCAGATAAGGTCTGAAAGAGGTTTTCCTGTATGTCTTCCTTGCCCTTCTGTCAGATGTCCTCCATCAATCCAGAGCTGTGGACAGACAAAGTCCAGGCCTATTTTGACAGCTTTTGGAGCAGTGAGTCGTACTTACTGGCTATGTTTTGGATACAAGCCATTTCACATCTCTGACTGCGGATCTATAGTAAAGAGGTGAAGATCACAAGAGACAAGTGGCTCAAATTAGGAAGTAGCATTTACATCTATAACAGTGAGCATAACAGCTAGCTAGTGTGTAAAAAGATTTTTTTTTACCTTAGGGGGGCAAGTTTATTTCAATCAAATTTTTGTACAGGGGTGCCACATGAGCACACAATAAAATACAAATTGCTTCTTTAAAGGAAACTGCTGGATACTTCATAATAATTGTTCATCCATCTGTGGCTTTGAGTAAAAAAGTCATGCATTCTTATCCATAAATTTTGTGAATAATTCCATTTCCAGCAATTAAATAGGGCTTACTTTTCTTAATTATTTTAAAACGCATTAACCAATGGTTCTCTAGATAATTTACTGTGTTAAAAGAATGAACAGTAAAACTAGAAAAAGTATAAAATGCCACAACCACACTTAAAGGAGGGGGCAGTTTTTGCTGATCCTGCTTCCCACAAGACACCTCTGATCCTTAAGTTATTCCTGGAGGGTCCCCCATCCCCCAGGAGCAGCATTTGAAGGTGTATTTTGGACTGTTGCAGGAGGTAGGAACTGGTGAAAATTTCCTTATGCCTGTGGCAATCTAGGTGGGGTAATGATGGACTTTTTACCACATTGCCAAAGCATTGAGCAGTTTTCCCCACCATCACCTTCTGTAACCAAGCCATCAGATCCTGAACCACTGGAGTACCTGGTACCCATTCCAGTCAATCAGCCCAAGGAATGCCATGATTGATGGTAACAAAAGCTACTGAGTAATGGTCTAAGAATATCAACAGGAATGCAGTACCCCTATCACTTTCCTAGAAAAGATGATCAATCAGGGCGACCAAAGCTCTTCTAAAATCTTGCTAGAAGTTCAACTGAAATGTGTCCAGATAATTCCTCGTTCCTGAAAGCCTGGTGATGTGTAGTCAGTGCTTAGCGGTTGCTAAGCCCCTTCCCCCCCAAAAAAAAAAATTAAATGTTTACCAGTAGTTACTAGCTGTTTAAATCATTTAGGCCCAGGGAGGGCATTTTCAGGAGTGATTTCACAACTGCTGCCTCCTATGTTTTCTTCTTTACAATCTCTTAGTAATATATAAGATTTCATTTTCTCATAGCAGATACTTAAACTAGCCCTTATAGTTGACTGAAGTTTGTGTAAATACAATTATTTTGATGTGGATGATCTGGCCACCTGGATCCACCTCACAGGAACATCGAGACTATACTACTGCAACACACTCTGCATACATCTCTCCGCAAAGGCAATCTGAAGACTGCAGTTGGTAAAGAATGTCACAGCTAGTTATTATTGGGAGCCTGGCAGAGTATGTATATTACTCTCATTCTGCAGTCATCCCAGTGGCTGCCTATCAGTTACTGGGCTCAGTTTAAGGTACTGGCCGACACATACAAAGCCGTCCATGGTCCCTCATATCTACGGGACCACCTCTCCCTCTGCATAAATGCAGCCATCTGCTGGCAACCTACTTTCTAGAGACTTGCTTGAGACAGCTCACAAAGTAAATCAATACAATAAAGTTATCAATAATTAGCATCCAGAAAACCAACCACATATTTACTGATATATACTTTAAAGGGGGTGAATGGGTTTTTAAAGATGATCACAGTGAGATGAGCAATATGGTCAGTTGCTGAAGGTTTGTGATCTGATACTTATATTACAAAATTGTTAGATATAAAAAACTGTGATTTCCCCCCCCCCTCTCAAACACTATGTAATTACAAGCCTCAGAAAAACAATACTGTTACTGGGCTTCTTGACCAATAATCTCTTGCAAATATTATTGTAAATTATTATAATTTCATCTATATTTATAGTGGGAAAATAAGTCAATAAGCCTTTGGATAAGAGGTTAAAATAAAGGGAGATTGAAAGAGTCCATTGCTTCTGTATTTTTGAGCCCATGACTTCCAAAATCAAAGGCTTGCCCCAATAATCCTAATGGATTGACTTCCAAAATTCCTTGGATTTGTAATGCTGGACTTGTTTCTCTCTGGGGCTTATCTGGGTTCCCTGCAGATAGATTTTCAGGTTTATAAACTGTAATACCACTTAGTCCAGCTGTAAACTTGTGGTGGCTGACTTAATACAACATTATAGGAAGGAAGCAGTTTACCTGTGGAAGTCCAGTATATCAAATACCAAGAGAGTGGGGGTAGGGAATAGCCTTTTTCAATTAGTTGGCTGTGTGGCCTGATTGAACAACTGCCCTGTGGCTAACAAAGCTTTGTTTGTAGTATCAGCTTGCTCCTCATCCAACATGGCAAACAGAGCGATTTTATGGCTGGTCATTAATGGACTAGTCATCGGGTGGGGAGTTTGTTCTTAAATGGGGGCTTTGTCTTATCCCTGCTGTTTAAGCCCCCTCCGAGCACTCCTCACCTGTCATATCTGTCATACATTTAATTCATCACGCTCCCTGGTCAAAAGCTACACTGATAGTATCAAAAGAAGAGGAGGGAGCGTCTTATAACTTTAGCGATCAAAGGGGATTACCAAGCAAATAAGATTTTAATGAAGAAAGCAGGTTTGGAGAAGGACAATTTACTGCATTGTGATTCAATAACTTCCATGGAAAAACAGGGTTTCCTTAATTCCTGCCCCTGCAGAGAGGAATATTAAGCTGCTGCAGAATAAAGCATATTTTATATTTTTCAGATGTTTATAGGTAAACTTGTCAATTAGGTTGAGAGAGATAAAACCCTTAGATTGTATTGTTTCTAAAATGCAGAAGTCAGTAATCACATTTCAAGAAGCATATTTAAAAATAATTAATCTGATCGGGAGCAGTTGAACTGTACTATTGATATTACTACTATGGCAAAGCAGGCCTTTTTCTTTGAATTTCTTTGAATATCAGTATAACTATAATAATTTCATTTGTAGCCATTTCAGAGACAAAATGGCAGAAATTCCCTACTCTCATACCTTGTTTGATACCAAGAAGACAATGACCTGCATTCAGCCGCTTTTTGAAGACTTACAGGCACTTAACTTTTCTTAAGAGGCGACAAGAGAGTTCTGCCAATTCTCCTTTCTGCTGACCTCCACAGGAATGAAGTTAAGGAGAGGCTCAGCGGGCTGCAATAAGAGGAATCAGCAGAAATCATCCCTCCCACAAAAAAACTTAAGGGTACTTAAAGTTTTGTAATTGTATGTTAAGATTCAGGCAATTCTTGTTATTAGGATAGGCTCAGAAGACTATATTCCACAATTCATTCATTCATTCATTCATTCATTCATTCATTCATTCATTCATTCATTCATTCATAGACCTTTATTGGCATAAACTATATTCCACTATATACAAGGCCTTTATAGGGACTTACTGGATACACCCTATCTGCTTATATGTTTCTATAAGGCATAGCAACCTTTTTGACACAAGTACCAGAAAACCTGCAGTCTTTATCTATGAAGGTGGTGTTGTGCTGGCTAACAAAACTGGGTAGTGGGGAGAGAGATTAGGGTTGTACTTGGCCAGAACTAGGGTTGTCAGCTCTGAGTTGGGAAATTCCTGAGGATTTGGGAGTGGAGCCTGGGATGAGTGGGGTTTGGGAATCCTCAGTGTGATATAATATCATAGAGTCCACCCTCCAAAGCAGCTGTATTCTCCACGGGAACTGATCTCTGTAGTCTGGAGATCAGCTGTAATTCTAGGAGATATGCAGGCCCTATCTGGAGGTTGGTAACCCTACCACACACACTGGGAGCAAGCTGGGCCCCAACAGGGCACCTGTATCTCAGTGCTCACCTCAGTCTTTTGGGCAAAGAAGCAACCCTGGGTGCCAAGCAAAATGTGTGTACTGTTAGGTACAGGTGCTGGAGTTTGTCAGCCCTGGTTTATAATATAATGCATCCTCAATGGTAGTGTGTTGGATGTTTTATAACATGCTTATTATTGCATTAATTCAGTCTTTAATGCACATAAAATCTTTTCCACCTTAATAATGGGGGGAGGGGTTATCTGACAACTAAAAAAAAGGTGGATTATCCACAGATGCTGCTGCTGCTGCTAATTGAATGTAACACTCCATGTCCAGAGTCATTCAGAAAGAAAGCTGATTAACTTACAAAGACAGTAAAATGAAAAAAATTAACAGATTCCCAGAGACTTATTCTGTGTGAACTATCATGTCAAATATATGAGTCAATATCAGTATTGTATCATTTTATTTTAACTATCTTAAATTGCAGGGTGGGGAATGAAGTCTGTAAAGTCTGACTTTAAATAATCAGGATATCAGGTGTTAGTACAACATTTTCTCACAGATCTAATAGAGGGGCACACATATGATATAAGCAGAATTAATAAGGAATTGGTAGAAACATCAAACCCTCAAAGCAGGTTTTTGCCAGGATTTTGTAACAGTATGCAGCTCGGTGCTTATTCCAAATTCGTGCCATGCTTTAGCAGTCCTCTGATTTAGGATTTTCAGTGGCATGGACAATCTGGAGAGCAAATGTTATATAGTGGCATCAGTCTGGGATCTGAAGTACCGTGGTTCAAATCCCCACTCAGCAATAAGGTTGCCTGGGTTACATTGGGCTAGTGACTCTTTCTCATGCTAACCCACCTCACAGGGTTCTTTTGAAAACAAAAAGGTTAAATCATGGTTTATAATTTTGAAAACAAAATGATAAAATGGTGGAGAGAGACCCATTGAAAAATATTATGAATGCAAAATAGTTGAATATTAGTTGGACACTCCCAGTGTGGTCCTAAGAAATCTCCCATGAAGTAGGCACCATTGACTAAACCTGAGTAGGATTCTGAATGATCAGGGTGCTGATTACTTTATTTGCATCATATTTGCTAAAATAGTTTGCTTGTTTACTATTCCACCAACTCTTCAACATATAAGCAAATATGCCTGTTTTCCTTTTTCAAATGTTAGAGGGCATAAAAAGTAAACGCAGGAAGGACATATGCAATGTATTGAATTAAATCTATTTGAACAGCTCTCCTTTTTAATGCTGGCGAAGCCCTCCTTTGCCTCTAAAATATGTATGGTAGCACCATCTGTTCAACTATTAAAATAGCATCTTAGCTTCTCAAATTAAGAGCTGCTAGGCAATATAGGGTGCTACATGAAGTCTTTTGTGAACACCTTTCCTCTTACTAGGTAATATAAATAAATCAGCCCTATCAAGAGATTAGGAAATGCCTATATAAACACACTGAAGTCATGGGACGGAACAGTCCACCTTCTTTATGTCTTCACTGCTAAATTTAGTATATTAATGTCTGGTGGAGACATATTGTAAATCATTATCTTTTTTAGGCAAGAACCTCTGTATAAAGTGAAAAAATACCTTGCAATCTAAGGTGATTTTTATATATAGTATGTGTGTGCCCACACATGATAAATCAATTAACTGTAGGCCTTAAGTCTTCTTATGCACAATAGTGTCACTGTGACAAAACACAGTTAAAATATCTACTCTGCTTACAGTTTATTCATCTTTATTGTAGTAGATATTTGATAATGGGGGGAGGGAGAGAAAAAGAAACAAGCACTTCAGAGCTTGCAGTGACGCGTGCCAAACACGTGGAAGGTAAATCCCCTAATTCATTCTCTTCTTCCAGCATTCCTTGGCAGGTAGCCAAGCTAAATATTTCTGCTGGATAAAAATGACTGTTGTAAGCAGCTACCCTTAAATGGGTAGCTGTATGGTTGTATCCGAGGGGACTCCTGTAAGGAAAGGAAGAGCCAACATGTGTGTTCCCTGATCTATCTATTTATTTATTTTATTAAAAAGGAGCTTTATGGACCATGATTGGATTAACAGTGAACCCCGGAGGAAGAGGAAAAACAAATTGGGAAACTGGTTTAGCACCCCCACCTTTTTGTCATCTTCTTTTGGGATTTCCTGGCTGGCTGCCACCTTGAGTCTGTTGAATGTTCTTTAGATAAATCAATTAAAAAGGCTTTAATATTTGGGTGATTGGAGCACAACATATGGGCTACTGGTGCTGGTGTCATGTGGCGCTTGCAGTTAATTGAAATGATTAATAGAGGTGTTAGTTTCCTAAGACTAATTGGTGAAAATAATGTAATTGAAAGCATTGAGGGCTTCCAGTTCTTCCTTAATAGTTGTATACATGAACCATTTGAAAACCTAACAAAAAATAGAAGTTTGTAGATCATCATGTAGTAGTAACTGAGTTTAATGAAGACATAAAGAGATCCTGAGTGGGAGTCTGTGTTTGTTCATGTTTTAGAAATGGTTAAAATGCTCTGCAATATTCTGTCGGACTTTTGACAGAATTTGCTTAATCAGTTGTGTTGTCCAGTGACAATCTATGATGCTATACCCAGAGCTTTCTATTACAAGCTAAACAGAACTGATCATTCAGGAGTACAAGTCTCTTAGCTTGTGAAGTCACCAATGTTCCTAACACATTTCCTAACACATAGCCTAGGCTTTTTCAATTGGGGACCCAATGTGGTCCTCAGGGAAGCCATGGGCCCACGCTTGTGGGTCAAGCTCTTCCTTTAATGTTGCATTCCATCTCATGCTGGACCAGTCCTTCTTACAGCTCTCAGATCCCACAATATATGTGTTATCCACTGTGTCCAGGCGATTGGGGACATCTTGGGGACCTGTTGGCTACCATCAGGCTGGGAAAATCTGAAAGTGATGTCAAGCCTCTTTAGGAATCGCCAAAAACTATGACAAAACCATAGAGCTTCCAGCAATTCCTAGAGTGGAGTGATGTCATTTCCAGATTTTCCCTGGAACTGATATCATGCCGTCATCTGAAAGTGATTTTTTTTCATTAGTCATCCCCCCTCTCCCCGGCCAGCCACATAAACTGGGGGGCTGGGATCCCCCAACCCCGGTAGGAAAATGGCAACCTGCTGGAAGCCATGCTGAATGGTCAGAAAGGACTTCGCTAGTCAGTGGCAGGTGCAGAATGGCCAGTTTACTTAAAGAGAAATTTCCCAGTGGGCTGGTGTCCTGGAGGGCTACTGGCAGCCAGTTCCAAGAAAGTTAAGCCCCAGTGCTGCAGGGGCCCTTTAGCTTGGTTCTTTATCTGTGTTGGTTCTCCAATTGCCTCTTCCTGAACTGCCACCAGTTTGTTGGAAGAAACAAGGTTCATTGTTGGCACTGCAGGGGCCAATCAACTTGGTTTGCTCCTAGGCCATTTTGTACTTACTTTTCTGCCCCTAGTCAGTGGCACACTAAAGGTCTTTGTGCCTCTGTCTTGAAATACTGTCTTATATTGCACAGAAATGTGAAATACATTGCATATTTCATGGAACTGGCAGCACAGATATCACAAAACTCATTAAAAGGAAAAAAGTGAGGAACACCAACTGTGAGACATCTTTATGACTATATTGTAATCAACATACATTGCAGTTTTTCCCCCTGCAATGCCTCATTTATAAGACTTTAGTTGCATCCATACACATATATGTTTGGCACGATAACTTGTATGATTTTTCACATAAGATAATTTACGCATTTTTCCATGAACCCATTTATAAAAATGTCATATGTGAAACAGTTCTCAGCAATAATAATTCACTCAAAGAGGAGGGGCTGTGACTCAGTGGAAGAGCCTCTGCTTGGCATGCAGAAGGTCCCAAGTGCAATCCCCGGCAGTTCCAATTAAAAGGACCAGGTAATAAGTAATGTGAAAGACCTCTGACTGAGAGCTGCTGCCTGTCTGAGTAGGCAATACTGACCTTGATGGACCCATGGTGCAATTCGGTGTAAGGCAGCATCATGTGCATGTTCAAATTTTTACAAAATCATTGTTATTATTCGTATTGTTAATTTAAAGAAGCCTCTCAAAAGTATAGATGGGTGTTGTTTGTTTTTAACTAATTGTGATTGTGTGGCTATCTCTTGACAGTCAATGAGAAACCACAGGAGACTCTCCACTGGTTCAGAAGAAGGGATGCCATTTGTATACTGCATCCTAAACTAAGCAGCATAAAACTGAGGATGGGGAGACACATGGAAATCACATCTTTTCCTCGAAATGGCTCATCCATTCCATTCATAATGGGGGGTGGGCACTACCTTAGATATAAGATTCAGGACCAGCCCAAGGGCTTTTCATGACCTAGGCCAACCAACAAGGACTTGGCCCCCACCAGCTGGCCCAGGCATGCCCCAAGTCACAAACTGGGCATGAGCCACGCAGACGGCTGGCCAGCTGACCCCGGGGTTGCATGGCCTGCTGATCATCACAGTGGAAGTAATTGTGTGAGGGATTGTGTCTGAACCCAGAAGTGACATCACTTCCGGGAAACTCTCTAGGAACCCCTCCAAATCTCTGTGGTAAATTTGGGGAAATCCTAGAGCTTTTTCCATCACTTCCAGGTTTGGACGCAATTCTCCCATACACGCTTTCTCCTCCTGAGATCTTCAGCACCAGGGAGAAAATGAGGGAATCACTGGCCAATTGCTGGGGCGAGCTCCAAGCTGCCAGCTAGCCTGGTAATTCTTTAGCAATACTGGGGCCACATATGCTGTGGGGCTGCCTGCTTTTAGTGCCCCAGGTATCCTCTAGCCTCTGATAACCTAGGCTAGGAGTCCCCAACTCTTTTGAGGCTGCAGACACCTTTGGAATTCCAACATATGGTGTTAGTTGCAACCACAAAATGGCTGCCATGGGAGGTTGATCCAACCACAAAATGTCAGGGAGTGAGGTTATGAATAACTGTAATAGTAACTTTTCAACATTTCAGGGAACAGTTTTATTTAACAGGATGCTTTTTTTAATGAACACATTGTTTAAAACATTTTTAACAGGGAGTGAGGTTATGAATAACTGTAATGGTAACTTTTCAACATTTCAGGGAACAGCTTTATTTAACAGGATGCTTTTTTAATGAACACATTGTTTAAAAACATTTTCTTGCACACACACAGCTTTCCTTCAGTCACACAGTGAAGATCCTTGTACTGTGGTGGCAGCTGCTGCTGAAGCAATATTTTTTAAAAATCTGCACAGCCAATCAGATCCTCAGTGGCCAATCAGAAGCCCCACAGAGCAAAAGTCCACCTGGCAGCACAGACTTTCTAAAAACACATGGTGGGTACCAGGAAAGGTGTCCGTGGTCACCATGGCAACAACAGGCACACATTGGGGATACCTACCCTAGGGTTGCCTAGTGGATGGGCAATACTGGAGACAGTATTATAATATAACTGTGGAAAGTTATGGAAAGTAAACCTCAAGAACAATCGAATGTTTGGTTTCATGAAAGAGATGGGGCAGGGAAAGGACTGCTAACTCTTCTTAGAACCATTACCTTCTGACTTTAGGACGTTTCTGCAAGCTTAGTTCATTTGAGGAGCCTGTATCACAAAATCAGCAAGAGAAATCCTTTGTTTACTCTGGGGTTATGAATCCTAAGCATGCGTGTGGTTTGACAGAATGTATTGTGAAGGATGGTATCAGTGTTATAGACTTCCTGCACATTTCCAGTCTTGTACCAGCAAATACTGGGAGGGAAGGCAGCATGGTACAGCCCCATCTCGTCAGATCTCGGAAGCTAAGCAGGGTCAGCCCTGGTTAGTATTTGGATGGGAGACCACCAAGGAATACCAGGGTTGCTGTGCAGAGGAAGGCACTGGCAAACCACCTCTGATAGTCTCTTGCCATGAAAACCCCAAAAAGGGGTCGCCATAAGTTGGCTGCGACTTGACGTCAGTTTACACACACACACCAGAAAATACTACAATCTCATTAGAGAATGCGGCCTGTTTGAATGATTGTAGTAGTGGACTGTGGTAAGGAAGTGCCTATTTTAAAGGCTTCTGGGTGGTTTAAGCAATTAACAGTACAGTCTTAAACAGTTATACCCTTCTAAATCCATGGTGTACTATCAGTCCATACCAGTCCTATGCGTACTCAGAAATAAGGCCCGCTGGGATCAAGCCACTATTTAACTTCCAAATAAATGTAGCTAAGATTGTACATTCAGCCATTTGAGGATCCTGTTTTCAAATCTACATTCTGCTGTAATATATAAATGGGCAAGTGCTTTGTGGGCTATATGTGCATGAGTAAAAACAGCAAAACCCGGGGGGGGGGGGAACTATTTACTGGAAAGTGCTGACAGATTACTGGGACTCGTTGTATAGTGTTGATTCATTGTATTTACTTTCCATACTGTAAGAGCTCCCACAACACTTCAAAATACAAATGTAGGTGTACATGGACTCATCTCATTGAGCCAGCTGAGCTCATTCTATAAGCCTCCTTGTGAGCCAGCTTTGAAGCAAAGCAGGCTAGGAATATAAATATGTTAACTTCAGTTAATGGTTTGCATGAATTTATAGAAACGTATTAAATTACGCCAGGGGAGGGATGCTTTGTCTTATATCGCCCTGATTCAAAGATACTTCTCACCACTTAAGTCATTCTCCCCACTTTCCCTGTGGTGGCTGCAGCTGTTCTAAACATCTTTTGGAGAGGCAGCAGAAAGAAAAAGAGGCATTATGTGAGGTGTGAGGTTTGGGGGAGGGGAGTCTCCTTTACTGTACTTTGGGAATTGTCACGTTGGTCTACCCACTTTGAAAGGAAATGTGGTCTACTAGGAAAGGCAGTGCAAGGAGGGAGTAAAATTGGTGACCAGTCCACAGTAGGAAACAGTTGTTGTTGGGGCTAGTTTTCTGATAGATTAACACATGAAGCTGCCTTATACTGAATCAGACCCTTGGTCCATCAAAGTCAGTATTGTCTACTCAGACCCGCAGCGACTCTCCAGGGTCTCAGGCAGAGAAAGGTCTTTCACATCACCTGCTTGCCTAGTCCTTTTAACTAGAGATGCCAGGGATTGAACCTGGGACATTCTGCAATCCAAGCAGATGCTCGCCACAGCTCCTAGAACCAGCCCTAGAACCAAGAAGGGTAGCCCAGGGAGGAAAGGGAATACTTCTTAAAGGAGCTGGTGCAAAATTACTGGGGACTGTAGGAGAAGGTGGCAGCTGTAGGTCACAGATCCTGTGGAAGAAGCCACAGGAGTTTCTTTGCTGAGTGGGCAAAAAGCTGGTGGGGGGGCGGCGCTTGTACCTTGCATGCAACCCAGAAGATTCTGTGAGTGCCTGAAGTGGAGAAGTAGAAGGGGGAGAAGGAGACAGGGAAGAAAGCCAGGACAGGAACAGACCCCACCTATTTTGACAATGTTCCTGTCCAGACCCATGAACAGCTCTGAAGGACTCTGGCAGGGAACAGGGAAAGTTTCTTCATGTGGGATGTATATAAGGTAACCCACTGGGTTACATAAGTATTGCCAGGTTGCTGGGTGTGGTTACTGACTGAGGTTCACCCTTCTAAACCCATTGAAATCAGTGGGCTTAGAAGGTTATGTAAAACCCTTAGAAAGAAATGGGAGAGGTACTGTGAACGAGGGTATTTTTGCATCTGTGCTTTTCCAGCTATCCACAATAGCTGTTTACTGATGTGTATATTACCTGTAATTTATTTTTTAAAAAACAAAACTTTATGACCCCAGATTTACCTTTTCCCCTCAATATAATACAGTCTTCACAATTCCAACAGTCATGGGCAAAAAACAAGTTTGAAATTGTATGTCAGTAGTTTCAAAAGCACAGAGCTTCTGTCTGAATTCTGTATTTTTATTATGAATGTGAGATGAGTTTTGTCTGAGTCTATTTTTATATTGATAAACAAAATACATAACAGGAGCAAAAGCAATGATATACATTAGACAGTCATCCATCATATGAGTTTTCTAAAAATCTCAGAAAGATTGCAAAAAAACCTGTGTTTAAATGCCTTGTTATGAAATAAAAGGTTAAATCAGATGGATCATTGTTACCGAGTAGTGCTTTTTAACTTAAACATGTCACTAATTTTTTTCAGATGTTTTGACAGTCATAATTATTAGGTCACCAGCCTAAGGAGAGTTTATTTTGTTAATTGCTCTTGTTAAGCCTAATTACTAGATGGGGTGGAGTAGAAGGAAAGGGGAGGGGTAAAACCTTTTCACAAGAGGGAATTCTAAAATCCAAGGCTCAGTTTCAGGCAGGGTTAGCTGAGAATGTCTCAGTGAGAGAGAGAGAGCAGGAAAGAGCATGTGTGGTGTGTGTTTACACTGTGTATATGTGTGTGATGCATGTATGAGTGCGTGGTGTGAGAGACAGGAGAAAGACACTCAGTATGGACTAAAGCCCTGGGATGCACGATCTGGAGATTAAAGAACAGTCCTACATGGCTACACAAAGGTACAGATTAACAACATAATGCACTGTTTTTCCATTTATGTATTAACTAGCTGTGTGCTTCCCAATATTGAGTATTTTGTTTAATATGGTACCTTTTGATATTACTGTGTTGTAAGGATTATTTTTAAAGGAGCAAAACAAATAATTTGCTTATACCTTTAATTCTCTTTTGGTATCCCATACTTGTTTGCTTCCCACCCCCATAATGTAGCTTTTTAACAGACGCTATTGGGGGGAGGGGGAACTAAAGGAATCAGAAGTGTTTATAAAGAAAAGGGCCAGCACTTTTAAAATGACATGGACATATTTGTGCTTGGCACAGCTGGACTGCACTGGCACATTCTGCCTTATACATCACATTGCAAGGCATTGCTCCTCTTTGGCATCATCCTATTCATTAGTTTTTAGTGGAGAGACAGTATCAGCTAACAAACCTGTATAATTTAGGTGGTATTTTAGAAAATGTCACTTTGTGTGTTTTATGACCGAAGGGTTTCATTTCTTGGAAGCTAAATGTTTTGCTTCGCTTCTTACTTTGGCTAATTACTTTTGTGTGAGTGTTGCTAAAATTATTCAGTGCCATTTATTAAGTGGCACTACAGCTAGACATCAAGGGGGAGGGAATGCTACCGTTCTGTGACTAATGATTGTTTGGGTGGTGTGGGCAAGTGAGCTACATGGATGATACTTCCTGGCTAGTAGAAGGTACTGCTGAGTAAATGTGTTTACTTTCACACACACCCCCCCCCACACACACACACCACCACCATGGTATTTATACTAGTTAATGTGTTGTGCCAGATAAAACTGCTTCCTGAGTCCATCTTTCAGCTTGCTCCTTTTCTTCCCACTTGACAAATGGTTTGCATTTGACACAGTTTTATCGGCTTGGCCCCTGCTGGGTGCTGCTTGCTTTTGCTTTTATCATGGAAAGTAAATTATTTGCAATATTCTAACGAGCAGTTGGCAGGTCCAGTTCAGCCTACAGTACAAAATGACTGTTGCCTTTTCTTTGCAAAGCCCAATTGTTATCCAGTGTGGAAACAAAAGATCCAGGGCATTAGCTATTACAAGCTGTTCTGCCTTTTTTTGAAGCACTTAATTTACTTAATTAGCTATAGCTTCATGAGCTAAAATAATAAACTGAGGTGTCATTTGCAGCATCCTCCAAAGATAGATCTTTTATTAAAGAGAAGTTTGATTTTTTTAAATGGGAAGTTATTGGTATGTTTCTTTTTTCTTTTTTCCCAGGCTGCAATAAAACTGCAAGTGAAATGGGAGGCATAATCAGAACGTGTCTTTGTTTTTTTCTTTTAAAATGCTGGCAACAGGAAGACCGTACTAACTTATTTTGTTTTAACCTATAGAAAACACACTGAATTTAAAGAAAACATTATCAGAGGAGTAATGCTTTCCTGCCAGTCAGACAGTCAAATTGACTTGGACGATTGAAATAAACATTGGAGACTGGGTGGGAGGGGGTGGAGAATGGTTCAGTTGCTGCACATTTTTGATGCAAAATTGTGAGAGGTTTTTAGAGGTTTTTTTTTTTTACATTTAAAGTTCCTGGCAAAAACATCCACAGTAAATTGTCCTATGTTATATCTGAAGCAATAGATATCGAACTCATCGTATAGATATGCAATAGCTGGTGTCAGTTGTGGCAGAATAAGGAGCATATGGCAATTGTAATAACAATGTAAGAAAAAGCATCTCTAGCTTGGAAAGATGGGTCTGTGAGAGTAGTTACCAATTGATTGCACAAATAATTTGATAGATTTTTGAGGCCAAAAGACATTGTTATGATCATCTTTTTATTAATCTGCCCTGCTGCCAATCCAAGCATTCTGAAATTATTAACCAGGCTCAACAAGAGGATTAAACATCCTGTTTTCAATCTAGAAAACCCAGACTTGCAAAGTTGTCTCCATGATTATGCACATTAACAGATATAAACTTTATGAAAAAGACAGAATTTTATTTGGCAGTTTGTACTGATAAATAGATGGTTTTTATTTTATTTTTTGGGAAATATGAGACCATTGTCTACTAGTTTGCATACTTTTTCTTGAGCCTATTATTTTTCAGTGTAGTTTCAGAATGATTCAATTGAAAGAAGTAAAATTTCAAAATCACATGCCCATGTGTGTACATACAGCTAGCATATTCTAGCGGCAGCCAATATTGATATGCCAAATGTCTTGTTATTGTGTGTCTGCTCCACTTGTTGAGTGTTTAATAATAATGAAAAGCACCGTTTAGCCACTAGTGTGCCAAATTGAACATGACTGTCTGTTATTTGTAGATTAATGTATTGTTTGGAGTTCCAGAAATATCGATCAGAGTACAGAGTTCTGATGTTTTCCCTTGTCTTCTGCACTGTCCCTCCTCAATGCAATGGAAGAGGAGGAAAGAGGTCCAGATGGGAAGAAAACAGGTCCTGAAAAGACCACATAGGAACTAGGTCAGGTACTCTGGAGATTAAAGAAGCATGCTTCATCCCTGTGTGCGGGAGGCAGGGACAAGCAGCACACAATTACAAGGAATTAGATTGGCAACAAGTAGTGCAGATTTATCAGCTTTAATTGTCTATTGTCAGGACAGAGCTGCTCTTATAGATCAGGCTGCTGGCAGTGCCTTAATACGTTTAATGGACTCTCCATTGTGGGATTATCCCTTCCAGGGAACAGTGTCTTTCTTTAAAAGTTGTTGTTCTGGGAGATGCAAAGAAAAGAAGGAAAGAAAAAGGAAAATAAAAGCAGCTTCAACACTTAGGTATTCCCCAATCACCTACATGAGCACATTCTCCTCCTTTTGACATGTTGGCTTCCTCAGGAAGTAGCTGAAGGCCCCGAGATGCTTTTCTGTCAGCAACCTGTATTCCTTTAGTGGAACTGAGAGACACCTATTTGAACATTAACCTTTTTTGGTCAACCTTCCACAATGAGCCTTATTGGGGAAAACAATGGCCTGTTGATAAAGCAGTAGATAAGCAAGGGTGCATAGTTTTAAGGGGGCTCTCTCAGCTCCCTTTTTGTTCCTGGATTTTGCAAAGCTGAAAAGCTTTCCTAGATTTTGCAAAGCAAACACTTACAGCATTCAAAAGGAGGAAAGGTGTCAGCTACTTAATGAGTATGGATGAATTTATCTTCTTTATACATGCCAAATTCCATGGGAGGAAGGAGATGGAATCACTACTGTCAGATAGGTAAGAAGTGACAAAATCTCCTGAGAAGAGAAGAAAGGATTCCTACTATAAGAAGAAAGGACTGAGGGACGTAGTAATTTAAACTTCTGTTGAAAGCAATTAAGATGTATTTCTTCCTGCCTAAAGCCAAGGGTTTTATAATATTATATCAAACAGCAGGAAAGCATGCTCTTAGAAACGCTTAGAAGTGAAAAATCCTTTCTCTTTCCTACTTTTACTTTTCTGTAAATGTTACTCATCTCGCATCTCTGCTACTATCATGCCACGTCTACTTCTGAGGTCTCGCTCTCTGTATTGCCAACTGTTTTGTTTTTTTTTAACTAGGATATAAAGTACTGGAGCACCATCACAAAATTAAGTCAATCCAGTGAACAAAGCAGTGAACTTTGGCCTGAGTTCAAATTACAGTTTATCCATGGAGGCAGCAGCTAGCTGTTTCACAGCCTTGATCCATCATCTGTAAAATGGGCACAACTTGCTGTTAGAACAACCTGTAGGAAAACTGAAGCTTTCATCAAAATTAAAAAGTGCATCAAAGAGCTTGATTATAACAGCAGTACTTTTCGTGCTCACCGCGTTTGTTCATCTCAGTTTTTTGGAATACCACCACCACGCGGTTTGCCCGCTTTTACTTACTATCTGACAACTCCTCGTCTTTCTAGAGCCTTCTATTTAGCTAGACTGTATGCTAACCCCTCTATGGTTATGCAGGGCAGGGTTTTGAATATACCATACCCAGACAGGACCTGTCCTTGCTCTTCTGGCTCTATTGATTCATTAGCTCATGCCCTCTTGGAATGCCGCTTTTGCGAGGAACTTTGATGGCATTATATCTCTCCCCTTTTAACATAAATCTAATGCCTCTATCTCTGACATAATGCCTTTTTTATTGACAGGGATCCCAAAGCTACATTGTCAGTGGCAAGATTTATTTCAGTCCTTATATCCCTCAAACATTAGATTTATTCTGCTCAAGATCAATGGATCAAGGAGCTTCTAAGGGACAAAGGAAAGGAAAAAACAACCTGTAATTTTCAACCATTCTAAAGGTTATTTAAATCAGTATTATAAAGAATAGTAACACTTTTGGGGGAGTAAGATCTGAGTAGAATTCCAAGTAGACCCACTTAGGGTTTCTTGTACACTACAGACTTAGATGGGTTCTATAGTAATCCTCTTCCTTCTAGGAATCCTAGTGAGTACAGTCTAGAGAGCTCTAACAGGAAATTGTTACCTTTATCAGACAATTCTCAGGATTCTTTCAGGGACTTGTTAAAATTTATATAAAACCAATACAAGTTTGTAGCCACACTAGACATCCAGATTGGATAGTCTAAGTAGAATTCATATCAGCTAGGACCAACATTCATGGCTAGATAGAATGTCTCTTTATTCAGGTAACTAACTTACTGCCTGCTTTCCTAGAAGTATTCTATTAGGGTAAAGGTTTTTTTGGAATACAGTTAAGTGGAGATTTTTGGCTGCATAGGTTGTTGACCACAGTTGGTCTTTGTATAGGGATTTTTGCATGTTGGGACTTATTATATTTTCAGTGTTTTGTTACTGCTTCTATTGCTCCTTATTTCATCAATGTACTTTGTGTTTTGAATTGACATAAGCTGTTTCAAGCAGATTTCTGGGTCTGGGCAGAAGGCCACAAAATGGTTTAAAAAAGAGAGAGATAACTTTTATATAACTATCTCAAAATCAGCTTTCTGTTAGTAACGTTTAGAATTTGGGCAAAATTTCTTCACTGGGATTTTTTTTCATATGCAAAACATCCATCCGTAGAATCCTGCACCATAATTGTTAGCATCATGGTCACTGTTGTGCTCCAAATGTTTATGACTGTAAAGATGCCTTCACGGAGGAAGAGGAAAATGAAAGGATCATTGGTGCCATTGATGTGGTCAGTCCATCTCTGGCCTTGTTTGTGTTAGGAGGGGGAAATGGCTGTACTTTAATCTGTCGTGCACTTTAACGCCCCCTCAAAAGAAAGCTAGCCTCTCCTTTCCTCTGTCCTCCTCCCCTTTGTAAATGACACACATGCACAGAAGGCAGCTGCTGCTGGGGTAGAATTAACTTTCTGTTGAGCTCAAGTGGCGATAGCATCAAAGGAAGTGGAACGTGTGTGCGGGGAGGGGGGGGAGAGTTTCTGACATCAGGGCTGTTAAGAGCCATTCATGATTTGCTGCTGAGGGCTATGGTATGCTGCTGCACTGAGACGTGTTTGAGAAATGCTGACTAATAAGGTAATTGAGGTTTTCTGTGAGCAGAGGAAAAATAAAAACATGATTAAAAAGGACTTTTTCTGAAATGAATAACACTGAGACTGCAAATTCCAGAATCCTATGCAAAAACAATAAACTGCCACTCGAGATAGGTAAGCTAGAGAGATATTGGCATAGGGCAGAGGACATGCACATGTTTAAGTAATAAAACTTCTAAAACATTTAGAAAGTCAATTACTATGTCAGTATTTCCATGGCAGAATTCATTCGTGCATGCTGCTTTAGTGCAACATGCTTTTAATGAGTCTATATCCATCTTTACTCTATTTAGTTCTGTTTATACCAGTTGTAAAACTACTTTTGGTGTAGTGGTTAAGAACGGTGGTTTGGAGCAGTGGAGTCTGATCTGGAGAACCAGGTTTGATTCCCCCACTCCTCCACATGAGCAGTGGAGGCTAATCTGGTGAACTGGATTTGTTTCCCGCTCTTACACGCGAAGCCAGCTGGGTGACTTTGGGCAAGTCACAGCTCTCTCAGCCTCACCTACCTCACAGGGTGTCTGTTGTGGGGAGATGAGGGGAAGGGAAGGTGACTGTAAGCCGGTTTGATTCTCCCTTAAGTGGCAGAGAAAGTCAGCATATAAAAACCAACTCTTCTTCTACTTTTGGGATACAGAACAGCAAAACAGCATGTCTTAACGAAATGCCATTAGGAGAACTGGGTGCCTTACAGATAGCCACAGTATTTCATGCAGTTCTTGCAGCTGCTGTGGCCCACTGAAGGCTCCGAATTCGAACGCAGAATACAAGACCAGGGTGGGAGAAGGGTGATTCAGACATCCTGACAGATCTGTTTGTTCATGATGGGCACAAATACAACTTTTTATTGTATTTGTGTGCATTCTCCCTCTCCCCTCACCAATTTTTGCACGTGGAACATTACTGAAGCCTCCTAGTTTGGGAACATAGGGTTGCTAGCCCCAGCTGGCGAAACTCCTGGAGATTTGTGGGTAGAACCTGGGAGGGTGGGGTTTGGGGAGGGGAGGGAGCTCAGCAGGGTCCAGTTACATAGCGTGCTCCCTACAAAGTTGCCATTTTCCCGAGGGGAACTCATCTCTCTAGTCTGGACGTCTATTGTAATTTGGGAACATCTCCAGGTCCTACCTGGAGGTTGGCAGCCTTATTGCAAGTCCTTCAGTCAAACTCCATTTCACTGTGACTCCAAATGCAGGGATGCAGTTGGGACTTAAGAGTCCTGGTTCGTGAGGATGAAACAGGATCTAATTTTCCTAGGTGTTTGCATTCAGTCATCATAGAAAAAATAGGGTTTTGATTGAGGCTTCCCGAACAAGAACACTTTCAGTTGTGTGTACATAAAGGGGAGAGAAAAGTGGGTAGGAGTACATGAGAACAAGCTGGGGTTTTCCTTGTCACAGACAGGCAGGAATTTGTAGTGATGTCTAAATGTGGCTTAAGACCTGCATGTCCCATTGACATTATTATCACAACTTTATATATAAGGTTGTGTTTTTTTAATGGCAATACCACTAGCAGTCTTTTTTATTCTTGTCACGTATATATATGACCAAGAACTGCAACTGTACTAAGAAATTGAAATTCATACAGTCCTACCAACAGGTTTATACCACCCATTAGGACTTGGTTTCCATGAGTGGAGAACCAACAGTACTTACACTTTTAACAGTGTTCATGCCTGTAGTTAATTCCATCTCCGGAAACAAAATCACTACGTGTATGATGGACAAAAAATACTATTAATGCTATTCCCCTACACTTGTGATATTTGGTTGAGTAAACATTGAGAAATTGTTTATAATACTTCGAATTACATTGTTATCATTATGATATGTATTTCTAAATGAACAAGGAACTAGAAAGCTCTGATGGCTCAACTAGGCATTATAGCATCCATGGGCCCCACCCTTGGGCACAGCTGCCATTTTACAGCTGAACCTTGCAGCATTTTTACATGGCCCGAATTCAGCTGCAAAACAGCAGCAGTCTGCATAGGTCAGAACCGTGGACACAGCAACATCTAGTGATGCCATGCATCATCTTTATGTCAAAGGGAAACTTACATTTTGGGTTGTGAGTATGTCTATGATTCTGTCTGTAGGGCAAAAGAGCCAGCTTCAGCATGACTGCATTGTTTTTCACCTCACATGAGATGACTCAGGGCCAGTTCATGTTTACTGCTTCCATATGGCAGCTTCCCATGGCACAACAGCAACATTACTAGGAAGTAATCACATAGGTTGAGCAACTGATATGGTTACTTGCCATACCAAGTTCACCCCTTCCCTGCATATCCAGTGTTGTCTTGCCACTGGGGAACAAGTAACTATGTCAGTCACATGTCCAACATGTTGAAACTATATGCAAAATGGTGGTGGAGGAAAGACCCGTCAAGTCACAGCTGACTTATGGCGACCCTGTGGGGTTTTCCAGGCAAGAGACATTCAGAGGTGGTCTGCCATTGCCTGCCCCTGTATAGCAACAGTGGACTTCCTTGGTGGTCTCCCATCCAAGTACTAATCAGGGCCAACCCTGCTTAACTTCCAAGAGCTTACGAGATCGGGCTAGCCTGGGCCATCCAGGGCAGGGCATATGGAAAACAGCCACTCAGAAGAGGTTCCCAAGCTTGCTGGGTAATATATTACCTGGACTTTCAGAAGGAATCAGACAATCTCTGTCCACATTGTGCCTCTTAAGCTTATGCCAATGACACAGAAAGGTGGTCATCTGTAGTTTCCAGCTATGTGATTATACTTTAATTATGATTTATGATTTGATCTCCAGGCAGAGCTATCGAAGCAGTGTAAACATAAAAATACCTAATAACCCTCATAAAAGCAATCAAAGTCACTAATAAGAAAAATGAATGAAACCAACACGAAGAAAAATGAATGAAACCAACACGAACAACTTTACTAAAGTTTCCCGCTTCTGCGTGATTGCAAGAACATGACAGTGCTTGGATTACCACATATCCAAGTGACTATGCCAACACAGAGTACATTTTTAAGCAACCCCTGTGCTGTTAGAAGTCATCGGTTTCTACTCTCAGCATCACTTAATTGCCCTAGTCAAGGTGGCCGGATTTCTTTCCTTTAAATGAATATTTCTTCCAACTGCATATCCAATTACCTTTATACCCATCAGCATGATGCCCTTGTCACCTTTCTTGTGGAATTACGTACAAGTAACAGTTAAGCCAGGACATTTGTTTGGCGCTGTTGTCCTACTTATGTCCAGCGGCATGAGTACTTCTTCATTAGAAGATGCCAAAGGTCTTTACACAGATATGTGCTATTCTCAGTACTGTGTCACCTAGAATGACAAATAATCCCTTTCACCTTCTTCCATAAGAACTTCAAGAGGATGACAGTATAACGTGTATGTCAAAGAGAATGATTTTTAACTTTTAATGTGGGGGGGGGAAAGTGATCATTTATCTAAATAATATAACCCCTCCCCCCACAGGAGGAAGTTCTAGCGTTCGTGTTTTCATACAACGTCAAAACAAGTTTCTGCCTGCGTAAGAGGAAAGGCATGATAAAAACATGTCTGCAGATGTGATGTAAAAAGGAAAAGTAGGAGACTTGTCCTTCGGTGAACTGACTCGACTGGCGTTTGTAACATTGTGGGTGACTATAAATGGAGCTATGCATCATCTTAGCTGTTGCTGGCAGAAGGATTCCTCAATGAAGGGCCAGGACCACTGAAGGAAGTTAGGCATCTGATTTGTTTGGTAATAAGAAGTAGGAATGTGAGGTCTGTGTGCTTAATAATAAACAAACAGGACATGGTATGCCATCATCACAGGATGTCCTTCCTTCAAGGCAGCACACGAACTTGGAAGGAGGAAAAATAAATGGCAAGAGTGCATGTCCCACTAATTACTACTTGCTCTAATACTTCTTTCATTAGCAATATGCTCTTTAAGTGATCGTGTCTAATAAAAGCTTTAATTATGTCGCTTTTCTCTCCGTACTAAGTAGCATGCGAGCCATTCTTTGAAAAAGCACAAGCAGGGGAAAGCGTCACTTATGTAATTTTTTTAAATTATATTTTTTTAAAGTACCCCAAACAAAATAAGAAGTCAGTCCTTGCGATTATTGTGAGAAATAGTGCATACAAACTAACACATGGATAAAATTACAACAGTGTTGATGTTCGTTTTGGGAAATAATAAACAGACTTGTGGGCTTTTAAAAATACCTAATTAAAGATAGACCTTAGGATCAGATAGAAGCATTATATTATTGTATCTTAAGTCTTATAGTTGGGTGATAGATTTTTAGAAGGCAAAGATCGTGTCATGTTTTAAACCAAACATGTTTCTCTTCCATGGAATTTAAGTTGTGTTCTAACAGAATCCTTACAGCTGTATGTGCTGGCAGGAAAGTCTGCATTGGTGTGACTTAGGTAGAAAGGAGAAATTCCTTCTGACTAGGTCAGAGTTTCATTGGATAATCTGTGAGACAGGTAAAACTCCACCCCCTGCTGTTGAGTGAATCAGATGAGTGGCTATAGGAAACCTGTTTGGTTAACACAGACTGTAACATTCAGCCCTCAAGTGTTTCACAGAGGTTAAAGGAGTAAGTGCAGCAGCAGCACCTGTCTGACAGAAAGAGAGAGCGAGAGAAGCAAATACGCACGGATCTGTATTAACCCTGCAAGTGGAAGGTAGAAGAAATGTTTGCTCAGTAGCTATGTGTGAGACTTACCTGAAACGCCGAGCTGCCAGCTGGAAATATTTGTGGACGGTACCTTGGTAAGCAGCTTCCTTCCTTCTTTTGAATCCAGAAGAGAAAAACATTCTAGCAATTTTCTGAATGAATATGGCATTCTGAGCACGTTGACAACGGCAGAAGTTCTTGTTGGAGGCTCTCTCTTCAGTTCAAGGAACCTTTTGTGTGTTTTTTTTAATGATGATTAATTCTTTTGCTGATAGTGGCAACTGCCAGTTCACTGAGTTTCAGTATTAGTCCTCTCTTCTCGAGGATTAGTGTGCTTGTTCAGATTGTAGTCGAGTGGGAAATTTAATTTTAACAAGCTCATAAGGATTGTAAGAGGAACTAACTTTTAAAGAAGGGGGGGGGATCAAAAGATCTGAGGAACCCTGGAGTTAAAGTAACACTTTTTTGTAGTCCTTTGCTGTGTACAAAATATTTATTTGAATTGGTTGTTCCAGTCCAGATAAAAATCGCTAGTGGGATTAGCAGTACAATGCTAGAGCCACAGACCTTTGTTTTGGGGAAGCTGATGTTTATCCAGTAATTCTACACCAGGGAAAACAGCCCGATGTTTGGGCTTTTTAATGGGCTGGTTTCTGACACTGGAATAAGAGGGTAGTTGCAGTGACTGAAGGCTGTCAAGTCTGTGTTCTTTAGACTTGTATTTTTCACAAAAATATGAACACTCCTCTCCATTTTAAACTTTAATACCAATGTTTCAAATGGAAACAGAATACTAATAATGCTGATAATAACAAGCATTTACATCAAACCTGTAGGGTAGGTCAGTATTATGGCTCCCTAGTACAGATGGAGCACTGAGATGACACAGTGACTTGCCTGAGGATGCCTGGTGAGTGCATAAAACTAAGGTTTGAATAAGGAACTTCCTGGCTCATACTAGTTAGCTGCTGCCCTACAGCCGTTCCAGTGTAGTCGTAGTCCAGCTTCCTCTGATGGATGGTCAGTTTTGCTTGAGTGGTTTGTCGTTCATCTGTAAGGAGCCGTAGAAAACTTCAGCTTTTTGTACTGTCATTATTTCTAGTAATCTGAGGCAGGCTGTTTGTGAAGCAGTGCTGGCAGGATACAGCCTCCCTGGGCTTTCCATGCCAAAGGATGTCAATTCAGGGAGGGGGGGTTGTTTTTGAAAGTTGTTTGTGTGTTAGAAGCTGGTGGGAAAGTTCAGCCTTCCCCATTTGGAAAAGACAAGGCTGGATTCCGGTCTCCCAACATGCACTTTCCATTTTTAGCTCATTCAGACGGAGACTGCAGTTCCTTCCTTTTCCTTTTGTTGTTTATGACACTTTTGTGAAAGCAGCTTTTCCACAGGCAATAAGTGGTCTTGTAGCCATGACCCTAGGCTTTCTTATATATACACCCTGAGCTTGTTGTTTGTATCTCTTACCCCACCAGGTATTGAGAAAAGGTCTAAGGACTCCTTCCTATAGAACATGTAGTTTCCCATTTTTCTGGTGACTTTTCTCCCCAAAGTCCAGCCTTCGAAACAGTGCTTTGGTAAAAACAGCGCAGTTCATTCTGCAACTCTGACAGTTCCCAGCTAGCCCAACACTTCTATCAACAGTGCCACTAGACTGCCATTTCAATCGTATTGCCTTAATGTTAGAATAAGAATTAAATGAGATTTTCTTTTCCAGGCTGTCCCATTGTGTACCTCATATTTTGTAAACCACGGAGCCCTGGGGAAAGGGACTACGTTGATAATGAAAATGGACATGGAGGATGCTGACATGACTCTATGGACAGAGGCTGAATTTGAAGAGAAGTGTACATATATTGTAAATGATCATCCTGCGGACTCCAGCGCTGAAAGTGGCACCATAACCCAAGCTGAGTCATCCTTGCCAAGGAACTTGATTTTCAAATATGCTGGAAATAGCAAAGAGGTAAGACGATGTGTGCCAAGGATCGTTACAAGCGTGGCTGTCAAATCTCATTGCTGTTAAAAGTGTGGGTGTCCTTTTTAGTTCAATTTAATATACTTAAGCATTATTATTATTTTTTGTTGAAGCCAGTATTGTGGAAATATTCCAGGTATTAATATGCTCATTACTCGTATCTTGCATGGGAAAACACAGACTGTTTCTAAGTAATTTTCACTGCGATCCAAAGCAGAGTTATACCCTTTCAAGCTCATTAAATTCAGTGGGATTAGCTGAGTGTGACTTTGCTTCAGATCCACAGGGAGTGCAGATAAATTACATTTCCCATATATAAAGCATTCAGGTACACCTGAAGTACTTCAGGTGTTTACAATAGCAAAGTGTTGGGCCCAAAGGTCATTTTTCACTGGCAGAGAGGGGACCAATTTCACTGATTCATTCCTCCCACTGCAGACCTCCATTTTGCCTCCATGCGGTTCCTGAGGCTTTTCTGCCCCACTCCATCATTTTGGGGAGCTTAGAAGGAGGACTGCAGCTAGTGGGGGCAGTTGAGAAAGCCTTGTACCATAAGCTTCCATTGTAGTCAACCCGGAACAATAGTTTTTGCATAAAATGTAAGACCTGTATCTAAAGGACAGGGTGATCCTATCTCTTAATTTCTTAGTAGCGTCTGGGTCAGAAGAATCATGGTTTAAACCAGTGGTTCCCAAAGTGGGCAGTAGCACCCCCTGGGGGCGGTGGGATCACCTAGGGGGGCACTAAGAGGCAAGGGGTCAGCAGGGGGTGCTAGAGATGGGCCCCTTCAACTGTGTTGTTGGATGGGATAGGGAGTGCTGGGTTGAGTTTGTGGAACCAAGGGGGCGATGGCCCCAAAGGTTTGGGAACCACTGGTTTAAACCCTATTGGAAATAGGTGTGTTTGTTTTTTCCATACACTATTAAGCTGGGGGGAGGTAAATGTTCTGAGAAGAAAGGATAACATTATGACAAGTTAACTGAATTAGTACTCTGTGTTTGTGACTTGTTTATTTAGGGTAATATACCTTTATTTGTAGTTGGACACCCAGGCATATTTCAGTCCTTGTCTCTGGAGCGGGTACATTCTTTGTTGTTGTTTCAGAAGGGCTGGGAAAAAATTAGGCTGGGTGAGCAATTGGCTGCCTGTTTATTCCTTCATATAGAGTAGCTATTATAACTAGGCGTGATGTTCAGCTGGCTAATAATGGTAGGGACAGCCCTTCATTTTTGTCCCTGTCCTGCAGCTTGTGGTGGAACAGCCATAACCTGTGCTTCTAGTGTAGCTAATGAACTGACCACAGAGCTAAAGAAGGGTGTAAATCCATTCCTTTCTAGTTATTAAAAGTATCCTCCTAAAAACAAACAGCACGGAAAGGCTTGTGTACAGGAGGGGCGTCAGCATAAACTAGCACCGAATAGCACTGTTGTTAGAATGCCCAGAAAACTGGTAGGAAACATCTTAACTGGGTCCCTTTGCCCCCTCCCCTGTGTGCTATCGTGAAATGATTAGCTGAAAGAAATATAAGCTTAATTTTTTTTCCTGGTTCGTACTGTGCTCCTGACTTGGATGGTAAGCTTGTAATGCCATGTGTGTTAAGTGCCGTCAAGTCGCTTCCGACTCATGGCGACCCTATGAATGAAAGTCCTCCAAAATGTCCTATCTTTTTTCAGCCTTGCTCAGATCTTGCAAATTGAAGGCTGTGGCTTCCTTTATTGAGTCAATCCATCTCTTGTTGGGTCTTCCTCTTTTCCTGCTGCCCTCAACTTTTCCTATCATGCCATACGCTTTACCAATTGGCCGCTGGATTGAGATAAAGCAACCCCTCCAACATCAGTTTACATGAGCTCCACTTTTAATCTCCATTACCATATCACAAACAGACTGGGGGGAAAACACAATATTTTAAAATGTGCTTGCTCTGTGTGTTTATTTAAAATATTGGAATTCCACATCCCATTAACAGCACCCAAGGCAATTCACAACAAATATCCTTAAAATAATATATTAATAAATATAAGATTTTAAAAACACCCTAAAATGAGACTTAACGGCAACAAACAATTTACACAATCCCATGTTAAATGCAGCAGTGGATAGTGAAACACAAGTTAGAATGATAAAGTAGGGCTAAAAGTGTTAAAACATGAACTGTAGGATCACAAGCCAAGGAATAAAAAGTGTTGGTGGAAAGTGCTTTCAAGCCGCAGCCAATTTATGGCAACCCCGTAGGGTTTTCGAGGCAAGAGATGAACAGAATCTGCTTGCCATGGCCTGCCTCTGCATAGAGACCTTGGACTTCCTTGGTGGTCACCCATCCAGGTACTAACCAGGGCTGATGCTTCATAGATTCTGAGATCTGACGAGATCAGGCTAGCCTGGGCCATCCAGGTCAGGGCAGAATAAAAGGCAGCAGCAATCAAACATAAGGGAAAGAAAAATACATAAAAATAAGTTTGTTACATTTTAGCAGGGCTGTAGCAACATGGCTGGGATTATTTTGGTTTAAATTTGAGACAAGGTTTCTCATAAATTGTCTACTTCCTGGACCCTTTACTAGTAATTAATTTGTGTCGATGGTATCCTCCATTTATTTTCCGTTCTGGTCACTGTTGCTGAGTGGAACAAATCAACAAGAGGAAATCTTTTATTCTTCATTCCATATTCCTTGCTTACCCAGTTCTAATCCTACAGTGCTCACTTGGGTTGCATTGCAGACTACCTAGTCACCCTCACTGTGATGAAATAGGTGCAGGTTGAAAGCTCCTCACTATGTGAGACAGCAATATCTATAGTTCATTAGCTCTTTCTACCATCTGATCAAACGTTTTTATTTGCTCCTCTTAGAAGTAAGTTATAGGGAATTCATTGGATATGTACAGTTTGTGTCAGTGTTTCTGTACCTTTGTTCAAGCTACACTGCCTCAGCTATTAACTGTGCTTTTCATTATCATCAGAGCCTTAGGAAGAGGCCAGGCCACGGTGAATTCCCATTTGGTAGGAGTAGGGCTGAAACTGTGATTTGCCAAATGATAGTTCATAACTGAGGCAGTATTTGGATCCAAGGCGTCGGCCCTGTCCAGCACTCAGTTCACTGGTCTAGATTTGAAACTGGTTCTTCCCTGTCATGTGGGGGGGGATCTCCAAAGTTGTGTCTTGAGAACTGAAACTTTAGAGTCTGTGTGGGTCTGAAACTTCTACTGACAGTGACGAGTGAGCCCTGTTTCCTAATACATTTTGGGAAATGACTGAAAGGTCATCACATATAAGCTGTAGGTTGTTTTCATTGCCGAAAAGCATACATGAAATATTAATGTTGTGATTAGCAGTGTAGTTATATTCCAGCTGCCTAGAGAGATTCCTGAATCTTGTTATGTACATTTTTTGTGATGGTGGGTTTTGTTTTTATTTAGCACTCATTGCTTTATTAACCCCTTAGTCCCATCCTTTTTTTTAAAAAAAAAAGGGAAGAGCAAGAGTCCAGTAGCACCTTAAAGACTAACAAAAATATTTTCTGGCAGGGTATGAGCTTTCGTGAGCCACAGCTCACTTCTTCAGAAAAAGGGAGAGAGTCTATGGGATATTCCTTAACAGGCTTGGATAGAGATTATTTTAAGGGCATTTTTGTTATGTATTGGCTTCCTTTTTTAATTACTGACCTTCATTCTTAATATTTTGGGTTTTTTTCCTATATGACAACCATTATATTTTATGTTCAGCTCTTTTATTCAGTTTCAATTAAAAGAAGTGCCAGCTAAGAGTAGACGTCTATATTGTAAATAGGGCTACATGCTTGAGATAGACTGGGATAATTTTCCACGGTAGTGATATATGTTCATTTTGGACAGTATAAACCACCGTTCCAACCAACAGAAAGATGAAGGCATCTTACAGAAAATCAGTACAAACATTTAAACATGGTGTTTTGTATCCAACAGGAACCACAGACTGAGTACACAGAGTAGGGGGTTCTTTTAACACTCTCCTGATATGCCCTTGAGGTTCGAGAGGGGGGACTCAGAAACAGCACTGGGCACAATTTGGGAGTCTGCAGTAGAAAGATGGGAATCTCCCCCTTCCACTGGTAGAAGGGTCCAGCAGCAAATAGCCTTTGGGTATAAAACAGTATTATGCTGACCTATAAGCTATAAACCTCTTTCACTTACATGCCTGTCTTAAATATAAAAGACCGACACTAATTTTGCAGTTGTGTACATGTAAGACGGAAACAATACAAAACATTTCCTCTAACTCCACCTTTTAAAAAAAAAATTATAGGATGCAGGCCTTTCTGCTCAGCTGCGTCATTCTTTCAATTTAGTGTAGAGGGGGAGGAAAAGTTTGCATTGTTCAAAACAGAATGCTAAGCAAACTAGTCATCATGTATTGCTGGGGAAGTGAAGGTTAAATTAGCAAGGAACTAAAATTAAATCATCCCTGCTTGAAGACACCTGGTCATTGATCCAGTTGCTACTTACTTGGTTTGGTTTGGGATTATGATAGTTACACACACACAAAATGGCATGTACATTTAAATAGACCCATTCTGTGTCTAATGAAAGTTATATGTAAAACTAATAATTATACCCCCTGGTATGCATATTCCCATTTTTAAAAAAAGACTCAGTAGAGAACGGAAGAGTGCTGTTTCTTGTCCAGAGGTCCCAACTTGTCAGGATGTGCTCTGTGACAGTCTGCTGACAGAGACAGATGTGGTGAAATGGCAGAAAGGTCGGTGATGTCCATAAAGCATCCAGCGAAACGGCTTCTGTAGGGGCAGATGAAGCATGAGTGTGCTGAATCTTTTCAGCTGCTTGCTGAAGTGTTTATAGAAGGCCTACAGTAGCGTTACTCCAGCAGTAATTCATTAGGACCCTGGTCAGTTCCAGCAGTTACTTTTTTCCTGGGTTTGGTAGGTGTGCTAACTTTTATGTGGCCTTTTAAGCACCACTTGAATTCAAACACAGTAGTAGAAAAAACAACCCTGAAACTTCTGCACCTTAAGTACCAGTCAAAACATGGCAATAGTCTCTTTATGAACAAAAGTGAATGGGGAAGGATACTCCAGATTTTCTTGCTTCTACTTTAGATCCTGTTTGCAAAGGAAAACACTCTCCTTGTTCTCTGCGTCGTAACTGGCTTTCAACAGTTTGTGACAGGATGAAGTCACAGTATTATTGCTGTTATATGCTACGTGTCAATGTAACTTGCTTGACAAGGAATAACAGAATGCAACCTTCTAGTGATATGAAACATACGTATTTGGTGTATGTATTACACCAAAGTATTAAGTATTAAGGAAAGAATTGATAGAAACAACTGTAGGAATATTATTGCCATGGAAAAACAGGTGGAATAGGTATGCTGCTATTATAAGACTTTTCATTACAAACTTGGTGCTCTGCGAAACATCTCCTTGTGCTCCGTGAAGAGATGGGAAAGAAAAATAATACTGTCATTCAGTTTAGTATATAGGTGCTTGGTGAAAATTAGTGCTCCGTGATGAATTTCTCTCCTGAAAAGTGTTCCATGACTCAAAAAGTTTGGGAACCGATGCCTTAGAGAAAATAAAGACTATGTGATGAAGCATTAACGTTTTATAGTTTTTTTTAAAAAAAAAATTCTCTCAACATTTCATTTCTAGCAACCTACTTTTCTTAAAGGATATAATTTCTCCAGGGATTATAATGTTAAAGAGAAAAATGCTCAAGAGAAAATCTTAATTTTCCACTTGCGTTTACAGAGCTGGTGGTGTGTTAGCAATGATGTGTATTTCGGTAGAGCATCTTTACAAAGCAGAAGTGTGTTTAATGACACCTTGTGGACAAGTTTGTAATGTCTCATTCCTGTATTTCATTAGCAAATAAGGCCTAACTAGCTTCCCTTAGCTCTGACCTGGGTAGCCTAGGCTAGCCTGATCGTGTCAGATCATAAAAGTTAAGCGGGGTCAGCCCTGGCTAGTATTTGGATGGGAGACCTCCAAGGAATACCAGGGTCATGAGGCAGAGGCGGGCAATGGCAAACCACCTCTGAATGTCTCTTGCCTTGAAAACCCTACAGGGTCGCCAAAAGTCAGCTGTGACTTGATGGAAAAAATACAACAACAAAACCCTTTCCTTATTGGGCTTTTTTGTTGTAGTAGTATTTATGTAAAACCTAATGCCTGGTTATTGGAAAAACTCAGTATTAAAATGCCACTAATTCACCTTTGAGCTTGTTTGTGAACTCCTACCAATCTCTTTACCTTAGTTTGAGGTGAAAACTTTTGTTTCTGTAATATTCTGAATCTGTATAACACTACTATGTTTACTCAAGTGCAAGACTAGGTTTTTTTACAGGTATGCACTCAAAAAGGAAGGGTCTTGCATTCCCATACAAGTTACAGTTATGTCCAATAATGTATTTTTTTCTATATTTCGTTTTTAAAGCAGTAATCTCTTACATTCAGGAGCATCTTCCTACTTGTTTTTGCCCTGCAGTTCAGTCCCTGGAAACATAATTCAGAGATTAACATTTTAGAATTTTTAAGCATATGCTTAATTACTGATTGCTAAACTACAGTAATTCCTTGCTCATTATGAAATAGTTAAGTGCTGTTTACAGTATCAGAGTAGTATTGTATCATAGAAGCCATTTTCCTAAGGACCTTCCCAGACAAGCAATTTCAGTGCAATAAATGTGCAGTTCTACGGCACATTTCCCCAGTATTGGAGGCATAATACAGAAGGTGGATTACAGTATCATAAACATCCATCCAGTATTGAATATTGAATACGAAATGATTAAAGTAGTACCAATGGACAGTGCCGTATTGGTTATAGTCTCTGTCTCCCTCTTCTTCAGAGAAACTAGATGATGAGGAAGAGCAGGTAGTAGTTACGCCTTGCTTCCTTTCTCCTGCTAAGCTGGATCATGGTTAGCCACCTCTGGAGTCTGAGAGGGGGAAAACCGGATGACAATTAGGCCTGGCAGGCTGATGGAAATAGCCTTGCAAATGCTTGTTCTCGCTCTCCTTTGCTAAGCTGCCTGAGTGGCTGTCCGCCAATGGAGTCCCCATTGCTATTGTGATTTCCTTGCCAAATGTTGTGCAACTGCTGTTGGTTGTTGGCTATGAGGAGAATGCCAACAAATCTTTTTCTCTACTCCCCTACGTCTGTGCTCTTTGGAGACTTCATTTTAGAAATTGCCATTATTTTCATTATTTTTTTTAAGTCTCTGCTCTCCCACTATGCAAGACCAGTCAGTGTAGGAACATTAATCTGACTCATCGGTTCTTGTAGGTTATCCGGGCTTTGTGACCGTGGTCTTGGTATTTTCTTTCCTGACGTTTCGCCAGCAGCTGTGGCAGGCATCTTCAGAGGAGTAACACTGAAGGACAGTGTCTCTCAGTGTCAAGTGTGTAGGAAGAGTAATATATAGTCAGAAGGGGGTTGGGTTTGAGCTGAGTCATTGTCCTGCAAAGCATTAAATGTCTCAGGACAATGACTCAGCTCAAACCCAACCCCCTTCTGACTATATATTACTCTTCCTACACACTTGACACTGAGAGACACTGTCCTTCAGTGTTACTCCTCTGAAGATGCCTGCCACAGCTGCTGGCGAAACGTCAGGAAAGAAAATACCAAGACCACGGTCACACAGCCCGGATAACCTACAAGAAACGATGAACTCTGACCGTGAAAGCCTTCGACAATATTAATCTGACTGTCTTTTAAAAACATGTAGACTGCCAGTAATGTCATCCCCGTCTCCATCTCCTTTCAACCCTCCCTCAAACCTATAATCCTTCCTCCAATAACATTTTTATGTAGAAGTATTTTTAAAAAAAATCTTGGAGGGCTATGCATTTTACTTTCAACCAAGCAAAAATATGGTTGAAACTGGTAAGCATACTGAGACTCATGGTAGAATATTGCAAATATTATTTTCTATCCTATCTCCCCAGGTAAGCATATCCCCCCAGTTTTCATATCTCCATAGTACATCACAGGACAGGATATCACACTATAGTATCTGCAAAGGGCCTTGAGAGATACTTAGGGCCTTGATAAAATACTGTTGGGGCATGCTTTGAATGATTGTGCTAAAAAAAAAAACCCTAAGTGTTTCTGTTTGACATATTCCGAGTAATACTGATTCCTAGATGTTCTGAGAACTTCACCATAAGTTTGAATTAAAACTAAAATACCTCTCTGAGTGTGTTTTAAGTACATAAAAGCCTAACCTACCTTATGGTCAAACTGGAAGCACATTTCACGTACGAACTGTGAACTTTTCCTAAAAGTTTAGAAGAATGTAAATTAAGGTGGACGGGGAAAGCTAGAAGAACATCTGCCTCTTTCACCTCTCTATGAAAAATGTGCAAGAGTTACAAAAATAAACACAGTCAATGGGCATGTTTGTACTGGTTTAGGTTTTTGAAAGTCCCTGTTCATTTTGCTATCATTGCAGATGCACAGTTCATTTGATTTTTGTTAAGCTTTCAGACACATATGAAACAGTTCCCTTGAGGCAGAGCTACATGTTACTTTTCATTCTGTGATTTTAAGACTTTTCCAAAAGCAGCTACTTTTTGTAGGGAGAAGGGAGGGCATTTACATTATTTTGGGTGCTGTTTTCTGATTTTAAAATGTTCCTATCTGCTTTTAAACAAGGGGGAAATGGCTCAGAGTTGTTGTTTCTTAAATCAGGAAATTGGCAGGGGAGGAAAAAGACAAAGAACCCCCTTTTCCTAGCACCATTCTTTATCCTCCAAAGAACCCCAGAGGCTGAAATTGGGAAAAATGTTTAGATTGTTAACAGAACAAAAGACAGGACCTTAGATTTCAATTCTTGGTCCTTTAAAAATATTTGCTCTCTAAGGCCTAAAAAGGTCTGTATGGCTAAGCAGTGTGCTGCAGAATTTGTTAATGTTATGATATATACTAACTATATTACACTCACTCATAATCAAGCTGCTGTACTATAAAACTGTGAACTGGGAGAAGTGTGATGTCCTCTTGTTAGTATTTTAGTTAATATGCTTATGATCAGAGTTGAGAATAACGAATCTATAATTCATTTATAGTCATTATTTTGGCAGGCATAATGAAACTAGTCAGTAGTGTGAGAAGGAACATGACTCATTAGCTTTGCCTTGAATGCTTAGTAATTCTGAGGAACAAATGTCTTGTCATTACCCCCTACTTTCCATTTGAGCTGCAGACACCAGTCTTTTTAAAGTGTTTATTCATGTTTCCTGGTTAGCCGAGTTGCTCTGTTTATCATATATTATTTAGAGCAACTTAAAATGTAGCAGACTTAGTGGAAGTGGGGGTGAGGAGAGAGGGCAAACCCACAATATGTTGTAAGGAGACTTTCACAGGCATGCTCTTCTGACAAACAGTGACTTGATTCCTGATTTGTGGTCAATGATATAATTACTGGAAAAGAGGAAGCTTGGTAACCAATATAGTTTACATTTGGACATACCAGTGTATCTTACACAATCCCTAATTTCCATGATCAGATCCACAAATAAGCAAATTAGAGGTCTAGATTCAATATAAGAAGTGAGCATGTTTTTATGAATTGTCTCTGGGCTCCTATGGTGAAAGAATTGTAGGTACTGGATGATGTTCATCTGTTCATATTTGGTAGTACAAGGACCACATGTGGACTCTGAATATATGTGTATGTTGCTAGTAAAGCAGACTCTATACTTCTTTACAGTATAGAGTTCATGACTCTATACTGGCCATATCCCTGCTCCCACTGGCTTTTATTTCCATAGGTCAAGTTGTGCTTGCTTTTTCAATTATCTTCTCATAATCACATTCCCAGCCCCGTTCTTTCTGAGAGGTTTTCTCCCATGGAGACTTCTATTTACAATTGAACACAATTGGGCTATGATGCTGTTGGTGATCCATACTTCTCTATTTCCCACCATTTGTCTGTACGTCCACTTGTATTACATGTCCACCTATAAGGTCATGTTGACCTTATAGTTGTTCAGGTATGTTTGAACTTATTGTTGTTTGATCATGTTATATGATTTTGTAACTACTGCTGATCCTAGTTATTATCACAAGATCAGAGCAAGTAAAGATGAACACACCTAATTCAACTTTGCACCAGGTTCCAGTTCTGCAATGTTAAATCTTCATGCCAAATTATGTGCCTCTCTGAAGAAAAGGTGTGGGGGAGGGGGTAATCTCCTGCTTTTAATTCTACTTTTTTCCAATAGTACATAGTGTTGTTGTTGTTTTTTGTTTGTTTTTTTGGAACACTAAATATGGTTGCTATTTATATCAAGTTTTTTTCGATATGCTTTAATTATCAACATGTATTTTAGAATATACAATACTGAAATTGGCTGGTCTTGTGCTCTTCTTTCAGGTTATTGGAGTTATTAGCAAAGAATATATCCCCAAAGGAACACGTTTTGGACCTCTGGTTGGAGAGATCTATACCAATGACACTGTTCCTAAAAACGCAAACAGAAAATATTTTTGGCGGGTAAGCAAAAAAATGACAATTTTATGCAAGTAGATCGCTAAATAAGTAGTTAAGAAACACCACCACACTTCCATTTTGAAACTTGCTGGAGTGCTGGGCATGAGTGATAGGCAAATTCTTTACACAGCACTATGGTAACTGAATAAGTCAACCTTAATCAATGGACTAAGAATGACAACTGTACATGAGCTTGATTTTTTTCCACAGAGATGGGTCAGATTTGTTTTTTGGGTGTTTTTTAACTTGTTGATTTATATTTCTGTATAGTGCCAGTCATTCTATGCTCTGTTTTTTATTTTGTTGATGTGACCCTTATTCTACAAAGTTTCCAAAACTAATTAGTTCTATTGCTTAACCTCTCCCTCTGCATTTAATTAAACTACTAATTACATTTGGAAACCCTGAACTATTACAATAGACTATTTAGTTCATGTCCAATGTCAGTTACAGAAATTACTAGAGCAACATTTTAAAAAATGCTGCTAAGCCCCAATGTACAGTAATAGTGGTGGCGAAAGGAATAACATTTGGTGGCTAGAGTGTTGGGTTGGACATTCACTCAGTGGATGGCTTCGTGCAAGTCTCTCAGCCTAACCTACCTTACAGGAAGTGTTGTAAGGCAAAAAATGTTTCTCTGTTTTCTTTGGAGAAATATTACCGAAAAAATAAACTGCATGTGTGCCACTGAATGTTAAGGTCTCATGCAACTTGCCACTGGTTCCTTTCTACAAGTAAAAGCCAACCCATACATTATGAGCTATGAAAGGCTTTGCTGACCTGTCTGTCAAACTGCAAGGTGAACACATGAGGCTGCCTTATACTAAATTAGACCCTCGATCCATCAAAGTCAATATTGTCTACTCAGACCGGCAGTGGCTCTCCAGGGTCTCAGGCAGGGGTCTTTCACATCACCTACTTGCCTAGTCCCTTTAACTAGAGATGCCGGGGATTGAACCTGGGACCTTCTGCATGCCAAGCAGATGCTCTACCACTGAGCCATGGCCCCTCCCTAAATATGAGTATTTGTTAGAATGCTTACCCATACTAAATGAAATTTCATGGCATGGAAAGATATCATGTCAGAAGGAGGGGTTCTAGCATCACTTTCTCAGTTTTTATGTGGAGGATGAATACGTACTTTGGTTGTTATCACTACTAATGCTACAGTTCCCATAACATTTCCACACGGGGTAAGGAACAAGAAGTGAGCCCAAAGCCCACTCCTGTGCTCCACCATGTGCAGAGTTAACATACTGGAGCTATGTGCAAATGAGGCAGAATGACTGGAGTAGCCATTCCAATGTTGTGCAGTTAAAATTAGCATGGGTACTCTGAGCTTATTACCTATTTCATTCACTAAAAGCCATAACTGTCTCAAACAACCATAGATAATACTTGTTTATATTTGCCACAAAAATATAGCTGCTGTTTCCCCACATTAATTTGACTTTAAGACTGATCCTAACATTTCTGACAGCCAGTCTAGTCCCTGGTCTAGAATCTCAGGTGTAGATTCAAGTACTGTATCAGTCATGGAAACTTTAATGTCTTAGGAAATATGGCATCTCTCCCCTTCTGTTCTCCCTCTGGAATAATGGTGTATTTCATTGCGTAAGGGAAAACACAATAAAGATTGTAAAGGATTTTGCAAATTTAAAAAATGCTGCATTAATGAAAAATAGCAGTAGGACACTTCCCTATTCATGTTTTTAAGATACATTTGGAACTACAAGGAGATGGCCAGAGACACCAAGTGTCTACTTAAAAGCAGTCAGAAGCAACCTCACACATGTAACTAGCAAGACTTCTCAAAGCTAGCCTATTAAACATCAGACTTGCATCTGATCATACTGGTATCACATTTCGTTACAAAACCCAGCATCCTCAGTGCTTTTGTCCTTGTTTTTCTTTATTATAATTCATTTTAGGGCATCTCCTTAACCATGTTTTGTTACAGTTAATTACTTACCATGAACCTTTCTACAAAACCTAAATTCTCTTTTCACACTGCTGCTAACATTGAGTCAAGAAAAAGCTTACTTGTTATCCGGTATGAATTAGAGCACTGAAGTACCTTGGAAGATGGTTCTGATTGCCACAGGATTTTATTCCAAACTAATTCAAAGCTAACATCATATATGCATTACTTGTCTTCTGAAAAGTCTTTCTGTCTACTGGTAGTGATTTTTTTCACTCACACAGCATCAAGCAGAATAGATTATTTTCTGAGGGTCTGAAAACAGTCTTGAACATGCAAAGGAAATTGTGGAAGATCATTTCCCACATGTCTTATAAAAGATATCCTGATTTGGCTGGCAGGAACAGGACCATCTGTTGTATGCAGTCATAAATGTTCCATTCAAATTATACCTTCCAAAAGGCAAAGGCATGAACATGCTTTGCAAACTAGGGTGATGTCATTTCTTGTAATTGCTGCAGTGTGACTTGGCATTTTTTTTTTAATCTTTGTGTT
This sequence comes from Euleptes europaea, assembly GCF_029931775.1. Taxonomy (NCBI): domain Eukaryota; kingdom Metazoa; phylum Chordata; class Lepidosauria; order Squamata; family Sphaerodactylidae; genus Euleptes; species Euleptes europaea. The sequence goes on from NC_079321.1 coordinate 63,266,080, forward strand.
ACATGGAAATCTGGTGTGCTAAAATAAGACTGTTTGAGGGTTTGTGATCTCACTGTAGTAGAGTGCATGCCTGTTTTGAAGAAAGCCTATAGTAAATTGTGTTAAGAGAAGGAAAGGTAACTGGAAGTCACTCAATCAAGCTTCTGTCAATAACAGAAGTGCAGAGTAATGGAACTCCAAGTTCCTGGATGTTCGCAAATCGGAGTTAACAAACTTAAAAACTCATGTTGAGAGCATAATTTTTTAGAGTTTGTTCCATCGTTCTCATAACAAAAACACCGCAAAATCTCTTAAGCTTCTTTGATGAAGCCACATGTATTTCCTCCTCCTCAAATGGCAGGAAGTAAGAAAGTGATGCCTGTGTTAAAAGGCAAGTTTGCTATTGCTACTTTTTTTTCTCTATTAAAAAAGGCTCTTCAGTTAATTCTTATTTCAATCATTATTGTGAAAATGAAGATACATGTGAAGAAGCACACCGCAAAATTCTCCAGTGCGGTATGGAGAAAGGGGAAAGCGAAGTTCAAATCCCTTCTTAGCTTTGAAGTTTAGGAGGTGACCTTATGGAAATCTCTCACCCAGCTTATTTCACATGGCAATGAGCTTTAACACTAAGCTGAAACAAGGATCTATATTGCCACTTGCCTAGAACATTTGGATAAAGCCTTATTTCACCATAATGTTTTCAGAAAATATTTTTTAAAGTGTCTAACAGTTAAACTATGAAATTTTGTGGTTATCTGAAAGCTGTTCTGTCAGAGAAAAAGAAATGTCCATTTTACATTTCACTCTATATATAATCTTTCAGGTTAATTGAGTTTTTTCATATTCTTACTAACATTTTGGAAACCAAAGATATCTTGAATCATTATACTGTTTGCCTTTGTGTAATCAGCTGCTGGAAAGTCCTATTTGCTTGAATGTATCAGCTTAGAAAGAAGTATGCATCTTTCACACTGTCAAGACCCAGCCCCTTTTCAAATCTCCAATTAGCTATAATTTATATTTGTTCACATTACCTCACCCAGTATTTCAACAAAAGGGCTGGATTCCAAGTATAAACAAGTGTTACTTTAGGATTTGGGAAGGGGGATGTTTGCATAACCTTAACATTTAGATAGGTGTGGAGGGATTTGGAAACTACAAGTATAGAGTCTATAGAAGAAAAGACAAGAAAGAGACTTGGTTGTGACATAACAGAACTAATCAGTCTTGCAAAAGTGACTCATGGCATTCTTGTGAGCACAATTAGATATTAAATTGAAAATTGCACCCCTTGTTGGCCAGCAGCCCTGAATTAGATTCTGAGAAGCACTGTTTAACTTCAAACCCCACAATTTTATTAATATGCAATGGTAAAGCTTAGCATTAAATAAAAAAAATCAAAAGGTTATGGAGCAGATTTTATTGCGCTTCTCATCCTTGCAATTGTAAGAGTCTCCTACTTCAAAAGGAAATGGTGATGATCTTTTTATTCATTGGTGTATTTCATTTTATTTCCTTAAAAGGCTCTTGCCTTTGTTTTACATTGTACCATTAATGATGTCCTCCCTTTCCACAGATCTATTCTGAAGGTGAGCTTCACCACTTCATTGATGGATTTAATGAAGAAAAGAGTAATTGGATGCGCTACGTAAACCCAGCTCATTCTGTTCAGGAGCAGAATCTGGCTGCTTGTCAGAATGGAATGAACATTTACTTCTACACCATCAAACCCATCCCCGCCAACCAGGAATTACTGGTGTGGTATTGCCGGGACTTTGCAGATAGGTTGCACTATCCTTCTACTGGAGACCTGGTGATGATGAATATCAGTAAGTGGATTACAACAAACACACACACACAAAAAAAGCATCCACAGAATGTGGGGGTCTAATAATATGGTATATAATTATGAGTGACTCATCCTTAATAGTAAAGCAATTTTGCCGTGGAAGGAAAGTTTTTAAAAGAGTCCTATTCCTGATTAAAAACAACACAATTTGGCACCATAAGCTTTGGTACGTGTACCAACACATCTGCTTCTAATGCCAGCCAAACACTGGAACAGAGCCAGCTAAACATCCTGTTTGTGACTTGGCATTGTTGTGGCTGTTTTGGAGCTCATCCTGAGCATCCTGATTGGTGAGACATCAGGCTATAAGAATTCAAATGGTTATTAGCCTGTAAGCTTTAAAATGTTTGGTAAAAATCAGATACAAATATTTTTAGTGCAGTAGAACACAGCCCATGCCAACATATTTGCCACAGGGATTTGCTTAGGAATCATGAATATATCATTTCAAGACTGATGGTTTATGGACCTCTCTGGGATCTTGAATATTATTTTATAATAGCCTATGATTTGGAAATCTGCATAATGATTAGTGATATGTGAACTCGTCTCTGCTTGAAATGCAATTGGATTGCCAGTGGCATCTGAATGCAGAAAAATTTGCTTGTTGAAAGTTACTTTCAATTCAGCTTGTATAGTTTGCATACGCTTCCACATTGCCCCTTGGGAATTCTAATATAAGGGGAAACACCATATTGACTAGGAAACCATGATCCTATCCCTTTTCCTTCATTGAATGTTTTGCATAATGATTCCTTATCCTCTAATTGGCTGATATTACTATTATTTACCTAAGTTGATCCCTTTATGAAGGATGATGAGGCAGCACCTTTAGTGGCAGCAAAGTTGCCACTTGGTACCTGGCAACTAAGATACACTTTTTACACCTAGAGGCGCCTAGGTAGTTTTAGGATAATTGTTTTTTTTTATAACTTTAGGGCTATTTTAAATACTGTTTTAATGGTTGTATTGATTAGATGGGTTATTACTCTTCTGTAAGCTGCTCTGATCCCGGTCTCGGCTAGGGAGAGCAGGATATTAAATTGAAAGAATAAATAAATAAATTACCATGGCTTGGATGCCGCAGTTTCCACAAGTTGTTCTGCTTGGTAGAAGAGTAGCCCATTTCTAGTGACTATATGAGCTACATTCACAAAGCATCTCATTTTTAATTGTGATCCAAGGAGAAAAGGGGACTGGCTCATAATAAAAAAAGAGTATGAACCAAGGACATTTGTATTGCGAGCATGCTGTTTTTTAAAATTTCATTATTTCACTAAGAAGGATGCCTCCGAATGTTCTGAATATAATTATTTTATGCAAAGGAGACATTTTCAGGATAGGCATGATGATTTTTTGTTCACATCCATTATGCTCTTTGATTAAGATGGCCCAGTTAGTCACAAAATATGAAAGGTAATTTATATGTTTTACGATGCTAGTCTGTCACTAGCAGTAAAAAAGAGCAAGAGTCCAGTAGCACCTTAAAGACTAACAAAATTTCTGGCAGGGTATGATCTTTCATGAGCCACAGCTCACTTCTTCAGATATAGCTCCTACCCTGCCAGATGTTTTTTAGTCGTTAAGGTGCTATTAGACTCTTGCTCTTTTCTACTGTTATGTGTGTTGTATGCTGTAACCTTCATCACTGAAAGTTAGTTTTCTTACTACTTTATTTTTAATAGCACAGAGCCAGAATATTATTCCAAAACAGGCATGATCTAAGGAAGGAAGCCACATTTATATCAGTGATTTTTTGCCCATCTAAGATATTATTTCCAGATACTGTTTGTTGTATAGAGTAGATTATTCTTGTCATGACTTCTAATACCTACGGTAGACTTTCCAATGCAAAGTATTGAAAAATAAATAGTGTTAATTAGTTTTGTGTACAAACAGGACAGAAGTAAACCAGTTAGTGCAGAAGCTATTTTGGATGGGATATAGCAAATACCCTTAGAGATAAATGCAAGCACCCTTAGGTTGAACACTAAGAAAAACATCCTAATTATAAGATTAGCTGAGCATTGGAACAAGTTGCATAGGGAGATGGAAGAATATCCTTTCTTGGAAGCTTTAGAGAAAAGGCTGGACAGGTATTTATCATGCCTGCTTTAGGTACAGAGTATCTTCACTTGAGGCAAAGGTGTAGGCTGTATGTCCTGACAACTACTACGTTTGGAGTAGATGAGTTGTTGTGTCATTGTGAAGTTATTTCACTCATTTATTGGTATCCAAGTAAATGCTCAACCTTTGGAATCTATTGTTCCTTCTAATGGCGAACCTGATGGTTCCATTCTATCAGTGGGGCAGCATATCAGAACCATCCACAGAGGGCTGGGGTTTCTGCATTCTCAGAGGCTCTCCAGGAATGCAGGCAAATATTAAGGGGAGGGAACTCTACAAAAATGGCTTTACAAATATAGTCATTTCTGTCCAAGATCCATGGAGTGCTGAAAACCATTGAAGACTGATGAAAGGGTGGAAAGAAAAAAAAGGAGAGATGGGAAAATAAAATGGGGAAGGAAGACTCATGTACCACCCAGTCCTTTGAATAAGGGCAAGATAAAAATTTCCTAATTGCTTGTTTCCTCCCTCCACCCCAACACACACAATTCTGTATGGACCCCGTAACCAGATGAGAATGTTAAAATTGTTAGTCTGAATGGATTCGGGATGCATTCCTAAGCAAAGTTACATGCTTCTAAGCCCCATAAAATCAATGGGTTTAGGGGAGATGTAACTCTGTTTAGGATTGCACTGTTAATAGGGGACTCCAAGTGTTTTATTTGGTCATTTCTGTTTTGTTAATTTTAATTAAAAGGCTGAGCTAGTTCTATCTGTTTTCTATCACTTTTATTATTCCTTTTTCATCTTTCTTTTATACAGTTTTTTCCTGTTTTTATTTTTTATCCTTGAGATAATATTATGCTCATAAAATATATTAACATACAAAGTGCATTTTGATGATTGTGTACATAATCTTAGAAAACATGTAGATTCTCATTTTATAGAGAGTATGTTTTATGGAGAGTATGTTTGCTACAAAAGGGCATCCATATGGAGAACAAATGAAGTCACTCTATATTAAAGAGCTATTCACAGTGACAATTTGTTATATGGAATTTGTCCAGTCAGTGAAATGGAAAATTGATGTTAAAAAAAACAACAAAGAAAAATACATAGGAATGGTTAAAAGCTAGTACTGATCAGTCCTGCATTGTATCTTACTATAGTAATACTGCAATGTGGCAAAACACGCCCCATTGCCAGTTTCATTATAGCGCAGTAGCTGAAGAATGCGTTGCTTATGTAGGAAATCCAGGCACAGATCACTGCTTGGCTATGAAGCACTCTACCAGTGCCATCCTAAGCTCAGGACTTAGTTGGGTATATGCTTAGGATGAGGGGGAATTTCTCTCTCAGACTACCTTCGCATGTTGTTGAGACTCAAATGTCAGTGTAAGCTTCTTAGAGGAATGGCAGGTTACTAGTTCATCAACCATTGCAATCAGTAGAAGCTGACCAGTGGCAGTGCTATACAACCAGATATGGAAGCCAATTAAAATTTGAAATATTGTAATTCAAACTTACTTTAGTCATATTAACTTAAGTGGAACTAAACCTTTAGAAGAAGAGTTGGTTTTCTCGACCACTTCTTTACCACTTAAGGAGGAATCAAACTGGCTTACAATCACCTTTCCTTCCCCTCCCCACAACAGACACCCTGTGAGGTAGGTGGGGCTGAGAGAGCTCTAAGAGAGCTGTGACTAGCCCAAGGTCACCCAGCTGGCTTCATGTGTAGGAGTGGGGAAACCAACCCAGTTCACCAGATTAGAGTCTGCCGCTCATGTGGAGGATTGGGGAATCAAACCTGGTTCTCCAAATTAAAGCCCACTGCTCCAAACCACCACTCTTAACCACTACACCACGCTAGCTCCCTCCAAGGTCCACATGCCAGCAAACTTTGGCCACACATAGCAAGCTAGAATTTTTCTTGTGATTAATGTAGTGGCGATTTTGTTGTCCCATATCTAGTAGCATGGTTCAAAATGTATTTGTGGTTCTTCTGGGTCAGGGCCAATGACATCAGCATAATTAGGTTACAAGCTGGACAGGCCACCCATGACCCATTTAGAAAAGAAATTATGAAGTAATGGTAAATCTTAGTCCCCGTTTCTAGTTTATGTGGAAATTTTTTTTGCCTACCTCAGAACTTCTAGGTTCTCTTTCTACTAGCAAAATACATGCCTTATTTAGACCAAATATATGAATCAGCATTATTAATATTCACCACTCAAAATGTTCAGCAGCATTTACTTCTGAAATGACTTTCCACACCCACAGCTATTTTTCAACATCTCAGGGGAAAGAACTAGAATAAAATCTCTCAGGCTTCTAGTAGACAATCAACAAAGGAGACAGTTCTTCAAAATACAGCTAGGAAAATAAGATTGTCTCTACTGGAACAGACCAGTGTGGTCCATCAAGTCTAGCATCCTTTTTCAAATATCAGCTAACCAGTTGCCCTGAAGGGACAGCAAACAGGGCATAGAGCCTGTTTCCTATCACTGCTATTCAGTAGTTCCTTAACATGGCTAGTAGCCATTCCTGGACTTATAGTCCATGAATCTGTTTAACCCTCTTTTAAAGCCATGCTTGTGGCCATCACTACATCTGTGTGTGTGTACGCGACTTACGGCGACCCCTTTTGGGGTTTTCATGGCAAGAGACTAACAGAGGTGGTTTGCCAGTGCCTTCCTCTGCACAGTAACCCTGGTATTCCTTGGTGGTCTTCCATCCAAAAACTAACCAGGGCTGACCCTGCTTAGCTTCTGAGATCTGACGAGATCAGGCTAGCCCGGGCCATCCAGGTCAGGGCATCACTACATCTACTGGCAGTTAATTCCACAATTGAATTACTTGTTGAAAAAAGCAGGAATTCCTTTTGTCTGCCCTGAACCTATTGCCCATCAACTTCATTGGGTGCCCCTGAGTTCTAATATTATGGGAGAAAAAGCTTACTTTGTCCTCATGTATAATTAGTATAAACCTCTATAAAGTTCCACCTTAGTAATTTTTTTCTGAACTGAAAAGTCCCAGACTGTTTAGCTTTTCCTCATAGGAAGTGTTCCAATCCCATAACCATCTTGGCAGCCTTCTTCTGTACTCTTTCCAGCCCTGCAATATCATTTTTTGAGACACGGCAAACTGGACAAGTATTCCATAACAATTTGCCATATTTAGATGTTTCTATATCCCGTTTCTCCATATGGGACCCCATCGCGGCTTAAAACATAATTTCCCCTCCTCCATTTTATCCTCACACAGCCACAACCCGGTGAGGTAGGTTAGACTGAGGGTCTGTGACTAACCCATAGTCACCCAAGGGAATTTGAACCTGGGTTTCCCAAATCCTACTCTGACACTATAACCAGTATACCATGGTGGCTTTTTTGTAGAAGAAACAGAAATTGTAAAAGATAAACAAAATTGTACAAGAGATTGTAATCTCTTGGCAGAAAGATCCAATAAACTAAAGTACAATTCTAAACTAAAGTACAATTCTAAGCAAAGTTTCATCCATCCAAACCCATTGACTTAAATAGACTTAGAGGGTATAACTGTTTAGGATTGCACTATAAGGTATGTTTCCAAAAACATTGTTTCTTCCCTTAATTTATATAAATAAACGAACAGGAACTATAAATATATGTAAGTTCTAAATTTAGCATGTTTACATTGTCCTTTTCTTCTCTCTCCCATTACATCTAATCTGATGAATACTTATACCATATAGTCCCATGGAAATCAGTGAAGCAACAGACATATGGCCTGATATAGAAACATCTAAATAAACAAACATTAATGAAAAGGATTCCACATATCACACTTAAACTTGCTTTAGATTTCTTGGATTTATACACACATTTCTACTTTCCACCCCTCACATAGCACACCAAGAGTGAAGTCTTTAACTCCAATTAGTTATGATAACCAAGTGCAGGTGCCTCTGCTGCTTGAAGTTTGCTTTCTCTCAGTAACTGGGATTCTTAATCAGGATTTAACCATGGTTAAGAATACCAGTTAATCAGAAAGGAAACAAGCCTCAATTAGTAAAGGCATTCAGACATCGAAACTGTGTTAGTTGAAGACTCAAGTCTTCAAGCTCAGTGTAAAGTACAAGGGTATAAGGGAGAGGCTCTTGCGAACAAAACTAATATCCATTGTGAACAAACTGGAAATTTACGATTCTGAACGGAGTCTAGGAAATCAGTTGTCTCCTAGAAAACGATGTTTTGAGAATTTGTTTATCAAAGGCAGTTTGGGGAGCTGAAACTTCCAAACCTACTCTTTGGAAATGCTTGCTATAAATAATCAAATGGGAAATGTACATTACGCTCAAAAAACAAGATATGCTGTAGTCTGTTTCAGATGTTACAGTATTGTACTGGTCATCTTCAGGGTGTTTGCATTCTGTAAAATTATAGAAAAGCAGATTATGTTTCTGAGTGTTTACCGAAAGGACTTACTAATGTATTATACAGTTTTTTAAGCATTCAGGTGTCTCAAAGTCTTCCAATAAGTTTTAAATTATACAGCACCCTCAATGTACTTGAAAGAGATGGGTCCCAAAAGTCTAGAATAACCATCCCTATATTTAATAAGTAGCAGTATATCTTGTTCCCATTCAGTTTAACCTGGTTCCGTTCATCCTCCCAATTCAAATATATAAATTAATAGGATAAAAATAGATTTAATGTTGGTAATGACATGAAAAATTCACGGTCTTATTATTTTATTTCAGCACACAGCCATGTGAATCCAAAGCCGCAAAGCAATGATGAATTTTCTCAGAAAAATGTCCCCAAAAGAGAGCACAGCGTGAAGGAAATCCTGAAAAATGATTCCAGTCATCCCAAAGGAAAGGACTTACTCCACACCCACATTTCACCACATATTCAAGAAAAAGACTTTGAAGGCTTAAGAAAAAACTGTAGCCCTGAAAGGCCTTTCTACCCACGCATTGTCTACCCAATCCGGCCTCATATTCCAGAAGATTACCTGAAGGCTTCTCTGTCTTATGGGATGGAGAGGCCTAGTTACATTGCCCACTCACCCATCCAGGCCTCTACTACACCAAGCCCCTCAGCAAGAAGTAGCCCAGACCAAAGTTTAAAAAGCTCAAGCCCTCACAGCAGCCCAAGGATTACAGTTTCACCCTTGGCTCCTATGTCTCAAGAGCACAGAGAACCTTATCCTTACTTGAATGGACCCTATAGCTCAGAAGGATTAGGGTCATATTCTGGATATGCAACCTCAAACCATCTCTCACAAGCCTTTTTACCCTACAATTCCCCCTATCATAAATTCCTCTTACCACCATACAACATGAGCTGTGGCAGCCTGGGTACTTTGAACAGCATCAACAATTTCAACCTCCTCCCAAGGATGTATCCCTTCTACAGCAACCTATTCAATGGAGGAAGCCTTTCCAATCATATGCTGAATCCGTCTTCCCTTCCAAGTTCATTGCCATCTGATGGAAGTCGACAGTTGTTGCCACCTGACCATCGAAGGGACTTCCTTATCCCTGCACATAACAGTGCCTTCTCCATCACAGGGGCTGCTGCCAGCATGAAAGACAAGCCATGCAGCCCAACCAGTGGATCACCAACAGCTGGCACAGCAGCCACTTCAGAACATATAATGCAACCTAAACCTACCTCAGCAGGGTTAGCTGCCACCAACAGTGAAGAAGCCATCAATCTTATCAAGAGCAAGCGAAATATGACGGGTTACAAAACCCTTCCATACCCACTGAAGAAACAGAATGGGAAGATAAAGTATGAATGCAATGTCTGCTCCAAAACCTTTGGCCAGCTCTCTAATCTAAAGGTAGGCTTTTAAAGGAAAAACATCTTATTTCTAGACAGAACTAACTCTAGACAGAGCTAACTCATTCTTGCTTAACTATCTGAAAACTGGGTCAACAAATAATAGCTTTTTCGCCAAAACTGGTTTCCTATGCTATTTCCTACTGCCATTGAACAAGGTATTTAAAATGAGGAAGGACCCATAAACTTGCCCACTTTCATTTTAGATAGCAGGTTCTAAGCAGTGACCAAAGCAAACATGGAACCCTGTACCCTCATTTGAGTGGTCACTGGGAGGTAGTAGCAGAAGCAGGAAGTAGATGGAGTTCTGTATGCCTACTGGCCAGAATCATCCACCACAGGCCATTCATTTCATTACTGGTGCTGGCTGTAGGCACTGCTGAGCCGCACAGGCACTTTGCTCCTGCACTGTGCTGACTCAGTTAATGCTGCCACTTTGTGATGCCCACCAGCATGGTGTATGGGCATCCGTCTCCCTTAGTTGTTGTTGGTGGCCTTGTTATCTAATTCATCTATGAGAGCAATATATTAAGAGAAGCAATATTATAGCCTCAGAAATAGGCAAGATTAGCTGGCCCTAACCTGGTTAATTTATAGGCCCAGGCTAGCCTGATCTCATCAGATCTTAGAAGCTAAGCAGGGTCAGCCCTGGTGAGTATTTGGATGAGCAACCTCCAAGGAATACACCAGGGTTGTGATGTGGCGGCAGCGAATGGCGAACCACCTCTGAACATTTCCTGCCTTGAAAACCCTACAGGTGACTTGACAGCACACACACATAAACAGTTTATCTTTGAACGTTAGTAAAATAAAAATACAAAACATATGTAGAATCTTTGGAAAATGTTGGTGCATTTTTTTAAAAAGTGTAACTTTTTAAAAGCCTGTTTAGTTTATAGCTTAGTCTATGGTCAGATTGTAGTATATTAAAATATTGCCGCTTTAGTCGTTATTGTACAGTGTTTGTCATTTTGAACACTCAGCTAGCAGATAATGTTGTTGTTTAACATACTATCTTATAAATTGTTCTAAGACTTCAGTGAATATTTGTGTTTTTCCCCCAAAGGTCCACCTTCGAGTACATAGTGGAGAAAGACCATTCAAATGTACTACATGTAATAAAGGATTTACTCAGTTGGCTCACCTCCAAAAGCACTATCTGGTACACACAGGAGAAAAACCCCATGAGTGTCAGGTATGTAGCAATTTCTATGGTGAAATTATGCCTTGACCCAGTGGTGCATCAGTGCACATGAAACAGAAGTGAGCATGCAGCTGGAGTATTATTTGATGTTGACCGTTTCCATAGCTGGAGAGAGAGAGAGAGACTGCATTTCAATTGAACAAAAGTTTATTTTGTGTTTGGCGGCAGCCACTGTAGCAGCATGAACATCAAAGAAAGTTCTGGTTGCGTGCATGGGTCTGTCTTATGTACACAGATTGCTTTTTTGGGTCATGAATCCTGCTTTAACCTCTGGCTATTCAGAAGTCTGGCAGATGTGACGTTGCAAACAACCATAGCACCATATATTATTTATCAGGGATTAAAAAGCAAGTAGGAAATGGGTGTGACTTTAAATGAGGGCAAAGGCTAAATGGGGTTAAAAAATTCAAAGTCACTTATGCTTTCCTGTTTAAATTGCCTTTTTAAAACATGCACACATTCCATTCCTGTTTCTCATGTCCTTGATTGCTTCTCTCTAATTAGGTGTGCCATAAACGATTCAGCAGCACAAGCAACCTGAAGACGCATCTGCGGCTCCATTCTGGAGAGAAGCCTTATCAGTGCAAACTCTGCCCTGCTAAATTCACCCAGTTTGTGCATCTGAAGCTGCACAAGCGTCTCCACACCAGAGAGCGCCCACATAAGTGCATCCACTGCCATAAGAGCTACATCCACCGCTGTAGCCTCAAAGTCCACCTTAAGGGCAACTGCCCAGTTGTCCCCTCATCTAACCTTTCCACAGAGGACCTGAATCGGATCAATGAAGAAATAGAGAAATTTGACATCAGTGACAGTGCGGACAGGTTGGACGATGTCGAGGACAACGTTGACATGGCATCTGTAGTCGAAAAAGAAATATTGGCTGTGCTCAGAAGAGAGATGGAAGGAGCCAGTCTTAAAGCATCGTTGCAGAGGAACCTGGGAAATGGACTGATCACCTCAGGATGCAATCTTTATGAATCATCAGATATTGTGAAGTTGCCTCATGGTCATCCACTACCTCGGGTACCTATAAAGGTCAAGCAAGAAACAGTTGAACCAATGGACCCTTAAACTCTGTGTGTGGGCTTGTGTGTGTGTGTGTGTGTGCACATGTGTCCACGTGTGCTTGTATGTGTGGCAAATAAATGATTTTTTTTTTAATTTATGACTTGGCAAGTCAGGGTGCCTGTAGCAGTTGCTTGTATATAGTGTCAATGCTGCAAAGCAATCTTGGCTTACAATAGTTTCTCTAAGGTCATTTTAAAGAAGGAACTCCAAAGTTGTTATTCTCAGGGCATAAAAATCGGCAAGGTCTGTATATTGCCTTCCCCACTTCTTAAAAAAAGACAATCTCTCTTCCATAATAATTTTTCAGTAATAGTACTTCCTAATTTATTATGCAATTTACCATTCCAAAGCAATAGCAAGAAAGTAATTACAATGATAGGAAAGATCGTTGTAATTTTGAATATAAGTGTTTGTATTTTTTTTCTTGTGGCCATTCTTTGTAGTTTTTTTTCTGCACATCTGTTTTTAAAAAAACTCAAGATTGGCAGGGGGATAGGGGAACATTATGTACCTGTTTCAAGAATGAGGTTTTTGTTTTGCCAAAGGTAAATCCTAGGAATCCCGTTAGTTGGAACACTGCTAGGTAACCAGACCAAATGAGCTGGAGCATAAAAATTTTCCCCAGACGGGAATGTCATGCTGGTGTAGGCAGAGACAGAAAGTTGAGAGGTGTTTCCATCTGCAGCAGTGCCTATCAAGGATGGCTGGGGAAATGAAGTGCTCTTCTAGAAATAATGCTTCTAAAAGAAGTAATTGTACATCATGAAGTTTTGAGCAATAGTATTACAAGAGGGAAAAACCCTTATCCCCCCCCCCAAAAAAACTGTTAATACAAAGACCCCAAAGATGCTTCCTGCAAAGGAGGTTGTTGCTAAGGCTTTTACCAATGAAGTCTTTTGAGGGAATCTGATGTGGGGATTCTCTGGGGGGGGAAATGTGATGGATTCCCCCCCTCCCCAATCTGTCAGCCACTTTCCTTGGAAAGAAGTTCGGTAACAAAGTCTTTTCTTGGCATACCAGTTTTTTTGTTTGTTTGTTTGTTTTCCTGTATGACTCAAAATTTCTCTCAGTATTTGTATTAGTACATTTTGTGGTTAATTTAATTAAAGATTAAAAGGGCATTGCAAAGTTGCTGAACAACAGTTACCTCATTGAGTGTGTCCAGTGGTGCAGAAAATGCTGTTTTATCTAATCTTTGCTACTTTAGAGAACAAACCAAAATGTGCAGTGGAGAAGACAGAATGCACATTCTTTTCTTTTTTAAATCTTTTTGTGTTGCTAAGCCCAAAGATATCATGTTGGCATACAAGGTGTAGCAAAGAATACATGTGTATTTATAGATATTTATACCAATATACCATATATGTGTGAGTGTCCATGTGTGTATGTGTATTTTTATACTACTTAAGTTTGTGAGCCAAACTCTGTAATAAAACCTATTTTACATAACCAGCTTCACCCTCCAAAGGGCTGTATTATCAGTCTCTAAATCATAATAAATGCTAAGGAATTCATTGTTTGTCAGTATACATGCACGGTATTTTACCTGAGGCTTGATCCTGCAAGCTGTTATTGATATGAATACATTTATCCATATAGTACAAAGAATTCATTGAAGATTGTATGGCTGAGTCTTCTATCCCCCCCCCCCTTAGATCTTGCTGAGGGCTTTGAAACAATGCAACAACCGGAAATCTAGGCTGGGGCAACCCCCCACCTCAAATCTCACCCACCTATATATGGTATAAATATTATACAGACTGGTAAAGAGTAGAACTATTTAAAGTGTTTGGGGAAGTGTGCCATCATTCTCTCTGCTTCTTTAAAGGCTGCATGATCATCACATGTACATAGCAGGGGGGAAAGAACCCCCACTGTTATGCTCTTTACCATCATGTGTATATATTCCTATCTCATTATAGTCTTAAGGGATTAGACTGTTTCAGAATTGATATCAGTCTAATGCCTTCTTATTTAAAACACCAAACATATCCATGGCCTAAAAATAACCCGGTGATAACTTTAAATATAACTTTTGAAGGAAGGACTACAGTTCATTACATTTCTGCTCCCGTAAATTGTGAGGCAAGCATTTTTAAATGTAGCGACGTTTCATAAATGTAGTACTTAACTGTAGGATGAACCAAAGTACCACTACTCTTAACACTGGACACACACTTGCTTTTATTAATTGCCTGTAGTGCTTTCTTGTATTTGATACAAATGTTACAAAAATTTATATGCAGCTTTAAGAGTTTTGCTCCTTCTCTGTCCAATCTTCTCCTCCCCATTTAGGACCTTTAACATGTGAATGTAGCAACAATCAGTGTTTTTTGAAGAAGAGGCTCTGACCAAAGTTAACAGGCTTTTTACTTTGCTAGAACAAACTATCTTATGTTTACGTACTGGTTTACATTGTTATTTATGTGCAAAATGTCAAAATGTAAATTAAATATAAAATGTTCATTGCTTTACCAGTGTCTTTCATGACTTTGTTATACAAACAGTTGGTGGCACTTGGAATTTCCAGTTACCTTTCCCTGGGTCATATGCATGGGTTTGGAAACAATGCCTTATTTCGGTATCCACTTCTCTTCTGTGAACTGTGAAGGCCTTCCTCTGCTGTGGAGTGTCTTCCTCTTGCCCTGGGCACTCTCCAGCTGCTTGAAAGACACTACTCTTGTCTGAGCAGACATGCCTAGCACCAAAGGGATGCAAGCTCCACAGCAGAGGACCACTTCTACAATGGACAGAGGACCAAAAGAAGAAACAAGGTAGAAGATCCAAACCATTAAATTCAAAAAGTTCTGAATAAGGTACACATTTGCAAGAGGAGCGATTATACATTGTTCTTGGAAAACAAATAGACTCTAAAAATGATGGAACAACATTTCTATACCAAAAAAACCCAGTTTCTTTAGCTGTATTCCTATACTCGGGTATGCATGGTTAGTGACTTTGACTTCAGATGGTCCTACCATGGGATACAGGGCTTCCTATTCATACGGTAGTTTCATTTCTGTCTGGAAAATACACAGCACCGTTTTGGAATGTCCACTGTTACAGTAAGAAAGCATTTCAGAATATTCTTACCATTCAAAGTTGTTGAGAGAGCTTGTTTAGTTTGGCTGTTCGATTTTGCCTTATTCCACATTCCTTTGTCGCAGTGTAACTACTGGAAACTCTAAGGACACAAATCCAGTGTTGGCTATCTGACTTTCACTTGTGGGTGACATGGCTCGCTTCTTCAGCCACATGGATTTCCTCCCTTCTCCCTCAGGCTCCTGTGGCACCACACTTTTCGATTCCTGCCATTGTTTCCTTGTGGCATGCTGTAATCATGATGGTCATTGACAGGGTCGCTCAAAACATCTGGCAAAGGTTCATATTCTAAGTACTTTACCTGTGTACTGATCTAGGTACCTTGACCTAGATTCTCAGCTTTTCTTCTCTAACATACAAACAGAGAAAGGTGCTTCAGAGTGAATGAAATTTGTATACAGAAGACACTCCCATGTGGGAATGAATGAGCAAAATGCATTTAATCATAATGGGTGACAATCCTACACACACCTAAAACTCACTTTGCAGAAATAAAATGATTACCCATTCTAGTAATTGCTGGACAATCCAGATAAGAGACGCTTACTTGTCTTTAACACCAGCAAAACCTGCATGTCTCCCTGTGTATTAAAAAGTGGGACTTATTCCCACATTTGCTATTTCTATCATCTAGAAACAGACCAAAAGCAGGATAGGCCATGTGGCATCCCTTCCTATCAGAACTGTTAAAGAAATAATGTTCCTTTTCATATTGAGATACTCAGCTCTGTATGATGTTTTAAAAGAATTTCTCTGTCCTCTTAAATTCATTTAAACATCTGTCTCAAGAATTTGAAAAACTGCCAGCACAGAACTGTGGAGTTAAGAAAACCAGAGCACCGTCATCATAAATGTGCCAAATGCTACACGTTAGAGGCCGATATTCTACAGAGCAATTGCAGATTTTTAAAAAACATGCACATACATACACACCTTAGATTAACCGCTGCCATCATAAATCATACTTCATTACTTGGCAAGGAAATTCTCTTGTGCTGGAGAGTTATGTCCCAGGGTCACTGTAAGCTTTAGAAGATGTTTCATAAAACACATTATAGTCAAAAGGCAATGCAGATTATAGCCAGCAATCTCATCAGTCTTCAGTGGACCAACAGCTGCTGTTTTTGTTGCTTTGGAAAAGCCAAAGCATGTCTCAGATCCCTGACAAAACCTGCTGGACCTCATGACGGAGGACGAAACAGTGCAAAAATTAATAGCATTATTAGACAAGAAAAGTAGTAACCAATAGATAGGATCCAACCAACTTTTTTTACTCACCTAAAAACCCCATTCCACATAGCTTTTGTCCATGCTAGACCCATGATCTCCAGTGTAGTCTTCTTTTGATGGTAAAAGAGATCCCTCTCCTCCCCTTTTCACCAATAAAAAGGATGGCTGAATACAAACCTCTGTATGTAATGAGCACCTCCAATAAAATATCGCACAGGAATTATAAGCTACATCTTAATATGATTGTTCCCACAGGTCTCACAAAAGCTTGTATTATAGTGCAAGCAACATACAGGCTTAGTAAGTCTTTGTTTATACAAAATTTACATTTCTTATGCTTTGCTTTTTAGGAAAGATTTACTTATATATAGCCTCATTGCACAGGCTGAACCATGCCATTTCTAACTTGGATGTGACAGATGAGACTTTCTAAGTTTTATTTGTGTAAAGAGGCATATGGTAAGGATTCAAGAATTCAGTGGGATTAAAACATCCAACTGCATGACCCATGCACCCTCATAGTAAGTTAAGATCCAAGAATTAGCTGTAAATTTACATAAAGGAAGAACTATCCATCTTTGGCACCCACTAGCCTCTTATGGAGTATCCTTTAAAGCAGCGTCTGAGAAAATTGACAAGGGAACTCATATGCTCCTCCCTTTGGAAAAGCCAAAGCTTTTCCTTATTCTTACCACTCTTTTATCATGAACACGTGAAGCTGAATCATACCATTGATTCATCAATGTCAGTATTGTCTACTCAGGCTGGCAGCAGCCCTTCAGGGTCTCAGGCAGAGGTCTTTCATATTGCCTACTACCTGATCCTTTTAACTGGAGAGGCCAGAGATTGAACCTGGGACCTTCTGCATACAAAGCAGATGCTCTACCCCCTGAGTCATGCTCCTTCCCCATCTTCAATTTGTCCCTTTGCTTTATGTACTCCATAAGCAAAACATTATTTTGGAGTGCACACATAGTGACCATTTCAAAAAGGAAGCCAAGCAGTTAGTTCCAGGAACCTTGGGGTGTAAATGACTTAACAGGGCTTGTCCCTTATTAGTAGTTTTGCTAATTATACATTTTACACGTTTGAAAGTCATCTAAAAACTGCATTTATATTTTGGCCAATTAGAAATAATTTGTTTTCTAAGCTGTCAGCAAATTTGAAAAGGTGGAAGGGTACACTAAAAAAGTGAAAACTGGCCTTATTAATAAGCAGTTAAAACGCTGTGTGGTCATGAGGTTTAAAAACACCCTTTGCGTATAGTCATATGGAGATTGCTTTTGCAGGACCTTAGAGGTAGAGTGTGATCCTCCTGTTCTAACCTTTCTTACAAAAATGAGTGCGTGCCGTCTCTGTGGGTGTGAAGTATCTCTACACTCCTCGACTGGTAAGTTTCATTTTGATTTGCGTTTAGAAACAGGGGGACAATTTGCATTCCACTTTTCACGACAGAATATTGACAGCACAGCTTCATCGTGGACCTGCCCAGCCAGCAAAATCTAAGTTGCCTTTTCAAAATGAAATAAAGTAAGTGAGTTTACCAGGAGTAAAGTAAGTGGGTTTACCAGCAGTTTACTCGGAGCCCAACTGCAGCAAAAAATAACCCAAAAAATATATACATTTTTCCAAGTTACTGATAATACTCTACTTCCCCTGACCAAATTAAAATAGTTACCAATGAAGAAAGGAACCTTTTCATAAGCAATTGCTCCCATGTAACCAGGTTAATTTCAGGCTAGGGTTGCTAGCTCCAGTTTAGGAAATTCCTGGAGATTTGCAGGCAGTGCCTGGACAGGGTGGAATTTGGGGAAGGGAGGGAGTTCAGTGAAAATGTCATGCTATAGACCAGGAATTCCCAGCACCTTTCTTGGTGCTGGCCACGTGTTTTCGGAAAGTAGTCAGAGCCAGATGGGGCTTTTCCCTTGCAAGTATCTTGATTGGATATTTGATAGTCTGTGCAGCCATTGGCCACATGGGAAGCTGCAGTGAGCCTTCCTATTGACCACTCCAACATGCCTACTCCCTCCCTCCTGCTGCCCTGGAAACCAGCCAGGGGGCAGGAAGACGAAGAAAGGAGATGGCTCTCCTTTAAACACAACAAGGGCCACAAAATGGAGATTCTGCAGAAGGCAAATAGTCGAAACTAGGGATGGCCAAAAAAAATTGTAAACCCGGAATAAGCCGAATACCCATACTGGTAAATATCGATATTCAGCTTATTTCTGGGTTTACCGAAAAATTCGGGCCCATTATAGTATGTGGGTTTTTTCCCCAAAGCTCCTGTGGGGGCATTTTTGGAGATAGAGTCCCCAAATTTGCAGTGTGGCTGCAAGGGACTGGCGTTAGGCAGTCACCAAAGTTTAGTGAACTTTGGGACAGGGGGTCCAATTTTATGGGCCCACAAAGGGCTTGCCCCCAT
The DNA here is from genome assembly GCF_029931775.1 of Euleptes europaea. Lineage (NCBI taxonomy): Eukaryota > Metazoa > Chordata > Lepidosauria > Squamata > Sphaerodactylidae > Euleptes > Euleptes europaea. Next base: position 63,284,838 of record NC_079321.1, read on the forward strand.
CCTCCAGGCGTTTGCAACCCGGGCTGTCCATCAGTTTTCAGTTTCAAAAGTTCAGCATTGTCAAGGACTGGCAGAAAGAGCTGATTGGCAGGCTGGTGCCTCGAAGTCTGGGGGCTCCGTTTGTATCTGGGGTGCACAGCATGATGTCCGTGCAAATTAGCTTCCAAACTGAGGGAAAAGGCTTAAATGTAAGAAAAATAAGGCACAGAAAACTTTCCTTTTGATGGCAAATAACATCCTGTGAACAGTCCTTTATTATGGTCATCAAAAATCGAATTTCAAGAGATGGTCACAGTGAGGGAAAATGAAGCCTCTACTCAGGGCAATCTTCAGTTTGACCCCAGGTTTTCAGGGGGGGGGTGATATCAGAGCCAGCCAAAGTCTTGACCACGGGGGCTGTCTGAAGGAGACTGCTCATCTGTGCGGAAGCCTGGTGGCGTCAGCAGCTGTTGAAGCTAGTTCTTTTTAGTTGGAGGGAATATAACTCTGGACAGGACAGGTGAGCCCCGTCTTTTAAATAGCCCTTATGCTTTATCCAAATTAACCCATTGAATGGTGATGGACTGATGGTTGGTCAGACCAAGGTGGCTCCGATTACACGATCCCTACCTCAAAAGGGCCCCAACTATGGAGTCCTAACAAAACCAGCCCTAACAAAATTGCATATTCAGCTTCTGGCAGATTCCCATGTTTTGGTATTCAGTCGACCCAAAACTCAAACATTGTCAAAACAGCTAATTTCCACCTATCCTTAAGTAGAAGAGTGAATTAGACACACAATTGCAATGTAAATGTCAAAAGCAAGTAAATGACATTAGCAGGCATGATGGGATTAGGTGTGATATGCATGGGGTAGTAGGCATGGAGAAATTAGCATTGGTAATGAGATAGGAATCCCTGCTCTCTATTCAATCCAGGAGAATGCATTGTCTTGGGCTTCATCTATCTTGATCAATCTTTTGTTAAGTTTCTAATGGGCCAAATTGCCTCCATTACTAAAGAGGCCAGATGGCACACAGGCTATAGCTGATGCCTGATCCTAACAGCTGGTTCATAAGGTGAGCTGTCTCTTCCTGCCCCATTGTTTTGGCTAACCCTAGACAGCAGGAAAACAATTTCCATGTGTAATAGTTGCCATGATTTGCCTGAACTTGCCTGATCTTATTTTACCATCTTGTATTGCATTTTGCTGTGTGGATGGGTCACAGCCAGGTTGTTTTATAAGTGTGCAGCCATAGCTTCAGCTGTGGGTGCTGGTAACACTTAAATTCCACTATGCACTCTCTGCTCAAGAGGTAAAACCACATTTTTTTCTTGCATTCCTGGGAGTTCATCTTTGCGGCTGATCCTATTATGCTGCTTTCACGATTGGTACAGGGGTCACTTTATTATTAGAAAGTACAAGCTGGAGGACTGCAAAGAATTGTGGTATGGAAACAAAAACGATTTGAAAAAGCTACTCAGTCCATAAAACCACTCCCTCCAAGATTCTGCATGCTACCAGGGGCTTGAACAAGCTAATTGTCCTCCTCTTAGTTTGTTTTATCCCCCTCCCCGCCCTCCGCATTCTGTACCTCCTGGAGCCAATTCAGTCCTCATCCAGGCCTTTTCTTGTGATTTTTTTCTTTTTTCCCAGTCATATTTGTATGACTTCCTGGGGAATCACCTGAGTGTGTAGAAACCCCACCTTGTTTATAGGTAGCGTGGTTCTGCTGCATTCTCGACCACATTGGGGCCAAACACTTTACTATTAGGAATGATGACACAGGCAACTCTTAAACTAGAAACAATGTTTAGCATTTTATTTCTCCAACTTCAGCTTTATGTTCTGAGGATTTAATAAGCTCTTCCTCGGCTAAGTAAACATGCATACTCTAATTTGGGGCAAATTCTGACTAGGCTGATCTCACCCTATATCAATGTTTCTATCCTTGTCGCCAAATAAAGAGTATGATAATCCTTTGTGAGAGTTGGGTGGTTAGATACTAAAAGGTGGCAGACTTGTTAACTTGATGCCCCAGAAAATGTTCCTCTTGTTCAAACAATAGATGTTGGAACCTATTGATTTCTTCTGTTTTAGTGGGAGTTTAGTCCCAATAGTAAAGTTGATGTAACTAAATCTCCATTTAATTTACTCAAATGGGCTGCAAGGTAAGGAGCAGCATGAAGACACTTCTTAAGTATACAGCAGTGCCATCCTGAGAAGAGGTACATCCTTCTAAGCTCATCAAAATCAGTGAGTTTAGAAGGGTATAAATCTCTTTAAGATTGCCATGCAAGAACGTCACCCCTTAAGAGCAAGTGTAGAATAAATTAAGATCAATTTTGGATCCTAGTAAAGATGGTGTTTTCTGCTTGTGCAGAAAATTCTATGGAAAACATCTGCAATTTCTGTTTCTGAAATGAAAACAGTCCTTAATGCTTATCTTTAAGGAAATAGCAACCTAATTCACCCAACTCTCAACTAACGAGGGTGGGCATGTTCGGTAATGAATAACTGCTACGAAAACAATCGGAACCTCTTAAACAGTATTTTAGACAGTGATTGAAATGGATATTACAGAAGATTTTGACTTTCGCAGGAGTGAACTGGTAATTTCCACCCTTTTTTGTTCGACATGTGGGCTCCAGGCTGAAGCAGATACTGTCCCACCCCTTCCCTGCCCCCATACCTCTCCAAAATGCATTATCTTCACATCAAAACTACAGCTGGTCCTCCAACTCATCCCACATAAACATATTACCTCTCATCTGTTGCCAGAAATACTCCACACCATTAGAAGGCTGGGATCTTCAAAAAATGTGCTGAAACCAAGTGGCCCATCGCTTCGCATAATTTAGGAACAAATGAGTATTGGACTGGACACTCATCTTTGTTCCTGCTTCAGATCTTGAACCACTCAAAGGAATAAAAGTTACATTTTCTTCCAGGACTAGAGATCATAGAGCAGTCCTTAGAAAGCATGATGAAAGCAAAGCTTCTTCACATATTAATTGATATTGTCTGAGCTGATATAACCAAAATGGAGAGCCATCTTCATACCATTTTTCATTTGTGCCACCCTTAATCATTTCCAAACACAGATGCACATGCTAACTTTTGTGCATGTACTTTTCAGCCTCTGTCCACAGCACATACTCAATTTATTTTTAGTTCTGTATATTGTATTACAGTTGCCATCTTTCCCCTGCCTTCACATGCATTCCCCTCCCCCAGAAAAAAACCCTGAAGCCCCACACTCATGGAATATTAGGTAAAACCCTTAAATGAGCCCTTGCTGACAATTCCAGCACCCAGGTATTCTCACAATTAAAGTTTCTCTCATAGATCCCCAATGGCAGGAACACATAAGAAGTGGAGGCGTTTGAGTCTTCAAGGATAGTGTTGTGAGGATAAAATTAGGAAGAGAAAACCATGGGCAAAAATGCATGGTCGCTTTAGCCTCCTTTATTCCCTGTTTCAGCCGGGATTCAGCCAGGATCGGATGCACATTTGGCGAAACGCAGTCTTTGGAGAGTGTGTGGAATTAAAATGTACAAGTTAGACATCAGTGCTTAACTTTGTCTAGATTGCACTCCTAACATAGCAGTTAGCTGGTTACATTTGCTTTTGTCCATCTTTTCTAGTTATCACAGATCCCCACCACCACCACATCCAAATTATGTCATTGATGGTGGTGCAGCTGGTGGTGCTATTTTTAATTTTTGTAGACTCTAGGTTTGAAGACCCTAATACCATCCATACTTGGATTAACCAAATCGAAATTAGTGAAAACTACTTCCAGGTAATGATGGGCATAACTGAGACAAAATTAAGCGCTGGTTTCAATGGGAAGGTTAAACACATCATTTAACCCTCCTGTTAAAACCAGTAGGTTTATTTACCTCATTTATCAACCGTATCTCTCATTGAAACTGAAGGCAAATTACAAAGTTATCTGATGAACCAGGGCTTCCCTTTCCTGTAGTTGCCCTCTGTGAAAAGGCCTTGCAGGGGGACCTCCATGGACAAGAACCATGGCCTAGAAGGACACAGGAAGGAGGAGAAAATGGGCAAAATTGCACCTCCCCTTTCTGTCAATGAGTACCCAGCTTGCTGGGGATAAAGGGAAGATGACTGGGGAAGGCACTGGCAAACCACCCCACAAACAAAGTCTGCCTTGGAAACATCTGGATGTGACGTCACCCCATGGGTCAGGAATGATCCGGTGCTTGCACAGGGGACCTTTACTTACTTTTTTTTCTGCCACACATGGCAGCACAAGAGGCTGGGCTATTGGAAGGGGTGTGTGTGATTCTATATGATTACCCTTCTTCACTGAAGCCACCTTGCCACGTGGAGTTTTGGTGCTCTGAGCAATGGGTAGGGTGTCACAGAGGACCGCTGAGGGAAAGGGAAGACATGGAAATACACTTTCTGCAAGTGTAGGAATGATGCCGATGAGACTTGGTGCCATGAATGGGGTCGCACTTAGGGTCGCCAGGTCCCTCTTTGCCACTGGCGGGAGGTTTTGGGGTGGAGCCTCAGGAGGGCGGGGTTTGGGGAGGGGAGGGACTTCAATGTCATAGAGTCCAATGGCCAAAGCGGCCGTTTTCTCCAGGTGAACTGATCTCTATCAACTGGAGATCAGTTGTAGCTGAAGAAATATTGAAACAGGCAAAGTTACCGGAAACCTGTTCTACCCAACTGGAATTATGGACAATTATGGACATTATATTCATAATTCATGAAAGAAAAACACTACAAGTTAAATTACTGATTTCTGTTGATCTTTATTGGTCAAAATATTTTTGCCTTGTTTTGTGTGTGTGTGTGTGTGTGTATATATATATATATATATTTGTACATTTGATCCTTTTGGCAGAAAAAGTACTATGAAGTAATAGTGCAATCTTATAAGATTTCATAAAAATATTATAATTTTGATATATGTGAATTATTAGCCTACAGCTGTGTTTTTGAATACTACTAGTTCTACAGTTCAATTTACAATTTATTTGAATACCACCTGGAGGTTGGCAACCCTAGTCACACTGCAGGCAACTGAATTTGAAGTATGTGGCCTCCTCAGTCTTAGGTGCACTGACTTCCATAAGCCAATCCAGAAAAAGGGCAGTTTCTTCTTCTAGAACTAGTGGTTCCCTCCCTCGGCCCCCACCACACTCAAAAACTCATTCTGACAGCAAAACACGGGTCTTTTTGTCCTGTGATTTTAAAACCGTGCCGAGCCAAACGGCAGCCTAGTTTTGCTGCCCACCTTCTTCTCTGGGACGGTTCATTAATTAGCCAGTACAGTAACAAAACTGGTTGTTGCCGTGAGCCGTCTCCTCACGTGAATGAACTATGCATGACAGCTGCTCAAAAGGGAAGGGTGAGCATCCTCACCTAACTGCTGTCATAAGCTGGTCATCCCCCTAAAATAGAGCTGCCCTTCCAGCTCTACCTGTTTGTTAACACACCTCATTGACAGTTTTCACAGGATAAGCAATATTTGAGCCATTGAGCATGCTAGAGGAAGGTTACTATGTGTGATTAACCTGGCACTTAAGGTGTGTTTTGCCTCCTGTCTTCAGCTATCTTTGGCATGTGGGCAGTGCATTACAATCACGCCATTATGTCATCACCCGGCCTTTTGCTTCCCTTTCGGCGGGATAAACTGTCACTCTGCTTTCCGTGAAAGAATGTCCCATTCGCCGCTTGCCTTTCCCCCCCCTGATTGATCAGGAATCGTGATAGGAATTGAATGCAATACAATGCCATACAAGTATCCCATGCAACGAGTCAACCAAATCCCATGGGAAACTGTCGCAAGCCTCCACTGAAGGCTTGTCTTGTGACTCTCTGAGATCTCCCCGCACCCAAACCAAATGCCCGGCCAGTGCTTGTGGGACAACAACCTCCCATTCCAACCCACTCAAGCGCTCGATCATCAAGTACGCAGCCAGAAAAGACAAAACTCAGCTTCTGGCACTATTCACGTTTCCCTTGGGAAGTTCAAGGGAGCACAACCTTGTTCCCAACTTTGGCAGGAATGCCACTTGAAGTTCAGCTTTGACCCAGGACTGTCCTCCACCCCTGTGAATGTTGACAGGGCTTACTCTTCAAGATCAGGCAATGTGTGAACCTCTCTTATACTTTCTCTTTCTCTCCTTGCCTCTGTCACCCTAAGCCAGTGATGGCGAACCTTTTAGAGACCGAGTGCCCAAACTGCAACCAAAAACCCACTTATTTATCGCCGAGTGCCAATGCGGCAATTTAACCTGAATACCACCCCCAGAGGGGGCCCAGAGGGAGAGGCTAGGGTTGCCAAGTTCCTCTTTGCCATGAGTGGGAGGTTTTTGCGCCTGAGGAGGGCGGGGTTTGGGGAAGGACTTCAGTGCCATAGAGTCCAATTGCCAAAGTGGCAATTTTTTCCAGGGGAACTGATCTCTATTGGTTGGAGATCACTTGTAATAGGAGGAGATCTCCAGCTAGTACCTGGAGATTGGCAACTAGTTCCTTAGTGTTTTCTCTCTACATATCAAGACAAATGGAAAGGTGTTTGGAGGATGGCTTGTGGGCACTTCAAAGGTGGAATAGGACTGCACGCCCCTCCGCCCGCACAGACCCAGAGGGCGCCGGAGAAGCCGCTGGAGGGAAAGAAGGAAGGAAGGAAAGAAGGGAAGGGAGAAGGAAAGGGAAGGGAGGGAGGGAGAGAAAGAAAGAAAAAGAGAGAAAGGGAGAAGGAAATGGAGCAAGGGAGAGAAAGAAAAGTAGGGAAAGAAAAGGACAGAGGGAGACAGAAAAAGAAAGAGGCCATTTATGCATGGGAGGTTTTGCCTTGGATTTGCCACTCGGTGGGGCGTGGCGGCGGCGGCAGGCTAGTGAGAGGCGAGCAGGGTAGGGCAGAGGATGCCTCCTTCGCACCCACCGGCCAGCCACGCTCCTCCACCCGCACAGGCCCAGAGGGCGCCGGAGAAGCCGCCGGCCATGCCGAGTGTGGGTGCTCTGCTTCTGTTCCCCGCTCTCCCACCCACCTGGCCGGCCACGCACGCTCCAGTGGCGGCAATGGCGGCAGCTTCTGTGGGAGAGTCCGGGGGCCACCGCCAATGATGTCGGAGGTTCCCCACCCCTGGGCTACAGCCTCCCCCATCCGAGGCAGGGCAGAGCCGGAAAGGCCAGCGGCTTGGAGGAACCACGCGTGCCGGCAGAGAGGGCTACGAGTGCCGGAAGTGGCACCCATGCCATAGGTTCGCCAACACGGCCCTAAGCCCTCCTCCAGAACTCTCCTGCAACAAGCCTGCAGCAGTTCCCTTTCTTTTTGCCTTGGCTCTGTGCCACCTTTCTCCCCTCCTTTCCAGTTCAGCCCCACCAGTCCACTTGCTGATACCCTGTTGACTGTTGTACCCTCACTCCACTGGGCTCATTCCCCCCTCTGCCCACTTTTGGCCAGCCTCTAGTCCTCGTCTGCATCCTGCAACAGCTTTCTCCCTTCTCCACTCTTCATTTCTCTCATTTTCCCTCGGAGACACTGTACACACCGTCACTGGTGGGCTCCGTCTGGACTAACCAGGGGTGGATTAAATTTATACCCTGCTCTAAGGCCGTTCTCAGAGCAGATATATCTAGACCACATAACTGCTTCCACTAGGAACTGTTTAATTGCCCTCCATTGCATTGTTAGACTTGCCGAAGGTGCCTTTTGCTTTCTCGTATTACATTTTGAAATCTCCCCCCTTCCTTGCCTTTTTTGGTCTACGGTTTAATACAAATTGATTTAGTTTGGTTAACTAGAAGCCATTTCCTTTCTCTCTCCCACACTTCGTAAACATTGTTTCACTCTGCACTGGCATGGCATAGTGCTGGTGTAGCATAGTGGACAGAGTGGCGGGGTAAGATCCTGGGATACCCGGGTTCGAGTTTGCACTTCTACCATGGAAGCTTGCAGGGTGACCTTGGGACCCATCATAAACTCTCAGCCTGGCCTACCTCACAGGGTTGTTGTTGTGGACAAATGGCGGAGGGAGGAATGATGTTCTAATCCACTTTGAGTACCAACTGGGAGAAAAGTGGGATATTAACAGAAGAGTTGGTTTTTACACGCCGACTTTCTCTACCACTTTAAGGCAGAATCAAACTGGCTTACAATCACCTTCCCTTCCCCTCCCCACAATAAACACCCTGTGCGGTAGGTGGGGCTGAGAGAGCTCTAACAGAGCTGTGACTAGCCCAAGGCCACCCAGCTGGCTTCGTGTGTAGGAGTGGGGAAACAAATCCCATTCACCAGATTAGCCTTCGCCGCTCATGTGGAGGAGTGGGGAATCAAACCCAGCTCTCCAGATCAGAGTCCACCGCTCCAAACCATCACTCTTAACTACTATACCATGCTGGCTCTCCATGAATAAATGCACATAAAAACTCACGTATGAATAACTTTAGGCTCCGAAGCTTAGATCAGAGAGGTGCACATGGAGAGCTGTACGCATGCCTTCTCAGGTAATATATTTGTTTGAAACTTGCTAAAACTAGATAAGAGTTCGCCCACTCACAATTCTTAAGAAGAGAGGATATAATCAGAGTGAATGTACTGGATGACCTTGGTTTTCCTTCCGGATGAACAAGGCTACAATCAAGATTCAGGAACCCTATGAATGGTCTGGGAGGCTGCTATAAGTCAAACAGACCTGATCAGCGCCTGGTTGGGAACCCATGTAAGGTCTCCAAGGAATGGAAGGATATTGGTATAAAAACAAATGACTACATTCTGTTCATTGAATCCTCACTGTCTATTGTCAGTTGTCCAAGATGTAATTTTTAAAGTACTGGAATTAACACTAAAAATTTCACTATGTGCCTCAGCATTAAACTATGCAGCGTGAAGCATGCTAAGTATTGTTTTCCCCACCCCCATTCTACTATGCATCTTTATAAGAAAAATGCTGCAGCAATCTAATAATGGTTTTTATTATGCATGTGTGTCATGGAGCTCTAAGGTAATAATATGCTAAACTGAACAGGATGTGCAATTTGAACTCAATGGATTTTGTCTTGTAATAAAGCTTTCATAATACATTAACATGATTTACATTGTCCTGTTATACCCATGACAAAACTGTATCAATTTACATGTCTCAAATGCAGTGATTTAGCTATTTAAAAACCTATTTTAGGTGAACCCAAGGCCACGTGCTAGCTAATGAAGGATTAAGACTATACTAGGAACCGAAAAGGTAAACCTAAAACAGTCTAAATGTGTGTGTTCTTTATATTGCAACAATATAAATATTCAGCTCTGGATCTTTCCAGAGAGTTTTAGAATTAGCAGCTTTCCACAGGAGAATATTTGGCTTTGCCCTGATCTGAATGGCCCAGGCTAGCTCGATCTTGTCAGATCTCATGAAGCTAAGCAGGGTTTGCCCTGGTTAGTTTTTGAATGGGAGACCACCAAAGAAGTCCAAGGGTACTATGCAGAGGCAGGCAATGGCAAACCACCTCTGCATGTTTCTTGCCTTGAAGGCCCTATGGAGTCACCATAAGCCAGCTGCGATTTGACGGCACTTTCCACCACCCCATCTCTAAGGTTGCTAGCCGTAGCCATTAAACTGGTGGGAGAAACTGAGGGACAGGGATAGGCGCACCAGCATTGCACCAAAGTGCAACATGACTTCCTGTGAAAAACTGGAAGTGATACCATTATGTGAGGGCAGCACTCTAGGATTCTCCCTGAATTCTATGTTTAAAGCATAGGGTTTGGGCCAAATCCTAGAGCATTACCCCAATGATGTACCATCATTGACTTCATGCACCCATGTTACACCCCCCCCCCCCGGGTTGCCAGGTCTCTCTTCGCCACTGGAAGGAGATTTTTTTTGGGTGGAGCCTGATGAAGGCGGGATCTGGTGGGGAGAGGGGCTTCAATGCCATCGCGTCCAATTGCCAAAGCAGCCATTTTCTCCAGGTGAACTGATCACTATCAGCTGGAAATCAGTTGTAATAGCAGGAGATTTCCAGCTGCTACCTGGAAGTTGGCAACCCTACCCCCCTCAATTTCCCCTCTGCTGACTTGTGAAGTACCGGCAGGGAATGGAGGTAACAGTTGGACGGTCTCCTGCTATACCTGGCCCCATTAAGTATCAGATTGTTCTGCTGTTCTCTCAACACAATAATTTTGGGCTTCTTGTCTTCAGTTCACACTCTGGCTAGTAGATTCCACTGGCTGCATTCCAGATAGTTTAATCACCTATTAACCGAGAACCAAAATAAAGAGCTTGGAATGAAACATGTCAGATTGAGTGACTGTTCCAAATCTTTTAACCTACGGGGTGGCTTAGCTACAGTCAGGCTCCAAAGAAACTGGGTGTTTTTTTTTTTTGCTAATCTTATATTCAAATTCAAGGATTTGCAATGAAAGTCAGTACTCAACAGGCACCCCAAAATTCTGACGACCAAAATGCAAGAGATGCATGAAAGCATAACCAACATATATCATGTCACTCCTTAATTATGCCCTTAAAAAACCACAACCATGCCAACTCCAGCATGGGGGTATTCCTGGAAATTTGGGGGCAGATCCTAGGGAGGGTGAAGTTCGGGGAGGAGAGGAAGCTCAGTGGGGACATGGTTCCATAAAGATTGCCCTCCAAAGCGGGCATTTTCTCCAGCAACTGATTTCTGTATTCTGGAGATCAGTTGTTACTCAGGGAGAACTCTAGGCCCCCACCTAGAGGATGGCAACCCTAAGACCTTACCTTAAACATTAAAAAAACCCTCCAATTATTTGTCAATTATAGGGTTACCAACCTCCAGGTGGTGGCTGGAGATCTCCCGCTATTACAGCTGATTTCCAGGCGATTGAGATCAGTTCACCTGGAGAAAATGGCAGCATTGGAAGGTGGACTCTACGGCATTATAACCCATTGAAGTCCCTCCCCTCCCAAACCCCGCCCTCCTCAGTCTCCACCTCCAAAATATCCTGCTATTTCCCAATCCAGAGCTGGCAATCCTAATTCTCCATCTCCTGGGACTAGGGTTGCCAGCTCTGGGTTGGGAAATACCTGGAGATTTGGGGAGTGGAGGAGGGGAGGGTTTGGGGAGGGGAGGGGAGGGACATTAATGAGGTATAATGCCATAGAGTGCACCTTCCAAAGCAGCCATTTTTGCCAAGCAAACTGATCTCTGTCACCTGGAGATATTGTAATAGCAGGCCACCTCCAGCCACCATCTGAAGACTGACAACCCTACCTGTGACATATATTTGACCCACCTGTTTCCACTCATGTCTAAGGTTGCCATCCTCCAGGTGGTGGCTGGAGTTCTCCTGGGATTACAACTGATCTTCAGGCAACAGAGATCAGGTCACCTGGAGAAAATGGCCTCTTTGGCATTTACCTCACTGAAATCCTTCCCCATCCCAAAATCTTCCCTCCACAGGCTCCACCCCTAAAATCTTCAGAAATTTCCCAATCTGCAGCTGGCAACCTTCCCCATGGCCAAGACTAACAACAACTGCAGTATACGGTAGTATAATTGAAACAGCCACAGGACCTCATAGCCACCCCACCACACCCTAAATACTTATCTGCTGGGAATTTTTTTAATGATTGGGCTGTTAACTCCCTTAGCTTGGAATCTAGTTAAACTTCAATGGCTGGTTTTTTTTTCCAGCATGACTAATTTCTAATATTACTATCATTAGGGTTGCCAACCTCCAGGTAATAGCAGAAGATCTCCTGCTATTACAACTGATCTCCAGCCGATAGAGATCTGTTCACCTGGAGAAAATGACCGCTTTGGCCATTGGACTCTATGGCATTGAAGTCCCTCCCCTCCCCAAACCCCATCCTCCTCAGGCTCCCCCCCCAAAAAAAAACTCCCGCCAATGGCAAAGAGGGACCTGACCACCCTAACTATCACTGCACTCAATCAAGCTTCTAGGCCTACCTTTTAAGTTTTCTAATTTAATAATATACTTTAAAACAGCGGGACCAACCAATACTATAGCTCTCATTATTCATGGCTCTGAAACAGGGTGCTGTAGGTATTCCTGCCCTATTTGGCTACATGTGATGTCTACTGCAAGCACCCTTTCCCCAAAGGCCTCTCTACCTTTATTCAGCTTATTTTTTTCATTTCCAATAATTGCATTGGGAAACAGTTCCAAGTGTAATCTCCTCTCCCCCCGATCCAACTGAGATTAAATTGTCTGGGATGGAACCCCTAAACCAAAGATCCCCTCCGTCAGATTTCAGATAGGGGAAAGCATCCCTGTTAATAGCAATTACAATTTTTGCTTGTAGAGCAGGCCCAGAGAGGCATTTGGCAACCCAGGAAAGGAGAAATAGGGCAGAAATAACATACAATAGTAACATGGTGACATCGCAGGACTGAATGGATGAGAGCAATGCATAGTCTGCAGAGCCAGTATCCAGCCCTTCAACTTGCTGTGTGACATTGGTGTTTCCCCCCGCACAGTGGGGATCCTTGTTCCCATATCCCAAAGCAGGGGCTTGGGTCTAGTTTCAAACAGTATCGGAGCATGTGAGTAAAGACATTAACCTCTGCCAGCGTGATGTAGTGGTTAAGAGCAGTGGACTCTAATCTGGAGTAACCAGGTTTGGTTCCCTGCTCCTCCACATGAAGCCTGCTTGGTGACCTTGGGCTAGTCGCAGCTCTCTCAGAACTCTCTCACAGTGCATCCCTGAGTGGAATGCCTGTGCCGGGCTTAGGAGGCAACGTGGCTGTGCTGCCTCAAAAGGAGATTTCGGCCCCGCCAAAACCTCCTCCCAGCGCAAAAAATCCATGCAACCGTGGGGGGTTACAGCATTATGTATTCCCAGGGATGTATTAAGAGTTTGAAAACATTATAAAAAATACTGTTCGCACTTTCTATGTATTCCCAGCGATGTATTAAGACTTTGAAAATGTTATAAAAAATACTGTTCGCACTTCGTTTGGCCCCTTTAGCTGTGAAGACATCTTCCAACCATTTTTTAGCCGTGGTATTCAAAAACCCTTTTAAAGCGATGTTTTTAATAACATTTTCAAACTCTTAATACATCGCTGGGAATACATAATGCGGTAACCCCATAGGGCTGCATGGGAGATACGGTACCTAAAAGGCGGTGTATGTCGCCAAAAATAAAAAGGGGCATTCCTGGGCTGAAAGGGCTTTGGAAAGTGGCCACGCCCCCAGCCCAGCACCATTACGCCCCGGCAGGTAGGCTTGGTCTCCAGGCCCCTGATCATCCTCGTCGCTCTCCTCTGTATCCGCTCTGTCCACATCCTTTTTGAAGTGAGGCCTCCAGAACTGCACACAATGCTCCAGGTGCGGCCTGACCAATGTAGTGTACAGCAGAACTATGACATCTTGCAATTTGGATGAGATGCCTCTGTTGATGCACCCCCAAAATCACATTAGCCTTTTTTGTCGCTGCATCACACTAGCTGCTCATATTTGACTTACGGTCCACCCGTACCCCAAGATCTTGTTCACACACACTTTTGCCCAGAAGTGTATCCCCCATCCAGTATGCATGTCCCTCATTTCTGTTACCCAGATGTGGAACTTGGCACTTATCCTTGTTGAACTGTATCCTGTTCACATCCGCCCATTTCCCCAGTGTGTTCAGATCTTGTTGAATTCTATCTCTATCTTCTGGTGTGTTCACTGCTCCTCCCAATTTGGTTTCATCTGCAAATGTAATGAGTTGTCTTTCCAGATGCTCGCAGATTGACTCCTTTAAAATCTGCTCCAATATCTTCCATGGGACAGAGGTCAGACTGACTGGCCTGTAGTTTCCTGGGTCATCCCTCCTCCCTTTTTTGAAGGATAGCATTTGCCCTCCATTCTGATTATTTGCTGACTTACATCTATACTTTGTCCCTTTGGGTGACTCACCTTGCAAGGTTGTGAGGATAAAATGGGGAAGGGGAGGATGATGTACTCTTTCGAGTTCTTTGAAAGCAGGGTGAGATAAAACTTGCTGTATAAACAAACAAGAATGGGGCAACCGTCATCACAACACCAAAAAGTGCTGATGTTGTGTTTTATGTGTTTTCATTGTAAGCCACCTTGGGCAGCCTACGAATCTATAGACAGCCTAGAAGTGTGCAAAATAATATAATACAATATACAATTAATATGAGCTTTTCCTTTTTGCCTCTGCTGTTATTCTCTCCTTTCCCATTCTCAGCACTAACTTCTTAAGTACTCCCCATTCTTTCTCTGTTTAAAATAGTCTCTCAGCAAGAACTCTGACACTTTTGTTTTCTCAACAGCACCTAGCCCTAGTAAATAAGCAATAAATATGAAATAGTTCAAAGCCAAGTATTGCACTAGTTTTCAGGAAGCAGTTATGCATGTGCCATAAGGTGTAACTTCCTACTTGTTAAAAGTGAAGTTCCTTCTGAATAGCCAGCTGAGGGATCATTGCTCATTTAAAGGTTATAACTAAGTAATTTACCATGCAATCCTAAACAGAATTACACCCTTATAAATCCATTGAAGTCTAGGCACGTAGAAGGGTGTAACTCTGCTTAGGATTCTTAGTCATGATTATGATTAATTAGGATTTCTCTTCGTCGTGATTCTGATTAAATTTCCTGATATCCCACTTTAACAAAACCCACCACACTGGTTCCAGAGTTAATTCCAGTTCAGCCTGCCTCTTGTTTCAGAGTAGGTTCTTTGCACCTACACAAATCTGCAGACCAAGAAATAACTGGAAGTGTGTTTCCTAATTCTGTATGAATAAGTATGCTGTGGATGCCAACTGTCGTTCTTTTTTTAAAAATGAGGGCACAGCCTTACATAATGGTTAGACCGTCAGACTAGGACCTTAGAGCCCCAGGTTCAAATACCCACAGTACCATGGAAGCTTGCTGGGTTACCTTAGGCCACTGTTGTGAAGATAAAATGAAGGTGGAAAGAACATAAGGTGCTTTGGGTTCCCATTGGGGAGAAAAAGATATAAATAGTGAAATCTATGAGCTAAATTAACCAGCTAACTTCATGTGAGAAAGAGCAACACACATTTTCTTTCTAGAAGTGTGGTCGTGGCTGCCTTCCTGAAATGGCATGTCAGATGAAACGAGAGAGAGAGAAGTATTTCGACATTTCAAAATTTAAATAGAAAAACCGTCATGTTCCATTGCAAAAGAAATTCATATTTTATACTTTAATCAGGTTTGCCAAAGCCGGAAAAGAAGAGTCATATGACCTCTATTTCCTTGTCTTATAGTTAAGGTATTGTCTAACATTTAAAGTTAAGTGTTTCAGGAGGTTTATATAGATTACATCTTCAAGTACTTTTTACAGATGAAGGCTTTTTTATTTTTACACTTTTAAAAAACGGACTTGCACTCCCACCGCAGAAATAATATAGTTTAATTTCACCTACAAAACCCACAGGCAGAAAAATAGAGTTGCCAACTCCAGACTGGGTAATTCCTGGATTTTGGGGAGTGGAGCTTGGGGAAGCAGGGGCTTGGAGAGGGGAGGGACCTCAGTGAGGTATGATTCCACAGAGTCCACCCTCCAAAGCTGCTGTTTTCCCCAAGGTAACTGATATCTGTCATTTGGAGATCAGTTATAATTCCAGGAGATCTCCAGGCCCTACCTGGAGGTTGGTAACCCTAAAGAAAAGCAAGCAAACACTCTGGAATGAGAAGGATCCATTCACACATCTATGTATTACGCTTGATTATAGTACACTTAATTGGTATACAGACCATGGGTTGTTGACTGGGTCCTGACCACTGATTTCATTCAATTCAAATCGTCGTTTTGAAGGGATGTGAAGAGTTAAGGAGTATGCCATTTACAAATGCAAAGTGTAACGCGTGAACCAGTCCCACAAGTCCGGAAAAAGAAAAATTTTAAATATTCAGATTAGTAACCTTACCTAAATTAACAAACAGGGTATGCTTGGCTTGCATTTTGATTAGACACAAATTACTCTAGATTTACTCTTCCTGGAGCATGCGTCAGTCCTGGCTCTAAGCAACTGGTAAAAAGGCACGTCAAGTGGAAAATACCACGAAAGCATAATACCTTACTTGGGGGCCACCTCAAAGCTACAACAAAAGCGGCTGATATGATAGTCTTTTTTGGAGTTGTAGATGAAAATCAAGAGTGGCTTTATAGCCTGTGGTATCAGAATTACTTCCCCTGCCTTAAATGGCATGTGCCGCATGAGCCTTTCCTGAAACAGTATGAATTAAAAATCCCAGACTCTCTCAACCCCATGAGTAACAGCGCTGAATGTTAGCTGTGACCTCATTACACGCAGACAGGCAACTTTCTATTGTGCTAAATAAATGAATCATGTATTCTTCTGTTATATTCCATTTCCTCCACACCTATCTCTTTTCCTCCTATCAGTTCTTCTGAAGTGTGACTAAATAATCTGATGAATTTGAACAAATACCCTCCCCTTCCATTAATGCTTCTATTTCCTTCCTGAAGTAGCACTGGGATGTATAAAACTTGAGAAGAAGACATGTCTGGGCATTAGTTTCCCAGCCAAAAGCTTTAAACTGTCTCAAGGTTCTTGATTATCATAAAAACAATTAACTCTGCGGGCTAGTGGTGGTATTTAAAGTCATTCTGCAGAAGAGGTCATTGATTTCCTCCAGATTAAATGACAAACTGCACTGTAAGAAGTTGTCTCTATGATGAGTCTTCCTGGAATCATCATGCTTGTGAGAACGTCTCCGTGCCTTGATATTTTGTATTCTAGCTGTGCATTATTCACCTTCCCCATTTATTTAAGGAAAACCACACGCTAGCCACAGCAGTTTGCCAGCTCAGCATGTGGTAGCACCAATCCCCAGTCAAAAAAAAATACCTCTACTCTTAACCTCAGCTTTATCGGAATTTGGTCCAATAATCTGGAACTGTGGCGTTGCATAGCTTTGAATTAAAAAACCTTCTTTAAAGGGTTTTTGAAATCTGCTTGTATTTATGAGTTGTGAAAAGTTGCCTCATACTGTCTAGTCATAACATTCAGTGCCAGAGACAAAATGCAAAAAGGGAATCCTTTTATGCATGAAAATATGCTTTGCGTGCTTTTGACAGACCAATTGCAATCTACTTTTTAGTTAACACATGAGCTGGCATAGCACTTTCTTTTCGTTTCAAAAGGAGCCAGAAAATGAAAGGGACTGCAAACTGAACCCGAGCACATTTATATTCCTAAGCATTCGTACAGAATCTGTGTACGTTTAAAACATGGTAGAGCGCCATCTCCTTCTGCAGCACAGTGAACATTATGCTAGAGAGAGAAGATCCCATAAATCCAGATGCAAACTGTCAGAGAAATCGTTGGGAGGGCATGGGAAGTTAAAAGTCAGTGTTTCCTATTTATTAGTAATTATTTTCACATGCTCTGGCTAATGATGAAAACAAATTGTCAGCCTTTAATGTCGCAAAGCAATTTTGCCCTTCATTTAAAAAAAAAGAATCAAATAGGAATGATTTCATTGCATTAAAGGTGTTATATCTGATGGGTAGAGAACAGTGAAAGAAAGGTGTTGTATAATGTCACATCTCAGCATTAGGCCATTAAGTTCTCAGGGAAAAAATAACTAGTTGATGCAGAAATGACTTACTGGTTGATTATATTATTTATTGCCTTTTGAAATCACAACTTGAGATGATTTGTGCAGGCACCGAGTTTTCTAAACAAGGCCACCTCTGCCTGGTTAATAGTCCCTGGTCCTGATCCAGGAGCTCATTCCCACTTGCATCACCAGCACATTCTCATTCTCTCCAATCCATCCTGCCAAAGTCTGAGGAGCGAAGAGGGTCTTCGCCAGAATTGCCTACCATGGGCAGCCTCTTCAGGCCACTCTAGGCAGACCCCCTTGGAACAGCTCTTTCCATTTTGTTCGCTTTCTACTTTCTTCTTCTGTGACTCACTGCCGACTTTTTTTCACGTGGCCTGTAAAACAATGGTTTCTCACTAAATAAAACTACATTTCTTCAGGATCTCTTTTTGGCTCAGAAATCAGTCAAGCCAGCGTGAGTTCACTCCCTTGCTAGCCAGTCAATGGGCAGGGAGTGTCCCAAAGAACCTTTTCTGCTCCTTTAAAGACCCTTTGGATTTTATCCTCAGCACTCAAGAGGGTACTAGAAAACACATCAGCGGGTACTCTGATGTTTTTGGATACCGTACTAGGGATCACTGTATCAGTTTAATATAGTCATAATATGGACAACTCAGTTTTCTCTGAAAGTAAATCTCATTCCATCAAGTTGTTCATCCAAAAAGCTATTCCGTTCTTGTAGCACTGCCCACAAAGATTCTCTCTCTTTAGCTTTTCTTCAGCTAAGAAGGCCTCCTGCTTAAATGCATGCCTGGAATAAGAAGGGCAGAGGTGACCAATGGAGGGGGGGGGGGCTTTCCAGCTACCCAGTTGTTCCTTATTCCCAGATCAATAGAGGAACTAGCATCTTAATAGCAAGTAGCCAAAAAGCAGTCTTCTCAGGAGAAAGGCCTCCTGCTTACTGTAAATGCGTAAAGAAAGGTAAAGGTCCCCTGTGCAAGCACCGGGTCATTCCTGACCCATGGGGAGACGTCACATCCCGACGTTTTCTAGGCAGACTTTGTTTGCGGGGTGGTTTGCCAGTGCCTTCCCCAGTCATCTTCCCTTTACCCCCACCAAGCTGGGTACTCATTTGACTGACCTCGGAAGGGTGGAAGGCTGAGTCAACCTTGAGCCGGCTACCTGAAACCGACTTCCGTCGGGATCGAACTCAGGTCGTGAGCAGAGTTTTTGACTGCAGGCGTACCTGGAATAAATACATGGTCACACTTTCAACTCTAATCACTTCTTAAGGGACTGAGGGGACCAAACCCAGGCAATTCATGCTGATTTAACCATTTGACAATAAATATTTGAATATAATAAAGTGCTAGGTATGAGATCCATTATTTTCTGGGACTTATTTGTAAAATTTGAAAATCAACATTATATTGTGGTAAGGATATCACAAACTATACTCTAAACACTTCCTAGATAAAGCAAACATGTTAGATGTCTCCAATGGCAATATGATGCAACACAGGATCCTAACACACAGGGTTGGATCCAGCATAAAGAGCTCACAGAAGGAGCTTATGGAATAGATCTTTCCTGACATTCCTTAAGCAGCCTGTTTTCCCCAAACGCATTTCACAGGGATGAAGGGCAATCTTTGTTATAAAAAGATTATGCAAAAAGAATTGTTGTCACATTTTCTAGATTAAACTAGGGTTTACTCTTGAGAAAAACCACTGACATTTTACAAAATACCCTTGTTTATTGATTAGTAAGAAATACAAAGTGGTACATATTTCCACATTCTCCATGCTTTCAACTTCTTTATATTATTTTAACAAGAAAAGGTAACTTGCAGAGGTCTTGTAAAGTTTTTCATGTCACAGTTGAAATGACAGCAGTGGAGAAAACCATGGGTGATGCAAAATATGGCCAGTCCAATTCCTAATCTCTCATGACAGGATCTTTCTTCCTGTTCAGCAGGAAAGTTTTCTGGTCAGGTTGTCCCCATCATGACTGATGGAAGTTAATAGTTGACTTTGCAGTTCCAATCCACGATCTTCATACATACAAGCCAACACTTCAATCCGCAGGTTGGGGAAGGACACCAATGTGCAGAAAATTATCAGGGTAGCTCATATGTTCACTTAGCCACTGTAGTGGTGTCTCCAACATTGGTTCTATTCCATGAATCACCACTTGGTTCTTTTCACTATCTAATTCCAAGAAAGACAGATTACTGATCAAACATCGACAGACTAAGACAGGTTTGAAGCAACAAGCATTGTTTCATTACGCAGTGAAATTCTTTAGAACCTTGTTTTCCTGAACTGATCATTATGCTGCTATTGCACAATTAACTGAATGAGCAGTAAGAAACCATCACAGAGAATGTATCAGATTTGAAGCCACATCACTGTAAAAAGAAATCTCATAGAAAATTTGTCTTAGTGCACTATTATGGAAGTTTCCACTTATTATTTCTGTTGTCCAAATTTTTTACCAATTCTAGTTTTAAGCTGCTGAAAATGGATTTGTCTTTTTTAAGTCATAACTGTTGTAACTAGGGCTTCAGAAAGAATCCTAGAAGAAATGTACTTGGATTTCATTGATACTTCCTGGCAAGTTTGCTTCACATCACAAATTTAAAACCTCAATATAAAATGCAGTCAGTGGTTCATAAATGGGGAGGGGGAGAGAATGGAACCCCTAGGGGATATGGTACACTAAGACTGAATGGCAAGTGTAGTGTAAACAATTCTGCATATTTTATTTGCGCAGCCTATCAACAGCCAAGGTTGACAGTCTCCAAAAGAAGGCAGGACAGATGTGAAGTAGCCTCAAGCCTTATTTATGGCTGTGAGAAACATCATGGGTGCCTGTTTGAAATGCAAGTGCATGGAAAGAGTTTCACAGGGCACAAATAGCCATTTGCACAACTTCTTGGACTTTGGCAGCGTTTAGGGTCAGTGTTTAAAGAGGTCAAAACTGATAACATACACCAATTTTAAATGGTTTCATGAAGATTCAACAGAAAATTTATCATATGAAATATACTACAGAACACAAATGTAATTTACACTCAATGCTGAGGTTATACCTCTGCAAACAATGACAAAGAAGGGCCATAGTAGTGCCTTTTGTCATGTCCAAATCTAGGAATTTGAGCCAAAGCTTTTGGAAGGAGGAGCCATAGTTTCTTGTTTTCACAGACTGAATAGTGTCAATAAAGAATATTACGGTATATTATGCCACTAGGAATATCTATTCACCTTGCTTGGCATTAAAATATGGAATTTTGAGCAGACACTTTTACTTATGTAAATCAGCAAAAAAATCCACCGAATTGAATCCAAGTTGTAAAGAACCACAGGCTTGGGCTTGGGATCTGTACTGCATATATCATGGTTGAAGGTTTTCTGCCTCCGTCATGGTGGTAATACTCAGTGGGGTCAGGTCAAAGAGGGTTAAACTGAGTCAGGATATAGTCAGCCAACGAAATACATCAAACAGACTTTAAAAGGGCAATTAATCTTAAACAGAAAATGCTTCCTGGGGAATGAGATCTCAATCTTAAGAGCACACTACATGATGTAGCAGTAAAAAAGTACATACACAAGCCTAGAGAGCTTTTATCCTGTGATCACAAACAGAAGGGAAGTGCTGTTCAAAAATACAAACCCTCAAACTTCTTCCGGGCTTCTACCCAGTGAAAATAAATGGTCAAATCATAATGAGTTACACAACATCAACAACTGTTTGCACACACAATTTTTAAAGATCTAAGGCTTAGACATTTATTAAATTTGCCCACAGTAAAAAACGGAGGAATCAAGAGCAGAAGATATAATGGTAGGCTTTGATGAGAACTTATGTTGCCACTGCATTTATTTCCTTATTAACACAACTGCTGAATAAAAGATAAATTGCAGGCCTTTTCAAATAAGCACAGAAGCCGCGGGGGGGGGAAGCTTGCTAAGCTGACTTCCAGTCACCCCAAGCCATGGTAAGATGGTTTGCCATTTATCAGCACAATGCTGGCTTCATCAGCTTCTGACACAACATTGAAAACGTTGCTGCCTGAGCATCTGCTGTGCCCAAAGTCACTCCAGGAAGAATCCTTCATATGTCATTCATTCTACAATTGTCTTTCTTGACTTCTAATTATATCAGCCTATGGCAATTTTATTATTATTGTTTTAATTGTAAGCAGCCTTGAGCAGGTTCTAGAGAGGCAGCATAGAAATTTATCAGTTTAATTAAACAATTTATTAATTTATTAAAATATTTATACTCCACCTCCCCTCTTGGCACTGTACACAAACAGACCATTAGTTGATCAAATTTCATTCCAGTTCCAAATGAAGTCTTACTTGCTATCACTGCATGCAAGCACCCCTACTCACAATCACCTGGCTAAATATGGCGCATTCTTACACATACACAGGTTTCCACGTACTACAAAATAGTTTTTGAACTGATTATGCTTCAACTTATTTTTTTAGCTCAGAAACTATTTTTCAAGATAACTGACTTTTAAAACCAGCTTAAGTTAAAGTTAAGAAAAATGAAAAGTGGCTCTACAAATAAGAAAGCATGTGTATTTTATACAGTACCTTCAGGATTAATAGCAGCAGGACAAACTTCTTTTAGGAGATCTCCCAGAGTATTTAGTTGTCCATCTGTCGCAACAGGACGGAACAGTTTCTGTATAAAAGGTTGCTCGGTTGTTGCCTGGCAGTAAGGAAGAACATGATAAAGATGTTACCTTACCTTACAGCATCATGATAGGTAATATACATCAATAAGCCAGTTACATCACTTGCAGGTTATAAACATCTCGAAGGGATAACAGTTATCAGGCCTGTAATCCTACACTTTTGCAACCTCTACATATTTATTGAGAAGCAGAGAATGTATGTATTTTAAAGCTCTGGTAGTGCTGGGAAAAGAGATTTTAAAAATAACATTCAAATGAGACTAACACATTCTTCTTCTAGCCCTAAACAGTATATGCATGGCACCATTATAATTTACAAAAAAGATGATTTACACGACATAAGATACAGAATTTTTAAAATCTGTTAGTGAAAATATGTAGTCAGAGTATAAGACTACAAATAAGTCTTTAACCAGCATCAAAAGCTTATCAAGCCTGACAATAATTGGAATGTCATCACTGAGAAGGCCCTCACAAGTCTCATAACAAAGGAAGAGGCAACAGGGCCTCAGATGAAGATCTTAATTGATGGGCAGGTATGCAGCAGTAGGCAGTTCTCTAGGTACCTTGATCCCAAGCAGTCAAAGGCTTTAAAACTGAACCTTGGCTTACCTGCGAAGGTTCATTCTACACTGAGGGAGGAGTACATCTTCATCAGTGGGTTTTGTCGTTCCTATGCTCAGGGAGGCAGGATCCAAAAAACCTTTGCTTCCTGTCACATGTGCTAGGACCGCCCTCTGATATCCAGTTTGAGGACTTCCATAGGAGAATTTTTAAAAACAGAAAGACAGATGTGCACCCAAAAGAACAAGGAGCAGCCATTGCAAAAAACACAGCTTAAAACCAAAAATTACCGTATTTTTCGCTCCATAAGACGCACTTTTTTCCTCCTCAAAAGTGAGGGGAAACGTTTGTGCGTCTTATGGAGCGAATGCCGGCTCGCGCCGTCCGGACGCACACGTGCCCAGCCGGCTCTGTGCACCCCGCCCGCCTCCCAGCTGGCCGTCGGGGCGGGGAACGCCGGCTCACGCTGTCCGGACGTGCATGCGCCCAGCCAGCTCTGTGCGCCCCGCAGCCTCCCAACTGGCCGTCAAAGCGGGGAATGCTGGCTGGGCGCGTGCGCATTCGGACGGCGTGGCAGGGCAGCGCGTGCGCGTCCGGACGGCGGAAGCCGGCGGGGCAGGGAATGCCGGCTTGCGCCGTCCCAACACGCACGCGCCCAGCCGGCATTCGCTCCATAAGACAAGTTTTTAGAGGAGGAAAACAAGATTTTTTCTTGTTTTCCTCCTCTAAAAACTAGGTGCGTCTTATGGTCAGGTGCATCCTATGGAGCGAAAAATACGGTAGTAACAAGAACATGAAAATACTTTATTCTAATTCCCCTTATTTACTATTCCTATATATAACGTATTGTTTTCCCATTAATTTTTTTTTTAATTCAGCTTTATCTGGACACTTGACATTCTTCATCTTGATCCATTCTTCACCCTGGGCGGGCAAGATGTACTCCTCCCTCAGTGTAGAAGGAACCTTCACAGGTAAGCCAAGGTTCCGTTCACCCACTGAGTTCGGAGTACATCATCATCAGCGGGATCTTCAAAAGCTGACATTCACTGGGAGGGAGTCTTCATTGATCATTTGATACAACATTCTGGAGGACTCTCCTGCCAAATGCCGTGTCGGATGAAGAATAGGCATTTATCTTGTAGTGACTTATGAACGTAGAAGGGCTCGACCAGGCCTTACAGATTTCTTCCACGGATGCATGGCCATCAAATGCTGCTGAAGTAGTGGCGCTGCGGACTGAGTGAACGGTAATTCCTAACGGCACTGGTATGTTGCTAAATTGATAGCACAGCTGGATACACTGTTTGATGCACTTGCTGATAGCTGCCTTTGCAACCTTTATTGGGTGATGAAATAGAAACGAATAAAGACTCTGAACGCCGGAAAGGTTCCGTCCTTCTCAAAAAGATGCGTAAAGCTCTTTTCATGTCCAGAGTGTGCCAGTTCTTCACCTTTGGATGAGTTCCTGTTGTCTATGGAACTTAGAATTTACCTTCGGGATAAAGGCCAGATCTAGATGTAGTACTACTTTATCCGCGTGGAAGACGCAGAGGCTTTTTCTAGATGACAAAGCCACCAGTTCCGAAACCCTTCTAGCTGATGTAACAGCCGCGAGGAAGAGAACTTTCATCCTAAGGTGACCCAGGGAAGCCTCCCGTAAGGGTTCAAATGGATGTCAAGTCAGAGCCTGGAGTACCACGTGAAGTCTCCAAGTCAGAAATCTATGAATTGTCGGAGGAGAGATGGCCGAGGCTCCTTTCAAGAAAGTGACTATGTGGGGATGCCTTGACGTTGGGTAGCCATCCAGTTGGGGAACAACCATCGCGATCGCCGTCACCTGTCGTTTGAGAGTAGATGCCTTCAGCCTTTGAGCTAATCCCTCCTGGAGAAAGTCAAGCAAGTTGCCAGTGGAAATGGTCACTGGATCAGTATGTTTTCTCCCGCACCATCTAGCAAGGCCTTCCAGGAAAAATCGTATAAGTGCCTGGTGGATTGTTTCCTGGCTTCCAACATGGTGTTGACGACCTCTGAGGTATAGCCCGTTTCTAGCAACCTTGACCTTTCAAGAGCCAGGCGGTCAGCTTTAACCAGGCTGGATCTGGGTGTACTAAGGGGCCCTGTTGGAGAAGGTCCTGGACTGGAGGTAGGGACCATGGCTCCTGGATCAATAGCTCTCTCAGTGTAGCGAACCAAGGTTGTCGAGGCCATCTAGGGGCTATGAAGATGACCAGGGCCCTCTCTTGTCTGATTTTTTGTAGAGCTTTGGAGATCACTGGTAGAGGTGGAAATGCATAAAGGAGACCCCGTGGCCACGGGGGCAACAGTGCATCTATTCCCTCTGCCCTTAACAGGAACCTTGGGAGGTGGTGATTTTCGCCTGTTGCGAAGAGGTCCATGGTAGGTCTTCCGAATTCCTCCGTTATTTGAAGGAAGGTCTCTCTCTTCAAGGACCACTCCCCCTCATCCACCTGCTGTTGGCTGAGCCAATCTGCCTGCTCTTTAGTACTCCTTTTATGTGCTCTGCCCTGATGGACGCCAAGTAAGCCTCTGCCCAATTCAGAATTGTTATGGCTTCTGCATGAAGGGAGGAGGAACGAGACCCGCCTTGCTTGTTCATGTAAGCTTTTGCTGAGACATTGTCCGTTCTCAGCAGGACGTGCCTGTTCTTGATTCTTGGCTGAAACTCTATCAAGGCTTTCCGGATTGCCCATAACTCCAGCCGATTTATGTGGAGGTGACTCTCTTCCGGTGTCGCAATGACCCTGTGCTACTTGTTGCTGCAGAATCACCCCCCAGCCTTCCAAGCTGACATCGGTGAAAATCTGGATCGTGGAGATCGAGAGATAGTTCTGGCTCTTGGCTAGGTTGTGGGATCTGGTCCACCACCTTAAGCTGTCCTTCACTTGTCTCGGGACGGTGAGGTGTGGGTTCCTCTTGAGTTATCTGCAGTTGAAACGCCTTGAGAAACCATTGCAGGTCCCTCATGTGGAGGCGAGCCCATGGCACAATCCCTATGCATGCCATCATTTCCCCCTGCAGTCTGACTAAGGACGACATGCCGGAGGATTTGGAAAGAATCACTGTCCTTGTCAACTTGACAATGGAGGAAATCTTGTCTGGTGGAAGGAAGACTGCATTCTGGTTCGTGTCTATGAACACCCCCAGGTGATGGATGAACTGGGACAGAGAGAGGGTGCTCTTGATCCGGTTTACCAGGAAACCATGGAGTTCTAGAGCCTGGAGGACGGTCTCCGTGTGCTGTAAGGACAGTTGTTCTGAAGGAGCGCTCACCAGGATATCATCTAAATATGGGAAGACGTGGATCCCTACCTCTCTCAGGTGAGCCACCAACGTCACCAGGACCTTGGTAAAGACCCTTGGGGCAGATGAGAGACCAAACGGGAGGGCCCGAAACTGATAGTGATCGAGGTTGTACGCAAAGCGGAGAAGCTTTCGTTGCTCGGGGTAGATGGGGATGTGTAAATACGCTTCCGTCAGGTCTATCGACGTCAGAAACACTTGGAGACGGAGTGCCTCTATGATGGACCTGAGTGTTTCCATACTGAAACGTTTGAGCCGTATAAATGTGTTGATGTGCTTTAGATTTAGGATTGCGTGCCAATCTCCGTTTCTCTTCGGAACGGTAAAGAAAACGGAGTATACCCCGGTGCACCGTTCTGTCTGGGGGACTGGTTCGATTGCCCTGATTTGAAGCAGGTGGTCTATGGCTGCTTGATTGTGGGCTATCTTGTCCAGTTTGGAAGAGGAGGGGAAGAGAAAGAAGCGGTTTGGGGGGGATTTGCGAAGTTCTAGGCTGCATCCCTCGTGAATAATCTTCTGTACCCAAGTGTCTGGGTGAAGGGAGTCCCAGGTATTGGCAAAAAGCTGGCATCTTCCCCCCCACCGGACTGTCCCAGCAGTCATTGTTTCCCGGGTTTCTCACTAAATCTGTTGGACTTGTCCAAGTGTTGTTGTTGCTGGAATCCCTTGTTAATGAGGCCCTTGCGAAAGAATCCCCTTCCAGAATTCCAATTGTTCCTTCTGTTGTCCGCTCTGCTCCTTGCCAGGGTGTGAGAGGTTCGAAGGGACGAAAGGAAGAAGAGTAAGAGGTATTACCTTCTTTCCTTATGTATTTTGGCAAGGCCTTTTTCTTGTCTTTCGTCTCGACTAGTATGTCCTCTAGTTTAGAGCCGAAGAGCCGATCACCCTCGAATGGGTATCCCAACAGGATGGATTTGGAACCGAAATCAGCTGACCAGGACCGCAGCCAAAGTGCCCTCCTAGAAATAGAGGAATCTGCCAGTGCCCTGGCCAACATAGTCATGGAATCAAGAGTGGCATCCACCATAAAATTTACTGCTTTCAGAACTCTGTTAAGACCACTCAGAACCCTTTTATTGTCTTGTGGAGTCAGGTCAATTATTTTTCTGATCCACATGATGGATGCCCGAGCCACCAATGCTGCCGTAGCCAATGCTTATATGGATACGGCCGAAGCCTCATGGGCCTTTTTGATAGCATAATCAGCTTTTCTATCTAGAGGGTCCCTGATGTTGCCAGCCTCATCCTCAGAAAGTAAGCCGATGGATTGCAGAGCGGTGACTGGTGCTTCAATTAAGGGAACCTGAAGGAGGTTAGAAGCTTGGGACTCTAGATCAGGGGTCAGCAAACTGCGGCTCGAGAGCCGCATGCGGCTCTTTGGCCCCTTGAGTGCGGCTCTCCGAACTTGGTTCGGAGCCCCTGCTCGCGCCGGCAGCCGGGCTGCGGAGCCGGCGGGCCTGAGAGAGAGAGAGTGCGAGAGAGCAGGCGAGTGGGCGTGCTGTCCCCCCCCCCCCGCCGTGGAGAATGGCCGGTTGGGAGGCTTGCCCTCAATGGTTGGGAGGCTAAAGCCTCGCGATTGCTGGGCGGGTGGTTGGGCGGTTCCTGGCCTGGGCCCGCCTATCAGCTGTTGGGCGGGGCGGGCTACCTTTGGCGGTGCGTCCCCGGCAGCGGCGTTGGGCCGCAGCGTCCTGTCTTCTGCGGCGCCGACTCCGTTCCCCCGTCGTCTTCTGGGGCTGCGGGTCCCTGTAAGCTGGGAAGAGGCACACTTTGTAGCCAGAGCAGGGGCTTGTCTGGTAAGTGGAGGGAAAGCCCTGGGGCGCGGGGTGGGGCCCCCGACCCGGGACACACGAAATGCTACAACTCGGGGTCGTCTGCTGAAGCTGGAGGGTGGGAGAATCAAAACTGATAAAAGGAAGTATTTCTTCACACAACACGTTGTTAAATGGTGGGACTCCCTGCCCCAGGAGGTGGTGATGGCTGCCAACTTGGAGGGCTTTAAGAAGGGAGTGGACCTGTTCATGGAGGAGAGGGCTATCCATAGCTACTAATCAAAATGGATACTAGTCATGATGCATGCCTATTCTCTCCAGGATCAGAGGAGCAGGCCTATTACATCAGGTGCTATGGAATGCAGGCCGGACAATGATCCTGCACTGGTCTTGCCGGTGGGCTTCCTGGAGGCACCTGGTTGGCCACTGTGGGAACAGACTGCTGGACTTGAAGGGCCTTGGTCTGATCCAGCACAGCCTTTCTTATGTTCTCATGTGTTTACTGCGTCTGTGAATCTAGAGAAAAGTTTGCTCACATTGTTCACATTAAGTGTTTGTCAGTCATTGTCATGATTTAATTTTATGGATACCTTACTTACTTTTTTCCCTCCTCAGAGGCCATGTCTACCCACTGGCTTTCTTGGCGGTAGACCTGGACTCTGAGGAGAGGAAAAAGTCCCCCTTCAGAGGCCAGGTCCACCAATTGGCTTCTATGGGCCTCCGGAGGCCAGGTCTACTGCCAAGAAAGCCAATGGGTAGACCTGGCCTCCCAATGGGACTACCAATAGGCTTTTATGGCAGTAGACCAGGCCTCCAGACGAGGACTCCGGACGGGGAGGGGGCAGGGACTTACAATTTATTTTTATCAATAAATAAGATCATTATTAAGTATGATATCAAGTTTTATTCAGTGTATCTATAGTTTAATTAAGACTTAAAACTTTAATTAAAGTTTATTAAGTTAATAAACAGTGTACCTACCTATATAGTTTAAGTAATTTGGCTCTCAAAAGAAATCTCAATCGTTGTACTATTGATATTTGGCTTTTTTGACTAATGAGTTTGCCTACCCCTGCTCTAGATTATACATTCTTCTAACAGCAGTGGGGAGCTGTCTGTTAAAGAGAGGCTTCTCCCATTTATTTTTGAGAAGGTCCTCAAAGTATTCAGGAAAAGGCACAGCCCGGGTATGGGTCCTCAGTCTGGTGAAGAATCCTTCATGCCCCTAAAATTAGCCTTACTTTTGGAAGCCTCTGAGTCCTCATCCTCATGAAGATCTAAGGCTGCCAATACCTTGCTCAGGAACGCCTGATAATCTTCCCCGGAAAATAACCGGGATTGTTGTTCCTGATTTTGAGTCTCCTCCCCCTCCTTGTCTTCTCCTGAGAACTCGCCCTCTTCTCTATCGCTAGAAGAGAGAGAAGGGGACCTGTTCCTGCTGGAAGAGGACAATTGTGCCTTCCTTGCTGCCTGTTGGCCAGGCACAGTGTGTGTCGCTGGAGCAATCCCCACATTCTGACTCAGAGTGGATGGAAGCCCTGGAACCCAGGGATGAGGCTCTGGATCTTGTGTCGTCCCCACAAGAATGGTCGCTAATTTGGGCAAACTCCTCTCTCAATGCCTGCCGCATTAAATTTATCAGACTTAAGTAGTCTTCCCCCTCTTCCGCAATTAAAAAATGAACATTTTCAACATTACCCGGGGTAGTCCCAGTCGCATGAACTCCAGAGGAGCCGGCATCACTGGGATCAAGTTTGCCCTCGTAACCTCTAGAGCAGTGGTTCCCAACCTTTTTTTGACCAGGGACCACTAGGACTTTTTTGTTCGGTGCAGGGACCCAAAGGTCCAAAATAAAAATTCAGAGAATTTGAAAATAAACTTTAATCATAACTGTTAGTTAAACATTTAACTTAGAATAATATTTGCATATGTTTTTTTTATAATAGAGAACTTTTAATTGAAAAGATTAATTTATTATGGGTTTATAACTTTGTTTCGCGGACCTTAATTTAGTTCTTGCGGACCCCTGGGGGTCCATGGACCCCCGGTTGGGAACCAGTGCTCTAGAGGCCGAATGGGGAGTTGCGGCGGCCATCTTGTCCGTGCGCGTCTTTTTCGCGCCGCTTTGAACGTCTCCCGTCTGGAGGCTCCATTTTTGTGCCACCGCCTGCAAATCAGGCCGATTAGCCTGTTTTTCCCCTTCGTGGCTCTTGGTGTCCCCTTCGTGGCCGTTAGGGAAAGCTGTTGGGGGGGGAAGGAGTCCTTCAACTTGCTCCTCGTCTCCTGACATTAATTCCTCTGAAGCCCTATCTCCACTCTCAGGCATATTGTAAACGGGGGAAGGTGGAGGGGAGGGGGAGACAGAGGCAAAGACGAGGGAAAACAGTAGATACAAGAGGAAAAGGCTGCTGGGTGCACACAGACCAAGATTAGGACTAAGAAAAAACACAGAAATAAAGTTAGACAGGAATAACTATTGAAGTACAAAGGCTAGGAAAGAAGCTAACCACAAATGCTGCTTCTCCCTCTAAGGCAGGAAGAGAACTGGATATCAGAGGGCGGTCCTAGCACATGTGACAGGAAGCAAAGGTTTTTTGGATCCTGCCTCCCTGAGCATAGGAACGACAAAACCTGCTGATGAAGATGTACTCTAAACTCAGTGGGAGAACCAGCACTTTGAATGTGGCTCTGAAGTGAATAGGCAGGCAGTACAGCTGTTGCAAGACTGGCACAATATGATGGCTATAATTAATGCCAATCAGCAATCTAGCTGATGCATTCTGCACTAATGGAGACTTACAGGCCATTTTCAAAGGCAGCCCCATAGAGAATGCGTAGCCATAATTTAACCAGGTTGTGACCTGAGTATGGGTAATTATGGCAAGGTCTTCCTTTTCAAGGAAGGGTGCAGTTGGCATACCAACTGAAGCTGTTACCAAAGAGACGTTATGAGACAGAGTAAATCTGTGCTTACATCGGCAGAGCAGAATACAACAGCACCCCCAAGTTACAAACCTGCTTCTTCAAGAGAACTGAAATGCAATCTAGAAGTTGACTCTTCATTCATTGATCAGCTACATCACTGACCAACAAGATTTCAGCCTTACTCTGGACTTAGTTTGTTGATATGATTTCTCGAGTGGCTTAATGAAAACCTATTTATTTCTGCTCTTCTTAAAATATGACTGCATACAATCAAAACTAGCTTCCTTCCTATCTTAACCTGCCTTGTGCAGCATGAGTAAAACTAAAAATCTACCAGATCACAATTAATGCTGTGATGGCAATCCTATCTATGATCTCTTCAACTGTATTCATGAAAAATTCAGGATCAGTTACGGCTTTTGATGCCCAAGAAACTGATGTAAATTACATTTTAAAACTTTTAATGAACAAAATGTACTCTGGCCTACTGAGATGTTTTTAGTTCATCAATTGCACTGGAATGCCTATACTGCCAACAATGGGAAACATGATCTATAAACGTTAATCTACAGACAGCCATTTTAACTTGAAAAGTGTGGATATTTTTTGAAGTTAGCTCTATTGAGCTTTTAAGCTCTGTTCTTTAGAAAGCTAATAATTACATAGTTCTTAAAAATCTGAAGCAAATACACATGTAGCACACCCGTAGCGGAAACCTTTAGTTGTCATGGTCTGTTATTTAGCAACATGTTATCATTATGTCTAACAGTATCAAAGAAATGTCAGCAATACTTAACCTAAATACTATGAATGTCTCACAGACTGTGGTTGAATTAAGGGCAGCCATTAGAATTACACACACATCTGGAATGAAGCTAAATGTATTTATTTTTATGTAGTAAGGTTTATTACAATTTTGTCTAGACAATGATGCCAAAAAGAATTTGGTCACAAATAGTTTAGGGACAATTTTCCTAATCATATGTGGGCAACAGCCCATGTCTTCCTCACATCCTTTCATTTGGCAAGGTATGTTGTAAGAAACAAATACAACTTTCCCAATGTCCTATATGATTAAGAGCAACAGTATTTCAAGGCCTATAGATAAATTATGGCAACTGTTTAGACTGAATCTCCCACACAGAGTGCTTATAAAGTTATTACCAACTTCCTTCAAAATGCCACCCAAATATGTTTTATAGTTTATTCAAGTTACTTGTATTCTTTCCATAACCTTAATACATATCTAAGCTAAACAGTCTGCAGCAATGACAGAAAGCTTTAAAGTACATCTACATTTGTCTTAAAGGATTTTATGCAGATATTCAAAACATGATTTATGAGCACAGTTCCAATGCTTTACCTTTCTGAAAGGGAAAAAAATCAGCACAGAATAAAATGATATAACAGTTACATTAGATAGTTGTTTTTAGTAGCTTATTTACTAGCATTACTTATAGTGGAACATTATACACAGAGTGAACAACTACAATTTTGAAGTACAGAGTCATATCCTTGGGTCTTGGGTCAGTTGGAAATAGCTTGCTATTCTCAAGCAGTGACCAACCCTACAAAGCATAAAGAGTTTCCTTTTCAACAACTCTTGCGTAAAAGCTAGACTGTTTGGTCAGTGGTCAGTGAAAATATATGGAGCCAAATACTCTTAGAAAAACTCTGACATATATGAAATGACAGCATCTGTTGTAAGTACATGTAATCAATTTAACTGCTGCTTTTTACACAAATGCCATCTCCTCACATGTTCATTTATGCTGCACATTAAATTATATTTATATCATTCATCTTCACACAAGATCGTTCTTTACAAGATGAGAAAATCTAGAATATATAATTTAATAAGAGCATTTATACCGCGTTTCAGCAAATGTGGTGATAAGCAATTTACTTCAATAAAACCATGAAATAAACTAACAGTCCACCAAAAAATTAAGAATCAAAGAGACATCTATCCATTAAGCAATAGTATAAAGCAAGCATCTAAATTGATGTCTAGATGTTCCACCTTAGCCACCTGACCACAAGTTGACGCTGAATTCAGACAAGATGAAGATGTTGGTTTGAAAGGCTGATAGTATAGAAATGTGTGGCCACTTAGGGAGGGGTGATATTCCATTGGCAGACTGTGGGGCACTTACGGATCAGTAGGCTGGTGTCGTTTACTAAAAATGCCTTTTTCTTTTTTCAATTACAACTGGTGCGGTAATCAGGTGCACTCTTGGATTCAGATGATCCATGCTACTGTAAATTTAAGACTAGATACATCTCCCCCTGTATGAAACTGTGCACCAACTTCATTTGTTACACCAGCTTCTTCTCACAGTTCCCTCCCAGAGAGACTCAGTCTGTAGTGGTCTGTTTCAGGGCTCTCTCAAAAATGCCCAGATAACTCTGAAGCAGGCTACCAGGAGCCAACAGCCTTTTCTTCCAATTACATAAATTTAGAAGATGGTAAGGAGAGCTTTCTGCTGATTTTTTCGACAGATTGTGAATACAGTTTTAGGCTTTGTTGTTTTGACTTTTAAAAAACTTTTTAATGCTTGCTTGCTTTACACATACTTTATGCACTACCTTGGGCCCATATTGTGAGAAAGGTAGCCTCTTAATATTTAATAAATAGAAAATAATTAGCTCAGAATCATTTTAAACAAAGGCAGGGGAAGAGTCAAAAGGAAGGTTCAAAGAGGCAAATGCAGAACAAAGAAAACCAAAAAGCTAGATAAAAATAGCAGTTAGGTACTATGCAAAATGTTTCTAAACAGATAAGGTACAATGTGAATCTCTTGTGGAAAGGTGTTTCAGGGAAAGTACCCCTACTGAAAAGGCACTGTCTGTCTGATTACCACCCACTTCACCTCAGTTGCTAGAAGTACCAAGACCTCTGATGCCAAACTTTAATAGGCAGGTTCATATGGGAAGAGATAGACATTTAGATACGCTGAGATTAGGGAGCTGGGGGCTTTAGAGACAAAACTCAACACTTTTACCCCAAACAAACTGAAAGATTCTGTAATACAAGGGTAATATGTTCATTTCCAGAGTTTTACATCAAGAAGAAGAAAAGTGAGGAAGCCCAGTAAAGTGTGTACATTCATGAAAGAAAGTGTGCCAAGAAGGGAAATACGCTAAACTCAAGATTCTTGTACTAGAACACCTGAAATTAAACCTATAAGGTAACAAGCATTTTAAAAAACAAAATCTAATAATCATATTTACAAAAATTACTCTCACCTGATATATTCTAAATGGGATGTAGCGAAATCCACTATCTTCTGGAGGGTACTCCATGAGTTTCCTGTTTATGGCCCAAAATTGGTCAAATTTATCTGAAAATGAGAATAGTATTACATGCTGTATTAATAAAACATGTCCTATAGAAGTTACTGATTTTTAATCATTTCAAATGGTTGGAGTATCTGCTTCAAATAGAAAGGTGATAAAATAAATACAAGGAAAGTATGCAGGGTCAGAATATATGTATCTTCCCTATATTTCAGTCTGTCCTGACCTAAGGTGACGAAAACTCATTCATATTAAGGCAAGAAATCATGGACAGCCCATTCCTGAGAGGAGGGGCTGTGCTGGTGGCAGTGCCGTGACACCACCTTCAAAGGAGGATTCAGCCCCCACCCCCAAAGACCGAAAGCTGCCCTTACTTGCAAGCCCCATAGAACCGCTCCATGGCATTCCATGGGGCTATGCCACCTAAAAAGGTGGTGTAAACGCAAGTAAGAGCAAAGGGGGTGTTCCTAGCCTGAAGGGGGATTAGGAAGCCGCCCAAAGGTGGCTCCACCACCGGAATGCCCCAGGAACTCCCCCTGGGGCGCCGGCGCACAGAGGTGCACCGTCAAGACGCTGGTGGAAGGCTGAGCTGGCATCCCAGGGCCACACTGCCATGGCACACAGGCAGTCCATGCGCAGCCCAAAATCGGTGTCCATGCCGATCATGGTAGCGCAAGTAGCCTGGGCGCTGGCGCACGTGGTGCGGACACCGGCCCTTACATGCCTCCAAATAACTTTTGCCCACACAGCTCAGGAATGGGCTGTACATCAGCCGAGTAATTAATGAGGGGGAGAATTAATCCCAAACTATGTTTAAGTTTCTGCACAACACTTAACTTAAACTGTCTCAACAACGACATGCCATCCCCACCCGTTTTATACAGCACATTAAAATGTGTACATCAATCAGCTAACAAGTAGTTCTTCTACCTCAAAGCAGCAAGCAACAGTATTTAGAGTATTATGGGTTGTAACCCCTTTTATTTATATAAATCCCAAAAGTGTTGGACACCGTATATATGCTGTGATAAGGAAATATAGTTTGCCTACTACTAGGGGAAGAACAGGAGCCCCATGTCGCAGAGTGTTAAGCTGCAGTACTGCAGTCAAAAGCTCTGCTCACGACCTGAGTTCGATTCCGACGGAAGTCGGTTTCAGGTAGCCAGCTCAAGGTTGACTCAGCCTTCCATCCTTGCGAGGTCGGTGAAATGAGTACCCAGCTTGCTGGGGGTAAAGGGAAGATGACTGGGGAAGGCACTGGCAAACCACCCCACAAACAAAGTCTGCCTTGGAAACGTCGGGATGTGACGTCACCCCAGGGGTCAGGAATGACCTGGTGCTTGCACAGGGGACCTTAACCTTTACCTTTAGGGGAAGAACACACTGTTGAATCGGCAAATTCATTTTTGATATACAACTCATATCACCAGAATCTCACAGACCTAGATGAATTCAAGCTACAGAATGTTTATTGTGAATGCAATAAAATCATATTTTTTCACAAAATCTACAAGACTACTCACCAAAAGCTGCTCTCAAAAAAACCAAAAACCCTTAAAGAATATGCCCCCTAAAGTATCCCACCTGTTATTTTCATGCTATAAAGACTTCAAAAGCAACTTACTCCAAAGTGTTAAAATGTCATATAGAAAAATTAAATAGCATTTCTGAGAATGAAAGTAAAGATCTAGAGCACCTTTGCTGTAACACTTTCTACAGTGGAAGTACTGATGTATGTCACTGATTTTTTTTTCACATCCCTCCCATACTATAAACACATAAATATGAGAACCGGCTTCTTACAGGTTGAAAGCTGATAGTAAGCCTGAAAGTTGGAAACCTGAAAATTGGAAACTAATCAATCTATTGTAAAGTTTAATTATTAACTAGTTTTGTGTTGCATACTTTGATTTAGAAAACATAATCAGATTCGTTATTAAATGTTCTTACACAAGAATCATGTCTATAAGAAAACATTAGGAAAAATTTTCTGACAGAGTGGTTCCTCAGTGGAACAGGCTTCCTTGGGAGGTGGAGGGCTCTCCTTCTCTGGAGGTTTTTAAGCAGAGGCTAGATGGCCATCGTATCGTATCGGCTATCGTATTTTGGTCACATCACGAGACGACAAGAGTCACTGGAAAAGACAGTCATGCTAGGAAAAGTTGAGGGCAACAGGAAAAGAGGAAGACCCAACAAGAGGTGGATTGACTCAATAAAGGAAGCCACAGCCTTCAATTTGCAAGATCTGAGCAAGGCTGTCAAAGTTAGGACATTTTGGAGGACTTTCATTCATAGGGTCGCCATGAGTCGGAAGCGACTTGACGGCACTTAACACACACACACAGATGGCCATCTGTCAGCAATGCTGATTCTTTGACTTTAGGCAGATCATGAGAGAGAGGGCAGGAAGGTTTGCATCAGTGCTTGGCTCTCAGGGCCCTTTCTTTCATCCTCAGGGTAGTGCCAACCACCACTTTGGGGTCAGGAAGCAATTTTCCTCCAGGACAGACTGGCCGGGGATCCTAGAGAGGGTTTTTTTTTTGGTCATTTTCTAGGTGTGGAGTAGAAGGTCACTGGGGGTGTGGGGGGCGAGTAGTTGTGAATTTCCTGCATTGTGCAGATGGTTGGACTAGATGATCCTAGGTGGTCCCTTCCAACTCTATGATTCTATGATCTCAGAACTGCCTGACATTACATATACAAATGCCAGAAAATTCTTAGAAGTGTGAAGAGGATGGTCTTGCATAAATTAACACTTGAACTGGTCTCAAATCTTCAAGATGGACCATATGACAGTTTGCGAGGCCAACGAACACTTCAGGTGGCCCAAACAATCCATCTGATCCACATGCTTGAATACCAGTCTGCCACATGTGGGTGTAGCACCAAAAGGTGAGGGTGGATCTAGTAAGAAAGAGAACTACAGATGATGGATGTTGATCCTTCCTGTTTTTTTCTCTGCAGCCCCATCTCCCTCCTGGTTTCTCCCAAGGGCTGACTTCCATTAACAGAGCCTGGCTGACCCTGGGGACAAACTTCCCTGGAAAAAATACCTGGCAAGGAGTTCCAGCACCATAATTTTGCATTTTAAATAACACTTCCTACTTTCAAGGTAAGTGTGCCTCAACTGCATGAAGAGTTAGCCCTAAGTTTCTTGCTAGTATGTAGCACATTTTCTCACTAGTAGAAAGGCTCAAGCAATTTTTAGATGCCTCCTCACTGCCTAAGATACAAATCATGCTACTCTACCAGTCTGACTGTAGTTGCTTCAACAACAGCTACACTTACCAGACATTCCAGATTCAATATAACTCGAGGGCTGAAAAGCTCCTGTAGTAGAAATTTCTACTGCCAAAAAAACAGCAGGACCTATTTCTGTCTTCACCATCTCTCATGTTCACACTGGTATTCACATCAAGGGTTATTAGACTTGCAATGCAATCTTCAGCAGAGTTACTCTAGTCTAAGTCCATAAAAGTTGGTGCAGACTAATGTGCTGTGCCAAAAACGTATAACTCTTGTAGCAGTCCCCAATGTTTTATTACATGCTTTTAAATACTGCATTGTATGGCTTTTTGATCAATGGACAAATTAATAAGTTTTCATTCAAAGACTGATGCATCAGTGCATAGTCAGATACAACTAGCTGGAAATGCCAGCAAACTCTTTTGAGATATAAGCCTATCACAGTCCGTTAATACATCCTTTCCAACATGTTTGCACATTTTTCTTAAATAATACTTTGAATACAAACTGAGCTTGTTTAGTATATTTTACCATCAATAAATGACTGTGATAGGCTTATTTCTCAAAAGAGATCTGAAATTAAACAGGGCAGTTCAGAAATCTGAAATTGGCCAGATAAAACTACTGTGTGACTCCCAGGTTTCCAGAATCTAAGTTATAAAGAACACTGTAAAAAGAAGCAGTGACAAAATAAAGATCTCCCGAGATGGGAAAGTTTCTGGCCCACTTTCTAAAATAGTAAACTATTTTGTTAAAAGAATACCAAATTATATTTTCATCTCAAAGTTTGAGGGTCTCAAGAATCGTTGTCTACAAGAAACATAACTTTTAGTGTTTTCATTTTGCAGCTATTAAAATTAGAATTAAAGCCTGTAACACACAAGTAACATGACAGTAGGCTATCCTTGAGTGTATTTCCAAAATTGTGCAGCTCCAAATTCTTGACAGCAACATACAACAATGCATTTAACAGTAGCCTTCAATTCTGTATTAAACCATGTAGTCTGATGCAATGCAACTTACAAAGTTATTAGTAGGAAAAAAAATGTATGGTCTTTCATAGAAAAAGCAACTTGCAGATGTATCATTAACTTTGAGGCAGTTATCACAACTGCTACTTTCTTTTCTTTTTTGTGGTCATCAATTTTGTTTCACAGAGGGGTTTAAAATCAACCCATCTATAATGAAAGCCATACTGAAAGATGCAGCATGTATTTTAAAAAGTTCTCTTGGTTTCATAAGTTTTTCTTATTTCTCTTTTACTAAGTAATGAAATATAAAATTAGCATTTGAAAGCTTTCAAAACATTATCTGTTGGGTTCCACAGGTGCAGTTTCCAATGACACACACTGAAACCCATACAACCAACATTTCTAGGCAAACTCTTTTCTTGGGATTACCACAGTGTTCTCCCAAACAAGTCAAACACATTTCTGCTTCAAACCTTGTTAACAGAATAGTTGATAACTAAGAACATTAGAAGGAACAAAGCTTAGACGTTCACCTACACAAATCTATACCTCTGCCCTAAACAGCTTTTCATTAAGCTCTCTACTTTGTTTAAGCATACTTTAATTTTCCAGTGGTGAAGCCCTTCACAAGCTCACTTTTTATTCATTTGCCAAACTATTATTATATTCCCCACATTTACCTCAAGTTTGATCCTGTATGACCAGAAGCAAATTTGGCAAGCAGCACCTGGGCAAAATGTTACACAGACACACTGAAGCCTGTAGTATTCAAACTTTATTCTTGGAATGTCCAGCCAAGGTAAATTAGGATGCATGCTTAGCTTTGACAAAATAACTGCAGATCTTAAGAGTTTACAGTCAAATGTGATTGTTGCAGCTGAACCGTTGTCCAGGACTCGGTTCTTCTTTCATCTAAATATGCATATAAATCATTGCTGTTATGGAAAGTTTTAATTCTTTTGCCTCTTTCATCTAACAAGTTGTATGTCTAAACCAGGGGTCCCCAATGTGGTGCCCGTGGGCGCCACGGTGCCCGCTGACACCTTTTTTTGGTGCCCATCAAGTGTTTTAGGCAGTAGGTTGGGCCAGGTAGGGCTTTTGCCCAGCAAGGTTTCTGATTGGCTGTGCAGTGTTTTTTTTTAAATGCTGCTTTGGCAGCAGCTTCCTCCTCAGCACAAGGATCTATACTGTGTTACCAAAGTTAAGCTGTGGCAATCATTTTGTGGCTGGCTCCTCCTCCTGCAGCAGCCATCCCTTAGCCATTTTGTTGCTGCGCCCACCATGACATATCAGAGTTCCAAACATACCCACAGGCTCAAAAAGGTTAGGAACCCTGGGTCTAAACACTTAAACGAGGCACAGAGAGGCAATATCTACTTTCTAAACATGTGAAAGTTTGAACACCTTCCTATAACATTTAATAATGCATAGGACTGAAAACAGAGGGAGAAAAAACAGAAATTAGTCAAAAATACCATCAACCGAAGGTGAAGCATTTCCAGAAGTTCTAAACTGCTACGCCTTCTTCATTGCTCTGAAGAAAAACAATTACACTATCCACTTTAACAATTCCTCAGGTATAAACGCCACCGAAATTTAATCACTTTCCACAGAAGTTGTACTTACCATTTTGTAATCCCATCCAAAGTTGCTTATGATCCTTTTTTTGCATCTCATTGATAACTTGACTTTTATGCTTTAGAGCATCTGCTTCTTTTATAGAAGCCATGAAATGAGCTTCAATAGCATCCTTAGAGGGACAATGGAGAAGGTCTTTTTCTGGAAAGTTCTGGAAAAAACAAGATTTCATCATTAAAAAAAAGGAATGGTTCATCAGTTCAACAGCATTTTCTGTAGTGTAACCAATGAGACTAAACATGGTGCATAAGTCTCACTAGCCTTGTAACTCTTCATTAGTAATCATGAACTAAAGTGGCTTTGCACAAGAGAAGGCATGATGTGCCACGATGATATTTAGGACTCCCAAAGAACCCCGACTACATAACACAGTTGAACAATCAGAATACGTTTACCCTTCCCCCCCTTCCAGTTTTCTAGCCTGACTTAAATCAATGGCAAATTCCTTCCAGGACTCCACCATGTCTCACCCTTTGGGACAAGATCTAGCAAATGAAGAGCTCCCTCTGCACCCTAAGTATCCTTCCTAAGCAAGGAAGGCCTGAAGTTAGGGGAGAACAGAAACATAAATTACATGGGGAAACAGGCATTCTGCTACCGGAACTCCAGCATAGGTCCCATCAACCCAGTTTGTGTCTTCAGTAGTAACTGCCCTTTCAGGAATTATCTGGTTTTATAGCAGCTAGGACCTTTAATAGTAAATACTTAAAAAAAACAAAAAACAAGCAAACTCAACTTTGCACTCAAATGTAGCTGAATTGAGTGTGAATTAAAGTGAGGAAACACGGATCAGCTCCCAATTCTGACAGCCAATATGCTAGCTTGTACCAACCCAGCAACACACACTTACTTCTTCCCCTCCACCACATGCACACAAGATGTAATTATGAGAACCTCTAGTTTTAAAGCTATACGTTAAAAATTCTTCAAAACCAAGACATATGTACCTTAAAATGTACTGTGATATTCCAAGGAAGAGCTGAATTTGATGCATGAAGATCAAAGAGCAAGCCAATAGGGTAATGCCTAGAAACAGGTGAAAAATGTAGAAGACAAGAACCTTAATTGCTAGAATTGCAACACTAACCACTTCAAAGGTATGAATGTTTTCAAATATATATTAAAAATATCTCCATATCACAATAATCACACACACACACACACTTTCCCTAACTCCCTAAATCAACTAAATATAATACCATCTCTGACCAACTTCTTTACATTCATTAGAGTACTACTGAAGCCATAACAGTTGCTGCAATATAATTTAAGGCATACGGATCATGTGGTAAGGTGAATTAATTTCTGATCTTTCGTGTTTCACCCACATGCCAAAAGGCATTCTAGGGGAACGTTCAGTTTTTAAACCCACAAAAACATGGTGCAAACTGACCCCAAGAGTGTTCACTCAATACACATTTCTGCAACAAACCTACCTTGTAAGCTGGGTTGTGATTTTGAAAGCAAGCCCCTGTTACCCATACAATGATCATGGGAAGGGACAATTTACATAAGAATTCCTTCATGCTATCAGTAAGTGCACAGAGCCCTAAGGACAGGACAAGCAAGTGGAAAAATGGCAGTCTAGATCTGAGAATAAAAGGCAGTCGTTAATTAAATCTCTCTTCAGCACCAAAAACACACTGGTCATCTAAGAAACTGGGAGCAGAGGAAAAACATGGTAGCAGAATAATGTGAAATAAGACACTGTTTGAACAATATAAAAAAGTGCTTCTCCCGAGGGCCTGAACAGGCCATTTCCAAAGTTAGACAGTAATTCTGAGCCACCTTTCTTAACATTTACTCTCTTTGAAGCAAAAATTTGAGCCAGCGATAGCTACTGAGGTCATGTAGGTCCATCCAGCCTATGGCCTGGCAACTTCACAGAATCATAATCCTGTCCACGTCACAAAGAGATGAGGCTGTAGCAAAGCAGTAACTTTTACTGTGCCTAAGGCTGGTTTTCTTCCAGGTCCCCTTATGCCACTTGGCCTTTTGAAACAAACTATGCCAATGAGTCCATTCCAAGTGTTTCTTCTGAATTTATCATCCCAATTAACATATTTCATTTCGAGAGAAAGCTTCAGGCTTCTGGGATAGCATCCCACAAACTTGTTACAGCTACCGTATCTAGGTAAGCAGCAGAACCCCCCACCCCCGTTTCAAATAAAGTTGAATTGCCACCCGTTTCAGAAGAGATCCACAATATTTTATATCAGCAAAAGAAAATCTTGGCAGCATTTATAATGAAGGCAAATCGTTCAGAACTCACTCCTCTATGCTGGCCTGCTGATTTTCATTTAAGTACAACTGAAGCTAATTTGATTGCTCCAGTTTCATTGGTCACAACTTTCCAGAAGCCAGTGTAAAGAAAAATAAGAATTAATTGTGAGTAATTAGGTCAAAGCTAGAGTTCTTCACACTGGTGTTTCGTAAGTACTTGGTACACTTTGGCCTTCTCGCGATGCTTCCAAACTACTCTTCTAATTCAAACACCAGCAAACTCCCAAAAAATTTTCTTTTTTTTTTAAACAGGAATGTTTAAAATGGATTTTCAGAAGTCAAACGTCGATTTTTCTTCATACCCAGACAAAGCAACTGTATCATATCATTTTAAAACTCATTTCTAAAGCCACAGGAAGCGGGGGCTCCATCTAAATTAATCTTCAGGTCTCGACCAAAGATTCATACTGCCTTCAGACGTTTAAAACCTAGTTGGATGAAAAATCCCGGCCCACGCCTGACTTCAAGTTCTGACAGGTTTACTGGTAGCTCTTGTCAAATTTCAAGGCTGTTGCTGACAGAAACTGAAAGTGGTAAATACTTAAACTGACAAAGTCAGGACACAGACTCCCTGAAGCTAATAGCCACACATAATTAGATACGCCCTCGGCATATCTAACAACCTCTCACCTCTGCAACCACCCTTCAGCAACTACCAGTATCTCAAGAAAAGTTTCACCATAAGCCTTGGATACTCAACATCTCTTTACCTCTTTAAAGAGCAAATGGTGCTCAACGACAAAATCGGAACTGTTCCCTGGTATCATACAGTTTCTTAGGTAGGTATGTAAACTACTCATGAATAGCAAAAATACAAGTCTACTAGTAAACATATATTTGTAAAGATTGTGGTAGAATTTAGAAACTCACAAGATGAACAGACGTAAATCTGTCAATCTATGTAAAAAAATTAGATAAAAGCAAATATGCTTGCCATCGTTCCTTTCGACAAAGGAAACAATAATTAAGGCCAATCAGAAAATATTATGATCAACAGAATATCTAATGGGAAGGTCCAAACAGTATCAGATCTATAAGCTTGAGCTCTTCACAGAGATTTTAATGATACTAACGGAGATGGCTGAAGCCATCAAATGAGAAAGGTAATTTTAGAAAATGCGAAAAGATCTGTGGGAATGCTGGATGTATGAAACGCTTATAGCTGGCCTCCAGGACCACAATATAACTTTTAAACAGTGCAGTTACTACAGTTTAATATGTCAAACGTGGTTAGATACAAAGGGGAGGTAACAAAACAAAAATGAAGATTATAAACCCCAATGCTAGAGGCCAACGTGCATTCCAATTTAGTGAACGACATATTTAAAACCATCAAAATGATTGTTTTCTTTGACTGAAGAGACCGGACACAAACAACAAACTGTACAGGACATGGCAGCTTCTTTAACATTCTTAGTTATTTAGCACCATCTGCTGGTTAGTCCACTCAAAGTTCAGAGGCAGTAAATTCAGTGGATTTCTGGTCATAAAGTGCCACCACAGACAAATAACTAATACTTTTCAACAATCCATCCAGATAGCTTTCAGATTTTGATATGGGGGGCCCAAAAAATTCTACAGCATCAGCAATTCATCTGCTGCATCAAAATAAATAGTATTTTGGCATCTTGAAGACAGACACACTGTGGCATAAAGACTTATGCCACAATAAGTCTCTTCAGCTTTAAGTGCCTTGGGGGGGTCCCTGAAATTTATGTGTCTTCCATACATGCATACCACACCCCTCACCTGTTAAAACTTCAGATATTTAAATAGTTTTTCAGTTCCTAAAGGCCATGCTTCCAAAAAAATGGTGATGGAATTAATGCTGCATAAAATTACTGTTTACATCATTCTACCATCTCAGTTTTT
Organism: Euleptes europaea; assembly: GCF_029931775.1. Taxonomy (NCBI): domain Eukaryota; kingdom Metazoa; phylum Chordata; class Lepidosauria; order Squamata; family Sphaerodactylidae; genus Euleptes; species Euleptes europaea. The sequence goes on from NC_079321.1 coordinate 63,328,971, forward strand.
AGGAGATATGTAGGTGCTTGGAGTGAGGGGTGGGTGGGGAATAAAACCATATTCTTGTTCAAAGTATGCTCTCATAAACTAAGCAAGATTAAATGTAAAAATGGAACACTGCTTGTTCTTAAACCATGTCATTTATTTGCCAGGTTAAACTGAAATTTGTGCCAAGTGGAAGAAATTTTTAATAAAACGTTTCCTCTAAAGCAAAGCAAAGAGCAACCTCAAACTCTTAGCAGTTGCTGTGAACAACAGTTACAGAAGTTTAAGCTATGTCAAAAAAGCCAGTGGCTTGCTTTTTCTCAACCAGGACATATAACAAGGTAGGAATAAGGACAGATGTCTCTATGGTTGGCTTTGACATATTCTAGGAGCCAGAGCCAAAAATTCAGGAGCCAGACTCATCCATAACAAATATATTTTCATTGTTGTATGAGCTGCCTTGAGCAGGTCTCTGGAGAGGGGGAATATACATTTACCAGAATTACACAATCTTACACCACCTTTTGACTGCATCCATATAAAATAAGGAAAGACAAGATTCCAGGGTAAACTGTCCAAGCTATAATGCATAGGGACATCATGTATATGGAGTATTATCCAAGGTTTCTCACCTGTGGTTTGAAACAGGTATGTACCAACCAGACGTTATACCATCTCACCTGCTTATAGTTCCAGTAGAATTAGAGGCATGGAGGTGCCCTGATTTTAGCCAGGGTTGCTTTTGAAATTTTGTAAAGTAAACTTTTTATAAACAGTTCCCTGGCAAGGGGACGGGGGCGCTTTAAAAAGTAGAACATTGGAGAATGTCAAGCGCATATCTGAAGCAGTCTTACAGGCAAATTACATAATAGTTTCACAAGTGTGTAAAGTCCTAGTGGGGTTTTGAAAAGATTCATCAGGAGGCTTCGAGCAAAAAGGAAGGGTAAGCAGAAGTACTTTTTTTTTATTATTTAGTGATTTTTACTCAGTGATACAGAGTCTGTCCAGGATGAATACAACTGCCTTTTGTCTATCTGACTGTCTGTCTACTGTATGTCTCTTCTCTCCTGCACATGCTCCTCAGCTCTGCCTTTTAAGAACAGCTCCAACCGCACCTCTTAAGCAAGGCTTTTGACCCGAGTGGGAACTCCTATATTAGCTGGCTCCTGTCTGTGCCAAAATCCCTAAGAAGTGTAGATGGAGCTGCCAGATGAACTTCTTAAGTAGCCCTCCACTCTCTTCCTCTTAGGTACGATTTTTGGATGAAAGCAGTGACTAAAAAGCAGGGGAAGGAGAGCTACTCAAGAGGGTGGGTTGCAGTGCCAATCCAGCATCTTCAGCAGCACTCGTCCTACCTTTTATCAACCGCTGTGGGAGGCAGCTCTGAGCGTCATCAGAGGGGTGGGAGAGAAACAATAGGTGCAGCAGGGAATTGTCAAGGCCCTGCAGCCCCCTAGTGACTGGATTTGTCAAAGCCTGCTCCAAGGTACATGTGGTATGCTGTTGCAGGATCTCCTTTGAGTTGAATAAATATTTGCAAAAAATACTTGAAAAACAACTGTTAGCTACTTTTATACTTTTGCTCTTATCGAAAAAAATAAACACAGTTCTGAATAAGTGTTAATTAAAAGAAGCAGCTCGATTGCTATGAGATTGCTTTGGAGAACATTTACAGGATTTATACAACATGTGACCAGTTTTTTATAAAGAAATACAGTACCATAGAATCCAGTAGGGAAATTTTATAGTCTCACCTCTATTATGCAGTTCTTGATGAACCAGAATCATGATTATTGCTGCTTCAAGAGTTCTGCACACTCATATTTACTATGTTCACTAAGGCCACTAACGCATGGTAAGCTTTGCAATTTTTTGTCCCTCCCGTCACACACCTCTTGATCATACATTCAAAAAAAGGAACGCATGGTCGAGAAGGTGCGCCTCCACCCAACTGGGGTTGCCGAGTGGCGAGGAGGGGAAAGAGGGCGGGGAAGAAAAAGAGGCGTGGGCTCTGGCTCTCTTCCGCTGTCGATGAAAGCGGCGGCAGCTTGCCAGGGGAAGGTGGGAAGAGGATGGGGAAGGGCAGGTGGAGGAGGTGGGGGGGCAGAGAGGCGCAGGCTCCATGCCCTCCACTGTCGATGGAGGCGGTGGCAGCAGCAAGTTGCCAAGTGGAGAGGGAAGGAGGAGGGCGAGGAGGGGAGAGAGGGGGTGTGGGCTCCGCGCTCTTCCTCTGCCGCCGCCTCTCTCACTCTAGGCCCTTTCATCCTCTTGCCTTCTCCTCCTCCCGTGGCGCTGGGTGCTTCAGCGGCAGAAGGGAGTCGAATCCGCGCACGTACATGCACCAGAAAACTCTCACGATTGTATTGATATATTTTTTAAATTTTTTTAAAAAAATTAAATCCTGTTGAGGTTGGGGGGAAGGTCGGTTGATCCCACAGGAGGGAGGCGGCCATGCGTGTAGACTCCCGCAATTTGATACAATCGCGGGAGACTCGCACAACAAAACGGCCATGCGTTAATGACCTAGCTGAAAGTACTAGAAATCCTGCTCCAAAAGTTATTAACTACCACAGTGTAGAGCAGTGGTTCCCAACCTTTTTTTGACCAGGGACCACTAGGACTTTTTTGTTCGGTGCAGGGACCCCAAGGTTCAAAATAAAAATTCCGAGAATTTAAAAATAAACTTTAATCATAACTGTTAGTTAAACATTAAACTTAGAATAATATTTGAATATGGTTTTTTTTATAATAGAGAACTTTTAATGGAAAATATTAATTATGGGTTTATAACTTTGTTTCGCGGACCATAATTTAGTTCTCGTGGACCCCTGGGTGTCCGTGGACCCCCGGTTGGGAACCAGTGGTGTAGAGTAAGCACAGAAAGAAAATTTGATTAATCAACACCTGAAGGAGAGGACAGGGACAGAGAGATTCAGCCATCCTTCAAATGAACATTTTTTTAAAAAGAGGACATCTAAGCTTGCTAGAGCTACTTTACTACCCTTCCCATTGCAATCTCCTGACCTATATGGCTATTACTCCACATGGGTCCTGTGACACTGGGAATAATTCTTTGAAGGTCAGAAATGGTTGTTGCTGGAGGGGAGGCAGGACAGTCAGGAAAAATTGGGATCCTTGCATTGGCCATGCAAGGTTCTTGCACTGGATCCAACCAAAGGTCTCCACTAATGTAACATTCCACCAGTTAAATCAGGTCAGTCATTTACATGTCATTAAAGACTATGTACAGAAACCAGAACAGCCCATTCCCAAATTCAGCCATCAGAACTATTATATTTAAACAGGGCCAAATATCATTTACTTTATCCTTGTAAAGCGGACAAATACTAAAGATTCTATTTAATGGAAATGAGAATCAGTGACAACTAGATCTGAAAATCATGCAGCCTTGCTAGGTCACACCTGATGCCTCCCTAGCCGCAAACAAACAATTAAGCAAACAGCAGCCTCTTTAGCACTCATAACACCAACATGGTTTAGAATCTGCCGTTCAGTTACCCATTGAGAATGTGAGGAAAAAGCCACTTTCATCCCTTTTCATCAGTGTTGTTTACCAAAAAAAGGGGGAAAGAAACCATTTAAGTATTCCACTCATTATAACAATTTCCAATAAATCTGATCTTCCAAGACTTTTGTAGGATTTTTCCACCCAGATCTCCCCATTACAACAAGCAGATGAGTAATATACATACCAGCATTTTAAACTCACCATTTCAGTGGTGTGCCTTCGTATTCAAACCATATTTCTACAACATCTTCTTGTCTCATAACTTTCTGGAAATGTTTTTTCACCTTGTCTGTTACAAGTGTCAGGTAGCTAACCCTAGGTAACAGCAGCTGTGAGAAAAGGTTTAAATATGATACACCCTATTAAAAAACAGAATACATAGTTTCAAGCCAAAATATCCGTTCAATTTTAAACCTTAATTTTTAAATGCAGCATTATTGTGTCTTTTAGAAAGTCCAAAGAAAGTTTAATTTATTTACTTATTTTGTTTATACCTCACCTTTCCCCCTCAAAGTAGCTTGTATCCTCACAGCAACCCTGTGAGGTAGGTTATGCTAACAGTGTGTGACTGGCCCAGGGTTACCCAGTAAGCTTCCATGGTAGAAAGGGGATTTGAGCCTGGGTCTCCCAGATCCTAGTCTTATAACCTAACCAATACACCACACTAACTCGCAAAAGGAGGAAGAAAAAAAGTAAAGCAAACATATAACAAGCATTTATCCCTCCTGTGTTTAGTTTGGAGATTAAAGTGGGAGAAATTGGGGTGTGTGAAAAAGTGGAAGATTTACTCCAGTCACTGCAGCTATAGTAATGTGCCAGCATTTCTACTACCATAGGTCCACAGATCTATATCACAATGCTAGCGTTATTTTTAAATAAAGATTTATAACATACAGCATAGCACTGGCACAAAAAAATTTCCATTCCTTTGCAATGTGCATTAATTTTATTTAACTTATTTAATACAGGTTGTTCTAGATGTCTTTTTTTGTCCTAAGTATAGCAACATCTTTATGGAAAAATATCATACAAATTATGTGACTAAAATTGTACTTGCTTTTCAAATGCATATAGCAATTGCACACTTAAAGACTAATCCTATGCATGTTTACTAACCAATTCAACTAAATACTTAGTTTTACAGCTTTAAGAGAAAGAAACATTATGAAGGGTACAATCCACCAAAAAGATCCGCTGAACAAATTCTGTTTAAGTAAGGCTCCCAAGACAACAAAAATTCACACAGATGTTATCCAGCAGGAAAAACGTGTTCTTTCTATGAAATAATAGGAAAAAAGCATTCCTTAGTAGACCAAACACTGAACATGAGTCAGCAGTGTGATGCAGTAGCTAAAAAGGTAAATGCAATCTTGGGCTGCATCAACAGAAGTATAGTGTCCAGATCACGAGAAGTGATGGTATCACTTTACTCTGCTCTGGTTAGACCTCACCTAGAGTATTGTGTTCGGTTTGGGGCACAAAAAGATGTAGACAAGCTGGAACGTGTCCAGAGAAGAGCAACAAAGATGGTGAGGGATCTGGAGACCAAGTCCTATGAGGAAAGGTTGAAGGAGCTGGGTATGTTTAGCCTGAAGAGAAGACTGAGAGGCGACATGATAACCATCTTCAAGTACTTGGAGGGCTGTCATATAGAGGAGGGTGAAGGGTTGTTTTCTGTTGCCCCAGAAGGTCGGACCAGAACCAACAGGTTGAAGTTAAATCAAAAGAGTTTCCATCTAGACATTAGGAAGAAATTTCTAACAGAGCAGTTCCTCAGTGGAACAGGCTTCCTTGGGAGGTGGTAAGTGCTCCTTCCCTGGAGGTTTTTAAGCAGAGACTAGATGGCCATCGGTCAGCAATGCTGATTCTATGAACTTAGGCAGTTCATGAGAGGGAGGGCATCTTCTGGGCATGGAGTAGGGGTCACTGGGTGTGTGTGGGGGAGGTAGTTGTGAAATTCCTGCATTGGGCAGGAGGTTGGACTTGATGACCCTGGTGGTCTGTTCCAACTCTATGATTCTGTGCACAGGCAGGGAAAACTACTTTCAGTGACAATCGTGACCAAATTTGCTTAAAATGAAGCTGGGTTAGGTCTTAATTGTACTAGTGAGTTCACAGACTTCTTTGGGAAACTGACAATTTTTTCATCCTTGTACTTTCAGGCTACAGATATTTCTTGAGAATAAGAAAACTAGTCTAGAACAGAACCCTCTTGCTTGGGAAAGGGCCTACTAGAGGGGCTTTACGAGCAATCAACAACCCATTCCACCCCACAAAAAGACTTTCTGAGAGAGCTATGCAACACTACTCCAGAAGAATGACAGCATTAGGCTGCATATCTCTAGATGATGGGGAAAAGCATTAGTACCCATTTGTTAGAAGGCAGATATGCCACAAAGATTTTCCACACAGAAAATATTATCGTGCAACATACATAGTATGTCTTTATACAATAATACTCACATAGTAAGGTTCAGCTTCCCTTTCAGTGATCTCATCTTGATACAGAGTAAAACAGGTTGGTATTCGCCCAAACCACACTTTTCTAAGTATGTCTTTGTCATCTGTCATTCTTCCAGGAAGTACAGAAGCACATGTAGGCTACCCCTTCAGAAAAGACACTGTGAATAAAATATAACTGATCAGTTTTTAGAGCCCAAGGTTATTTATCATTATTTTAGCCTGCCTTTCTCACTGAAACTCAAAGTGGATAACACAATCAACAGGATAAGACATCTAATAAGCAATGTAATAGGACTAGGATACAGAGATCATGTTACACCTTTAGCATGTTTCCACAGCACAATGAGGAGGTTACCTCTTTTAGTTTAGACAAACTACAAATCATAGAGCTACTCATTAAAAAGTCTTTGCCAAGAACAGAATACTGTATTTGTGTGTGTGTTTTTAATCAATCCATTTTATCTCTACCTACTGATAATCACACAATTACAATGTACAAGTACTTCACTTTTAAAAACTATACAACTCAATTTGGTTGCAATTTTAAACTGTCACAGCCTAGCAGGGAAGCAGTATGTACTGTAGGTACAGCATGGATTTTCAAGATTTTTTCCTTGCAAATAAACAAGGAAGCCAGATTAAAGTGGAAAATTGGCATGCCAATTCCACCAAGGGACTAAACATTTTTACGTCAGACAGTAAGTGCTCACAATCCCCACACCCCACTATGAGGTGGCTGCCTGGGACAGAAATCTTTGGAGCCTTCACAGGAACACATTCTTCTGGATCACATCAATGTTTCATCCAGTCCAGCAAACTGTTTCCAATAGCAGTCATCCAAATACGCCTACAAGGAACACTTGAAGGAAACAGGCCTACCCATTACTTATGCCCCGACAAATCATTTTGACAGGTTTATCATCTGATTTCTTTATCATGGCTAGCAACCATGGCTAGACCTAACCTACACAATTTACCTATCTTTTCTAGAAGGCATCTAACCTAGTAGCTTCCACTATGTTTCATTTAAGAAGTGAGAACTTCTACTTTTCAAGAAAGACTTCTCACCTTTTATGGCCTCCTTGACATTTTAAAAAATCTATTCTGGCATCCCATGGATTTGTTCATCCACTTTCTCATCTATATAGCTTCTATCTGAGCCACTGTTTAAAATGGTTTGAAATAAATTCCAACTCAGGAAGGGATTTAATCCTCCTTACTCTCCCCTTCAGTTTCCTTTTAATAATTGCTTCATTTTGAATCTACTTTTCCCATTGTTTCTTCCAGAAGGGAAACTTATTTGGATTTTAAGCAATATTTGGATAAATATCAAACTTGACAAAAATGTATTTTTAAAACAAAATAGCTCAAAAGTATGCAAGGATGTGATTTATCTATGACCTAGTTTAAAAAGTGCTCTGGTTTACAAAATAATACGAATAGTTGATTTGGACAGAGCAACTGGGGTAAGGAAAGGACAAGGAGCTGAAATTGCTCCGTAGTCCTCAAGCACAGCCTCACTGAGGGAGAGTCAGCAATTTTATTCTCATGTCTCTCATCACTCCAGCAATGGTTCCTAAAAGGTGGTCCTCCCCATGGTTCCTGCATCTCCAAGAATAATATTTCCAGGCTTAGAAAGAACTTCAGCAATGAAAGAGAACACTGAAAAGCTGTGTGCACCTTCCATACATGGATGGCAGGATATTGCCCAGTAATTTAAGAAGCCTGGCAAGACCCAGACATCAAACAGGTTGGAGATTATAAAGGCTATAATTGATGGTTCAATTTTTTATTTAATAATACTTTTTTTTCTAAGTCCAACTAGGAAGATAACCAATAAGCTGTCGAGTTCTCAGAACTCTTCTCAAGTCTGGGTGTTCGGTTTAAGACAGGGGTGTCCAATCTTTTGGCTTTCCTGGGCCACATTGGAAAAAGAATTGTCTTGGGCCACACATAAAATACACTAACGATAGTTGATTCATAATGTTTTAAGTAAATTTACAATTTTGTGTTGGGCCGCATTCATAGCCATCCTGGTTAAACCTGGACAAGCCTGGTTTAAGACAAGGGGTGGGAAGAAGAAAGGGAGGGGAAAATGTTTTAGGGCTTGATAGAAAACTCCACACTGAGTACTGATTATTAGTGTTACTATGCTGGATGGCTACCTCCAATTTTAGCATCATAAGAGGTTTCTAACCATCTAACCATGAAACCCTAAACCAAGTACATCTTTCTAAGGCCACTGACTTAGAAGGGCATATCTCTGTTTAAGAATGCTATGAAAAGGTTTGAGGACAGCATTACTCAGAGATTTTGTCATGTAGCGCTACCCTGGGGAGAGTCGTTTAGATTAATGTCTAAGTGGAGCAGTGACAGCTATGGTATCCCAGTGGCAGAAAATCAGTTATTAGAAAGGTCTTTAATCCACAATAGGTATTGCCCATTATAAACACAATTTAGTAAAGCTAAAAAACGGAAGGGCAGGAGTCAGTCGGCTGTGTGTATGTGGGGGGTGGGGTTGGTACCTCCCCTGACATGCAGAAAACACACCCTCAAGATCTCTGGATGCAAAGTTGCTACTGTTTTCCCTTTAAAAAAAATTTTTTTTTTAATTGAATTGTTTAGGGTACAGAAATAAAAAGATAGGGGAACGGGGGGAAAGGGGAAAGGGTTGGGTTTCTGTGTCCAAGTTTTGTCAATACACTGAAGACACATCTCAGAAACCAATTACACTTTAAACACACCCTATAATTTTGCTTACAGTAAAATGTACGATATCTCACCTTTATAAACATTTCCTAGATGCATACTGATAGCATCTCTAACAGCAGTATAAAGGCTAGAGCTAAGTATATCAATCACGTATCTTATAGGTCAGGTTAATATGCTAAACACAATCAGCCCGGTTCATTGATGAGGCATATTTATCATAGGGGGTCACCGCACTTTGTACTCCCAGCGATGTATTAAGAGTCTGAAAATGTTATAAAAAACATCGCTTTTGTAGAGGCAAACTGGGGTCCGTGGAGGGGGGGGGGAAAGAGACCTGAGACCGTTATCAAGAAAAAACAGTTTTATTCCAGCTGGTCACCCAGTGGCTTTAGCAAGCAAAATTAACTGGGCCCCGATTATACTGGGGCGCACACTTTTAACCAAAATCGATGCCTTGAGAGGACGGGGCCAACATTCAACGCCTATCAGGTTGTTTAACATTGTCTGGAGCCTCTAAAGCTCTGGCAGTTTATTCCAGTTTTCGATCTCATACAGCGTTCACCGTGACTTTCCCTGACATTTCACCTAGCAGCATACACACAGAGCTAGCTAGCATGTATCCAGGCAGACCTCTCTCCCTGCAGCCTTAATACACTTCAATACATCTACAGCATCGGTTCCCAACCAGGGGTCCATGGACCCCCAGGGGTCCGCGAGAACTAAATTAAGATCCGCGAAACAAAGTTATAAACTCATAATAAATTAATATTTTCAATTAAAAGTTCTCTATTACAAAAATATATATTCAAATATTATTCTAAGCTTAATGTTTAACTAACAGTTATGATTAAAGTTTATTTTCAGATTCTCAGAATTTTTATTTTGAACCTTGGGGGTCCCTGCACCGAACAAAAAAGTCCTAGTGGTCCCTGGTCAAAAAAAGGTTGGGAACCACTGATCTACAGAAAGGAAAAGAGGTTATTACACCCTATTAAATCAGACTGCTCAAGTGGATCTTCCATGTTCAGGGGGAATCTATCTTGCCGTCTCCCTTTAAAAGGGGTTTTTGGAAGAGGTCTTCACCGCGAAAGGGGCCCAACGAAGTGAGAACAGTATTTTTTTTTTATAACGTTTTCAAACTCTTTAATACATCGCTGGGGATACAAGTGCGGTAACAACGGTTGCCGAGGCTTCCAGGAAGTCGGCAACTCCTCGCCCGGGGCTGAACGTTCAACAGGGGAAGGGGGGGGAGGGGGGCTCGGCTCCGCTCCCCGCGCTTCCAGCCCCCCCCATTCCCCAACGGCCATCGCCGTTGGCCCCGCCCATTCCCCAACGGCCATCGCCTCCAGAACCCCGCAGAGGGGGAGGGGACAAGGGACGCCGCCGTTACCTGGCCGCCGTTTCCTTCTCAGCCGGCCCCTTGCGCCGAGCTCGGCCACAGGTCAGCTACGCGCAGGCTCTGTTTCGCCCCCCCCCCCTCTGCCCCCGCCCACCGGCAAGGAAGGCCGACGACAGGCAGGCCCCGCTGTCAACTTTTCACCCCCAGGTCTCTCTCGTAGGGCCTTGCGCTGTCGCGTCACGTGATCCCCCCTCCCAATCTGGTCCTTTTATCCTTTCGTATTTTCCCCCTTGCCTTCAGAGCGGAGGGAGGGAAGCGTTTGGGACAGCCAGCTCCTTTAACCAATCGCCGCCTGCTTTGATTTTGCCACAACCCGGAAGTAGCGACTGGGATTGGCCATAGAGGCGGGAAGGAAAGAGGCGTCGCGCAGAATCCAAAGCCTTTAGTTGGCGTGCTAAAGGCTTCCTCCAGGGGGCAGCAGGTAGTCGGAGAGAGTGAGGGGCGGTGTTGGGAGAAGGGGACGCGATTGGAGCGTCTCTTGACATGGGGGAAGGTGGGCGTGGCCAAGCAGGGGCGGGCTCCTGGGGGGGGGCGCTCGCGTTGTCAGCGCTCTTTGCTTTTAACATATGGCGTGCAGATTTACGTATAAGCTAAACAAGCTATAGTTTAGGGTCCCACTCTCTTGGGGGGCCCTCAAAAAAAATTAAAGGGAAAAAAACCTGGATGTACATTGTGTTTCTAAAGGAACTTTTGTTTTTGCCAAATGTCAATGTGTTCGCATTATTAAGTTTGTTATGAATAAAAAATCGTTTTAAGTTAGAGCTTAATAATTATTTCACGATTAATATACTTCTTATTAATTGTATTTCAGTCCAACAATTACTTTGATAAAATACATATTTTGTTACGTGCAAATGGCTTTAGACACCTATTAGGTCCATAAATTACCATGTAGCATATTCACAGCGGGTAGCCGGGTTCGTCTGTCTGCAGTAGTAGAAAAGGGCAAGAGTCCAGGAGCACCTTAAAGACGAACAAGAATATTTTCTGGCAGGGTGTGAGCTTTCGGGAGCCACAGCTCACTTCTTCAGATACAGCTAGAATGTGAATCCATCTGTCTTTTAAGTAGAGGAGAGGGAATTCAGACAAGCATTAGTATGTAAATGTTAACAGTATGTAAATGTGAATAGCAGGCGTGATGGGATTAGGTGTGGTATGCAGAAGAGTCTGTGATGTCCAGGGGAGAGATGGGTATGGAGAAATCAGCATTGGTAATGAGCCATGAATTTACTTTTCTACATATAGCATATATTCAACACAAAAAACAGCGACAATTTGTTGTTGACAAAGGACAGCTGGACATATAAAGGGCCCCATTACCTTCAATAGCTTAGGGCCTCATCAAACCTAAATCCGGCCCTGAATACAGCTGCGCTTGTGTTTGGGGTGTGGGGCTCTTGGTAAGTGTGCTGAACTAGGATTGGGGATATCACCCAGGGAATCAAGTCAGCGTTCAGCCATGAAGTTCCCTGGGGGGACCACTGTCCAGAGAGATTATCAGATCACAGATTAAGCCAGTTTGAGTCGTGTTTGTTCTGATAGCTGTGAATTTGATAGCTGTAGATTTGATACATTGTTGGATACTGCGTTGTTGTGCTTGTGCTACTGCAGTCATCGTCAACTGGATTTTCTTGGGTGAACACATGAAGCTGCCTTATACTGAATCAAACCCTGGGTCCATCAAAGTCAGTATTGTCTACTCAGACCGGCCGCAGCTCTCCAGGGTCTCAAGCACTCGTCTTTCACATCACCTACTTGCCTAGTCCCTTTAACTGGAGATGCTGGGGATTGAACCTGGGACCTTCTGCATGCCAAGCAGAGGCTCTACCACTGAGCTACAGCCCCTCTCCCCAAGACAATCCAGTTTCAAAAGACTGCTAAAGTGTAGTGATGATGCAATATGCACCTATACATGGTCGTAGCTTGTTCTGTCTTGGTCTTTTGACTAGGCAGGAACTTGTGTTATATTTAGTGAGTGAGGGGCTGTGGCTCAGTGGTAGAGCATGGTTTCATAGTTTCCTTGATTGAATAAATCCATCTCATGTTGGATCTTCCTCTTTTCCTGCTGCTTTTAACTTTTCCTAGCATTATTGTCTTTTCTGGTGACTCTTCTCATAATGTCACCGAAGTATGATAGCTTCAGTGTGACCACTTTAGCTTCTAGGAAGAGCTAAGGCTGAATTTGATCAAGAACCCACTCATTTGTCTTTTTGGCAGTCCATGGATTCTGTAAAACTCCCCTCCAATACCACCTTTCAAATGGATCCACTTTTTTCCTGTCAGCTTTCTTCATTGTCCAACTTTCACACCCGTAATGGGGAATACTGTAGTATAAATTATCTTGGTCACCAGTGACACATCCTTTCACTTTCTAGCTCCTCCATGGCTGCCCTTCTCAGTCTTAATCTCCTAATTTCTTGGTTGCAGTCTCCTTTTTGGTTGATGATGGAGCCAAGGAATAGACAATCTTGAACAATTTCAGTTTCTCATCATCAGCTTTAAAGTTATATAATTCCTCTGTCGTTATTACTTGTGTGTTCTTGATGTTCAGCTGTAATCCTGCTTTGGCACTTCATCCTGCTTTTAAACTATGGTTATGCTATTGCTTTGGTAGAGCAATTTCATGGAATACAGAAGGTCTCAAGTTCAATGCCCAGTGTCTTCACTCAAGGGGATAGCAGTTGATATGAATGATCCATACATAAGACCCTGGAGAGCTGAGTAGAAAATACTGATCTTATTGGACCAAAAGGTCTGATTCACTATAAGGCAGCTTCATGTGTTCTGTTCCTGGGGGGTTTGGGAGGGAGTGGTTTGACCACATCAGTCCAATCGTTGAACAGTGGGGTAGAGTGGGCAGGGCAAAGAAAACTGACAGAAACATTACATACAAGGAAAAAGCCAACTCAAAATCACCTTCCAGAAAAATATTAGGGTAAATGTCATCTCGAAAGAACCAGAGGAAAAAACAAAAACCCTGAAATGAAAACTAAAGGCACAAAAATGCATGCGGAAATCAGGAGATAAACTGAAGCAGTATGGGGCCAGAACTGATGGGAAAAATCCATCTGGATTTATCTCAACCCCATAATGCATACTCTCTTTCTCTCTGCCACATGCAAATCTAGACTTTTATGCATAATTCTTCTTTTTCTACCACCGTATTTACTGCACCTTCATCTTTACCTCGTTTTCCCCTCTCTTTCCTCAGCTTTTAGGTCTCTCAGTTCCCTTCCCTCCTGTTTTTTCCCTTTTCCACAGGCATAAGTATTGCCTTGCTGGATCAGATTCTTATCTAGTCCAGCAGTTTCTTCCTATCAGCCGTCTGGCTGGTGGTTCTGGAGCCTCACACAAAAGCCAGAAATGGTGGTGATAGCCAGCCTCTATTGCTTATACCCAGCATCTAGCAATCAGAAGTATACTTCCATTAGGTGTTAGCTCTAATAACCATTGATAGACTGTTCTCTGCAGCTTGCCTAATTGTCTGTCTGTGTGTGTTCGTGCTGTGTGGCCTAGACCAGTTATGTAAATATTGGATTTCTCAATGTTTTGCTGTCCTCCCTCAGCTAGAATTCCAGTCAAGCTACTAAAGTAAATGTCTGCACTAGTTTTCTCCATTCTCCAAGCTAATAGGGCTTATGATGCAATGCTCACAGGACTGCAAATGACATTTATAGGCTAATGATTCAAAAAAAATTCATTTCCAGCCATGTGACTAGTTCAGGATTAGAAGAAGGAACATCAAAGGCTGCATCTTCTCACAATGTAGCTGAGTGCCTTACAAGGTAATGCTCAGCTCTAGGTGACCTAGAAAGAAGAAGAGGGCTCCGTGCTGTATAGCAAGTTGAGCAACCAGAAACAGCACGCAAAAGGCAACATGGTATAAATATAAATGTAATAAAGTAACTAAGTGAAATAATGTGAAATATACAAAAATACAAATAGAGCAAAATGCACAAATATAGACAAAAAATTCCCAGCCTAGATAATTGAAACAATCATCAAAACACTGATACAATGTATCAAGCTCAAAGGTATCTACTTCTAGCCAAAAGGTCTTGAAAGTTGCTTGTTAAGTAAAGTCTTGTATTTTTCTTTTCCACAGAAAGAAGCAAACAGGAGGCTTGGGAACGAACATCAAAGTCAATCCATAGCCTAATCAACATGACGTGTCGTCTAGATCATTGGTTAGAAGTAGATACTTACCTTTGAGCTTGATACATTGTATCAGTGTTTTGATGATTGTTTCAATTATCTAGGCTGGGAATTTTTTGTCTATATTTGTGCATTTTGCTCTATTTGTATTTTTGTATATTTCACATTATTTCACTTAGTCACTGTATTACATTTATATTTATACCATATTGTCTTTTGCATGCTGTTTCTGGCAGCTCTAGGTGACAGCACATCACCGTACTGCTAGTGCTGCACCAGCATAGCCGACTCAGTGGTCTCTGTTCTAGGAGCTGAGAGAATAACAACTACTCTGAGTCCAAAGCAATACTACCCACACATACCAATAATGGAGCTGCACATCAGGCGTATGTGGAAGTAGCCAACAAACACATGCCAGTGGATATCACTCTTCCCCCACCCATATACTCAACACATCAAGGTAAGCCCAGCATCCTCCATTTTATGGAGGACTGCGGTGACCACACTCCCAGGTACTCCATAGGTAGAGGTTAGACTCTCGTCTTGCAAGCACAGTGGGGGCACACAGGGAAGAAAACATGGTCACTCCAACCAGATCACATTTCTACAACCCACTTGGTAAAGGGAGCCCCCCATTTAAAGGTGATGGCTTCCCCCAGGCAAAGGTTCAGGTTTTGTTGGGGAAGAATACCCCCAAGGAGCAGCTTTTGGCAAGGAAAGAGGACACAAGTACTGTAGCAAGAAAACACACCATTGCACATTCACAGAAGGTAGTACTTGTGTCTTTCTGATTGGTTGCAGACCTTGGTATTCCTTGGTGGTATCCCATCCGAATACTAACCAGGGCTGACCCTGCTTAGCTTCTGAGATCTGATGAGATCAGGCTAGTCTGGGCCATCCAGGTCAGAGCAGAAAGATAAGATAGAATCACTAAAATCCAAATTTGAGAACTTCGGGGGTAATAGGGTGTAGCTAGTTTATATAGACACAATTATGTGAGCTGCACATAGCTTTACTAAAACGTCTAATTCATACCCTCTAAAGACATGATGTGAGGTACTCTAAGTGTACAGGAAAACATTGCCAATGGATATATGTAGCAAACCCAGTTCTATTGGTCCTGGGATTGTTCTGGGCATGAAGCCATCTTTTTGTAGCTCAATGCAACATTACTCATTAGTTTTAACAATGAACAGTAGATCTGGTCTTTGCCCAACTATAAGTTGTCTATCCAAAGCCAAAACTGAATCACTGGAAGAGTGAGAAAAAATGCATGCTTGCAGTTTGACACAGAAACTAAAACAGATTCTCAGGCCTGTCTGTGCTAAACATTCTAAGCAACATTTCCTATTAACCTTAAAGTTCACAACAGGTTTAGGATACCAATGAAACCCGCTCCTCCCTGGCATACCCCTGTTGCTGCCCATTTTGGCCCATATGCCAGCGTGGGTGTGACACTGGCAGAATGCGCTAGGTTGGCATATCTCTTACGTTGGCAAGGGGATTATTAGCAATCCCTAACAATTTACAGACATCCTAGGACTGCACCCTTAACATCTTACATAGCACATTGTTTCCCTGTGTCTGAGCTGACAGTGTTACATATCCACCCTGCTTTGTTGCAAAAGCAGAGCTATGATCCATAAACCATCCAAGTTGGAATAATTAGCTTCAGTGGAATTAAATCAATAGCTATCTAAACATCTACCATAACTGGAATGTTCAGTGGACTTTGAATTAGATGTGTGTGTCCTTGTGCAGCTTTTTAAAAGTGTTCTAGATTGATAGTTACATTTTATTGTTTGAAAGAATAATACATTATTTCCCAGATATGAAAAGCATGGAGGGCAAGTCTGTTGAATTCAACTGGTAGATCTTCTGGATAAAAGGCCAGTGGGAGAGTCTGACCTCCAGTACTTTCAAAGTAATGAGTAGTTTTCCATATCTGTGATTCCAATAGAAATAAATTTACATTGCTTTGAACACTCCACATGTAATTATGCGCGCAAGGTGAGGTTCTGGTGAGAACTATAGGCTTGGGTGGAACTAAATAAATTGGAAAACTGGATAAACTGGTTCCCAATACATTCCGCGAGACAGAATTTCGTACTGTTTGAGTAGCTGAGTTAAGAGGGAGCCACTGAGAAGATGAGAAGGCACTGATAGGAATCCCAGATTTCCTCATATTGATTTACTTCGCTATTGCAGTTTACTACAGCTATAGCATAGCATGTTAAATGCTGTAGCATGCCTTCTTTTCTTAAGGTAAAGGTAAAGGTCCCCTGTGCAAGCACCGGGTCATTCCTGACCCATGGGGTGATGTCACATCCTGACATTTACAAGGCAGACTTTGTTTGCGGGGTGGTTTGCCAGTGCTTTCCCCAGTCATCTTCCCTTTACCCCCAGCAAGCTGGGTACTCATTACACTGACCTCGGAAGGATGGAAGGCTGAGTCAACCTTGAGCCGGCTACCTGAAACCAACTTCCGTCGGGATCGAACTCAGGTCATGAGCAGAGCTTTTGACTGCAGTACTGCAGCTTAACACTCTGTGCCACGGGGCTCCTTCTTTTCTTACCTGGAAGCTATATTGGATTCAGCAGGGCTCAGTATGACTAAATATGTTCAGGATCAGCTGCACAGCTGCAATCCAACACACAGCTCACTTGGGAGTAAACACCACTGAACACTGTGGGCCTCAATTCTGAATAGGATTGTCGTATTCCAAGTCCCAAATCGGTGCTGACTTGTTTGCATATTATGCAAATTGTTAATGATGCAAATCAGCACATTAGTGTCTCATTTTATGCCAATTGTTTCGTTACCTCCTGGTAAGAACCACAAAAAAGGGGAACACTGGTTCAGTTTTCTTATCTAATTGTTTGTGTGAGAGAATAATAATAATAATAGAGAGAACAATAATAAGATATTACTGCTTCTCTTGTATATCAGTTAACATGGTTATGTCCACCCATTGGCTAGAATGCTAGAATCTGGAAACAGGTATCTTTCTTGCTAAGCAATTGCGCAATGTACTGTCAGTGTACCCTAATAGAAGCCACAATGCCTGAACAGTGAATGGCATGCTGTATTCTGGGCAAAACCAACTTCATAATTTTTCCCCAGTGTTGTCTGTGAAGAACCACATGTAACTGAAAACCTGAACATACAAAGCTAGAATTACGTCATAGATGTCACACACCATTTTTGACTTAGTGATATTTCAGAATAACAGTGTGATTGCGAGACCATCAACACAGAAATTTAAAAATGATGCAAATCAATCCCAAATAATAATACATGGGGTTACTTGGGGTAACAAATGAATTGTAACAAATGAATTTATAGCACTCTTGTGCAGTTACTATTATGTAGAATGTAGAATTATGTAGAATGGCTTGAATTTAGGTACTAAACAAGCCTGAGAAAAATAAAATATTTTTTCATTATATAGAGTTGCATACTTTTCTCCCCCTTTCCAGATAGCTTTATTCAAACATACACCCTGCTGCAGAAATATTTATCTGAGCTTCTCAAAATATAATGTTGCAGTTCTATCGTGTCACCACAAGGTGTCACAGTTCTGCCACTTGCAGTTTTTCACTCATGGTAAAAAAGTATTTCATTATGTTCTATTAAGCAGTTGTTTTAGTTTTTAAGGAAATATCTAAATATTTTCAGTTGCATTTCATATTTTCTTTACTCTTCCTACCTAATTTGATATATCACATATGTTTGTGTGTGTGTGTAAAGTGCCTTCAAGTCACAGCCGACTTATGGTGACCTATTTTGGGCTTTTCATGGCAAGAGACTAACAGAGGTGGTTTGCCAGTGCCTCCCTCTGCACAGCAACCCTGGTATTCCTTGGTATTCTCCCATCCAAATACTAACCAGGGCCGACCCTGCTTAGCTTCTGAGATCTGACGAGATCAGGCTAGCCTGAGCCATCCAGGTCAGGGCTCACAGATTGTTTAATTAACAATTAATTGATTGCTTTATATCACATATTAATTTATGTGTAATTATGATTGGGCATTCGGTTGCACCATACTTCAGACACTGTGTAGGTGTTATGCTGTCTGTGTATATTGGCAGTTGACATCTAGGGGAATGGCATTAGCTGGTAGGATAGGAAAACTCACCGTGTGATGGTCCCAGATTTTGCAGTAAGTTGCTGTAAACACTGGGGCAGGAGTGAGAAACAGCTGACTAAGTGCAAAGTCTAGACTGATTCAAAATTTCTTTGTTGGAAAAGGTTATGATGAATGCATGGCTGGTGTATAATTCAGGCAAAAAGTGGTAGTGGAGTTGTATGTTACAGGTAATACAGCAGGGATTTAAGGATCAGTGACTTGTTGGGGAGGGGCGGGATATAAATTTAATAATAAAATAAATAAATAAAATAAACAGTGCACTCCTTACCCCTCTCTAAGACCATTGAAGTCAATGGGCTTATAAGTGTGTAACTGTTTAGGATGGCAGTGCAATATTTTTAAACCACACAGATCTTCAATAAAATAGTTTTTGGAATGTTTAGTGACGTTTTTGTTATGAATTATATTATGAAGTCAACTTTGAGTTCTCTATTAAAGGATTTGGGAGTATTTCTATCATTTCAGAGAATGTGTAAAACAAGTGTTTAGGAGGGCATTTTTATACAGAGATTAGAACTGTAATACAATGTAATATTAGAACTGTAATACTGTAATACTGTAATACAATGGAATTGCACAGAAGGTCACTTCTGTAAGGAAACAGACTGCAGTGTTTATTGTATGCATTCTCTTGTTTTCCCTTCATTGTCACCTACATTTGTAACCCACTTTCCCAGTACTGTTGTTTTATTGGCATATGCCATATTAAAAATCTGATCTGAACCCACTTTCCCATTATGCTTAGGGCTGCCAACTGCCAGGTAGTAGCAGGAGATCTCCTGCTAATTCAACTGATCTCCAGCCGATAGAGATCAGATCACCTGGAGGAAAATGGCCACTTTGGCAATTGAACTCTATGGCATTGAAGTCCCTCCCCTCCCCAAACCCCCCCTCCTCAGGCTCCGCCCCAAAAATTCCCGCCGGTGGCGAAGAGGAACCTGGTAACCCTAATTATGCTACGGCATGCCTATGTATGTTTGTTTGCATTGTTTTCCAATTCTGTAATCCTAGTCCTATATATTGGATATTTTATGTTGTCAGATTGAATAGTATTCTATCACTTTTACTGCATTTTTTGTATTTGCAGTTCACATTCTGCATCTTTCTCGCATTTCTTAGATATGTTTTGTTTGTTTTGCATTGTTTTCTAGTTCTGTAAACCTAATCTTACCTATTGCATTGTTTATAGGATGTTTTATGGTGTATAATTGAATTGTTTTCTTTGTTTTGTAATCCACTTGGAGTCTCAGTGAGAAAGGTGGGCTACAAGTGAAACAAGCAAGCAAATAAATAAATAGCAAATAGAAAAGTAGAGATAACTTTGTAGTTGTGGATTTTAGAGGATTTGCACATCCCAGAGGTAAGCTTCTTGGGCAATTTATATTTGCTGAGATTCTCCAATCCATTCATTGTACAAGTGTTGTTGGCTGTGCTAGAACAATGCAGAGTAAGTTGTTTGGAGACTGTATTCTGTGGTCTTGCTTCCCTGCCAAACAAGTGTCTAAAATGAAATGCTGGACCTGGGGGAAGTTATACATTCTAGCCCACCCAGCACACAACAATGGTTCATTTTATGTTGAGAAAGTAACATGCAACAAGTCTTTCTTCCTCTGTGTTTGTACTTTCTCCCCCCTCCTGGTTTAAAACAGCTTTGACACAATTTAGATCAAGGAAAGGGTATGGGGAAAAGGTTAAGCACTCCTCCTGGGCGTTGCATTGCTGTTTTGACCAAATTCAGAATGCTCTGTGGCTTGTTTTTTAAAATAAAAAATAAAGATGCTAAATTAAAATTAAAGATATGCAATAATGGATCTTCCACATCATGTATGTTTAGGGTTGCCAGCTCCGGGTTGGGAAATACCTGGTGATTTTGGGGGTGGAGTCTGATGGGGGTGGGTTATGGAGAGGGGAGAGGCTTCAATGCCATAGAGTCCAGTTGCCAAAGCAGCCATTTTCTCCATGTGAACTGATCTCTATAGGCTGGAGATCAGTTGTAATAGCAGGAGATCTCCAGCCACCAGCTGAAGGTTGGCAACCCTGGGTATGTTGAACCAGGTTGGCACAGTCCGCCCTCTGGGGTGGTATGGCATAGGCTTCCTTCCCTAGCTAAGCCTTGTAGAGCAATGCCTTCTGTGATAATAGTTCCATGTTAGTCTGTAGCAGCAAAATGAATCGAGACCAGTTAAAGAAAAACAACATTTATGACAGCATGAGCTTTTGCGGGTAAAGCTTCTTTCATCAAATGCATCCATTAGGCCAATGCTTTTATATTCTAAATAGAAAGGCAGTATGTGAGGGGGGAATAGTACAAAGAGAAGCCGATTTCAAACAAGATCCAATCCAAACAGTAATCAGTTCAGAGTGGGTGTGGGCCACTCCTAACTGTTGTTAGATAGGCAAAGTATGATGGTGTCACAGGACTCCTGTTTTGCCTTGTAAAGCAAAACATACGAAGGTAAAAAAGAAAAATCTGCTTTGGAAGCAGAAGTTCTAAACTTTTATATCAATAGTACAGAGCCTGTGGCTTTTGGCTGCAAACCACCCTGATAGCTCCAACCCGTTGCAGCAGCCTTAGCAGATAATTGTGCAGCTGCACAGCTGTGCAGGGTTCCAAATTCCAGGTGTCCAGGTAGCGTGTGCCAAGGCCCTGCTGCTTCCACTGGTACTGTGGGGCAGGGGGGGGGGGAGTGACTGATCACTGCAGGAATTTGTGGATCCCACTCTTAGATATCTTTATTTTGCTTTGAAGTCACCATGTTCTCAGAACCCCTATCTTCAAGCCAAATTTAATCTTCTATCTTCTCCCTTGAGTATTTTCCCTTTTAAAAAATCGGTTAAAGGTATTCTAGTATCACTTTCTTGGATTTTTAATATATTTCTTAAGGAGTACAGAATAAGTTGGGTACAGAATAAGTTTTCATGCACTCTTCAACGAAGTTCTGGGGGACTGGTGCTTACCCTGGTTGGCTCACTTTGGAGGAAAGAACACGGGGGATTGATGGTGTTTTTGTAATATTTTGTCTACATAGAAATGTACAAGTAGGACAAGGTAGAGAATCTCCCAGAGAGAGATCCTGTTCCTCTGAGGTGGTTCAGTCATCTCTCCACTATCTGCATCTTTCTCTGTTTCTTTCTTCCAGCATCTAAAATGGTATTTTCTTTTTCCACAACCCCCCATCTGCTTTCTCCTTTTAGTTGAGTGGGGGGGTGTCACTTCCTCTAAGCCTAGATGGGTACAGGGCTAGACCCCTTTCCACGTGCCAGGGCTAGAGCCCTTTCCATTGATAGTATATCTACAATCATTGACAAAAATTACCATTGTTTTGTCTTAAACTCTCTCCCTGCCCCATGGCCTGCCACAATAGGCCAAGCTCATAAAACAGACCACTCACTGTAAATTCACAATGGTATACACAAAAGATACTGTGCTCTTTTACTGCTCCATTGTACATTGAATTAACAGAAATATAGCTGCTATTGATGTGTTTCCATAAAAAGGCACATAGTCTGTCAGAAGTGACCCTCCTTTATTTTTACAAGCTAAGGGATTAGGGTTGCCAGGTCCCTCTTCTCAACCAGCGGGAGATTTTGGGGGTGGAGCCTGAAGAGGGCAGGGTTTGGGGAGGGGAGGGACTTCAATGTGATAGAGTTCAATCGCCATTTTTCTCTAGGTGATCTGATCTCTATTGGCTGGAGATCAGTTGAATTAGCAGGAGATCTCCTGCTACTACCTGGCAGTTGTCAACCCTATAAGGGATGTTGTGTTGCCATGGGACTCTACAGTAACAGTTTGCATATTTTTCATTTTTCTCTCTTGTTTTGAGGTGTCAGGCTCTTCCTTGGAAGTCATAGCTGTCCCTTGAAGGGTCTGAAACGTATGCCGTCCCTGTGTCCTACTTTTCCACCAGTCTTGTGTTCAAACAACCCTCGTCTCTTTCCTTGCTGTGAGATAAAACTGGATGACTGCTTGCTTGCAGGCAGGAAGTGGGATTAGCATGGGAACTAGGTGGCAAGCAAATGAAGTGACATGGGAGTAGGGTGGCAGCTGGAAGAATGGAATGGGAGCCACAATAGCTACCTGCTCTCTCACTGACTCCAGGCATTTAAAAGAGCAGACAAGAACCCTGGATGAGGACTTGGCAACCCGTCTTCTGATGCAATCTTAATTGCAACTAAAGTTTTGGGGAAATGATATGTTACATATATCCACACATATAATAATTTCATTAAAACCATTTTTAAAAAATTTGAGCCAGCCTTCTGTCCAGGCAATAATCAGTGATGCTGCACTCTTCACACATAAAATGTTCAAACATTGAACTTGCCCTGCATACAGGGCCTATTTTCTGCTTAACCGAGCACTGCATACTCTCAAATTGCTGATTTTTTCACAATTTAAAGTGAGCAATAGTTCCCATGTATTGGCATCTTCATAGTTGGTCATATTCTTCATCATCATTGGTGGTCGGTGTTTATGTTGGGAAAGAATGACAGCGCATTCATGAGATCTAAGGGCAAAAGCCCTTAGGAGGCCAGGAAGGCACCACAACAGCGTCCAGGCCCCCCGTGCTGGTGTCTGGCCAACTAACGCCGGTGTTAGTGGCCTGAACGCCGGTGGGAAGGCCCGGACACCGGTCGCGGGTGCTGCCCACCCCGGGATGCCAACAGGGCCTTCTGGCGGCGTCTGAACGCTGTCAAAGGCCACACCAGGAGGCATTCCCGGGGCATCCCGGGAGGTGTTCCTGGGGCGTTGCAGCGCTGAGCTGGGGGAGAAGCCGCCTTTAGGCAGCCTCCAAAGCTCTTTCGGGCTGGGAATGCCCCTTTTTATTTTTGCCGAGATACGCCACCTTTTAGGTGGCGTATCTCCCATGCAACCCTATGAGGGGTGCACGGATTTTTAACGCCTGGAGGAGGCAGCACAGCCGTGTTGCCTCCAAAGACCGGTGTAGGCATTCCTCTCAGGAATGCCCTGTGAGAAGAGTAAATGACAAGAAAGATGGGCCACCTGTTTCCTCTACGTAAAGAACCATCCTTCATCCTCAGGGATGCTCAGAAAAGTAAGGTTTGTGGGAAAGGAAAGGAAACTGATGGGGAGAGGAACTGATGGGGGGATTCAGTGTTTGTGTTAATATGTATATATTTGTGAACATTCAGTAGGATTTTCACAAAACAGCCATTGAGCATTTTTAAGTATTCAGTGGGGATGCTTGAAAAAATTGTGAGCAATTTGGGGCTGGGCATGGGATATTTGCCGATCACTGATGCCGGGCTAGTAGTGTTAAGAGGGAACATATAATCAAGCATTTTGCTTTTAACCAGTTGATAAAATATTGTCAGTCCTCTTCTAAGCATACTTATAACAAAGTGAGTACCATTGAATCCAGTAGGACTTACGTCTGAGTAAATATGTTTCAATTAGACTGTGATCTGTAATCAGTGAATCAGTTATTAAAGTGTTCTGACAAGAACAAGTAAATAACCACCAAGTCTAGCATCCAGACCTGGCAGTGGTAATTTACTGTGCTAACTTTGGCAGCATTTATATGGCTAGATAATTCCATAACAGTTTTCAGTAGAAGCTTGCTTGAGATATGGCACAAACCTGTTTTACTACAACTAGAAATTACTAGTGTTTTTCAAATGACTTTCTTTGAGCCACACCTAATATCCGTTGGCCCAAAATGTTTGCTGTGTTAGTATACTGCTTTTTTATAGAATTATAAAGCATTGGTATAAATAAAATATTCCCTTGAATTTCCATCAGATGGAATGCATCATTAATGTGCATTTTTCCTAGTGACAATGTTTGCTAACAACTCATGAAAAAATTACAATTACATTCAGTTTTTTTAATTCTAGATTTAGCCAAGATATTCTATAAATCACCCATCCCTGACAGAAATGTAAATTATAATTAAATTAAATGTTAAATTATAGTTTTCAGTGTGAAAGTATGTAGGAAAGTTGGGTTGCACTTAACCAATTGAGTTTCTGCTGAAACGTCTGTGTGAGATCCATGTGTGAATTCCTCTGTTAGCATGGATAAGTTCTGCAATTCTGTGAGCCTACTGATGACCTGGGGCCTAAAAGAAGTCCCATTTGCTAGTCTCTATAATTTAGTTCACACAGGAACCTCCAAACCAATCCCTATGTGTATACAGAAGTTGGCTGTAGAAGCTGTCCGTTCTTACAGGTACTGAGTCTAGCTGGAAGGCCCATTTCTGCCCTCTCTGCAGGGTGGGGCTACCACTGTTGTATTTACCAATGCCTACTTGGCAATGCTTGGCTTCTTCTGGCAGCAAGGAGGGAGTTATATACCATTGTTCACCCTCTTTTCTTTCTGAAGAAGCCAGGCACTGCCAATTAGGTCGCAAGTGATGGATGCTGAAGCGAGATTTTCCATCTGGCTGCAAACAATTGTCAAGGCATGGTACCCTCTGTAGACAAATGGAGGCTTCCGTACCTGTGAGGACTGGCTCATGAGTTCTTGTGTGAACCATCTGACCTATTCACTGCCTGTCCCTTTAAGTAACCTGTTGGAATGGAATATCATTGTAAATTATATTGACAAGAATACAGTGACATTGTTGAAACCCTTGAATCTGTAGACTTATGTAACCACTAAGTGGAAATGCAAGTGGCACAACTCAGAGATGAATCTTTCAAATGATTTGGTCCATTTTTTTTAACATGAGAAGATACAACTTTGGACATCACATAAATTGAGATGGAGCAGGAAGCAGAAGTGCTTCTTGTTCTCCACATCTGAATCCAAAACAAAATTTTGTAATTTACCACACCCACAACCTCCAGGGCACTACATCACAACCTTTTCTTTGACATTGGGTGTTATCTTTTAGTAAATACGTCTGTAGCTTTGTTTGATTCAGTGAGTCTCTCTTTAGATTTGAATGGACTCTTGAAAGCTCATCATAAATAAATCTAAGTAATTTCAGATTTTCCTTTCTCATCTCAACAGCCCAGAGTCTATATACAGTCTCTGCTCCCAGTGGTGCCACATCCTTAGTCCTGGCAGTCAGTTCTTCCAGTACTCCAGCATTCTTTGATGTGCAGCAGCTATTGAAAACATAAAGGAAACAGCACTGTCTGACTCCAGGGTTTGTGACAAGTTCTTAATTAGGCCAGATTAAGAAAACAAATTACTTCTTCCTAAACATTGGACTTTGTACATATCAAGTTGGCCCCAACAACATTTAGTCTACAACCTACACAAACTAAGACAGACAGTAAAGAGTATTTCCCCCCAAAATCACTTTTCTATAATACTATTTTTCCTTAATACAATGTACTGACATGGTTAAGTGCACTATCCTAGTTTTTACAGCAGCCCTGCAAAGTATGCAAGTGCTATTTATCCCACTTGAGGAATTCTTAAGAGAATAGTAGTTTGACAGGCAGAGCAATCCTGAAAAGGGGGGGCAAAGGAGGTGGCGTGACCCCAGCACCAGCATTAGTGCCACTTGTGCCAGCTAAATGGGCACGAATGCGGCACAAGGTCAGTTACGCTGGTACTGGGGAGCAATGCAGCAGCACAAGGCTCGGGTGCCAGTGCAGCCTGTCCAGCAGAGTTTCCCCGGGGCAAAGGTTCATGCCAGCGCCCGAAGGAGTTGTTCCGAAGGAGCCCTATCAGCTCGGGAATGCCTCCTTTTGCAGGCGCGAACTTGCACCTGTTGAAATGGTAGAGTAGCCCTTGAAACTCAATGGAGGAATTTCATGGGGCTTGGGGGGAATTGATTTTATTTATTCTCTCACTCTGCTGCAAGCCGCTCAGGGGGTGGCATGGCTATGCCATCCCTCGACCCGTTCCAACTACACCCCACCCCCCAGGATTGCACTGTTAGACTGCCCTGCGAGCTTATGGCTAAGGTGAGATTTGAAACAAAGAATTTCTGCCTTAAAGCCTTATTCATTACACGATACCTGTTCTAACTATAGAAAAGAGGTTATTAATTATAGTGGATGAATCTAAGCATAACAGGTCTCACCTTGGATTTTATATTTAGCAGTAACCTGAAATGAGCTGTTCCCATAGTAGTGAGTATTAAGATATGTCCCTTTTAATGGATGGACTTTTATTTGGTAAGACAGAAATTCCTATGAGCTTTTGTCCTTTTATAGATGGCAGCCCTTGTTTCTTAGAACCACTTGATTTGATAGATTCTCGAGAAGAGGAATTTGTTCTTTCAGTTCAAAGAGTAATCAGTACATTTCCTGGCTTGCCTTATAGGATAGATCAGCTTTGGCAATTCACATTTTATTTATTCCAATGTTAATATCTCACCTTTATCTGGGGATCCAAGGTGGCTTACAATATGGCAACAGCCCAACCCTCTCCAACAATACCATTGCAAGTACATGAATAAGCAACGCATTCACAGAGCCAGAGCCAAAAGTAACAAACTCTTTTGCAACCCAACTAACGCCTTCAGTAAAACTAACAACAAAAAAGCAGCCTCAGTTGAAAGTCATCTGAAACAAAATAGTCTTGCAAGCATTCCTAAAAACGGGCAATGATGGCACCCTCCAACCCTCCTCTGGTTGGCCATTCCATAAAATTGTCCCAAGGACCAAGAAGGTCCTAGACTGAGCCAAGGAAAGTTTCAAAGGTCCAAGACTGGGCACCATGAGTAGAAGTTGAACAAAGAAGCATAACCGGCCCATGGGAAGGTGCGGTAGACACGTGATTTCTGAAGGGCTTTAAAGGCAAGAATGAGTACCTTTAATCATACCAGAGAGCAAATAGCCAGATGTTGCATGTTCAAAGGGACTAATCCCAATCAAGAGGCTGCCACATTCAGCACTGACTGAAGGTTCCGAAATGTTTTAAAGGACAGCCCATGTAGAATGAATCACAGTAGTCCAACCTAGAGGTTACAGTAGCATGGATCAACCTGTCTAGGTGGCATGAATCCAGGGAGTGAGATAACTTTCATGCAAGATGTAATTGAAAGAAGGTGCTTTTGTAGGGTTGCCAACTGCCAGGTAGTAGCAGGAGATCTCCTTCTATTACAACTAATCTCCAGTTGATAGTGATCAGTTCACCTGGAGAAAATGGCCACCTTTGGCAATTGGACTCTATGGCATTGAAGTCCCTCCCCTTCCCAAATCCCACCCTCCTCAGGCTCCACCCCAGAAATCTCCCACCAGTGGTGAAGAGGGACCTGGCAACCCTATGCTTTTGAAACAGCACCAACTTGCTTTTCTAGTAACAGGACTGGGTCCAAGGGTACCCCCATATTCTTTGCATGACATGCCAAAGATAACCTGACATCAGCCTTCTTGAGTAGTATCGCTTTATCACCCTTACCCATCTCTGTCTCACTTGAGAGTAGTGCTATATTCTAGTTCTGTGATTTTTTTTCTCGATTTTTTTCATTAGCCGGAGCAGTAGAATGGCTGAGTAAAGGCCTGGTAGTGTTTTGTTAAAATCAAACAAATTTCTACCCTGGGGCTATAAGATAGGGGAATCTCTAT
Organism: Euleptes europaea; assembly: GCF_029931775.1. Taxonomy (NCBI): domain Eukaryota; kingdom Metazoa; phylum Chordata; class Lepidosauria; order Squamata; family Sphaerodactylidae; genus Euleptes; species Euleptes europaea. The sequence continues at coordinate 63,356,852 of NC_079321.1, forward strand.
TTTTTTTCCCATGAGGAGAAAAGCAAATGATTTTTAATGGCCAAATAGCTGGACTAGAGTTAGTCCCTTCTAGATTGCCCCCACCCCTGAGTCCTAACAGGTGCTACTTGTTTGGGGAACAACTGCATTGCATGATTTTAACTGTGTGTAGTGGAAATGTGAAAAGATTATTCCTGGGCTACCAGATTCACATGAAGTGAAATGTCACTAGAGTTTAATGTGACAATTTTCTATCATTAAAATAATTAAATAATAATTTAAATAATAACGTAATAATACAATAATTTCTATCATTAAAATAACATTAAAATAAATGGGAATCCTCTCTCTGCAAATGAAGAAGCAGGGATCTCTGAGACAGCATTCTAGTTAAGTCATTTATTATTTACCTTGGGTGTCTGTTTATTTTTCATAAGAACAGGTGATTGAACTTCTTTACAATAGCTGATAGAAATCAGATTGTCACAGGGGTGATGGTCGGCCTTTTGGATTAACATGTTTCCTTTAGATTCTTAAGTAAACACTGCTGTCCAGTTCTTTTATTTCTTGCAGTTATATGAACGTTTTACTCCAGTATGTTGAACTATATTCTTTTGCTTTCTTGTTTCTGTTTTGCTTTTCAGCTGCTCACTGGAGGATTCAAATTATTCAGTACTGCCCTAATCTCAGTCAGTGAAATACCAGCCCAAATAATAAAGTCCTACCAGTACAACTTTGGGCAAATCTCCAGGGGTAACGTAGTAGTGTAATGCTGGAAGAGCTGCTTCAAAAAAATTATTTATGTCCTGTGTGTATCTTACAGTCTTGGTGTGTAAATGAAGAGGCATGCTTTGTAAATCTTTGTGCTCATGCTTAGAGACTGGAGAGAAAGTTTGAAAAATTATCATCACTGTAGTTCTGTTTAATATTTTTTATTTTTAGCTGACAGATGGAAAATTGTGCTTTATTTGCTCACTCTAGAGCACCACTTTTAGGGCTTCCTCTTTGGTAAAGTATAAATCAGGAACTTTCCCAATAATCTTAACCTAAGGCTGTATTTCCTAACCTATCTCTGTCAATCTCTCTGTCTTTTCTGCACTGATCCTTAGAGCCTTATATTCTAACACCCATTTTATCTGTTCAAAACTCTTCATCCTTACACAGCATAACAGCAACACGAACAAGCATCTATCCAGTTCTTCTGCAATCTTTCCTAAACTTGCTTTCGTATCATGCTTTTTGAAAGATCCCAGCAAAGCTAGGATAGATGCTGTAAGAATGGGGAAGTCCTGATCTTTCCCAGATATTCTCACATTGATGCCATTTTCCCTGCCCCCATGGTGGCCATTCTAATATTGGGATTAAAACACGCATATTAGAAAATCAATATAGTAGTCTTGCCATTGGTTTCAATGGGAACACATTTCTGTGTGTAACCTCTCCACCCCCATCCTTATTCAATGGTGAATAAAATCTCAGAGATGGTGTTCTTCAAACAAGGAATCCTCCCTTCCAAGTATTAGGCAGGTAGGATAAAGCATCCTGTTTCTATAAGCAATTAAATTGTCACAGAGCAGAGATATGGAAACATGAATTGGCATATGTGAATATTTCTCTCTTTTCCAGAGGTCCTCAAGGAGTGGGTGGGGAGATCTGTTATATTACAAAAATGGAGCAGGCAAGCCTGGGGTGAAATCCTGGGCCCTATCTATTTCCCCATTCTCTGCTACTCTGCATGCCTGCCAGGGTAGGGAAGCTAAACCTTTGCTTCTGCTTCCTGGAAATCAGGTGGGTTGGCAATCTCAGGTGGAAATCTTAGCCTCTGCTTCTCCCTCCTTTCTCCAGTCTGTAAGCAAGCTGCCAGTCATAGGTGGAGGGGAAACAGCCTTTGCCTCTGTTCCCTTCAATCTAGTCTGCCTGCCTGTCAATGGATACCAACATCCATGCCTCGCAGTTATTGCCCCACAGCAAACAGCTAATGGAAAGAAGAAGAAGAGTTGGTTTTTCTATGCCGACTTTCTCTACCACTTAAGGGAGACTCAAACCGGCTTACAATCACCTTCCCTTCCCCTTCCCACAACAGACACCCTGTGAGGTAGGCGGAGCTGAGAGAATGTGACTTGCCCAAGGTCACCCAGCTGGCTTCATGCGTAGGAGTGGGGAGACAAATCCAGTTCACCATATTAGCATCCGCCGCTCATGTGGAGGAGTGGGGAATCAAACCCGGTTCTCCAGGACCATGTCCGCACTGAGCGTTTCAGCTCCGATTTCTGCGGGCTTTCCTTGCATGTTCGTACTTCATCTCAACCGAAGGATTCCGGAGACGTCTCCAGAGCACAATTTCTCCGCGTTAAGAGCATCCACTTATACGGCGAATTAATAAAATGAAACGTCTTCCTCACCCGGGGCCTTAAAGTGCGAACATGCAATCTGTGTTCAATCCACTTCCTGCTGCCAGCCCACCCACCCCACTCCCCCTGCCTCCCTAACTGATGGTGGACCAATGCCGCCGCTGCTTTGAGCGCCGACGGCATGCGTGGGAACTCACCGGTCTTCATTTGATCCTGGCTTATCAAATGCAGCGGAGAAAGGCAGCGAGGTGGGAACAGAAATTTAAAGTCGTGTTGGATGCTTGTGTACTGGACACGTTTAAATTGTGAGGTAAGTTGCTAGTGCGTTCATGGGCCAGATCAGACTCCACCGCTCCAAACCACCGCTCTTAACCACTACACCATGCTGGAAACATAGGAATCCAGACTTACATAGAGTCAGAAAGCCCTCCAAACTCCAGAGTTTGTGCAATGATTAACAGAAAGTTTAAATTATGTGCACAGATGCCTGCTGGTACTATTCTGTTGGGCAGGGAGATTAGGGAAATGTTACAATTGAAAGATATCCCTGTCAAGTACATACCTGCTGAGCCATTATTTATCCTTGCATTCCATCCTGGTTCCTAAGAAAAGGAAACCAGACAGCAAGACACTAGAATAACTATCACATTGGGACAGACAAAAGGAAATTCTTCTTTATACAACAAGCAAAAATTCATGGTCACTTTATCCTCCTTTAATCCTTGTTTCAGCCAGGATTCAGCCAGGATCGAACACATGCATTTCGCCTAATGTGCGTTCGATCCTGGCTAAAATAGGGATTAAAGGAGGATAAAGCAACCATGCGTTTTCACCCAACGATGGAAAGATGTAAAATGTGGAATTCACTGCCAGACGATGTAGTCATGGCCACAGGCATAGCTTTAAAAGGGGATTAAGCAGATTCATGGAGGATAGGTCTATCAGAGGCTACTAGCCATGGTGACTTAAGGGAACCTCCATGCCCAAAGGCAGTCCACCTCTGAATCTCAGTGTCAAGAGGCAACATCAGGGGAAGGCCTCGGCCTCTGTGCCCTGCTGTTGGCCTCCAGAGGAACTGGTTGGCCACTCTGTGCGACAGGATGCTGGATTAGATGGACCACTGGTCTGACCCAGCAGGGCTCTTCTTATGTTCTTATGATGGGTCACAAGGCATGCAGTCTTCCGAGGAGTCTTTTCAGTGGCTGTCAACCACTGAGTGGAATTCGTTTACTTCTGAGCCATCCACCTCTTTTCCATGCTTGTGACGCTTTCCTGGCTGTGCTAGCAACAAAAGACAAGGGTAACTGGACTCCTTCAATATCACAGTCAGTCTACCTTTTATCCCCTTCCACCACACTGTTGTTCCCATTGCTGTGACCCTGCAGGGCCAAAGGGCACAAGCCTCAGGCTAAGAGACAAAAGTCCAAGAGCCCTTTAGCTCTTGCTCTTCGGCATTTGGCAAGCTGGCTTGATTGAAAAGTACCAGTTAAAAAGTGGGAGTCAGTCACTCCCAGTAGAGCTTATGGCCCGGGTGTTACCACTTGCACCCCTCCCCTTGCAGCGCTGGCAAGCTGCCTTGTTTAGAAAGTACCTATTAAATTTTTTACATTACACCACCTTGAGCTCTTTGGAGGAAGGGTGGGATAGAAGTGTACTTGATAAATAACATTCTAAAGTGTACACCTACATATGTATATACTAAGATAAGCAGAACTATAATATCCACAACTGAAGAATAAAGACATTCTAGTTTCAGTGGCACATAGATTGTTTTTATTATTAATTAAATTATACTTTGAAGTTGTTCTTCCAGATTGTTTGGAATTCTACAAATTGCTACAATTAGGCAGATTAAAGACCTTGAGTTAAGGGTGTTGTCTGATGCTACGATCACATTCTGAGCGAATGAAGCTTTTCTGGTGTATGAGCTTCACTCAAGTTGTAGAACAGTTGGTTTATTAAAGAGAATACCATATTTCATTATTTTTATTCCAGGACATACCTACCAGGATTTTTTTTTTTTCTGATGTGGCAATTATACTCATATGTAACTCTTTTGCCACACCATGCCCAATTCTTTGCAGCCTCATGGTCAACCATAGTTGTGGCATGGTACCTAATTTGCAAATGAGTGTTCTTTTTTGGTTTATTTCATTGACTTCCTTTACAGCCCCCCCCCTTTCTCAATGAGACTACAGGTGGCTTACAAAATGGTGGGGGGCTAGGGTTGCCAAGTGACAGGTGGTGGCGAGCAAACCCCTGCCAATCCACCTGGCTGCCCGCCAACCAGCTGAGGGTTGGTGGGCAAACGCCTGCCCAAGACACCACGTAATTTCTGGTTTACACCCAGAAGTGCTGCATTGCAACGGGGCCTTTGGGGGGTGAATAAAGTAATCTGGGGTTCTTTTTTGTATGCTTTAAATTTTGATTTAGATTATAGTTTGTAAAGCACCTTGAGTCACAGGAAAAGGCAACATGTAAGTATTTTAATAAATGCATACATTCAAATATGTTTACTCTGTGTGTTTACTCAGAGGTCCATGGGACTTCAGTAGGACTTACTTCCAAGTAAATGTGTACAGGGTTGCAATCAACATACCTTATACAGTGTGGATAGATTCTTGGTCCTGATGCTGAAGTGGTGGGAAAGAGGTAGGTACTTTAGTTTAGTTTAGATCTCACAGAGGATTTTTGAAGATGGAACAGAGTTATATTTACAGATTTCTCCTCCCACTGTAGACCTCCATCTCTGCCACCATCAGCCGCTGTTCCTGGTTGGCTCCCTTTCCCACAGGAGCAACATTTCAAGGGGTATTTTGAATTGCAGCAGGACAGGGGGAGATGGGCAAGTCATTGGACAGAAATCCTGTCCATCCATGGAAATCTACTTGAGGTCCAAGCTCTTATGTGCTCTTCATGCCACAGTCCTTTACCCACGTATTTTGGAACTATTCAGCTGTCACCAGCACTTTCCCAGCTGAAATAATATAGTCATCATGGTCTGTGAAAGATTCTAATTATAGTTCTATTAGCGAGTTACTCATGTTGTATTCCTTTGAAGCCCTTATTAAAAGGAGTATCTGAAGAAGTGAGCTGTGACTCACGAAAGCTCAAATCCTGCCAGAAATTTTGTTAGTCTTTAAGGTGCTACAGGACTCTTGCTCAGTTCCAAAAAGAATTCTAGTTATGTTTATTTTATTGCATAACATTGAGAATGAGCTTTGGCATATTATCCATGTGATTCACAATACCATTGGCTTTGAGGGAAATGTGTACATGTAATAAAGATTGGCTTCACGTCACATTGAACTGCCATAAAAAGTATTTGTATTGTTTACTGTAACGACCATGAGTATTTCTCAAGTCTAAGCATGTCACAGTTATTTTTGGTTGTAGTACCATCATGATCAGTCAGAGGAGACGTTCTAGTTAATGCCAGCGTACTAATTCATCCAGTATTTGTGCTGCTTGTTTTTTTATAGACTCAAAAGGCCAGAGAACCCAAACATCATGATGCTGATTTCTTTGGCAAAAGGCAGGTTCTCTGTGGTGATGGTTATAGTGTGCTACAACTAGAAGGGAAACAAGCTGCATCTCAGCAAACATTTGTTCTGAACTGATAACTTCAAATGACTAAAACCAGCCAAACCACACCCTACAAGGGAAAGTAAGAACCTCCCCCCCAAGGGGCAAAAGAATTGATTTTTTTATTCCCAGATATATACATCAGTCACATGTAGGCTTTGATGCAAAAACCATCCTCTTAAGTCTCCTCAAGAGGAAATTAGTTTGAGGATTTGTCCAATCTACCTGACATGCACAGAAAGGAGGAAGAATTCTGAGAGTCAGAATATTGCATGTGATGTTTACCACTTGAAAGGCAGCCTGGTTGTGCCTATTTAGAACTTTGAAGCCTTGCTGCCCACAGGCAAAGAAAGATGGAGTAGATTGTTCACACAGAGGGACAGAAGAGCTCTTGACCAGCGTTCTCCTTCTCTTGTTTGTCTCTGGCTGTTTCTTTCCCTTGTGGTTTGTTTTCTCTTTTCTTCCTCTCTGATCTAGCTCAGATGAGCTGCCACAGAAAAAGAGAGCAGGACCAATGCATACAGATCAGGAACAGGAACAAGGATGAGTGGCCTTCCCCCTCTCATTTTCCCAAACGTAAGCACAGCAAATGATCCTAGTCACAGAAATGTCTATATTATTTACATTACTCTTAAAAATAGTATATCTTGATTAAGTCTTGCTTGGGGGGAAATTTCAGAAACAATACAATAACAAATAATATTAATAGTTTTAAATATTATATATTTGATGCAATATTGTGATTTAATAATAATTCAGTTCTGTTAATAATGTTTAATTTTAAAACAGTATTTTATAAGTATCATATAAAAATCTGTTTTACAATAAGGCTGTTATGACTATTAATATGTAATGCTGTGTTACTGTGTATTGCAAAGAATATTGTCTGTTATCTCTTGTTTTCTATTCATACTACCAGTTTTTATTTAGTTGTAATGACTGTAAGTTCAAACTCTTTTAACCTATTTTTTCTATTCTGTATTCTTATTTTTCCACTAATCAATCTCTCTCTCTCTCTCTCTCTCTCTCTCTCTCTCTCTCTCTCTCTCTCTCTCTCTCTCTCTCTCTCTCTTTCTATATATATGTGTGTATATATACTTTTAAAAGGGGGGGAGAAAAAAAGGACCTAATGTGTAATCAGTTTGTATGGGTGTAGGTGGTGTGCCTGGGAGGGAAGGCAACATGATATAGCCCTATCTCGCAGATCTCAGAAGCTGAGCAGGTTCGGTACTTGGATGGGAAACCAACCAAGGAAGATTCTGCAGAAGAAGGAAATGACAAACAAGTTGACCATATTAGTTTGACAGAGACAGTTGTCAGATAGCTGTCAGATCTGGGACATCTAAACTGATGCAAGAGGCAGCAAGAGCCTTGCAGGTCCCAGAGTGAACCAAAGCAAACCAGATTGAGGCAGTAGGCTGATGCAATACTGTGGGCAGGTCTGCAGGTGGCCTAATTGGTAACTGGTGCCGAACATGTATATAAGACTGTATGATAATTACTCTGTGTCGGGAAGTATAGTGGAGTAAGTGTACGTGATGGTTGGTTTTATCTGTTCTCTGTAAAAAATAAACGAGCACTGTTTTCTACAAAGCCAAGGAGTTCTGGTGGTGTGTTCTGGATAACTGCTAATCCACTAGCTCCCACGTCAGGTTTCTGGGCTCAGATTCGCTACACTGCGCTGGTTACATGTGGTAGTAGCACAACAGTGTCCAGAATGTCCAGAGGCTGCTGAAACAGTGAGAGATTGAGTGGAGAGATGGCTCAATCTTCCATTCCCGTGGAGAAGCTCAACAATGACAACTACAGCATTTGGTCGGTGAGAATAGAGCATTATCTGAAATGTGAAGGTTTATGGGAAACTGTGGAGCAAGCACCCGCTAATGCAGCAGAGCGGGAGAAGGATAAGAAAGCGCTTGCCAACATAATTTTCACTGTGGGAGATGGCCAGCTTGTATATGTTGCCGGCAAAACGAATGCGAAAGACACGTGGGAGTCTTTGCAGACAGTTTATTGCAGAGACTCAGCCGGGACTATACTAGCACTAACAAGGCGGCTTTATAGGAGTCGTAAATCGCCTCAAACACCTGTTTCTGAACACTTAAGGACTCTAGCTGAGTTGTTTCGGCAGTTAGAGTTGAGGGGAAAGAATTTCTCTGATGAGGACAGAGTCTACATCATGCTTGGTTCTCTAGACGAGAGTTTTGATGTGTTGATAACCTCGTTGGAGTGTATGGCGGTAGCACAACTCACATTTGACTACGTTACCGGAAAGATCCTGGAAGACGAGGAGTGTCGGCAGGAGGGATGGATACAGAGGACTTCAGCCCAGCTGAGAATTAGTCATCCCATGGAAAGAGCTGCGTCTCGTCCTTCTCTGGAGACCACAGCCCAGGAGTTTTACAACCCTGATTTACAACCCTGGCAGAGAGGAAATGCACAGGCAACGCCGAAGACGTCAGCCGAGCTGAGGATTCAACCCAAAGGTGGGAAAGTATTCTACTCAGCGCAGAAACCAGGGAAGCAAGTGCATGGGGCCGACCGGAGGAGTGACAGCTACAAGCAAGAGGAGGAAGACTGTGTGTTATTTGTGAGAAAATGTTATTCTTGTGGAAGCAGTCAGCACCTCAGAAAAGATTGCCTGCACCTGAAGAAGAAGACGACAACGGCAAAGAGACAGTTCCAGAATGCCACACACACGGCTGGAGTGTTGGTGGAGGATGATAAGGGTGAGGATTTATGGTTGCTTGACAGTGGGGCCAGTAAAATGTTTGTTAAAGACGCCTCTGTACTGGCTAGCACAAAGCAGTCTGCTAGAACGCATGTTAGCCTGGCAGACAGGAAACATTTAGAGGTTCAGTGTGAGGGAAGCCTAGATTTTCCTGAGTTAAATCACACGTTCCAAAACGTGCTTTGCGTCCCCCTACTGGAAAACAACTTGTTAAGTGTGTCAGCTCTGGCAAAAGCTGGTTTTTCAGTACAGTTTAAGGGAAACTCTTGCCAGATATGCAAAGAAGGAGATACACTGATACAAGGGCAATTAAAGCAAGATGTTTATGTTGTGTGCAGAGGGGCTAGGGAAGCCACAAGCACAGTGGAAATGTTAAATGAAAACCCCCACCCAGGTTGTGTACACCTCCTACACAGAAGATTAGGGCATGCAGCCTATTCCACAATCCAAAGGACCCTAAGCTTACTAGGGGAAAATGATGTGAAGGTAAACAAATGTAATAACTTTCTGGATTGTACTGTTTGTAAGTCAGTGAAAAGCAGAAGGAGCCCAGTGGCCAAAGTGAGCAAGAGGGTGACAAATAAACCCCTTCAGCTTGTTCATTTGGATATCTGTGGCCCGTTCCAAGAGAGTGTGTCTAAGAATAGAGTTGCTGTTGTGATAATTGATGATTATACGAGGTTTGGATGGATTTATCTGCTCAAATACAAAAGTGAGGCTTGTAAAACAATCAAGTACTGGGTGAATAGAGTGGAAAGGCAGCTAGGCTTGAAGGTTGCCAATCTCCAGTCAGACCGTGGTGGTGAATTTCTCATGCGTTATCCCAGTGGTTAGAGAGTAAGGGGATTGAGCAAAGATTGGCTAACCCCTGTGTTCCTCAAGAAAATGGAATTGCAGAGAGGAGAATAGGATACTTGAAATCCATGTTGCAAGCCCTGCTGGAAGATGCCAGTTTAAAGCCTAGATTTTGGGCAGAGGCAATTAAGGTAGCTAATTACCTGATTAACAGACTATGGACTTCAAGCATAAATGACATCCCCTGTACGGCATTGTATAACAGGAATCCTTCCTTGAAACACTTAAGGGTGTTTGGAGCAAAGGCATGGGTCGATATACCTTTAAAACTCAGAAGAGGGGGAGGAAAAAAGTCCAAGCCACTGTTATTTCTGGGGTATCAGAACGCAACCAAGTCATACCGTTTTGCAGATGAACATAATAAAATAACCATTAGCTGTTCTGCTAATTTCGGTGAGTCATTCAATTGGTCAAGGCTGCACTGCTCAGATATGGTGCCTGAAATGGTATCTCTGCCAGTTAATGAGCAGGTTGATGAGCAACTGGAAGCCAGAGATAATGGCAGTTCTCCTGGAAGGGCTCCTAGCAGGGAGATTGTAAAGTCTGAAACTCCAGAAGGAGAAAAATCTGGAGAGTTCTAACCACAGCACAAAAGGTGTGCCGCCTAAATGTTTTGGGTTTGATGATTGTGAATGTGTAAACAATGTGTCAGCAGTTGAGCCAGCTTGCTATGATGAGGTACTTTCTCTGGAAAAAGAAGAGAAAGTTTTATGGCTAGAAGCCATGCAGGAAGAGATGGATGCATTAAGGGAATATAATGTCATTACTCCTTCTCAGCTACCGCAGGGTCAACCCGTGATAGGGTGTTTAAGCTAAAACAGCTGTTGTTGGGTGTTTAAGCTAAAACAGCTGGCTGATGGCACAGTGAAACGGAAAGCCAGAATAGTTTGCAAGGGATTTGCCAAGTGCAAATATTTAAATTATGATCAGACTTTCAGTCCCACGGTGCATTAAGAAACGATTAAGACCGCCCTGGCTGTGGCAGGGTTGAAAGGTCTAGATGTGTATCACTACGATATTCAAACGGCATATTTAAATGCTCCTTTAAAGGAACAAATCTATATGCAACAGATTCCTAGCTTTAAGCTAAAGCAGGAGAGCAAGGTCCTGAGGCTAAATAAGGCATTATATGGCTTACATCAATCAGCCAGAGAGTGGAATCACTGCCTTACTGAGGCCATAAAACAATTAGTTTTCAAACAGAGCGTGTCAGATTCTTGTTTGTTTTCTAAATGCTCAGGACAGAAAAAATGCTTTGTAATGTCATATGTTGATGATTTGTGTATGATGACAAATAATAAAGGTGACAAGGAACAGTTTGAAAAGCAGTTAGGAGAATGCTTTAACTTGAAATGTCTAGGAAAGATAAGTAATTATCTGGGGGTGAAAATAAGCAGAGACGAAGACGGGATGTTTTCTCTGTCTCAGCCTGCAAAATACAGCAGCTACTGGAGAAGTTCAGTATGCTACAATCTAATGCTGTGGATACTCCTATGGTCACAGGATATGTGAGTGATGAAACAGAAGCACAGGCAGAGTGTGATAAGACTATGTATCAGTCTTTAGTGGGAAGCCTGCTTTATCTCACAACTTGGTCTAGACCTGACATATATCAGGCTGTGCACTGCCTGTCCCGGGTCGAGCCCCTCCCAGGGTCGCCCGGGCCGTCCAACGGCTCCCCCCCCGGGAGCCGAGCCCACACTCACCGGGGAAGGGAGGGGGGCCGAGTGCAAAGCAGTCCGCCCCGCCGACAGCCGACTTGTCAGCGGCACCTCCGCCCGGGTTGGCTCTCCAGGGCTCCTCGGAGAAGACGCCCCGAGTCTCCCAGCCCCAGCACCGGCCGCGGCAGAAACGGCCCGCGCGCCTACACCCCGCCCCGCTCAACAGCTGAGCTGCGGGCGGGCGCGGGCGGGGCCGGAGAGGGCGCGCCGGCTCAGAGCCTCAAGGCCAGCCACATGGCCCGACTTCGGCCCTTATTTGGGAACTTCCGGGGCGGGTCTGAGGGAGGAAGGGGCGGGGCCTCTCTGGCCTGGAGGGGATATAAGGCCAGAGAGGAGCCAGGGCCAGGGAGGAGCAGCAGCACTAGGTGGCGAGGGCTGAGCTGACCCAGAGCAACCTGGCTGCCTCCGAGGGGGAGACAAGTTCTGATTCCCCCTCGGACTGGTCTGAGGCCGAGGAGGCTCCTCCGGTCAGGCTCTCCTCCAGGGCAGAGACCCCGAGGGCGACGGCGGCGCCAGGGAGGCGCGACACTGCCTGAGTAAGAAATGTGTGTCACCTAATTTAACTGATTGGAAAGCAGCAAAGCGTGTGTTAAGATACCTAAAAGGATCTATGCACAGGAAGCTGTGCCTGAGAGCTTGTGATGGAGGGCTGGTTGCCTACGCTGATGCGTCATGGGCAGATCAAGGAAAAGCCAAGTCCACCACCGGCAATGCAACTGAGAAATGAGCAATGTCTTAGAAGCAAAAGCAAACATATCAGGATCAGATATGAGAATGTGGCTGATGCTATAAACAGAAATCAAGTGTATATTGTAAAGTGTACTAGTGAAGAAAACGTGGCTGATCTGTTCACTAAAATCGTGGATAGTAACAGATTTAAACAATTGGTCAAATTATTATGATAACTTGAGAAGGAGTGTCAGAGATACAAGTTGACCATAATAGTTTGACAGAGACAGTTGTCAGATAGCTGTCAGATCTGGGACATCTAAACTGATGCAAGAGGCAGCAAGAGCCTTGGAGGTCCCAGAGTGAACCGAAGCAAACCAGATTGAGGCAGTAGGCTGATGCAATACTGTGAACAGGTCTGCAGGTGGCCTAATTGGTATCTCATGCCAAACATGTATATAAGACTGTATGATAATTACTGTTTCGGGAAGTATAGTGGAGTAAGTGTATGTGATGGTTGGTTTTATCTGTTCTCTGTAAAAAATAAACGAGCACTGTTTTCTACAAAGCCAAGGAGTTCTGGTGGTGTGTTCTGGATAACTACTAATCGACTAGCTCCCGCGTCAAAACCACCTCTACTTTTCACTTGCCTTGAAAGCCCCTTGCTGGGTTCGCCATACGTTGGCTGCCACTTGACGGCACTTTACACACACAGGTGGTGTTCCTACATTTGAGTGACCACAAATAGAAAGAGGGAGGTCCTGGCATGCTTAGTTTTAAGAGCTAGCACACTCATTCCTGCTTGCCTTCGATGAACATTTGCCCTGCACACTGATATATCATGAGTAATGAGTGCTGTTGAATTTGGATGAGGTATACACAGTCTCACTGGACAGAGAGTTCCAGAGTTTTGGTGCCACAACTGAGAAGGCCCTCTCCTGGTTTGCCACCTGCCCAATCTTAAAAAACTGGTGCACCCAAAGCAGGGCTTCAGAAGGTAACCACGGTGGTCAGGTAGCTTCATAAGGAAGTAGACAGTCCTTCAGATATGTTGGTCCTAAATTATATAGGCCTTTTTCTGCCCAGAAGCAGATTGGGAGCCAGTGTAGGTAGGCCAAGGCTGGAGTGATATGGTCCCTATGATCCAGTCCAGTCAACATGCAGAAGGTCCCAGGTTCAATCCCTGGCATCTCCAGTTAAAGGGACTAGGCGAGTAGGTGATGTGAAAGACCCCTGCCTGAGACCCTGGCGAGCTGTTGCTGGTCTGAGTAGACAATACTGACTTTGATGGACCAAGGGTCTGATTCAGTTTAAGGCAGCTTCATGTGTTCATGTGGTGACAACCTAGCCCAAATCTCCAGATGACCTCACCCAGTGGTTTAATGTAGATGTTAAAATACATACGGGATAAGATGGAGCTGTGCAGGACCCCACAGGCCAAGGAGCTGAGCAACAGTCCCCTAGCATAGGGTTGCCAGATCCCCCCTCTCCATTGGTACGAGGTTTTTGGGGGTGGGGCTGGGGCGATTGCATGTGTGCATGGCCACACACTATGCAATTACATCACTTCCGGGTTCACCCCTGGAAGCACCGCATCGCCACAGCCTCTTTAGCACTCAAACCTCCCAAATGTTGGTGTTTTGAGGGTTTGAGTGCTAAAGTGGCTGTGGTGATGCAGCACTTCTGGGGGTAAACCCAGAAGTGATGTAATCATGCTGCCCGTGAGTGCGATCCCTGCTCTGGAGCAGCCTGGTGGATTGGAGGGCAATTGCCTGCTGAAACCACCCACCTGGCAACCCTACCCTGGCACCACCTTCTGAAATCTATTCTCCATTGCAAAGCAGTGCCTCCCGGTCCTATCCCAGAAAGGCAGTCCAGAAAGATACCATGATCAAGGGAATCAACACGTTCTGAGAGGTCCAGGAGAATCAACAGAGTCACAATCCCTCTGTCTACTTCCTGCTCCTCCTATTTCTGACCATTTTATTATTCAAAATATGCCCCTCTGTCATATGTGGGTTAATAAAGGTATGGGAAATTGCCAAACTTTGGAAATTAACTGAAATGGTCTGAAACAACTTTGCTTTTAGTTCGGAGGTGGATTGCCATTATCTGCCTCCGCATGGGCTGAGAGAGTTCTGAGAGAACTGTGGCTGGCCCAGGTTCACCCAGCAGGTTTCATGTGGGGGCATGGGAAACTGAACCTGGTTCTCTAGATTAGAATCCGCCACTCTTAACCACTACACCATGCTGGACACGCCTAACCCCTTAAGGTTTCCAGATGCACCCCCAGTACAAAAATGCAGTCAGGAAAAAGATAGAAACCTTACTTGTATGAGTGAGATATTCAGGGAAAATGCAGGTAGAAAATAAGACAACAAACCTTTCAGGGTATGGGAAAAAACAGCAAAAGGATTATCACGATTTTGAGCTGCGAGAAAGAGTCAGTCGTTATGAATGAAATATGGGAGGGGTGGATTACATTGATTCCAAGAAATAAAAGCAAGGGCTGAATGTTGCAGAGGTGAAAAAGGCAGATGCTGACAAGGAGGTATTTGTTTCTTTATCATTTTAATTCCCTTGATCCAATATACTATTGTGCTAATGCAGTCAGACTAACTTTTTTATTTTAGCTATAATAACCACAGTGCACCTGTCCATTTGTTTAAATACTGACTTGAATAGTAATATATATTCCATGAGTGGGATTGAAGGTTCTGCCTGGGAGAGCAGAGGCTTATGTGGATTTCTCACAGAGGAGTAAAGGTATTTAGTAATGGCATACATAATTTCTCTACTCTCTTACCTCCTACTGAGCAACAAAGCTGTTTTGCCCAGGTTGGACTCAGTAGTTCCCAAGTAAGGGAAAACGAATGAGCCTTTTCATTGGGGGAAGACTCCTGTTGAAAACAAGACTCTCTCCTCCAGTGAAAGATTTCTCACTAAGCAAAGCACTCAGAATATTTTAAATGGTCTTTTAAAAGCATTTTCAAAATGTTATTATTCTTCTGATTTTATTGGATGGTCCCATTCATTTAAACCCAGCAGTGTAAAAACCACTCCCTGCCTTACCTTATAAGCAACACATTTCATTTGCTGCCTTTTTGCTTACTATAGAACAGTGGTTCCCAACCTTTTTTTGACCAGGGACCACTAGGACTTTTTTGTTTGGTGCAGGGACCCCAAGGTTCAAAATAAAAATTCTGAGAATTTGAAAATAAACTTTAATCATAACTGTTAGTTAAACATTAAGCTTAGAATAATATTTGAATATATATTTTTCTAATAGAGAATTTTTAATTGAAAATATTAATTTATTATGGGTTTATAACTTTGTTTCGTGGACCTTAATTTAGTTCTCGCGGACCCCTGGGGGTCCACAGACCCCTGGTTGGGAACCAGTGCTATAGAATGTGATTAGTATAGATAAAGAACACCTTAAACACCTTAACTTCATATGGATCTTTGTGGTACTCATAAACAGTCCGGCTGGTCTGAGTTGCTCCCACAAATATTAAGAATGATGTATAATCACCATTATATTCTTGCTAAGTAAACAAGACTTCTGAGTCCAAAGGATCCCAAGGCTCATTTTAAAATATGCATATTTATTATTGACTTTGTTTTTCAAGGACAGAATAATATGTTTTACATATGAAACTTTGTGGAATAACCTGTCTGCTAGTTGTGACATGACTATATCACCTTGTGATCAGTCCAGTTATATGATGTAGTGCTAAACTAGGACTAGTGAGACTAGAATTCAAATTCCTGCTTTGATGTCCATTGGGAAATGTGCATGTAGCCTTGCACATAACATGATTTTAACAACAGAGCAAACAGCAGTTACACTGGGTGGGTTTGCAAATGCAGTAACAGCAGGGGGAAAAGGCTAAACCTGCTTTTCCCTTACTGCTTTGGTCACAAGCAGAAAAGCTGGTGTGTGAGAGAGAGGCAGAAAACTCCCATCCCATGTCTGATACCGAGGCCATCAACGCATGGCTAGGATGTCATTGGTTTGCCCCTGTCATGTCTCACTCTTTTATTTTATTTTTATTTTCTATCCCACAATCCAAAAATTGCATGCATGTGCATCTCTCCCACAAAAGGTCAGTCTCTGCTCCCAGGACTTATCACAAAGGGCGCTTTTTTGCACGGATCTGGCATCTGTGCAAAGAGCACACACGCTATATATAGCCACACAGCCACCTGCAAAAGTTCTCCTGTTAGTCCCTGCGACGAACAAAGAGTTAGTTTGAGAGAAGCTCAGGAGGGGGCAGAGCTAAGGAGCTCACTCTCTCTGTTCTGAAGAAAGGAATTGATTCTGATTTTGGTAACCTGTGTGTTCAGTAGCTGTGTTTGACTCTGGGAACCTGAGGGTTCAGGTCTGCCTAAACTGGTGTGACAGGCAGAGACTGGGAGGAAAGGGGACCCTTTCTTGGGTCACAAAAAGGGAACAGGCTCTGGGAAGGAAATATTCCAGATACAGGGTTTTGTTAAGGGATCACTGCCACAGAAGTGGGGTAGATCTATACTGAGAACTGGAAGAGAGATTTGAGGAGAAATCTCCATACTTCTGTGTTTTCTGGGGAAGAGAGATTGTATGGTCTCCAACTTCCCTGACAGCTAGGCAGCAGAGTCTGAATAGAAACATCTATAAGAAGTTCTGGGAACTGAACTGAATTTGTGAATTTAAGTTAAGAATTGTAATTCTGTACCAACTAAGCCATCTAAGATCTATGCCTTCTCTGAAGTGAAACTTATAAAATAGCTCTGGCTCTATGCTTTCCTAACCATCATTTCTCCTCCAAATCTATCCCTTGAACAGTGTTTAATAAATCTCTCTTTCTTATTAACTTGAAAAAGCCTCTGGTGTCTCATTTCTACTGAGGTGAAGTAAGTAAAGGGGACTAAGGATAAATATTAAAACTCCAAGTCAACATTCTGGCAAACAAGCAGTCTCTCTCTCCCTCAGCATAGGACGGGAAAGGGGGATCGTGATAGTCCCCAATGAACACAATTACTTTGAAATGTGTAAATAAGCCCCAATGAACACAATTTACTTTGAAATGTGTAAATAAGCCCCAGAGTCAACCATGAAATTCTTTGGGTGATCCTGGGACAGTCACTGGATTTTAGCATAACCTATCTGACAGATCATGATGGTGTAATCTGATGGTATCTGAAGCTCATACCCTGCCAGAAATTTTGTTAGTCTTTAAGGTGCTTCTGGACTCTTGCTCTTTTCTACTATCTGACAGAGTTATTGTGAGGATAAAATGAGGAAAAGAAAAACCATGTATAATGTATGCCACCATGAGTTCTTTGAAGAAATAGGTGGGATAAAAATATGGTAAAGTTTATTCTTATTATATTATGATATCAACCCAGTGCCTGGTTTAATATTGCAATTCAAGTACACATAATGGCAGGCTGATTATTAATATTTAACCTAAGTCTCAAAATATATTACTAGTTTTCACTGAGTAATGGTTAGTCCTGATAAAGTATCAATGGATTTAATGTGCCCAGGCATGTTCCCAAACAAGGTAACTGAATACTCAAAAGAGAATAAGTAAATCTAGTGAAAACTATGCCACTCTAATCCACATCTATGGCATTCTTACAAAGAGAAATAAAATCAGATGTCTATGCTGCTGCAATTAACAAAATGAAATAATGGTCAACATACCAAACAGTATGCCAACAGTCTGATTCTGCCACAGTCTAAACACCCGTTTTGCCAGCAACTCAGCAAAGTTGATGTTTATTTAGAAAGCAGAATTTGAAAAGTGTAGTATTGGCCACAGTGAAGTTAGCAACTGTGTTAAATTTTGATATTAAATCAGACAAACAAAACGTTTATGCGTTGTGGTAGAATTTTATATTATGGGAACGATCAGTACATGGTTCATATTTACCCTTCGGCTGTCTCACAGTTCTGCGTGTTACCTTGGCAGCTGTCCATATCTGTATATGAAAAGTCAACATTAATTATAAAAACCACTAAATTCCATCTCCTCTGACAAGGAAAATAAGAAAAGGAGAAGACATGCCTGCCATGTGAGGTACCCTCTGCGTTTGACCACCACTCAGTAGAGTCACAGAAAAAGGCACAAAGGCACAGAAAAAGGCACAAAGTGGAAGTGTTATGATAGTGAGAGGTAAGGTTGCCAGGTCCCTCTTTGCCACCGGCGGGAGGTTTTTGGGGCGGAGCTTGAGGAGGGCGGGGTTTGGAGAGGGGAGGGACTTCAATGCCATAGAATCCAATAGCCAAAGCCATTTTCTCCAGGGGAACAGATCTCTATCGGCTGGAGATCAGTTGTAATAGTGGGAGATCTCCAGCTAGTACCTGGAGGTTGGCAACCCTAGTGAGAGGGCATCAACAAACAGTTGTGCTCTTAACAAATGTTTTATTGAACTGTCAAGTGTAGGCCCAGAAAGGGGGAGCTCTGTTCCCCATAGCACCTTTCCCCCATGGATCACAGTTCCTGTTAACATAGTTCATTTATCATGATACAGGCAGGACATGCAAAATGAAAGCTTCTGGGATAGATTTCGCAGGGAGAGGAAGATGTGCCAGGGTCTCTCCTGTGCCAGTTTTGGAGAGGATAACACTGCCACAGTCAGTGTGACAAGCAGGAAGTGAACAATACTGGGTCACACTCATCAGCAGAGCAGACAAGATGTTCTAAGTCAGGACACTCCAGCCGGAGCCTTGGATCTTTGTTGGTGCAGAAAGACTTGTTATTCTAACAGAAGGATTAAATAATCAGGTTCCACCCTTTCCCAGCCTAACCTGATGACGGCAAAATCTGGAAACATTCTAGGACTTGCAGGAATGTCAGCTTTCTCAAACAGGCCCAGTTTAGGTTACAAATTCCATGTGATGAACTAATGGACTGCCAACAGATGGGAATTCTGCTCTGGGATCTTAATTCCCAGGTACGTGCAGGCCCAGTTCAGAACAGGATGGTGGTGGCACACAGGGAATGGGTCTTCAGCTTCCGTCCTGTGCCATTTTCCACACCTTAAATAGGCCCAGGGAGTTACTGTTTCCACACTGGGGAATCTTATGTATACATGTATGGTTGAAGCCTTTATTGAAGTCTTCTTGCTTTGAAACCTTTAAGTTCAAAAATTAGAATGAATAAAAAATCCTTAGTCAAATTAGGATCTTCATATTTTTGAATGTCTGATTTGTAAGCCAAATTAGGGGGGAAATCTATTTTTCATTTGTTACTACACTTCTAGCAAAAAAGAAGATCTTTATTGACAAATAAAATGAATTCCACCCACAATGTTTACTTTAAATAAATCTAGGACATTTAATAGTGTTCATAATACGAAACAATGCCAGGGAAGCTGATGATTAATATCACACATTTAAATTGGTTAGTTCCTGCAACAGGCTGAAACTCTGTCATATCTGTCTGATGATGCCTTTGTAATCTTCGGGTAATTATTGCTTCATTATTTGTGCAAATCTTAAGAGGTGTGTCAACAACTCAGACAATCCAGCAGTACTTTCCAGACATGCTAATCAGTGGGTTATCCTATTGTCACAATTCCAAAATGTGAAAAAAATAAATTTTCAGTAGAAACATTGAATAGCATAACTAAATCAGCATAGATAATGATTGTCAGAATGTCTCATTTGCTTGTAATGTTTGTAGTATTTGGCTGGTCTGGATATATCCTACATCTCTGTACTCAGGAAATATTTAAAGCCCTTCAGTGTTATCATAGTTTAAGCATTTGCTAATAAAAAAGTAATGTCATTGTTTAAAAGTAGTAATAAGAATATTATTTAGGATATATATATATATATTTTAAATTTCTGGTGTTCTGTACACTTCACATAGATTGGTTTAGAACTTATGAAAGCCCACTAAAAAGACTGTTTTTTAATAATTCTGAGAGTTGGTGAAGATAAAGGTTGTCTTGTTGAACTTACTATGGTTCTGTAGGTGGCAAATAATAAAGAAGAATTACTGCAGGATTTAGAAGTTCTGTAGGTATTCAAGACCTTCATAAAGATTTCTTATAGCGCATTCCTGACCGGAATGCCTGCATCGGGCTTAGGAGGCAATGCAGCGGCGCTGCCTCATAAGGAGGTTTCGGCCCCACCGAAACCTCAGCCCGGAACAAAAAATCCATGCAACCCTCGTAGGGCTGCACGGGAGAAACGCCACCTATCTCGGCCAAAAAAAGGGGGTGTTCCCAAGCCATAACGGCTCAAGAGGCCGCCTGACGGCAGCCCCACCCCCCAGCCAGCACCATGATGCCCCGGGAATACGTCCCAGGATGCCGTGATGCCCCAAGAACACATCCCGGGATGCCGCCACGGCCTTTGCCAGCATTCGAATGCTGGCAGCAGGCTACGTCGGCATTTGGGCCCGGCGCAGCCGCAGCAGTGACTGGCAACTGGCGTCTGGCCCTGCACACCGGCGCTGGGGCCACAAATGCTGGCATGCGCCACCCAGACACCGGCGCTGTGGGCACTTGCACTGGCACAGGCCTTCGCAGGCTTCCAAAGGCCTTTGGTCCCGGTCGCCAGTGCATCTCAGGAATGCGCTGTTATAATCTACAATTTTGTGGTCAATGAAATGTAAAGTGGAAGATTCTACATGCTACTCTTTCACCAAGATAATACTGACAGCTCAGCAGCACAGAGAAACATTGCTGATGGCCTGTTTACTGTTACAGCAATTAGTTATATATGAGTTAAATATATGAGTTATCTCTGTAGAACTCTTTACAGTGAGAACCCTACATATCTCTCTCCAACAATATAACTAGTTCATGCCAATATCGTTATGTATGACCTGATTTTCCTATTTTTCAGTTTGCATTTGAACATTTCACCACTTGCCATATTTATGCTTCAGCTATGTTAGAACTAATTTTTCTATTGTTGAAGCACCTCAGTGCAAGTCCATGTGCAAGTTCTGGAAAGATTCTGATTCACCTAATTTGCTACCATTCAAAATTCATAATGAATTCCGTATTGTTTCACTAGAAGTATGAACAGTGAAGATGAAACCATTAGTCCATCTAGCTCACTGTAACCTATTTTGACTGGGAATGGTTTTCCAGGGTACCAGACGGAGAAAGTTCTTTTCTATCACCTGCCACTTGAAATCCTTAAACCACAGATTGACCCTGGAACCTTCTTCATGCAAAGCATATATTCTTATTGTCAAGGAGCACAGGAAATGCTGCCCTTGACAAAGTTACGTTGCCAACCTCTGTTTGGAGGACAGAAATAGACATATAAGTGAATTGCAAAACTGTTTCTTCTTCTTTGTTCCCTGGGCTCATAACCACCACTAGATTTTCCAACAGAAACAGCATTAGAGTGCAATTCCAAACAGATTTACTCCCTTCTAAGCCCATGACTCTAATGGATTTAGAAGGCTGTAACTCTGCTTAGTATTGCACTGTTACTACTGGTGAGGTTCCAGTGGTGGTTGTAGCAGTAAATACTAATGCTAATACACTTGAAATGATATTCAAACAATGTGACTTATAATACCATTGCATTTTCTGCATTAGTATGTTCTGACAGTGACAAAAATAATATATGACTGGATTAAGGAAAATTCCTATGTTAACCTGGTTTTTTTTTTAATTTGGAATTTCTCCACATGCTGTAAAGATATTGGTGTGCTATTTTTCAACTTATAAAATTTACACATACATTAACTTATGCAACACATGTGGATTAAGTAGCTTCTTTGACAGTTAGCCAAAACAATCTGGAATGCTAACTATCTGGTGGCATAACTGGATTTTTATTTTGAAAGGCAGTTACAGTACCTAGTGCTCCTAACCACACCTAGAAGGCCATGTATATGTTACACCCAGGGGGAAAGGCAGGATGTGTAGAAAATGATGACTATTTGTTTCTTAAGACCTATTAACTAAACACCTTCAGAACCAAAATCACTTCAGCATCGAAGACTAACTGCCATCTCTAAATGCCATCTCCAATGTTCCAGAATGCCACATGGTTCAGACTAAAAGGGGCAGTTCGATAAGCAATCAAACATAAAACTTACACCAACTATTACATATTCATGGAGGAAAGTGGTATTCATGGCTATTAGTTAAAATGGAGACTAGTCATGCTGCATACCTATTCTCTCTAGTATCAGAGGAGAATGCCTATTGTATTAGGTGCTGTGGAACACAGGAAGGATGGTGCTGCTACAGTTGTCTTGTTTGTGGGATTCCTAGAGGCACTTGGTTGGCCACTGTGTGAGCAGACTGCTGGACTTGATGGACCATGGTCTGATCCAGCAGGGCCTTTCTTATGTTCTTACTCCCTGTCACATTCTCCCCTTCTCAAAAAATAAACACATTTCTCATATCTACATATTCCACAGGGGATAACATACAGAGATCTGATAGTAAAATGGTAAACAATATTGTGAGTAGTACCAAAGTACAGTAACCTGTGCTTCATCTACAGGAAGGTCCTGGTGAGAGGGTTTCCTGACTGTATATATCAGCATCTGTGGGGATTGTATTTCTCTAGATGGTCTACAGCAATCTGTGGAGACTTGGCATTTCACTGCAGTCCATTGCTTTGGAAGGTCCTGGTTCTTCAACACTGGGTTGAGGTAACCCTGTACGCTGAGACGTGGTGGTATCATCAGAAATGGCAAGAGGAGTCTCTGGTTGATCACAAGGAGTAAATATCTCCGCCTCTGGATTGATAGTAAGATGTGTGTGATGTGCCATATGTAGTAGGGGAACATAACTTAGGTGATCTGTTTGCTCATCATCCAAGAAATTTAAGTCTGCATCCATTATCACCAGAGCCGGAACATGCAGCTGTCATCTGATGCCTAACTATGCTAGTTGTGCCCTGTTTGGAAGTTTGTTTCTGTGCTTCTCTGGGCACAGATCCCTGATCTGTGGCTAAGAAACTGGATGTAAGAGATTATGAGGAACTGTAACATCTCCATTGCCATCTTCTGCTTGCACTTCATACACAGGACTATACCCCTTCCTCTGGAACACCACATATATTCTGTCTTCCCAATAAGCTCGAAGTTTGCCAGGGCCCCCTCTCTGACAGGTTCCTGACTAGCACTGTGTCTCCTGGGGCAAGGGTAGCACAACACTCTGTGAACATTTTTTGCTAGTGCTGTTCTTTCCATCTCTATACCTATAAATTATGGTCTCCTAGTGAAGATGCTGGGCCCGTTGAAAGCCCAAATGCAATGTCTATGCATAAGTGTGGTGATCTTCCAAACAACAAGAAAAACGGAGAAAACCCTGTGGCTCCATGCTGTGTACAATTGTATGCACGGATCATTTTGTTAAGGGAGTCCTTCCAATTGGCTTTTTGCAACATAGCCAACAGCCTCCTATTCATTCTTTCAACTTGGCCACTGCCTTCAAGATGATACGGAGTTGTCTGGGAAGGGCTATTATTGCAATGCTGCTGCAGTCTTTTGAAAAAAATTGGTTTTGGTCATGATGTAATCATTTGGGAAAACCAAACTGCTGAATAAAATAATTGAATATTTTGTCTGCTGCTGTCCTTCCAGACTTGTTGATTGTAGGACAAGCCTGGACAAATCTTGAAAAAAATGATCCACCAGGACTAAGATATATTCATATCCTCCCTTGCTCCCATCTAAATGCAAGAAATCAATGGATAAAGTTCAAAAGGTTCTGTAGTGATTATGTTGTTAAGTGGAGCTCTAACCAACTAGCATGGCTTCTTTGGTCTGACACAGCTGCAAATGTGTGTGATTTAGTGTTCAATGTCTCTTTTCATGTGAAGCCAAAAAAAGTCCCCTTGCTAAACTGAAGACCCCCACCTACATGTCCCATTTCCTGATGCAGTTCATGATATACCAATTGCTTCTATTTGGCAGGTAAAACTAATTGGTTTCTTGACTTGTTTGTCTGATAAAGCAGGCCTTCATTGTTTACATATCATCTATTCCATTCTAATAGTAGAGTATAACATTCCTCATTACACTTACAGTTAGTGGGTTTATAACCCAAAGCTTTATACTGTAGAATTTTGGAGATCTGAACACCTTATTTCTGGGCTGCCTGTACATCGTTCCTTGAGATGGGCTGTAGTGTGGAGACAAGGCTTTTTGCAAAATCTTCCATGACCAGTGGGCTGAAAGCAACAGCTGTTATCCAGGAGACATTGCCCTCTTTCTGTTCATTTTAAGATTGCAAAATGGCATTGACTACATCCACAGTTGTTTCATTGGTACACTGGGTTATACACTTGTCGATGTCCTGGATAATGCATCAGCGCCCACATTTGATTTTCCTGGGCAATATTTTATACTAAAATTGAAATCAACTGATTCCCCTAGTGGAATTAAGCCTCGCAAAGGTCTGTTAATGGATTATCACTATATACCGCAAATGAGAGCACAGAGGTAGTCTTGGAACTTGTCTGTGATTGCCTACTTCAAGGCCAAGAATTCCAGTTTCCCCTACATGCAGATGATAATTTTTCTCTGCTGCTGTGAGTGTCTTTTAACTATATCCAATAGCTCCAAGTTGACCTTCCTACCATTGATAGAGAACTGCACCAAATCCTTCATTGGAGACATCCACGTGTAAAATAAAAGCTAATGACATATTTGAGTATGTCATTACTGGAAGCCATATTAAATGGTCAAGAAGCTCATTTAATATGCTCTGGGTTGATCTGTGAGACTCAATTGTGATAGATCCTGGGGGAAAGTTCAGGAGGTCATACAAGGGTTTTACTATGTGAGAAAAGTCTGGGGTATACTTTCAATAAGGAAGAAACCCTAGTAATCTGCAAAATTCTCCAACAGTTTGTTCTGCCAGACTCTGAACTGCTAAAGTGTCAGCTGGATCCATTCTGTAACCCTCAGCAGACACAACCATTCCTAAATAGCACTCTTCTCTTTTAAAGAAATTACACTTGGACTTCTGTAGATGTTGTAACACCTTCCTCACATTCTTCACAAGTCTTTCAAAGGTGCTACTGTCAACTAGAATACCATCCAAGTGGGGTTCTGGAAACACCCACTGCTCCGGGTGTCTTGGACCTCTCCAGCCATGCCATGGTCACCTCCAGGCATGTTCCTATGGGAATATTCAAGGTGCCTCACTCTTTGCCAGCCTCGACGGCTGTGCCTCACTCTCCTCCAGGCATCTTCACGCCACCCCACTCTACACTGGCGTCTCTGTGCAGTATTACCACACCCCGCTCTCTCCAGACTTCTCTGGGCATTCTGGCCCTGCTCCACTCAGGCCTGCAGCTACTGGCAGCCCCTGGTTCCTCTTCAAACAGGCCCCATCCGTCCACGGATGGGGGAGCCAGCAGCTGCTGGGGAGGGGAATGGGGGTCACAGAGCAGACACTGGGGAGAAGAGATGGCGAAGCACACCAGCAGGGGTGTGCAGGAAGAGGGGCTCAGTCTCTTTCCCCTTTTCCTCGAGCACAATACAGGCAGAGGAGGCAGAACACCCACCAGGGAGCCTCATTGGGAGCAGGAGGGGAGACTGAAGAGGGCAGAAAACAGGAAAACTGAAAGTAAAGGGTCAAACTGGGAGGGCACAACAAGGGCTTGGTTGGGTCTTTTGGAAATGTCCTCCTATGAATGAGGAGTAAGGGTGATGGTCACAAAAGGCCCATTGGCTGTAACTTTTCCCCAGTAGGGGTGAAATCAGAATGAAGATGATCTTTGATGGGGGAAAGGAACAGTGGGAAAAGAGTTAAATAACTCTCTTTTTCATCTATGCTTGTCTCATCCTTTAAATCACAGCCCTTCAAATGCTACAAAAAATGTTGAGAAAAATGTGGTTCCACCCTGACTTGGGCTTTCAAGAACTTGGGTGCAACAGATATTATGGAAACAATCAATTTTCAGACTACTTATTTTGGCTTGCTGCCTTCCTTTCTCCTTCCAGATATGTTTTCAATTATTCTGTTTCAGAATAATGTGGTGGAGACTCATTAGCATAATGGCTTGGTGCCAAAACTTGCCGTGCCAGCAAATTAATGCTAAGGGTGGAGTTCCAGTACTTTAGAAACTACAGTCCCAAATATCCCAGGTTGACACGACAGTACAGATTTAGAAATTGATGCAATGCACAAAACATTTAAGGCAGTTTTACCAATTTTTATTTACTCCTTTTATTATCCTGCCTTTCTACCTAAAGGTTCTCTAGAACCTTACAACAAATTTTATTCCAGTTAAACTAAAGCTCACATAATTTAAATCAGTCATTGAGAGCATGCCCATTGTAAGAGTAATGCACAGTGGAGCCACACCAGATTAAACTGGTTACTCTGGGTTTTAGGGTGTTTTCACTGATGATGCTTCAACCTGCTTTTTCTTAAAATGGTCTATAATGCCAATACAATGCCTACATTGGTGTTTGATTTTGCATTCTATCTGGCATTAGGACATTCATACATCAGAGCCTGTGAGGAAAAGGCTTTTCGATATACACTATTTAAACTTGTTTTTTTCTCAAATCTATCTATAATCTGTATATGTTGTACCAGATATATGCATATATTTGCAACTAGCACTTCATGCATCTGATAAGCGGGCTCTGGACCACAAAAACTTATGCCATAATATATTTGCTCCTTGTTTCAGTGCCACAAGACTGTTCATTATTCTTTTCTAACACCCAACTAACACAGCTACCATCGTGGAATGTATGTTTGATTTCTCTTCTGCTTTATAGACTGCATTAAATATGTTTGGTACGTGATACAAATAAAAGGGAAGAGTTTCAGAAGTGCTTTACTTTGTGTTTTATAGAAGAGTCTTCAGCGCTTCACATTTTTAGCTTCAACACTAAAGGTTAACTCTCACAAACATGTTCCTTGTGGTGCATCATTCTTTTTGCAAACCAGTTTACACTTTCCCTGAATTTGGCCCGCACTCAGCTTGTTGGATGGTCAACACAATTTCTTGGTCTTTGTGGGGCATGCCATTGGCTCAGTCCATTTTAAAAGTGTTGTGATGGCATATGTAATTATGAGCTGTTCATGCAAAAAAAATTACATGCCCACTTTACCAAGACTAGAGTTAAGCAAACTGTGAACTGGTGGTGCATACTTGGCTAAAACAATATGTTGTGACACAGGTTCAAATCTTATCAGCCACAAACTCACGAGGTGGCTTTAAACATGACACTTGGGTTGCAATCCTAAAAACACTCTTTTGGGAGTATGCCTCATTGAATGTAATGAGATTTACTTCTAAGTAGACCTTGTAGGATTGCCTTGTCTCTCCCTCACTCTACGATATGGGGATCATATTGCTGTAAGGTTTACTATATAATGTAGATAAAGTACTTTGAGCACTCAGTGTGTTTGTGTGTAAAGTGCCGTCAAGTCGCAGCAGACTTATGGCGACCCCTTTTTGGGGTTTTCATGGCAAGAGACTAACAGAGGTGGTTTGCCAGTGCCTTCCTCTGCACAGCAACCCTGGTATTCCTTGGTGGTCTCCCATCCAAATACTAACCAGGGCTGACCCTGCTTAGCTTCTGAGATCTGACGAGATCGGGCTGTACCATACTGCCTTCCCTCCTTTTGAGCGCTCAGTAAATTCTGTTAAAGGAATTTACCTGATAATTATGGGTAAAATGATTGTGAAAATTGGCTTTTTATCAATTTAAAGCCCATGCCACTGGCATAACTAGTTTGGAAATTATGCTTGAAAGAAAGTGGTAGAAGCTACATCACCTGAGTCATTCTAAACCACATTGAATAAAACATTCCTGAACATATTATAGAGAACAGTCCCGTATTGATGGTTAAGGAAGCATAACTGATCCTCTCTACCATTAACTTCTATGGGTAAAATTATGCCCTTGGACATACATTTTCATCTCTCATTAAGTTTGATGGGATTAGTTAGTGCTGCTTGATAACAGATCACCTTCAGAGGGGGGAAATTACCAAATAAGATAGGGAAGCCATTTTAAAAGTGATACTTTTAAAATCTGTTTTTATTTGTATTAAATGCTTTGAGTGTCAATAACATTAACTAAAAGCTACAATCCTAAAGACACTTTCCTAGGAGTAAGCTCCATTGAAGAACATGGGTCTTACTTCTGAACAGACCTGCTTAGGATTGCTCCCAAGATGTCCATAAGATGCAACATAAACCCTATTATTGTTTGAATACACGTATAGGAAAATGTGCTATACAATATCTTCCCAATGCATGCAATCATTGTTTCTTTTGAAAGTAACAATGTGTTTATATTCCAGATTCAGGACACATGTACCACATCCCAAATTAATGTAAAATCTGATATGCGTGTACCAAGGTTGAAAATCCACACATTGTCCCTTTCAGGAGAAATGGCTCGCATACCAGGAGGAATGTGTGTTGCAAGTACATTCTGTGTGTGTGGTCATAGCACCAGAAACATAACAATTGAAAAGAGCTATAGATTAGCAATGACAGTCAAAGGACTGAATCTAATGATCAACTCTGTTTTACAAGCTCACTTAAAAATATTGAGTACAGAAAGTATGGGATGTGGAATGGTATAGTATACCCCAATCTCATCAGATCTCTGAAGCCAAACTGGGTCGGTACTTGGAAGGGAGACCTCCAAGTAGACTCTGCAGAGGAAGGCAATGGCAAACCACCTCTGCTTAATCACTTGCCTTGAAAACCCCACCAGAGGTCGCTATAAGTCAGCTGCAACTTAATGGCACTTTACACACAGAGACAAGCTTTTGGGGACCAGAGCCCATTTCATCAGATGCATGAAGTTTGTCCTCAGTTGATAGATATATATTTGCACAGAGAACAAAAATGTAACATGAGTGGTCAAAAGTCAATGAAATGCAAGAGGTATAACCCGTGACATTCCTATGCAAACCTCAAGTGATGGTAGCATTGCAATCAATTACTTGTTCAGTGTCTCTAATGATGAATGGTTCTCAAACAACGGGTCATGACTCTCTTGTGGGTAAGTTCAGTGGGGAGGATGTGAAACAGGAGATGGGACAGGAGGGCTCTGGGAAGGTTGATGTAAACTTGGCTTTGTCTCTGCTGTAATGTGTGAAATAGCCCTGAAATGTTGCTTGTTGCCTAAATGCCATCAGTTGGATCCTAACCACTGCTAGCCACAGGAATACGGATCATTATCTCATTCCCCTTCCCCTGCAGTCCCTTTTGGCCTCCAGAAACTAGATTCTGGGGGTCATGGAGTCCATGTGGATTAATAGCTATGTAGGTCAGGGAGGCTGAGGAGGCAAAATCACTTTCTCCTTCTTTTGGAAGAAGCAGGAAGGGTAATTTTGCTCCCTTCATCCTCCCCACTGCAGTCCCTTGACCCACACCGGAACCCCCAATCTCTGGAGTCTAGTTTCTGGGGTCAGAAGGGACTGCTGGGGGAAGGGGAATGTGGCAAAGATTCCTTGACAGTAGTAAGGATGCAACCTAACTGTTATTATTATTTTGCCATCAAGTCGCAGCTAATTTATGGCAACCTCAGAGGGTTTTTGAGGCAAGAGACATTCAGAAGTGATTTGCCATTGCCTGCCTCTGGATAGCAACCCTGGGCTCCCTTGGTTGTCTCCCACCCAAATACTAACCAAGGCCGACCCTGCTAGCTTTGGAGATCTAATGAGATTGGAGCAGCCTGGGCTATCCTGGTCTGGGCAACTTAAATATAGATATTAAAAATATAAGCTTGCTCTGGGTTCATCGATGTAACATTTTTGTTTTTTATATCGAGAAGGAGGAAAGTGGCATGGAATTGCTTTGCAAATGGATCCCAAAAAGTACAGTAAGGTAGAAGTATATTCCACTTCAAAAAGTTTGAGTACTTTGGCTCTAAAGCATAGTTTCTCAAAAGCAGTCACAGAGGCAAGTTGGAGCAGAAGGGAAGGAAAAGCAATGGGCTAGGTGTCAGAACGGAGGGAAGGCGGCATGGTACACCCCAAATCTTATCAGATCTCAGAAGCTAAGCAGGGTCAGTACTTCGAAAGGGGACCACCAAGGAAGGTTCTGCAGAGGAAGGCAATGGCAATCCACCTCTGCATCTCACTTTCCTTGAAAGCACCTTGTTGGGGCTCCCTGTAAGTTGGTGTTACACACACAAGTGATCAGAAATGGTTTAATCAGTAATGAAAAGACATTTGAGAATTACAGATGTGATGAGGTGTCAGCAACCTGTCTTTTGCCTCAAACCCCCGGGTCAAAAGTCTCTGGTGGCAGCAAATCTACTATTACTACATGCCTTTCTCTATGTCCAGACAAGTAAATGATATTGTCTTCTTCTTTTTTCTCAAATAAATGGAATGTTGTTTTGATTGTTGTGGCAACAGAAGAGGCTACTAATAAAATACAGGTAAATTAAAATAAATACAATAAATGCTGTGCATACTAATGCCTGTGTGATGAGATAAGAATCTGCAATCAAAAGAATTGTTAGTGGGGTAGCCACACCCTATTTCGCAAATACTGGTGAAAAGTCAATCAATGACTGCTGTCTGTAGGCAAGGTTGTAGCTAAATGTCTCCGTGTCTTAGGGGAAAATGTCCCTCTGCATCCCTTTGTTTTTGAGGAACACACACACACACACACGTGTATGTATATATAATTTCTTCCCATCTCAGCCTTCTCTCCATCTCCATAGAATTGGAAGGGACCACCAGGGGAAGGGCAGCCATGAAAGAGCTAAAAAAGGTTCTGAAGTGTAAGGATGTGTCACTGGCCATCAATATTAAGTTAATTCATGCCATTGTACTCCCTGTTACTATGTATGGGTGTGAAAGCTGGACAATGAAGAAAGCTGATAGGAAGAAAGTAGATTTCTTTGAAATGTGGTGTTGGAGGGGAGTGTTATGGATACGGTGGACTGCCAAAAAAACAAATCAGTGGGTTATAGATCAAATCAGGCCTGAACTGTCCTTAGAAGCTAAAATGACTAAACTGAAGCTATCATATTTGGGTCACATAATGGAAGACAAGAGTCACTGGAAAAGACAGTCATGCTAGGAAAAGTTGAGGGCTGCAGGAAAAGAGGAAGACTCAAGAGATGGATTGACTCAATCAAGGAAGCCACAGCCCTCAATTTGCAAGATCTGAGCAAGACTGTCAAAGATAGGACATTGATTCATAGGGTCGCCATGAGTCAGAAGCGACTTGACGGCACTTAACACACATACACACCAGGGTCATCTAGTCTACCCTCCTGCACAATGTGGGAAATTCACAACTACCTCTCCCCCACACCCCCAGTGACCCCTACTTCATGCCCAGAAGATGGCCAAGATGCCCTCCCTTTCATGATCTGCCTAAAGCACTGGTTCCCAACCCAGGGGTCCGCGAGAACTAAATTAAGGTCCGCGAAACAAAGTTATAAACCCATAATAAATTAATCTTTTCAATTAAAAGTTTTCTATTATAAAAAAAATTCAAATATTATTCTAAGTTTAATGTTTAACTAACAGTTATGATTAAAGGTTATTTTCAAATTCTCGGAATTTTTATTTTGAACCTTGGGGTCCCTGCACCGAACAAAAAAGCCCTAGTGGTCCCTGGTCAAAAAAAGGTTGGGAACCACTGGCCTAAAGTCATCTGTACCCTTAGTCACTACCTTTGTCACCATGCACTGCTATGGCCGTCTGTTGCCTTTCCACATACTCCAAACCTCAGAATAGCAGACCGGGGGCATGGCTGTACATCACTTGCGAGTCAACCAATCCGGCCCTCCTTTCCCTACAGGACATCACTCAGTATTAAAGTTCCTTGTGCATCAAGCCCAACAGCCAGCTGAGCGTCTGTGTGGGATCTGCAGGCCACAGCTGGGGTTTCCCAGGCGGCTTCCCACGACAGCCGCAGCTCTTGCACCAGGGATTCCAGCCCGCCGACAACCTGGGACTCATCCGAAAACAAGCCGACGTCTCCTAATTGGCACCCTGGGCAGGGATCGGGCCGGCCGCTCCCTTCCTGCGTAACCGACGGGGGCCTCCACCTCCGCGCCTCTTCCTTCGCGGGGCCGGATAACCATCAGCGGGCTTTGAAAGAGCAGCAGGGGCGAGCCGCCCTTTGCAGCAGCAGCGGCAGCAGCAGCAAGCGGAGCGCGCCTCGGTGTGTAAAAGAAAACACACAACCACAGCGCGCGCGCCAGACCACGCGGGAAACACTTTGACGCCGCTCGGGAGCCGCAAGCCAGCGAGGAGCGGAGGAGGCGGGCAGGGCGGGGCTTGGGGCCGGAGCTCCCCGGGCAGCCCTTAGGAGGCGCTTGGGCGCTCCTCGACAGCGCGGCGGAGAAGCGCCTTCCAAGCGCCCCGCCGGTCCAGAGCCGCTGGCCGCCGCCTCCTCCTCCTCCTCGTCTTCCCGGGCTCGGCTCTCCCCAGGCGGCCGAGGGGGCGCGCAGGATGGAGAAAGGGGGCTTCAAGCGGCTGGGCCGCCTCTTCCACCGGAGCGAGTCGGAGGAGTCGGAGCCGGACGCGCCGCCGCCCTCCCCGTCTCTTCCAGGCCAGCGCCACAAGCGCCCGGCGTTTGGGAAGTGGGGCTTGAAGAAAAAGCCCAAGGAGCGGCCCAGCGCCCCGGCGTCCCCCTCGCTCTCCCTGTCGTCCCGCGCCTCGGCCTCGGAGCCCACCACCCCCACGGACAGGTAAGCGCCCACCCGCCTCGCCTCGCCTCTCCCCTCGCCGGCCCACCAGCAGCGCAGGTGAGGGGAGCGCGCGGCTCTCTCGCCTCCCTCCGCATTAAGGCTTTGTCAGTAGGGGCTCCGCGGGGGGCTGGGGCGTGGCCGGCACGGAAGCCCCCACGGGCGGACAGGTGCGGCCCGCACATTAGCCCAGCGCTGCGATTTGGCCCCGGCGAGGTGGGACTTGCTCAAATGCGCCAAGAGGGGAAAGCGCAGGACAGCTCCCGTGGCGCTGCTTAAAGGCGCAGCGCTCTGTTTTAGGGTCGCCGCATCTGCCTGCTTATTCAAGAGAGTTGGGTTTGGGCTCGCTTTGCCTTGGAAGCGGCTTCTTGAGCATGCGCCGCCTCTCCTTTTCGCCCTTGACTGGCTCTCGGACACCCGTCGGCGTCCTCATGCTTGGGACCCAAGCGCAAGGCTGTTCGGACCCGCTGGGTTTAAAAGTGCTCTTTCTCAACAATGTATTCTGTTGCTTTACAGCAGTGGTTCCCAACCTTTTTTTGACCAGGGACCACTGGGACTTTTTTGTTCGGTGCAGGGACCCCAAGGTTCAAAATAAAAATTCTGAGAATTTGAAAATAAACTTTTATCCTAACTGTTAGTTAAACATTAAACTTAGAATAATATTTGAATATATATTTTTATAATAGAGAACTTTTAATTGAAAATATTAATTTATTATGGGTTTAGAACTTTGTTATGCGGACCTTAATTTAGTTCTCGCGGACCCCTGGGGGTCCACGGACCCCTGGTTGGGAACCAGTGCTTTACAGAAATGATAGGACCCGTCCCAGATTTAACGGTGGTCCTTCTTTAGAGGCATGGTCGGAAGGGTTGTGTCAGATGCTTCAATGTAAAGAAAAGTTTATCTTGGAAAATCAAGGTAGAACTTTTCACCTTATATTTGCTAGGCTGGCGATTATGTGGTTCTCCTCCTTTCTCCTCCCACCCTTTCATTTTAGATCTGGGGAAAGGCTTTTATTTTGGTTGGCTTTTGGTAGGCTGAGAATGAAATGAGAATCTAATTTAAATATTTGCAAGGTGCTTGTGTTGGGGTTGGGTTTTTTTGCCCATTTTGAGCAAGTATGGGCCATATTTCAAGTTATTACATATGATCAGCACATGAGATCACTGGCTTAATGTAAGAATTACTTGGCTGCATCAGACCCATCTCCAACTGGCCCAATATTGTGTTTCCAACAGAAACTTCTGGATACCCATGAGAACCTTACTGTTAGGACCTGATAGTGATGCACATTTCGTGTTGATTGTAACTAGCACCTGGTGCTCAGAGGGGCATTCTGTCTGAATTTAGAAGTTTCATTTAGATATCATGGCTAATCAGCACTAACTATTTCTGTGGTAAGCTAGTGGCCCTTACTACATCCTGTGGTAATGAATTGCTGATAGGTTAATTAGGCATTGCTCGAAGTACTGCCATTTGTCCGTGCTTGAATCATCTGCTAATCATTGCTTGCGGTCTGAAATGATAGTATCCAAAGTGCCATATATCTTATATGACATTGGGCATTAAAGTATTTTCTGCATTAAGCTTCAGGCATGTTAATAGCCAAGTCCTAACCACGTTTATTCGGAAATGAAACCCATTAAGATCAACGTAACTTATTTCTTGGACACTTAATAATCAGCTTTCTGTGTTAATATTCCAGGTGACATACAATATAGAATGAAAAATAATTAAACCTTTTGAAACACAAAGCAAATTTAAATAAATCCAACTGGTAGGGCACGTAACACAGCTATCTTGCTGAGGGCAAGCAGCATGTTTGCCATGTCGGTGCCTGGCTTGGAGACCACCTGGAATCCTTATGTTTGCCACCTTAGCACTGTGGGAAGATGCTAAGGTATACATTACATGTATGTTTTCATGGGAATTTCTGAAGCAAGAGATTTTTGAATAAGCAATGCATTGGATTGAGTATTGTGCTCTGAAGATGGTCACTGCCAATAAATATACGGACTAAAGCTAAGTGTGTTGAGAATTGAAGATTTTGAGTCATGGCAGTGGGCAGACCATATCAAAAACAATTCATGCTCCACATGCTGTCTTTCCTACATAGGGTGTTTGTTTGTTTTCTTGATGTGATGAACTTCCTCCTTTTGTGCCTTTCTGTCTCATGCTGAACAGCTGCTGTCGAATGTTCCAAGCCCTCCAGTTATGTTTACCATGTACTTTAGGGAGCAGATTCAGCCTCGTGATACCCCCAGTCAACCCAGTGCAGTGGCGTTGGGCTCCCAGAGGAGAAACTCAGATTCAGCACCCTGCTCAGCACAAAGCTTTGAGCAAGTCATTATCTTCCTGCGTCATCTACCTTACAGTATTGTTATGAGGTTAAAACGCTGCTCTGCTTTTCTTGGAGGAAGGGAAGAATGCAAATTTAATAAATAAATTGGACAGGCAGAAAGCCACA
Source organism: Euleptes europaea (assembly GCF_029931775.1). NCBI lineage: Eukaryota > Metazoa > Chordata > Lepidosauria > Squamata > Sphaerodactylidae > Euleptes > Euleptes europaea. Next base: position 63,391,841 of record NC_079321.1, read on the forward strand.
GGGAATGCTGGCTTTTTTACATTTTGGTTTCACTTCTGCCAGTGCTAGCATATGAATCATACAGATGCACACTGGGACATAAATGGCCTTTTCTTATTCTTAAATCTTTGGTGGAATTAGTCCGTGACTCACAACAGGAATGATATTTTAGCTGGTGTGCCCAGGAATATTTGAGGTTAAGAAGTATCCATTTTAAATAAGAGCTACAACTGTTTTTGCTGAACAGAAACTGTTAAAATGATACTTGTTTTCAAAATGAAAACATGTTTATGTCATTCTTGTAATAAAGTCCAAAATGCACATCTAACATAGGTGTATCTGTGCATGTACAGAAGAAAACATTTTCCCATGGAAATCACAGTTGAAAAAGTAATGTTGACTTTGTGAAAGTAACTGCGGGAACTTTGTTTTACTCTATTTATTTATTTGTCTAGATTTTTACCTTGCCCTCAATCCTTGGCCGAAGCCTGGCTCAGGGTGGCTAACAACATATCAATACAATAAATATTATTAAATACAATAAAACCAACAGAGCAAAACAATTTAGCTATCCCCATAAAATTAGATGGCGCTTCTTTATGCACACAAGGTCCTCTATAGGGCCAAAAAGTAGTCAGGGCCTCCATATCAGATGGTACATAAATCAAAGGCACAGAAAAGGGTGAGGGGGTAGAGAGGCCAACATTGATGGAAAACCGTAGCTGCCCTCAACTATAGGCCTGATGGAATAACTCCATTTTGCAGGCCCTGCAGAACTCTTTAAGGTCACGCAGGGCCCTGATCTCATTAGGAAGGGAGTTCCACCAGGCTGGGGCCAGGGCTGAAAAAGCCCTGGCCCCAGTTGAGGACAGCCGGATACACTTCAGGCTAGGGACCACCAGTAGATTGTTATCAGCCAAGTGTAAAGCTCTTTGAGGGTGTACCAGGAGAGGCGGTACTGCAGATGCGAAGGTCCCAAACTGTGTAAGGCATTGAAGGTTAAAACCAGAGCCTTGAACCTCACCTGATACTCCAGCTGGAGCCAGTGTAGTTGACCTAGCATGGGCTGGATGTGGTCCCTCAGTGAGGTCCCCATAAGGACCCTCGCAGTGGCATTTTGTGCCAGCTGGAGCTTCTGGATCAGTCTCAAGGGCAGCCCTACGTAGAGTGAGTTACAGTAATCTAGCCTGGAGGTGACCGTTGCATGGATCACCATGGCTAGGTTGGGGCGGGAGAGGTGGGTCAGCAGCTGTCTGGCGTGGCTGAGATGGAAAAATGCTGCCTTGGCCATGGCTGTGATCTGAGCCTCCATAGTGAGGGAGGCATCAAAGATCACACCCAGACTCCTGATGGTGGCCGCAGGTGTTAATTGTACACCATCAAGAGCTGGATGCTGGCACTCCACCCCAAAGCCACCCCATCCTCATGGATGTGTCCCCCCCCACAACATCATCTGGATGTTTGTCTTGGCTGTGTGGTATTTTATCATGTAGATTTGTGCAGTTGTCATGCCAGTATTGCCACTAGCTCAAAAGTAAGGATTTCCACTTCTGACTAAGATACATTTTGGAGATCAGTCAGTTGAGAATATGGTGCTTTGACACCCCCATTTTTTGTTATAAAGCATATTTCTGTAACTATTTTTTTTTAGTGCAGCCTCAAAGACCTGAGTTTTGAAGATAAATTTTATCTTCTTCCTGGCAGAAATGCATGCAAATCAGGTTTAAAAGTAACCACATGCAAAGTCATATGTTATGAATGAAAAGATTTGTTGTGCTGTTTTTCTTTTCTTTCTCTGGACAAGTTTGTTTGACTCTTTTTGCATAGGGCTTCTATGATTTCCCCCCCCCCACTACCCTCCATTGACTTTTACTCACGCTGCCACACACAATCAGTCATATGGATAGCAACACCCCCACGTGTGTATTGGCTTTACGCACACCAGCCTAGCCTTTTGAACTGCTGTTATGGGAGTATTAAAAGTATATCCATGACAACTTCTGTCTACAGCCATTTATTCATGGCTGTTTCCTCTTGGTCACCCTGCAGACTACTTCGGAGCTTTGCTTTGATTATGCTTGCATATTCCAACGGTCAGCGGTCGCCCGCTCTCTCCACATGTTTCCATGCATTTTCCCCACATTTTCTGGATTTGTGTTTAGCCAGGATCCAAAAAACACGGGGGAAACTTGTGGAAACGTGCGGGGAGAGTGAGGTGACCTCTGATGGTCAGAAAATGCAAGCATAATCAAAGTGAAGCCCCAAAGTAGTAGGTAAGGTGACCAAGAGGGAACAGCCATGCATAAGTGGCCTGTGAGAACATAAGCCCTCCTGTATCAGGCAAAAGACCATCAGGCAAAAAGACCATTTCATTTCACACTGGCCAACCAAATGCCTCCAGAAAGCTAAAAGCAGGGAGAGAAGCAAAAATGTTTCCTTGTTATTGCACCCCTCAGCAGGTAGCATTCAGAGGCATACTTCCTCTGAACATGGAGGTTTCATCTTGCCCTCATGTGTAGTTGTTGCTGATAGACCAATCCTCCATGAATTTGTCTAGTCACTTTATATCACTGGCATCCACTAAGTTGCAGATGGTAGTATAGCTAAATCATCAGATCTCAGAAGCTAAGCAGGGTCAGCCCTGGTAAGTATTAGGATGGGCAATCTCCAAAGAATACAAGTGTCGTGATGTGCACACAGGCACTGGCAAACCACCTCCAAATGTCTCTTGCCTTGAAAACCCTAGGAGGTCACTATAAGTCAGCTGTGACTTGACTGCACTCAAAAAAAACCCCATGGCTGCTGAATGCAGAAAGGGTCGTTAGAGTAGGCCCTAAAAGACAACTGCTACCTCCCACACACACACCCCCATACATACCAGAGTCTACGTTAAAATTAAAGCATTCATTTCCTGCTACTCAGAATATTATACTTGCAGACTACAGACACTTTTCCTTTATTCTTGAGTTTTTCAACTAGCCCAATTATTAACTCTCTGTCTTCTAGCTAACAAAGAAAAACTTGGATGTGTTCTATTAGTCAAATAGTTCGAAGTAATATGGTAAAGAATCTGAATGATATTAAATGCATATAACACACATATGTAGTGTTCCCAATGGAAAACCTTCTGGTGGTTATAAATAATTTCCTTAGAAGTAGAGAATTTCCTGTTTCAAATGTATTAGAATGGTGAGATCAGGTGATCAGTTAGTTTAGCCAGAATAACAAACTATGGTTTGTTGCTGTATGAATGTGCCAGGAGATCCTTGGAATTGCATGCTCCTTTCTCCTCTCACCTGCCTTCCTCCCCTTGCAACCTGTTATTTCTAGGTTTGTGGCAAACTACGGTATCTTATGCTATTACATCTGGAAAGGCACGTTATGGTTTGCACTTGGCTTGCAAACAGAGGTTCTAAACTGGGAAGAAAGAGAGAAATGTGAACTTATAGATCCCCCTGCTTGTTAATAAAGGCAACACATGAGGATCTACCATTACCTTTGAATAAAGACTGTACAAAACTGTGCAGTTGTTACTGTCTTGTTTTGGAGAATCAGACCATCCTCCCCCCCCCCCCAAAATTGCAAGGATGTTGCTCTTTCCCAGTATTCAAATTGAAGGGGCCGTGGCTCAGTGGTAGAGCATCTGCTTGGCATGCAGAAGGTCCCAGGTTCAATCCCCGGCATCTCCAGTTAAAGGGACTAGGCAAGTAGGTGCTGTGAATAGACCTCTGCCTGAGACCCTGGAGAGCTGCTGCCGGTCTGAGTAGACAATACTGACTTTGATGGACCTTGATGGTCTGATTCGGTATAAGGTAGCTTCATGTGTGTTCATGTGAACCTTTGTGGCTGGTAATGTGTTATTTTCAATACAAATCCTTCTTTAGCAGGCACAGTCAGGCTAATGTGATGAAGGGTTTTAATACTGAAAGCCATTTACAACTTGGCATCCCCAGACCGGAGGATCTGTGACTCCCCCCTCCCCCACCATATGAGCTCATTCATCAATAAAGATCTAGGGATAGGTGCTTTTAGCACTATTGTCACTTCAACAAGGGGTGGGCGCAAGGCAATATTATTTTTATGTAGCTGCCCCACAGTCTGGAACTGCCTCCAAGAGGAGATTCAGAAAGCTTCACCTCCCCTACCCAAAGGGTGCAGGTTGTTTCCTTTTCAAGTGACTATCTTAATTTGAGACTGCGGAATTGATTTCTAGAATAGTACATGTAACTTTGTAGATAATTTTTTTAGTATTGTTATGGATTTTGATAAATTACTTTGAGCTTTAAAAGAGCAGTAAATGAGTTTTTAAAAATAAACAATAATCTATAGGTTATCTTTCAAGGACCAATATTGTTGCACCAGATATCTGCAAGTGAACATTTTTAGTGTGAAAAAGGGTGCTTTCAAGGATGCAAAAATTTTCCCTGAAGTTCTTTTTCAAGGCTGGTTCCAAGTTCTGGTGGTCTCTTAGCATGATGCTGTCAGATGGAACTTGGCCTTCCCAACCCAGCCCTGATGGAGAACGTTGGGCATAGCAGGCAAGTGTCATCATCACTGCTGTGCTAGCCTGCTGTTATCATTCTGCTGCTCACATACTGGCCAACAAACCAAGAAGAGAGACACTGTCCTTCAGTGTTACTCCTCTGAAGATGCCTGCCACAGCTGCTGGCGAAACGTCAGGAAAGAAAATACCAAGACCACGGTTACACAGCCCGGATAACCTACAAGAACCAATGAACCAAGAAGCATCTGCCCCTTCTACTCACCCAGTAAGGGAGAGGAGTAAGGCACAGTAAAGAGGGGGTGTGGCAGGAAGAGGAGGGGCTGCAGCAGCATACATGCCCACCAAGGAAGGAGGTTCCTACCTCTCCTGCCACAACTAGGAATGTTTCACCTATCCCAAGTAGCATAACCTTGCTGAATGCTGGAACTGTGTGGTTAGGTTCCGCCCCAAATCTCAGCAATCTAGTGCTATAATGCAGCTGCCCTGACAGCGGAGCGTTGTGGTTAGGAGAGCAGGAAGCTGCTTATTTTGTCTGATCCTGAGCAGTACAATTGCTGTTCAAGTTCTCACAACATTCCACAGCTCCCGAGTGTCATGTTATGTTTCGAGGCACCCTGCTCGTAGGTATTTTTGGAAACCAGAAAGGTGTTGTGGGTGAAATGTTGGAAGGAGACCTAGGTTCAATTTTCCCCCCTCTGGCTTAAAGCTCATTGTGTGACCTGGGACCAGTTACGTTATCAATCAAATCTGCACAAGCTTCCACTAAACATATATACATACATATATACATGTTTAAAGCCATCATTGGAAACTGGGTTGCTACCCTCCAGGTAGGGCCCAGAGTTCTCCTGGATTTACAAGTTACTTTCAGACTGCAGAGAGCAGCTACCCTGGATAAAATGGCAGCTTTGGGGGATAGGTTTGGTTGCATCACGTCCCAGCTGAGCTCCCTCCCCAAATTTTGCCTTCTCAAGCACCGCTCCACATCTCCAGGAACTTCCCAACCCAGAGGATCCCTACTTGAGTTCGATATGGCCACTGCTGGCTTTTACTGACCACACAGTTCTGAAAATGTAGGGCCCTTAAGTTTTTGGCAGCAGGAACAATGATTTGTGCTGATTCCCTCCTCTGGCTGCAGCCCACTGAGCCCCCTCCCCATATTAGTAGAGGTAAATATATCCTTAGAAATGGCATGTGGGGCCAAAGGTCCAGTCTGCAGTGAGAGGGAGAAACTGGTGGAAATCACCCCTTTGCTCAAAATGTAAGTGCTTTTAAGTTTTAATAATGCATTTCAAATACAGGTTGCTATTTTGTTTGGTACATTATATACTAAGTTGCAAATGTGCTGCTTTCATAATGCTTGCTAATGAAGATGAGGTAAAAAGAAACCCCTAACAAGCTTCTATTAATCTGTCCAAAAATGGTTCCTCTTGCAGATGCCTTGAAGCACTGTTTCAACGCTTTTATTAATAAATATATTACAGCACTGTATTGTGAAGATAAGTAAAAGAACTACGAGCATAAGTAAATCATGAGGTAATTCGGTTTCTTCCTCCTGGTAGAATGGGATTCGTTCATGTCTGGGTTTAACACATTTCTTTATTCGTTAGATCCCCTTGTTACAGCCCATAAAATTAGTCTTTGTCTTCATGCCAAACCGCTATGGGTGACCTTTTCCTGCCATGGTCAAATGCTAGTCTTATTGCAACAATTGTGTAGTACATGGATAAAGTTGGCACAAGCTTAAACAGTTCCAGAAATAATACTACGGCTGCAAGCCAGCTCCATTAAAAGCAATGGGAGTTCTGCTTTTACCTCCAGTAGGAACATGACTGCCCCCTAAAAATGCCAAAGCTTCCTTAAGGACCCAGCAGACTGCTGTCTCATTTTGTTAACCAAATTAGAGATTTCCAGGGAGATCCCTTGTTCAGGACATTCTGCTGGGTCAGTACTAGTTCCATGTCATGTTTGCAATATAATTCAGCACCACACCGAACAGCAGTTTGCCCCAGTGGGGGAAAAATACAGGCAGCCACATACATTTCCATGAGGTTGCTATGTTAGTCCACTGTAGCAAATCAAAAGGAATTTTGTGGCACCTTATTGGCTGTTACCGCACTTGTATTCCCAGCAATGTATTAAGAGTTTGAAAATGTTATAAAAAATACTGTTCGCACTTTCTATGTATTCCCACCGATGTATTAAGAGTTTGAAAACATTTTGAAAAATACTGTTCGCACTTTGTTTGGCCCCTTTAGCTATGAAGACGTCTTGCAACCATTTATAAGCCGTGCTATCCAAAAACCCTTTTAAAGCCATGTTTTTTACAACATTTTCAAACTCTTAATACATCGCTGGGAATACAAAGTGTGGTAATCCCCAAAGACTAACCGGCTTACTACAGAATAAGATTCTGTAGTAAATTTAATCAGGTACATGAAGTGAAAGTGTCATCTTTGTTTAAGCAGTGGATTAGTAGAATTAGAAATGATAAATCAAATCCAGTTATTTCAGACTAAATTTTGTTTTTCTGTAGAACATTTTAGCTTGCCTTTCTCCAGTCACAGAATCTAGGCAAATTGTGGTGATGATTGATCCTTGCAACCTTAGTAACCTTTGTTCAGAACATGCTCAGGAAGGCTATTCCACAACGTGGGGTTGACTGCAAAAAACTCCTGTGAATGGGTAGTATCTGCTCTAACCCAGCCTGCAGGTGGGGAAGGGTAAGTAATCTGTGGTTAGCAGAGCCTCACTGTGAAGTCCCTTTGTTGAAGGATCATGACTTTTAGGTCAGCAATAGAATGCCATGGTAGAATGAAACGTTCCTCAACCGGTTTCTTAATGTTGCAATTTTTATGTTAAATTTGTGTTCGTTCATTCTTTTGCATAAAGACTGACCTGTTTGTCCTGTGCAAGGAGCAGAAGGGTATTGTTGACAGATGATTGGTGGAGGAACGGGTGAACAAGCCCTGATGGTATGGCTGATAGTGCTGCAGGGGACAGAGTAGCCATCTCGGTTTGGGTGAGGCAGAAGCTTCGCTTTTTATATTTGATAGAACGGCGTCTAGACCATGCAAGCATATTCTGTGGTAAATCTGTTAGTCTATAAAGTGCCATAAAGCTTTGTGTTGTTTAGGTATCCATATTGTACCTGAATAAAAATAACCCTGCAATTAGAATTACTGGATTTTTTAAAATGCTACTATGTTTGTTATAAAGTTGCGATATATAAGTGCAGGCGTGCTGGATCAGGCCATCTGTGTGTGTAGTGCAGTCAAGTCACAGCTGACTTAGTGACCCCTGGTGGGGTTTTCAAGGCAAGTGGTTAAGGAGAGGTGGTTTGCCATTGCCTTCCTCTGCAGACTCTTCCTTGGAGGTCTCCCTTCCAAGTACTGACCCAGTTTAGCCTCCGAGATCAGACGAGATTGGGCTACCCTATACCATTCCACATCCCACCAGACCATCTAATCCCACATTTTTGTTTCCAACAGTGGCTAGTTGGATGCCACAGGGAAACCCACAAGTTTGGGAAGCCTGTTCACAACAGCCCTCGCCTGCCGACGGCTCCCCAGCATCTGACAATCACATTCTGCCTCTGAACCCAGAGGCTCCATTTGGCTATCAAAGTGAATCGGTATCAAAGCCTATCTACTGGGAATATGTCCAACCCTCTTTTCAATTCATTGTAATCCTGTGGTCACTGGCATCTCTCATGACACTTCCCCAAGTTACCTACTTATGCTTTTGTTCCATTACTGCTTTGCTATCAATTGCTGTGATTTGCATTAAGAGCCCCATGGAATTGAATAGATGGTAATAAATAATGTTTCCAATTTATTATATGTTTTCATTTAAATTCCAGGCTATTCTCCGATTTATCAAGGTAATTAAAAACTTGGAAGGAATAGCTATAAAAATGATCTTAATCCTAGTTCACCAGACCATTACTATAATTTGAAATAGAGGAAGGATCCAAGCTCTTTTCCCTATGGGTTTTGTTCATTGGTTCAGGACCCCCAATACTGCTTCAGTTTATACCCTGATTTCTGCATACATTTTTCTGCCTTCAGCTTTCACATCATTTTTTTTGTTTCCCCCCTGGTTTTTTTCTTTCGAGACATCCCGAAGTTTACTAGGCAGATTTTCTTTATGGGGTGGTTTGCCATTGCCTTCCCCAGTCATCTACACTTTACCCCAGCAAGCTGGGTACTCATTTTACCGACCTTGGAGGAATGGAAGGCTGAGTCAACCTTGAGCCGGCTACCTGAAACTGACTTCTGTTGGGATCAAACTCAGGTTGTGAGCAGTACTTTGACTGCAGTACTGCAGCATGCCACTCTATGCCATGGAACTTGCTCCCAGAGATATGCCTTTTCCCCTCATATCTCTGCAAGGGAAAGAGCTAGAGACTTCAGAGTCTGAGAATTCAGAGAACCTGCTTAAACTATCATTACAACACTACCACAATATATCGATATTTTAGGGCATTTAAAATAAAATAAGAGGAGGAGCTCTGACACCACCAATGGTGACAGCCCCTCCCTTGAAAATCATTATTTAAGCCACGTGCAGAAGAAAATAAACTGACTCCCCAACTGTAAAAATACACAGGGAGGGCAGACATGAGGAAGAACCCTGCCCAAAATTATTCCAATGCTTGTGGATCGACTCCCAAGCAAATTAGGAATAACTTAAGCATGAAGAAAAGGTCCAAGAAAGCATCAGGAAGATTCTGAAATCTAAATGAAGGGAAAGAGAATATGTTCAAAAATTAGTAAAATTAATAAAAATTGACCATTGCATTCTACCAAAGGTGGCACAGTCCCCTAGGAAGTTACCCAGCAGGAGTGTCACATTGTTTATTCTAATAGGAAACTTGTTGAATCTGTTAGTCAAATTGCTCTTTAACTTGGGGAATCAGCAAGCAAGATGGCAAACTACAATATTTATATAGCGAGAGCAACCTTTGTGTACCAGAGCCGGTAACTGTGACCTTCAAATAAAGACAGAAGCAAAGGATTCCGAATTAAGAGAGTTTATGTTGTTTTCTTTCAAATCAGTGATGCATACACACATACAGAGAAGTCTAAGAAATTCAAAGAGAGTAGTACAAGCACAGATACCAACGTGGCAGGGATCGTTGATGGGGTGATATTTACCGTTCTTGAAAAGGTGTTGTCCAAGTTCACGTAGACTAAGATAGAAGAAATTAAGAGCAAAGGCGGGGGCAAGGGGTTCCCGTAGACTTGGCCAGCAAGGCAGGAGGGAGCGTGGTCAGGCTGCACAAAACCAAACCAACAGAGTAACGGCAAATATGCCAGGAAAGACCTAAGGTAACACTATGGGCTGGGGGCACCCCAGATATACTGTTTTTCTGGGGGCGGGGAGAGGGGATTTACCCCTCCTAGGATCCCAGGTGACAAGAGGATTAATCTGTGGCTGCCGGGGTGGGCTAGTGAGAATTTGGAAATCTATTCTGATTGCAATGGCTTTTGCAACCCAGGAGGAACCGGGAGATCTCTGCTGAAGTGATTAATGTTCTGGAACAATAGGCGCGATCTTTGCAAACGTCTGGGGATCGCTGCTCCATTGCTGGAGGAACGACTCCTCTCTGATATCAGGATCGCTGCTGATTGCCCATTAAGCTGATGATGTTGCAATGGGAGAGGGGGTGTTGGTACTGACTACGTGACTGTCTACTTTCCACGACATGGCTGGAACAGAGTCTGCACAGGAACATGGAGTCTCTCAGGTTCACTGTAGGTAGCCCTTGCTTCTGTTTCCTAGCTGCCGGCTGCATGGAGCTCGCAGGAGCGGCCATGTCAGTTTCAATGGAGCGCGCAGCGGCTGTCCAGTAGAGTTTGGAGCGCGCGCGCGCGCGGCTGGAACAGTAGTCGTGTGCATATCGGGTTGCCAGGTCCAGTCTGGGAATTTAGGCGGCCCGTATGCTTTCAGTCCTGTGTGCAATATAATGCTGCTTTGTAAAGTTTTAAAAATGGGGGGGGGGAATCCTTCCCCCAAACCCAAGCAAACACTGAGCATGCTCATTTTCTTGCAAAAGAAACTGAACATCAATGAAGGAGGGATGGAAGAAAAACAGAAGTGGGAAGGAAAGTGACTGGTTCAAAGTCCAGTTTACAGAGTCAGGTGATAACTCATTATGCATTGTACCATTTCTGTCTATAAGGTGTGTTCGCGTGCTTATATAAACAAAACCTTTTCTGCATATAGAAAAATACCATTCACAGCACACTTGCTTCACAGACCACAAATGCACCTGCATTAGCAATTCACACTGCTTGACTGAAATTTTTTCTACTATAACACATTCAGATGCTAGTAAAACCCTGACTATTTGGTAACTGCTTAATTAGCAGCATTCTAATGTTAAAAAGTGCTGCTACTAGTGCTCAGTCCTGGATATTATTTTGTATATTTGGTAAATGAGAACGTATAGGAATGATGCCTTGAAATATATATATATATATATATATATATATATATATATATATATATATATATATATATATATATATATATATATATGATCACTGTCCCATTGTAAAAGCATGAAAGTGGCAAGCTAGGACAGGTCCTTGTTAACTGTGTAAGGCAGTAATTGCTCTGAATTCATAAAATATGGAATGTATGCTTTCATGGAACATTGGAGAACTTCTAATTGTTACCCACAAAATCAGAAATAACCCATTAATAAAGCAAGTTGGGGGTGGTACTATTGCTGGTCAAATACCAAAGTATTGGGATGCTTTAAAGACTAACTAATTTACTGTGGCTTTCATAAGCCAGAGCCCACTTTATTGAATGAATCAGGTGCCTATGCCACAATACATTCATTAGCCTTTAGGTGTCAAACAGCTGGTATGGATAAAATACAGAAAATATTTGTTGGAATGAAACTTTTCAATAGTTCTGTCTAGGAAATAATAGCTTGTTGTTTTATTATAAAATTCTGTTCATTCTAGAAAGAATAAATATTGCTACCACTGCAAATGATCCTGGTTTGGTGATAGTTTTAATCTATGCTTCATGTTTTAACAGGCTGATAAGCAAATGAAATTTATCATTAACCATGCAATTCCAATGGGGGGACATTAGCTGCATAGGAGCCGGCATTACCTGTACGCCGGTGTCTGTGCCACTTGCACCATGCAAAGTGGCATGGATGCTAGCGCAGGGCAACTTACTCTGGCCCCCGGGAATGGCACAGCGACAAGGGCCTCGTGCGCCGATACTGCCACCCCGGCAGTGTTGTCCCTGCATAAGAGGCCACGTCAGCATCCATGGAGGAGTTTTGAGGGAATTTGATTTTCCCTGGCTTTTCCTCTTGTTTTTACCAGCTTGCTTTTACTCTCAGGAGGCGGCACAGCCGTGCCATTCCCAGCTGTCGGCTATTTACCCCCCCCCCCTTTGGATTGGGCTGCCATGCCAAATATTATGATGTTGCATGTGTAAATTGTGTAGATTGTTGGACTATGATCTGGGAGATCCAGGTTTGAATTCCCCACTCTGCCATGGAAGCTTGCTGGTTGGCCATGGGCTAATCACGCACTCTCAGCCAAACAACAACAGGGTTGTTGTGAAGATAAAATGGAGGAAAAGAGAATGATGTAAGCTACTTTGGGCCCCCATTGGGTAGAAAGGAAGAGTGTAAATGAATAAATAAGTAGAAATTACTGTTAAAGTTCCCAGGAATGTGTAGAGTGAAGGCTTAATTCCCCTGTTTTACGTGCCAAAGTCTCAATCTGATGCTGGCCACAACAGCAGAAGGTGGCCATCATGCTCACATTCCTCTCCTGCTTGTGAGTTCCTTGGAGGCATCTGAGTAACTGCTGTTGGGGAAAGAATGCTGGAGTAGATGAGCATTGGTTTGATCCAGCAAAGCTTCTTTTAAATATGCAATGGTAGACTTGAATGTATGAGGGAATGCTGGTTAAAATCTCACGTTTGGATCCTGTGCCTTGTTAAGTTCTGCTTTCACAGTGCTGTTCTCCATTATGGAGTTAATTCTTCTGGTGTTTGGAGCTACCAGTGTCTGTCAATGAGCCCAAAGTGCCCAGTACCAGGAAAATGTGCTTTGCAGCTGAGAAATGCCTCTGCAACAACTGTGTAAGCAGAAGCAAGACATAGTATCCAAGCCTCAAAATCCACAGGGGATGCAAGCAGATTTTTCAGTTACAGATGGTCAGGCTGGGTAGGGGTTACTCATTGTTTTCATTGTTTCTCCAGCGACTTTCAAAAGAAAGCCAAGTTATGCAAACTAAAAAATAAACAAATGGAGTTTGCTTAATAGTTTGTACAGACTGTAGAATTAAGTTTCTGGGGTGCAAAATCTGGCCACCTTTTGCAAAGGTTTTGCTTTGAATATGTATAATATATTCAGCTCAGGTCATACATGCTCTCATATTTCAGACTTTTGGTTCCCTGTGAAATGAATTGTTGGATCTTCATAGATTTTGACATTCTCTGCAAAACAATGGGAACCTTAAATATATTGTTTTAAATAACTAATAAAGTAATAAGGAAGTTGTAATAAAGAAATAAAAAAATATCTGTGCTAATGCTGTCTGTGTGGCATAGCTGATGTCATTGGTATCAGCCTTTTCTTAATATAGTATTTACTTTCGAAGCATACTTCTTATTATGCTTTGCAATAAGTTTAATAGTTATACTACATGTTTCAACAGGCTGGTAAGCAAAGGCAATCTGTCATTAAATGCCAAATATTTATTATTTAATAGGTGTGTGCACACACCGTAACCAGACACAATCAGTAAATAGAGTTCTATTAATCAGCAGAATATATAGCTAATGAATATTCAGGTGCTTTTGATAAACCATGATGTTCCTATATTTCAACTCTTCTTTAAAGCCTCTTCTTGAAACCAGGGGCAACTTTTAGGACAGATGATGTGGAACAGTCAGTTCTGTCTTATAGGCACATGAAAACACGTACACATATATTTTCGAACCACACAAGATGATTCCTCAAGTGCATCTTATAGTTGTAGTCAAGCCAGAGTTGATGGACACTTGATGCAGGAAAAGGTAGTCTACATTTTTTTTTTAAAAGGTACTTTTAAGTTCCCCATACAAACAAATACAATATACAGAGCAGGGTGGGTGTAGGGTTGCAGTGCTGGGATAATATGGCTTTCAAGAACAACCAAGGAGAACGTGATAATCTGAGAGACTTAAAATACTGTGAACTTGTGGGGGTAAAGGTCTTGTTTTGACATACCACTTAGACTTTGGTGAGCCTTAGACAATTTAAGAATCAGTGTTTTCTGATTCACTGCTGGATAATACACACTGACTTAATAGAACAGCCCTGTTGTTTGCAAACCACAGCTATTTACTAAGCGACTTCTGTTTAGTGAGGCTGCCGATCCTCTGTAGGTAACAAAGCACAGGAGGTGCTGCAAAAGCACAGGAGGCAAAGGGGTGGGGGAAGCAGAACACCTTCCAATACCAGCTAATTTGCATGGAAGTCAACTACCCACACAAGTATTCAGGGTGCCTTAGCTGAGATTATTTGGACTGCAGTAGGAATAAATTATAAAGTTAAACTATGCACCCTCTTTATTACGTTCAAGACCGATTAAATATGTGTAGTCATCATGGGTTTGGATGCAAAGTTAATTAATTTATTTCTTTTTCTGTAAAATGAGTATAGGACACACTATTTTGTGTCAGTTTGGTTGGTCCTAATAAAAAGTATTGTCTAAATTGTGTTCTTGTTTTTTCAGAGTTTCCTTTTCTCTGTTTGCTGATCAATATTTTTGGACTATCAGCACTTTACATCAGAGTTTGTCTCCTAGAATGTAATTTTTCAGTATCTTGTGATCTGTTTATACTTCATTAAAACAATAGTGGGACAACAGGGCCAAACGAACCAATCAGCCAGTATCCTCAAGCTGCTCTAGTTCTTGGGACTGTGTATCTGGCATTCCAGGTGTGTAGAATTTTAGGATGGCTTAGATTCTTTGGTTTTGTTTTATTCACTGAATGTGTTTTGCTGAGGTAAAGAGGCAAAATTTTCAATTTCCTAAAAGTGGAAAGTAATGGAGCTGCCAAGCCAGGTAATACCTGAAGGCAAGCCTGTTCATGTGAAGCCAACCGTTTAGTTCCTTCTTAATAGTCAAACTGAAACTACATGAGAGTGTATTTTGCATAAATCACTCAGCGTCTCAAACAATACCACGTGTCTCTTTGTTTAAAAAACACAACCGGCATCTCAAAAATCCTTATCTTATTTTTATTTCATGAAAATATGCCTATAGATGGTTGGCAGGGCAAAGCTCCAGAATGAATCAGATATGGGGGGTAAAAGCAGTTTAGGCCTCAAAAGTAATCTTTGGATCTCAATGATGAAATAAACAGTGGCATCATCAGCATATCCACTGCTTGAAGGTGATCTCTTGTCTAGTATTTTTCACTAGACTGCTGTTCGTGTCTCAGGTACCACCGTACTATTATTTGATGTGTGAAATGGGCCTGCTTCACATACTATCATCGTGGATTAGATGCTGTTGTGGCCCCCAATGAACATGGTTCTTCACTGTTCGGTTAGTCAGTACCCACATGTTTCAGCATAACTCCAGCTATGCCAAAAAAAATCCTTTCTGTTGTATATGTATGCTTCTGCCATGGTTAGAACTAGTCCATACCACATATTCAAGTGTGAATGAGGACATAATCGCATAGTTATGTTTAGGTACAACATATGCATTATGATTGAATCAATCTGGAGGGGGGGTCAGGATTGTGCCTGCTGACCCTACTCTTGAGCTCCAACTTCTATGCGTTCAGCAAATTATGTGCACATAGACTGTGTTCAGATTGATAAACAAGTGGAAATGGACATAAGAGATTAGAGGGCATGTACCTGAACCACCAGTGTCCTCTACAAATACATTCAGCCACAATGCATGTGTTTCCACAAAAGAATCTGTTGTGACTCAGATCCTGGAAGCTACAATTTAACTAAAGTAATATATGAATCAAGCATCAGTTGAAAGAATGAGTATCCTTTGTAAATGTCAATCCTCTCAATTTAAACATTAGTAATGGCACCACCATTGAGTCTGTCCAGAATTAAAACCTTCTTATATAAGGTCCCTGATTCAACCTGATTAAGAACAGTTGAAAAAGAACCAAAGGAAACTCAGGCAGTGACTGGATAGTTGTTTTTATAAGTATAGCTAGGGGAAATGTGATCTAGCATTGGAATTTTGTGACTATTTTCACCAGAGAGTTAACTCAAAGTTCTGATGAACCAAAAAAATTACATTTAGAGAAACTTTTGTAGATTGCTTAGTTGTATAGATTCTCAACAGTAACAAATGCTATAATTGTCATCATCCAAACCAGTTGCTTTCAGTTAAACAAGCTCAACAGTAACAAATGGTATAATAGTGTAATTGTCATCATCCAAACCAGTTGTTTCACCCATTTACTTTAAGTTAAACAAAGATAACATACATTTGGAAAATAGAAATCATTTAATCAGTGAGTAGGCTGGTGAATCAGCTGTTTTGTTTCACCTTGTAGATGTATCTCTTAATGCAAAAGACTTGTCAACCCATTGCAAAGGATTGAAGTGGTTAGTTATGTCAAAGACACCCAGAAGCACATTAGAGTCCTTTGGGAAGTGTCCATAAGCAAATACTTAGCAAATGTTGCCTGCTTCAGTTTCCATCTGAATAATTAAAAAGCCAAACTACACATCATGATGGCATGACTTGGGCCTGGAAAAACTTTTGGCTCATGTGTCCCCATCCTTTGTTCTTGCTACATCCCCCTGGATGTGGACAGTTAATGAAATATGTCTGGATCTGCAGCAACTCCTAGTTGCAGCAACCCCTAGTTACTATGTCCAAATCACAAGCTGAGGTTTGCTGTTTTTCTACAAACTAGGATTACAAACCTTGCTTCAGTTCTGGTTTGGATTCAGGAAAAGAGATTGTCATTTGTGATTTGTAACTTGTAACTACAACCCGTAGTTCGCTGTGAACCTTGAAATCTGTCATTAACTGACCAAGCAAAAGTCAAAGAGGAAGCGTGAGGAAGTGAGTATGTGAAATGCCCAGGTTCAATCTTGTAATGTCTGAAGAGCCACTGGGTCACATGTCCTTTTCCCAGAGCCATGGAGACCAGAATTTAAAGGGAAGGTCTGTGTGGAATGAGGGGCTCCTTATCCCTTTCCCCACCAGTAGTTCTTCCATTGAAACTAGCCCCTCCCAGCAGCTTTTTCTGTGTGGAAGAAAACATTCATAAAAGGGGGGGGATTTTCAGCAGAAAAGCCACAAGAAGACTGTTAAGAAAACTCAGCCACCCATATTAAAATTGTAGACTTTGTAGTTCCATTTTGAACTTTTACAAAATGGAGAAAAAAACTACTTAAAGTTCAGTATTACATTCAGTTTGGCCTTTGGAAGTTCAGCTTGGAAGTTCAGGAAAACCCCTGCTTGAGAATACCAAGAGTTGTTGTCAGTCAACCCAGTCAGGGCTGGCTCTATAATGGGGCAAGGTAAGGCACTTGGGGGGCAGTCTCTCTCTCTGATGTCCCCCTTTGCTGTTGCCTCCTTAACCCCTGCTGCTGACCAGAGCAGCTAACACTCCTTCCCTTCTTCCTCTCTCAGCAGTTTACATTTCCTTTTTAAGGGATTCAATTCAACTCTAACACCGTGAGTGAAACCAAGGGAGGGCTGTTCCGCTCCCAGTTAAACCTGTGAACAGGATTTTACTCCGTGTTGAAAAGACTTTTCCCTTACTGAATTTGCACAAGTGAACTGTGGGACCACGTTTGCATACTCATTTGTACATATTGTATATATTTTTGTGATTGTCTTGTTCAGTATCTTTTGAATTTTGTACTTGTATGTTTTGCATGCTCTAGTTAGTGAGGCATTCGTTTCATTCTTGCAATTTTATTATTAATACTCTGTATTTGACTAATAATTAGTGTGCTGTTGTTTTGATTGAGAACCTCCAGTTGGTGGCTGGAGACGTGGCAACCCTAGCCTCTCCCCCCGCTGGGAGATCTATGCGTGGTATGCCCCCCCCCCTGAGTAATGTTATAAATATGCAAATAGCCCTTGGCAGGAAAAAGGTTCCCCACCCCTGCTCTAGGAAGCCCACAAACAAGACGACTGCAGCAGCATTATCCCGCCTGTGTTCCACAGCTGAGAATACACGGTTTTCATTCAGTAGTCATCTTGTGCCTAATTAATCATGCCAACAAGTGAGTGTTTTCTAAAGTTAACACACTTCCCTTTCATTTCTAGAACAAAAACATAAATCATGTTATTTACGGTAACTTACAAAGACAACTCTTCGAGCAGATTTCTAACAAGCACTGCACTCAACTCTCTCTTCTCTATCTAACCAGAGATCAAAATTTGAGATTAATACCTTACACTTTTTGATTGGTTGGCAAGTGTGCCAATGAGAGAAAGAGTTAAGACAGCCTGTCATTGTGAGGAAGGCACAGGGAAAGTCATTCGAAACATCTGTGATTGACCACCTAGTTGACTGTGACAGGGAGATCCTTTTGCCACCCTTAACATTTAACTAGAAAGGTTTGCTGAGGATCGCAGGTACAGGGAATTCCATACTTCATATATCATTAAACAGTTTTTGTCAAGGTGGAAGGAGGGTGTGCTTTTGGCCTTTAGATAAAATGGGGTTGGATCAGCTTGGCTATCTTAATACGGTAACTGATGAAGTGTAGAGTTTCCTCCACTACAAAAGTCATTGAAGTAATGTCAGGATATATATCTCACAATAAAGTTTACTTCAAAGATTGTTATGTTGCTGCTGGTTTTCTGTCCACATTATCAGTTTTTGTGTGTGTCCCTGTGTACTGTGTTATAACACACATCCTGGCAGCTGAATCGTGGCATTCTCTAGGCTCACAATGTATTTTAGGCGCAGAACTGCTGTTGGGATGTCTCAGATCCTGGCTAGGAGGTTTTGTGACTGGTTGTTTGAGTTGCAACAGCCTGCAGTGAGTAAAGAGAGCCCTGTAAAACTGTGTCTCCTGGATAAGGACTATTGAAACAATTATGTCCAAGGAAAAACAGTTATTGGAAAGAGTGCCAAAATGCCTCCAGAATGCAAGGATGGCTGGAGTGTACTAGAACTTTTAGGTTGTCACTGCTGCTGCCTTTCTTTCTGATGGTAGGCTGCTCAACAGCATACAACTAACTGTTCTTTTCATTTATAGATGACAAGGAAGCCAGAACCTTTGCTTTACAATGTTTTACTTTTTGTTTCCATCACAACCCACCACATGTATGTGGTGAAATGGGCTCTAGGCCTCAAGAACGCATACTAGTACAAAGGCTTGTTAGTATTTAAGATCTATTTTTTAACATTCTGCTACATTTCTGTGTTCACCTTGCCAAATTTCTGGGTTTTTAGCTTTTTATATCAACTGTTGCAAAGGTGTAATTTTTAAAAATCTGTTTCAACTTGTCTTGCATTTTTTCCAAGACAGAGTTGCTTGTCAGTTTCAGGTATGTTGACATCTAGCAGAATAATACAGTGTAGTTTGGGAAATTGGTAGAATTTACATAGAACAACTTTAAGACAGAAACCAAGAGTAGTTGATTTCAATGGAACTTGCTTCCAAATGTGCTTCTGGGAGTATTATAAGGATGCAGTTCTAGAAATGCTTTGTTGTAACATATTGCATTTGTACAATATTTACTTTAGTGAAGGACAGTGCCATGTTCGATTTGGTCATAAGTATCCATGCCGAAAGCATTTGAAAATATTCCTAGATGCCACTGGAAAATATTTTGCTTTCATCATTTAAAAAATGGTTTAACCACATTCAAAAATATGCAGAGATGAGAAATGTATAGCCTATAATGTCTGCCAGTGCCAAATAAGTCCTAAACTGTGGACTTCACCTGAATTATACCAAGGGCCCACCTTTAACCTGATGTACACTAAACCTTTAAAAAGCATGCATGATTTTTTACAATATATTTGAATCCTTTTCTCTGTCCCCTTTGTTCTAAGGTCTCTTTCTGTATTTTTCTTTTTCTCTGTCTTAATTGCTCTTCTTCCCTTTTAGACCAGGGTATGACCTGCCAGTTGAGCAACAACCTGTTTTTGTGGCCCTTGTCTTTTATCCTCATGTCTTTTCGCATTCTGCCTTCCAGAAAAAGGGTTGTGGTAATCCATGTGGTTGTATTTTTAACATGGTTTGCAGGAAACTCATGTCTTGAGTTAGGATTAGGGAACGTCAGCCATACTGATGAAAGGGCAAAATGTGATTTTTAAAAATGCATAAGGATCTTACTATTATTTTTAAAAGAAGCACCATTGTGAAATATGCTTTTGGAACAGAGAAGCAGAGCAAGAAAAAGATGTCTAAACCTTTTTCTTGTCTACAGCTTTCCCCTCATCCAACCAACTTTTCACCCTCATGTCTGCCAAGGGAGAATATTTTGGGCGTGGATTACATTATGACTGAGGTTGTGATGGCAGACTAAAAATGAATCAAATAAAAATGTTATGTAAACACAAAAGTTTGATTCTAATTCAACAGCAGCTAAAGAAATGGATTGGGGATTCAAATGCAATGCAATCCATATGTAGTGATAGAACTGCAGCGTAGCAAGTGCATTCATGCGAATGCCTAGTACAATGAATATGCAAGCAAATGAACCTGATCTCTATTTCTCCTTGGATTCCTAGAATTTTGAGATAAGTTGAATGTGATGTGTCGAAAAGTACAGGGTGACCACATCTATTACGTTTACATTTTATAGAGCTTGGCCCAGACTATGCAAATGTGGTTATCTATTGGTACTTCTAGTGCTCTTTCCCATTGCATTTGGCTTAACTGATACTTAAATGACCTCCCTCCCTCAACTGGTATATGAACACTTACAAAAATATTAAGAGTAGTGGAATAATCCCAACAATAGCCCTTTAATCATGCTGTAAAATAGAAAATCTGAGAAACTTTCTCAGCTTGTCCGATGATACAGAAGATACAAACTTCAAACTGGTTAATCTGTGTAATTTCTGACAAAAAAAAATCTCTGTGGATATGTTTCAATCCAGTATTTTACTAGTAAAACACAGTTTTCAAGATCCTTCATCTCATATATTGTATCACAGTATATTTTGCATCTCCCTTTCCCTTTCTGTATAAATCTGATAAAAAAAATTTGGTGGCAGTTTCTGTTTGTAAAGTGTACACTCTGCATGGAGATAAATAAGCATTGGGTGAACTCTTCAGGTTCACAGGAACCCGTAAAGTATTTGTTTTTCTTCATAATATTTGCTTCTGTTGTAAAAATTGTGAGTAAAATCTTGACTGTTTGCACTGGATAAATGTAAAACAAAAGAAATGACTGAACAAACACGACTGTTATACTGAAAAGTCAATAAGATTTTTAAGGATAAAATATTTTACCTTTTTACCTACATCCGTTCCTGTTACTTAATGTTGGCTTGGATTCCATGGTAAATCTTTATTAAAATAAGGTAATAGGGGTGTGCACCATTTTCCCCCCGGATTCAGGTTTAATAGACCCAGGTTTTTTTCGAAATATCCAAAAACTCTTCCTCCCCTCCCTCTCATGATCTGCCTAAGGTCACAGAATCAGCATTTTTGTCAGATAGCCATCTAGCCTCTGCTTAAAAACCTCCAAAGAAGGAAAGCCCACCACCTCCTGAGGAAGCCTGTTCCACTGAGGAACTGCTCTAACTCTCAGGAAGTTCTTCCTAATGTTTAGCTAAAAACTCTTTTTTTTTAATAAATATTTTTTTATTGATTTTAATTTATAAAATGATTACGGGGGGGAAAGGGTGGGGAAATATACATGTAAATAAGTACATTGATATTATACATTTTTAATATATCTAATACAACCACCTTATAAGGTAAAAAAAATGAAGAAAGGAAAAATAGTATTATCTGCATGTCATTATATTGATAACTATCATTCGCTGCCCCTGTTTGTAACATCTTCCATGTTTTTATCCTACTGGTATTTGGTTCGATTGCGTCTTTTGTCTTGTGTTTTTCATGAATTTGTAAAAAGGTCTCCATCTCTCGTGGTTTCGTTCTCGTGTGATATCGTTCATACAGTCCATTAAGTGTGCCATAGTAATGTATTCTAGGGACTTATCTAACCATGCTTGACATTTTGGGATCTTATTCGTTCTCCAGAGTGATGCCAAGGCTACCCTTGCTGCTGTTACAAGATATTTTGCTACAATTTGTTGGTCTTCATTCATGGAATTTGGTGCTTTATTCAGGAGAAAATATTTAGGATCATATTGTATATTCTGCTCCATAATGTCTTCAAGGTTCTTATGAATCTTTTCCCAATATTTCTGCACGCCCTCACATGTCCACCAACAGTGGAAGAAAGTGCCTCTGGTTTTATGACATTTCCAGCATAATCCCGAAGCTTTACTGTTCATATTCTGAATGTCACTGGGTGTTATATACCATCTATGCAGCATCTTCAGACAGTTTTCGTGAATACTTTGGGATAGAGTGAACTTAAAGTTTTTCTGAAGTATTTGTTCCCATTCGTCTATTGTTATTGATAGCTAAAAACTCTTTTGATTTAATTTCAACCCACTGGTACTGGTCCGACCTTCTGGGGCAACAGAAAACAATTCTCCACCATCCTCTATATGACAGCCCTTCAAGTACTTGAAGATGGTTATCATATCACCTCTCAGTCATCTCCTCTCCAGGCTAAACAACCTTTCATCATATGACTTGGTCTTTAAACTCCTAACCATCTTCGTTGCTGTCCTCTGGACATGTTCCAGCTTGTCTACATCCTTCTTAAATTTTGATGCCCAAAACTGAACATAATACTCAAGCGCTCTTTGGGTGCGATCCGTCAACCAGTTACAGACCCACCTAACAGTAATAGGATCCAAGCCACATTTTACCAACTTGTCAACAAGAATATTATGTGGTACCTTATCAAAAGCCTTACTGAAATCAAGATAATGTCTACAGCATTCTGCTGATCCAGCAAGGTAGTAACTTTCTCAAAAAAGGAGGTAAGGTTAGTCTGACATGACTTGTTCTTGAGAAACCTGTGCTGACTGTTAGTAATCACAGCCATCCTTTCTAAATGCTTAAGGACTGACTGATGATTTGTTCTGAAACTTTTCCAGGTACTGACATCAAGCTGACATGTTGGTAGTTATCCAGATTCTCCTTTTCTTCCTCCTTCTTGAAGATGGGGCCAACATTTGTCCGCCTCCAATCTTCTGGCACCTCACCTGTTCTCCAAGAAGTCTCAAAAATAATGGACAGAGGCTCAGAAATTACATCTACGAGTTCTTTTAGTACCCTTGGATGCAATTCATCTGGCCCTGAGAACTTAGTTTCATTTAAAGAAACTAGGTGTTTATATACTACCCCTATGCCGATCCTTGGCTGCAACTCCTTTCCCTCATCATGTATTCTGTTTTTGCCATGTTGAGCATTGTTCTGGGCTTCCAATCCACTCACCATGGGCTTCCACTCGGGTGTGAGCCTGTTCTTGGTTTCCTTACCACCTGAGGGCAGCAGCTGGGTGACAGCTGCCAAGCTGGGCATGCAGCTGGATGGCCTAACCATCAAGACCCCTTACGGTGGTCCCCAGACCAAGGGAGGCAGGCACACAGGCTCAGGCCCCCCCATGTCATCCAGTCCAATGTCCAAACCACCATGGGAGATGTCTATGTACCAGTGCCCAAAGGATGGGCATTAAGAGGAAGAGCTTGCACTTCTAATGCAGTCAGAGGGATATGATTTAGTAGGCATTACAGAAACTTGGTCGGACAATTCTCATGACTAGCATGTAGTAGTGGATGGATACGAGTTGTTCAAGAAGAACCGAAAAGGTTGAAGAGGTAGCTGAGTGGTGCTATATGTGAGGACAGGGATTGCTTGTCAAGAAATACTAGAGGAGGAGGGTGACAGCCCAGTGGGGAGTATCTGGGTGATGATAAGGGAGCGAAGGACAAACAGTATTGTGGTTGGAGTCTGCTAGAGACCTTCTGACCAGGGTGAGGAGGTTGAGGCTGCCCTCCTTGAGCAGCTTGACAGGGTACCCAAACAACAAGAGCTGGTAGTTATGGGTGATTTGTGCTGGGAGACAAACTATGCAAAGTAACCACAGTCATGCAAGATCCTCACCTTCCTGGCTGACAATTTCCTTCATCAAATGGTGGAGGTTGCTACAAGTGGTTCAGCCATACTTGACTTAATATTGACCAACAGGCAAGAGATGGTAGATGAGGTGAAGGTAGTGGGTACTTTAGGGGAAAGTGTCCGTGTCCTCCTAGAATTCCTTTTGCTTTTAGAGACCAAGGAAGTTCGTAGCCACAAGTGTCTGTTAGATTTTGGTAGGGCAGATTTTAATAAATTCAGAGGCATGATGAGAATCATTCCATGGGCAAGACTGCTGGAAGGGAAAGGAGCAAGTGAAGGGTGTGGGCTTTCCTAAAACAAGACCTCTTTTGCAAGCTCAAGTCCTCACTATTCCAACAAGAAGGAAACATGGTAGAGGATCCAAGAAGCCAATGTTGAACAGAGAACATCATGAGCTAAGGGAGAAAAAAGAAACATTCAAGAAATGGAGGCAAGGACTTACCTCTAAAGAAGAGTATCTGAGGGTTGCTAGTCACTGTAGGTCAGCCATCAGAGGCCAAAGCTCACAGTGAGCTGATGCTGGCCAGGGAAGCTTGCTACAACAACAACAAAAAACGCTTTTTCAGATATGTGAGGAGCAAACACAAGGGAAAAGAGACTGAGGGCCTACAGGTGAAAATGGAGTAACTCTGACAGAGGACAGAAAGAAAGCAGAAAGGCTCAATGCCTATTTTGCTTCTGTTTTTCCCCTGAAAAGACAATGGGCTTATCTAGAGATGACAGTAGGCAAGGCATAAAATTACAAATATATAAATTTTAATTAGGTGCACATATAGATTAAAAGCATAAAACGCCTAGTACAGACAAAAATTTACACATGCAATAAATACAAACATGAACAACTGCGATGTACATTCTTTCATTGACCAATATGAGATCCAAAAAGGACCAGACACGTTTCGGCCTGGAAAGGCCTTCCTCAGTGGTCAGTATAAAATTATAACTTATCAAACATCCTAATAATATAATCATATCATAATGGGCAGTAAGAAATATCTAAAAGCCCTTCTAGTACAGTGAAGCTCCCTGTAAATTTCTTTACTTCTTATATGTTAAAACCTGGCTTCACTATCTCACCTTCTGTTGTATGCCGGGTTCTTAAGGATGTGGATACATCAAGCAGTGTATTAGGTGAGTTTTAATATATGTGGCTTTCACTTGTACTGTGTGAAAGCATTGTATTGTGGTCTGGTTTTGTGTGTGTGTGTTTTTTACATAACTAGATATATCAGTGTTATTCAGGTGATGACTTTAAACACTTTTAAATTCGTTAGTCTAATTGTGTGGTATGAATTGGGTGTGGTTTATCAAATACCATAAATGTTTATTTTGCAATCTTTTGGAGCTTTTCCTAAAAAGCAAGAGAGAACAAGCTACAATTGTTATTTGTGTGTGATTAGGACCTTAAAATGATATACAAAAACTCATTCATTCTAAATACCTTGACCTGTCATAAATTTCACTTCCTACTGTTTTCACTTCCTTGACTTATATTTGTTAAATTTTATCCCACTCTTCCTTCATGGCGCTCAGGATAGAGTACATAATTTTCTCCCTGCTATATTTTGAGCTATCTAGGCTAGGAGACTAATGACTGGTGCAAAGTCACCCAGTAAATTTCACGGCAAGTGGCGATTTGAGCCCAGATTTCCCCCACTCCTAATCCAGCACCAACCAGAACACCACACAGGTAGTTGACCTGCTTTCATGCTAGATTAGTGACTTCTACTGTGTCTGTAAAGCACAGCTGAGAAAGTTGGTATTAAGCCATGCATTTCTTACAAAACCACAGTATAATTTGGTTTATCAGATTTACATTGTTCAGGAAAGCACTTTTTCTGGAAAAGCAAGCTGCTGTACCAAAATCATGACAAGCCTGTAGAGATCTTATGTGAGAAGCTTGCTCAGCATCGTTTTTGTTTTAAATTCTCTCCTTGTCTTGAATATTCTCATTGTTTTAGAGATCTTTTTTTCTGATTGCTTTCTTGTTTTGTCAGATACCTAGTAGAATAGTTTTTTAAGTAAATGGAAGATACAACATCAGAGACAAGAATCTGAGCTCTCATTCTACTTTCAAAAATATATTCGTAAGAATAGCCTTGAATGTGTAAGCGCATAACAAGGAAGCAAATAAGGGTACTTCGAGGGCAAAGCAATTAAATGCACTTTTACTTCCAGTGAGGATCATATGCCTAATTTGTGTATGCTGTCCTGATATAATGTAAGGGGGTAGCTTTGCTGCAGTCCAGATAGCTTTGATGCTGTGAGGAAACAGCAGCTTGCCACTTCTTTTAAAACGTCTACAAAGATGTATATTTCAGCACTGGATAGGGGGAGCATACAGTTTAAAATAATTGTTTTTTTAAAAGGAAGAACAAAAAGGAGCCTTGCAGCTGACAGCTTTATTGTAAAGCTGTCATATTGTAAAGCTTTATTGTAAAGCTGCCCAATTCATCCAATGCATGAAGTGACTAATTGGTGCACGTATTTATGTATATAATGAGATAGTATCTTTGGTTCTTGTAGGTTATCCGGGCTGTGTAACCGTGGTCTTGGAATTTTCTTTCCTGACGTTTCGCCAGCAACTGTGGCAGGCATCTTCAGAGTAGTAACACTGAAGGACAGTGTCTCTCAGTGTCAAGGGTGTAGAAAGAGTAATATATAGTCAGAAAGGGGTTGGGTTTGAGCTGAGTATTGTCCTGCAAAAGTATTGTCCTGTAAGTATCAAGATAATGTGCTAATGAGGATATGGTATGTTAATATGGAACCATTGTATCCTGAAGTGATCTGTTAATGTGTGTAATCCAAAACTAATCTGTATGGCTATTGTTGAATGTTGTCTTTGTCTGGAGGTTTTTCAGGGCAGGAAGCCAAGCCTTATTCATTCTTAAACTCTCCTCTTTTCTGTTAAAGTTGTGCTGATGTTTGTGAATTTCAATGGCTTCTCTGTGCAATCTGACAAAATAGTTGGTAGAACTGTCCAGTCTTTCAGTGTCTTGGAATAAGACCCTGTGTCCTGTTTGTGTCAGTCCATGTTCAGCCACTGCTGATTTCTCAGGTTGGCCAAGTCTGCAGTATCTTTCATGTTCTTTTATCCTTGTTTGTATGCTGCGTTTTGTGGTCCCGATGTAAACTTCTCCACAGCTGCAAGGTATACGATATACTCCTGCAGAGGTGAGGGGGTCTCTTTTGTCTTTTTTGTCTTTTGCTGACCGTGAAAGCCTTCGACAATATTTAGATAGTATCTTGTTTGGTGTGAGGGGGTTACTTTTAACCCAACAGATTGCCATTTTTTTGCCCTTTTGTGTGCGTGTATGCACATGGAAATTTCACCTCAGAAATCTGCTGAAATGGGTTCTAACCCACAAAATATTTGTTGGTTTTATTAGGTTTTAAAGTGCCACAAGATTGCCTTTTCTTTTTGTTGCAATAGACTAACATGACTACCTCACCAAAATTAAAAGAGAAGCAAAATCCATGTGGCAGTGATGTGGGAAGGTGTTAGTTTTGTGGGTTTTGTTGTCTTTTCATTCTTGTTAAAGAGCTATACAAGTACTTCAACTTTGGATTGGCACAATAGGAGAACATTATCCCTTTGTGGAAGATTTAAAAACTTACACATGCTGTGTGTGTGTATACAGTAAAGTGTGTAGAAGAGAGTCAAGTGTGCTGACCCTGTCCAGGATTGAGCATGCTTGCCCAGTATACATCACATATGCATGTTTACCACAACGTAATCAACAGCTGTAATGCATATGAACAGTACATGCAAAGGCTCTTCTCCCTGTGCGAGGAAAGCTCACAAATCCAGACCACCTGAACAGGATCTGTGTGCATAATGTTCATATGGATTGCAGCTCTGTGCCAACATTAGGCTGAAGGTGTCTACAGTGGAGTTCAACTTAGTTCTGCTCCCTCTCTACATTTCAGTGCCTCAATCATTTCTCTCCTTCCCACTCACACATATGACACAGGGCTTTAATGTTCACAATGATGGGATAGAATGGGGGTCACTCACCACTAGTAATGTTGCAGTAATGTTTGTAGCTGTGGAAACTATGAACAGGTATTGGAGGCAGTTTTGGAATGGATGAGGGCTAACAATCTGAAACATAATCCAAACAATATGAAGGTGCTACTGGTGAGGGGAGAAGAGCCCCGTGGCGCAGAGTGGTAAGCTGCAGTACTGCAGTCCAAGCTCTGCTCACGACCTGAGTTTGATCCCAACAGAAGTTGATTTCAGGTAGCCGGCTCAAGGTTGACTCAGCCTTCCATCCTTCTGAGGTTGGTAAAATGAGGACCCAGCTTGCTGGGGGTAAAGGGAAGATGACTGGGGAAGGCACTGGCAAACCACCCCATGAACAAAGTCTGCCTAGAAAACGTCGGGATGTGACGTCACCCCATGGGTCAGGAATGATCCGGTGCTAGCACAGGGGACCTTTACCTTACTGGTGAGGGGAAGGTCTGACCTGGGAAATGGGTTATCGCCTGTTCTGGATGAGGTTGCACTTCCCCTAAAGGAGCAGGTTTGTAGCTTGGGGCACTCCTGGACCCGGGCCTCCTGTTAGAAAAGGTTGCAGCAGTAGCCAGGGATGCTTTTCAGCAGCTTTGGCTGGTAAGCCAGCTGCAGCCCTTTCTAGCCAGAAAAGATCTTGCCACTGTGGTGCATGCCCCTGGTAACTACATTAGATTACTGCAATGCACTCTGCATGGGGCTGCCCTTGAAGACTGTCCAGAAGCTACAGCTGGTACAAAATGTTGCAGACAACTTGTTGACTAGAGTGGGTTGTAGGGACTATACAACTCCAGTCATGTTCCACCTATACTGGCTTCCAATTTGCTTCTGGGCTCAATTCAAAGTGCTGGTATTGACCTTTAAAGCTTTGTACGGCCTAGGACCAACATACCTTAACCATCTCCTTCTCCCATATGAACCTACCCATTCACTCCAGTCATCCTCAGAAGCCCTGCATCAGTTGCGCCTGCCAGCTGAGGCTAAGCAGCTGGGAACCCGAGAAAGGGCCTTCAATGTCATGGCACCAAAACTTTAGAAGTCCCTCCCCAGGGAGATTTGTCTGTTTCCCTCTATAGGTGTCTTTTGCCAGCAGGTGAAGACTTTTTTTGTTTTGTCTGGCATATCCTAATAACAGTTATTGATCCCTCTTCTAGTATTGTTTGTAAATGTGTTTTAAATTGAATTTTATAATTTTAACTATATTTTTAATTGTTAAAACGTTTTAATGTTTTTATGTTCAGCGCCCTGTGGACCCCAGTTGGGTGGAAAGGTGGCATAAAATATTTTAAATAAATAAATATTACTTATACTCTTATACATCACATTTTACACAACACTCAACAATCATATTTGAATTGCTGGTTAAGGAAAAGTTACTTTTGCCCAACCAGCACAGTACTTAGGAAAAATACTGTGACTTAAGTATAAGGAAAAGATGACAGCTCGAAACAGAATCACTGACTCCCAGCAAGCATAAAGGCATACACCAAACCGACTGTCTGGAATTGCCCTGATCTTTTTGTGGCAATTGCAGAGGATTGTTCATGAATTTTTATCCAGTCGTGCTTTGCAAATGGGTGGTGTGCCACCCAGTGGCCAAACTGTCCTCCAATAAACAATATGAGAGGAGAACCTGCTTGGTTCACTTCTTGTAAATACAAAGTGGGCACTTTTCTCCTTTGCCATTCTGCGTCTCAAATAGTTGAGATATCAGTGGAAGCTTCAGAAACAAAGATGTAAAGAATTGTAATCAAAGAAGAGGTCTGTATTGCAACCAAAAGCCGAGGAGGTCAGGAATGCTCCCACTATCCTAGCTTTCCACAAACTATGCAAAACTGAATTATTCAGGAGGCCTTTTCTGCACAGGTAATAGAGTTGAACTGTCAAAATGGTTCATAAACTTATTTGAATAAATGAATAGGGACTGTGGTCTATACTGCTATGTGTAGCTTACTGTAAGTAGGATCCTACTATGTAATTTGTTCACTGCTTAGTAATGCTATGCATTCTTTCTGGTGATTCCAGACTTCTACAATCCAAATTCACTGTTTTCTGACTGTCCCATTTTGTTGATTGCACTAGCGTACTTTGTGTAATTCTCCTTGCATCCCTGAGAGAAAGGTGGACTATAAATAATGTAAGTAAATAAATATTTAATTGATTGAGGAAATGTGACTTGTAATCAACAAAAACCTGTATTTTGAAGTTATATGATGCATCCTAGGCCAGAAATTTTAAGAGGATTTGTCTGAAACCTTATGCCCCTTGTTAAAATTTCAGACCAAATGAGGAAGATACTGCTAAAAAGCAGGCGCAACAACGCTGTTCCCGACGCTGGCGTAAAGAGGCGAACAAGGACAGGAAGCCACCGACTGGCGGCTCCCTGCCCCGGGAACACCCCCCCACTCCGGCACGGCAATTCTCCGCTGTGGCCTGCGCGGGGTGAGGCGCGGCTCCGCGGCGCTCGGGTGCCGGCAGAACTGCCCTCGCCACCAGCGTAAGTGCGTCCTGATGCGTAATTACACGCACTTATGCTGGCGGCGAGGTTATGCCCCCTCCTAAAAGGACTGCCCCCCCTCAGGAATGCTCGGAAAGTGATGTAAACATTATATTTACTTCCTACCTGCCAAATAAAATAATAGGAAAAGAAATAACCATTAGTGGTCTAATGCTTGGATTCAAACATATTTCCAATCTTGTGATATCATTTGATATTTGACATAAAGTGTATGTAACCAATATTTAGAATGAAATGTTAGAACACAGAAACCAACCTAGAAAGGTTTCTCCACAGCCTGCTGTTTACTTGAGGATACTTTCTTTATCTCCCAAGCCATTATGATCATGCAATAGTGGCAAAGTGCAAAGCACTAGCCGTCTGTCTGTCTGTACTGTGTCCCATGTACACATATACTGTCTGGGTGTTGGATGCAGCTTCCCCTCTTCTCCCAGTGCACCCACAGCCACGGTGTTGTTTTGTGTTCCTGGAAATGAAATCTGTGTTTGCTTGTGCATTCTTCTTGCTAGACTGGGGCACTTACAGAAAATTAACCTCTCTGGCATTTCCTTATATCAGCACGTCTGACTGAATTCCTCTGACATTAATGCACAAGAGCATAAGCTAAGGTCTGTTAGCTCAAGATAAACCATTTGCTCTTTAGGGCCTTAATTGTGAAATGGCACATTCCTGTTACACCCTAACCCCCCTATAAATTTAGTTATCCATTAGGAACGCTGCCTTCTGTTGTTATGTAATCCTGAGTCAATGCTGTAAGCACTTCTGTACTAGGATGTAAACAGAAGAGATGATGGGAGATCTGTAACCAAATTTTCCCAAGGGCTTTCCTTTTGGTGGGGAAAGGGTGGGATAGAATAAAATGAATCAAATAAATAAATATATGTGAATTAAAGTAGACCATGATTTGGATTGGGACCCACAGGGAAGGGGGAAGTAGTTTAACCATTTCACTGAAGCATGATTTTGCTAACTGAAACCATCACATGCCCCCAGCAATAATCTAGAGCTTAAAAAAAAAAAAGAAAAATCGAGCAACATGGATGCCAGTCTAGTTTTCTCCTTTAAAGGCATAATATCAGTGTGTGGGCCCAGATGACTCACAAAAGAAGGCATGGGTGGAAGATTTAAACTCTTTCCCCCATACCTGTGCAGCACTGAGTTCCCATGCAGGTTTAATTCATGGATCTCCTACCATCTTCTTAAGCTGATATTAATCAAATCTAGTTGGAACCCAGGTCTTAGGATCGGGCTCTCAGTTCATAAGTATGGCAGTTTTGAGACATGACACAGCAGCAAGAAGAACAATGTGTTTGTTTGTTATATTCTTATCCTGCTTTTTAGACAATTATCTTCCAAAGCAGTACACATCAGTAAAGAAAGCCCCCCCCCCATAGCCTTTCTGCACAAAATACAAGATGCATGAATTAAGGGGGAGTAGAGAGAAAAGGGCCCTGACCTGGATGGCCCAGGCTAGCCTGATCTCATCAGATCTCAGAAGCTAAGCAGGGTCAGCCCTGGTTAGTATTTGGATGGGAGACCACCAAGGAATACCAGGGTTGCTGTGCAGAG
Source organism: Euleptes europaea (assembly GCF_029931775.1). NCBI lineage: Eukaryota > Metazoa > Chordata > Lepidosauria > Squamata > Sphaerodactylidae > Euleptes > Euleptes europaea. The sequence goes on from NC_079321.1 coordinate 63,423,642, forward strand.
GAAGGCACTGGCAAACCACCTCTGTTAGTCTCTTGCCATGAAAACCCCAAAAGGGGTCGCCATAAGTCGGCTGCGACTTGACAGCACATTACACAGACACACACACACAAAGAGAGAGAGAGAGAGAGAAAAGGTAAGAGGGAGAGGGAGATCTGGTAATGTCAGAATGAAGTTAGAATTTATCTACAATTTGGTGAGTTTGATCTTCTGTCTTGCTTGGATGGAGGCGGTGCAGTAGTTCTGTACTCCTCTTGTGAGTGATGAAGATTGATGTGTCTTTCCTTTCATAGTTGAACTTGTCTCAAGAAGGGTGGCAGGCTGTCCCGCTCTCGGCTTCAGACTGTTTCCCCTTGTCTTTCTGTGTTGCATCTGGACCTTCTTGCAGCCGACCAGACTCATCCTCATTTGTTCCAGGTGCTGACACGGGGCTCCTTATCTTTTTCAGTAGAGTTCTTTTCTCTCACTTCCTCCATTGTGTCACTTCAACCATGCACGTAAACAGTACCTACCCTTATCTGGTTGCCTAGGTTACTGACAAGTTGTCACTTGTTATATGTTGTACATTGCAATATGATAATGATGAAGAGAAATTCTACACACAAGGTTTAAACTGGGCCTTAACCATGCCCAAGCCCCCATTCAGGAACAACAAAATGTTATTCTAAAGTACATTTTAAAAACATAGAGGCTGAGGAATCGTCTTCTGTATGATTCAGAAACTTCCATACCAGAATATTGTGAACACGGTCCATTTTTGAAAGTTTTCTTTTACAGACTCAAAATATTCTTACCGTGTAATCAATCCACTAGGTGGCAGAGTTCCCCCCAAACTTAAATCACGTTGCTATTTATACTTATGGTTCTGCTTCTCTGTCTTTTCACAAGACTGGAATTATTTTTGCGCAAATCCCCTTTTTGTTGCTTTTATATCTGCTGGTTTGTACCCCCCAATTGGCTGTTTCAGGACCATTTTCCCCCAGCCTGCATATTGTTCTTGCTGGCTACTTGAACTCAGATCATTCAGCTGGCATGATGACATCACAAATGTAACCAATCATATTTAGCTACATGGTGAAGCATTGCCCCTCATAAGAAGAGGCTTGCTGAATCAGGCCAGTGGTCCATCTCGTCCAGCATCCCTTTGTCACAGGGTAGCCAAGCAGTTTGTTCATTTACTTCATTTATAGTACGCCTTTCTCACTGAAACTCAAGGCTGATTAAAGCTGAAAACAGTACAGTAAGACCAATTACATTCACCTACTAAAATTAGAGAACATCTTTAAAAAAATGCAATATGATTCAGACAGTAAAATGAAAATTACAAGATTAGAGAACAATGCAGTGAAACATGGCACGCAATAAAACAGATTAATATAGCTGGAATACAAAATTAAAGAACAGTGCAACAACAACAAAAAGCACAGCGAAGACTGCCTTAAATTCCTCAAACTAATTAACTATAACTTTACTCGCTTTCTAAGAATGCCCTTTTGGATGGTTCCATTTTGCAGGTTCGGTGGGATGATAAAAATGTAGGCGCCTTGGTAATCACATCAGGCAGGTCATGACACCAGGTAGGAGCCCCACACTTGGGTACGGGCAGCTGTTGAATGTACCTGTTGGCAGGATGGCATATTCAGAAGGCTTTATTCCAATAAGCGGAGCTTTGCAGCAGAGTATTTTGGGAGATATGGTCCTACACTTAGGGCTTTGCAGGTGATAATCACTACCTTGAATTCAACCCAGAAACTCACTGGTAACCAAAGGAGCGATAGCAGAATAAGTGTAATATGCATAGCTCCTGTTATTAATTGAGGTATGGCATTTTGTTCCAGCCAGAGTTTCCAAGTGATCTTCAAGGGAAGACCCATGCAGAGGATATTACAATAATCTAACTGGAGGATCAGCAAAGAGGAATAGAGGCCAAGGCCTTTCACTGATGTTGCCTCCTGGCACTGATATTCAGAAGTTTATTGCCTCTGGCCATGGAGTGTTGTTGTTTTTAAGTAAATGTGGCTAATATCTTCCATGAATCTGTCTAATCCACTTTTAGCTATCTATATTTGTGGCCATTACTATGTCTACTGGGAAGGAATTCCATGGTTTAATGATTTGCTGAGTAAAATGATTAAATTTTATCCATCTTGAATCTACAGAAGTTGATATAAACTTCACTGGGTACCCCCGGGTTTCAATATTATGAGGCAGGGGAAAAAATTATCTCCTCAATATTATGAGGAAGGGAGAAAAAATTAGCCTCCCTCCCTCCCCCCACAATGGTGGTTGTGGAGGGAGCTGCACAATTAATATTTTTGCCTACCATGTTCTTCTGAAAAATAGCCAAGAAAGAGAGGAGTTTTTTGGGGTGGTGGTTAATATTCATGGCCCAGCAAGTTAGACTATAGCTGTTAGTTCCATAAATTCTAAATGTACTATACTTGCAGCTCAGTTAGCCCTGAATTATTGCACTGTTAACTTCAAACCACTCTACATTAGTTTTTTTTAATTCAGCTTCCCTAATAAATTGCTTTGTTGTCCAAAGGAAAAGCAACCTTCCAAAGACTGTCAGCAAAACTGCATGCCAAATGTCAACCAGAGGAGTCTTTACCCAGGATCTTCATTAAACTGGTTGATTAGGACTGGAAATGATGTCTGTTGATGTGTGATGACACATCTGCCTGAAATCCTGGATGGGACTTTCTTTATGTTTCCATAGCTGTCTCCATGGCAAATACTATGCAGTTTTCAGGAACTGCCAGGGTGTTGCCTAATGAACTGATGTCACATCCAGGATTCTGGGTAGATGTGATGAAATACTGTGGGATGACATTTCTGCTTATTGCCATGCTCTGAAAGCTCTGGGGATGCTGGTGGCAACCTGGGAAGGAGGGAAAGTGGAGGAGATTCAGCCAGGGGATGAGATTCCCCTATTTATTAAAATAGTAGATATGAACTAGCAGAGTCCGCTGGCTGCTACTGGAAGCAGTTACCTATGCTTTCGTTAAAAAGAAGCTTTTAGTTAACTTCCTAACTTTGAGAAACAAAGCGACCAAGAAGGTCTCTCTAAGAAGAGATTTCTGTAACGAGAGTATATCCATTGGAAAGAAGGCCTTCTTATGGCCACTAACCTGGCTTTTCTAAGGGTACAGACTTTTGCATAATTACTTGAGTGGAAAAGTTATTTTACTCAGTAGGTCTTACACACAAGTTAACATGTGTAGCTTTGGGCAGTACATACAGTTGCATTTAGGCATTGGTGGGCCCATTGCTTATTTTTGTTTTTAAGAGATTGCTATACTAATACTAAAAATTTCAATGCGCCACTCACTATAATCAGGACTCGTCTTGTTTTCCATGATTCCAATAGACAGCCGTCTACCCTCTCATGCCTAACCTCATATTTATGCTGTCCTATTTGTGTGTAGAAGCTAATTGGGATTTGGGGAGCCGTGTCCTACACATGGCAGTTTATGTCTAGCAGAAGAAGAATAAATAAGAAGATATATGCAAATGTAGAGAAGTAGCTTGTACTATTTCATATTCCATGAAAGAAACCACTCCTTATGGTGAAATGCAAAGCACAACTCTATACATAGGAAAAAAGGCAGTTGCTTATGCACTGAGCATTCTAGCCTGGAGACATACAGATTCTTGAGATGAAGCTGCAGAGAAGTCCCAGCTCGGTAGATCATCTGACCATTCCCAGTGGGACGGGGAGTGAGATTAAAAGGACTGGATGCAGCCTCTCTCTCAGGCTTTCAGGGGCAGCTCTGCCACTGCCTGAGAGTCACAGATTTCTGTGTTCATTCTCACTGAAGCAGGATCAGCTCTGCCACCTGAGAATAGGAACTGGCCATGCTCCTGCACAGGAGGGAACAGCAGGAGCCGGCTGGAAGTGATGGGTGGGAAGCTGATTGCCAATACAACCCCCCACCCCAATAAACACCCTTGAGGCAGATACCTCCCGCATCTCACTTAATTATAACTCTTGGTCCTGCAAGCTGTGGCATGTAGTGAGAGGTAGTAGAACTGCTGTTGCTTAGAGTGGAGGAGGGACATTATTACAGGCCTGACATTGGGCCCCTGATGTTTGTGGGCCTGGAGCAATTGTTGCTTTTTTCCATTGGGTAAAGCAGCCCTGTTTGCACATGATGAAATCCAGAGCAGAGCTTAATTTGAAAATCTGAGCAAAAGCACAAAGAGAGGTTATAGAAGATTAAGCACTCTTAAAATAGCCCAGGCATTTGGAGCTTTTAAATTTAAAACCAGCACCTTAGATTCTGGACACAGATAAACTGGTAACAGGTACAAATCAGTCAGCAGTACAAAGTTGTACTCTAAATTTCCAGTCCTGACCCATAATTTGCTCCATTTTGTACTAGCTGGAATTTCTGAACATTCTTTAGGATCTTCCCAAGTAGAACGCACTATAGTAATCTTGTCTGGAAATAATTCACAGTGGGTAGCCGTGTTAGTCTGTCTGCAGTAGTAGAAAAGAGCAAGAGTCCAGTAGCACCTTAAAAACTAACAAAAATATTTTCTGGCAGGGTATGAGTGAGCCACAGCTCACTTCTTCTTTGTTAGTCTTTAAGGTGCTAGTGGACTCTTGCTCTTGTCTGGAAAGGCATTCACGAGAGTGGCTGAGTCCTTGTCATTCAAAAAGGACACAACTGTCCAAATGCATTCCTTTCCCCAGATACCTCTTGTACATGGAAAGCAGTGCTGGGTAAAGAATTCCCAAGCTGTGAATATGAGGGCTGGGTGACTGTAATACAAATTCCACATTATAGACATATGGCAGACACAATGTGTGCCTGAAGTTCCATGCAGGGAATTCAGTTCCCAGGTATGCTTAGGTCTGATCTAGATTAGAATCATGGTTAGGGTTGCCAGCTCCGGGTTGGAATATGTGGAGATTTTGGGGGGTGGAGCCTAAGGAGATGGGTTGAGGAGGGGAGGGACTTCAATGTGGTATAATGCCATAGAGTCCACCTTCCAAAATGGCCATTTCCTCCAGGTGAACTGATCTCTGTTACCTGGAGATCAGATGTAGTAGTGGGAGATCTCCAGCCACCACCTGGAGGTTGTCAACCCTAACTATGGTGTGTGAGGAGAAGGGGCTCCAGTCTCCCCCTGCCACTTTTTCTCCATTTGAAACAGCCTCAGGTGGCTCCTCAGGACTGCTTCAGGTCAGGCAAATGAGGAGGGAGGAATGCTGAAGCCCCTTATCCTCATATGGCATAGCCCTGATCTCAAACAGTATAATGTGAATTGGTACTTGTAATAGTCAAGGAAGATATATTTTTAAAAGGCATACCCCAACATCTGGATCACCACAAATATTTCTGCCTTATCTGGACTGAATTTATCTGGACTCCTGTTCAAGAAATCTTTGTGTCTTGCCTGAATCGGAAGAAAAAGAAAAGTAGAACTGGGCGTAATTGATGATGTGATTCCAGACAGTCTCTCCAGATGATTTATATGCATGTTAAACAGCATTTCAAAATGTTGTTTATTCAAATGTTTATATCTTGCCCATCTCTGAAAATTCAAGACCACAACAAAAAAGCAATGTGGTGTACAAACATTAAAATCTACACTAAGCGTGTTTCAATTAAGGTACTAAATTCGCAAGGGCATATAAGACTTCTGATTAGAAAAGATTTTCACTCCCATAAGGAATCTGTAACTGAAATTCTTCTAACACAGTCCTTTTGTGCATGGGTTGTTTCCCTTGCGTTCACCCCCCCCCAACTTCTTTGGGGCTTAGTTTTCATTATGCACTTTTTTTCAGACCTACAGAACTCATTTTGCTGCCCCCCACATTTTCCCCAAGTTTTCAGGATGCTGTTTAACTGCAAAGTTAACACCTGCGTCGAGACCAGCTCTGTTGCTTCTCCTGTGCGTAGGTTTACATAGGTTTACTTCAGGTTTGTCTCCCCATGCTCACATTCTCACTCCTCCCACTTATCCTTCCCAACCCTCACCCAACCCTTCCCCTTGAAGCTGGAATACTATGAGGCTGCTTATTTGGGCAGTTTCGCAGTGAGTATTGTCAGTTTCAGACCTCAGGGATCGAACAGCCAGGCTGATTTGCTGCCCTCCCCTTATACGTATCATCTTTGGGCAGTTTCACAGTGAGTGTTTTCCATTTCAGACCTCGGGGATTGAGCAGAGCCAGGCGGATTTATCACCGGGCACTCCCCCCCCCCCATTTGGGCAATTTGAGTTAGAAGGCAACAAGATTTTCCCTCTCCTTGAAGTTGGGGTGGTGGTGGTGGTGGTGGAAACTTTTAGGGAGGATGAGTGGAGAATGAAAACACTCCCCACCCCGTTCCCCTATATCATCATGTTCCCATGTTTGCAGTGAATTGCATCCTTCCCACTTGCAATCGCCTGATAATTGCCCAAATTTGGGGTGGGGGGAACGCCGGGTCTTTCCCATGCATAAAAGGCCACAGGAAGGCTTTGTAAACCCTCCAGAAAGTTAACAACGCTAGTGTCACTGTGACTCCTTGCAAAGTGTTCTGTAATATCCATCCAAACAATCAAGAATGCAAGAGAATGAACAGTGGGATCACACAGATTCCTAAGAGAGCTCCATACATGGGCAGCAACTGGTTGTGTGATTAGTTTGTGTAGCTCATATAGGGAGATGCAGCCCTTAAGTTATGTAGATTCCAGGTCATGGAGGTGAGCACCAGAAACTTAAATTGAACCCTGAAGCAAACAGGCAGCCAGTGTAGGTATTTCAAAATATGTGTTAAAAGTGGTTTGCCCCAGATAAAAGATGAGCAGCCACATTCCGCACTAATTGAAGCTTACACTGTATTTTTAAGGGCAACCCCATTGAAAATGTGTTACAGCTGTCCAACCTAGGGGTTACTGTAGCATGGACCAACATGACTAGGTTACGTGAATTGAGATGGAGAGAGCACTTCTGAGGTCAATGTTACTGAAAGAAGGTGCTCATAGTAACTAGGGTTGCCAGCTCCAGGTTGGAAAATACATGGAGATTTGGGGGGTGGAGCCTCAGGAGAGCAGGGCTTGGGGAGGGACTTCAATGGGGCATAATGCCATAGAGTCCACCTTCTAAAGCGTCCATTTTCTCCAGGCGAACTAATCTCTGTCACCTGGAGATCAGTTGTAATAGCGGGCTATCTTCAGCTGCCGCCTGGAGGTTGGCAACTCTAATAGTAATGGTGCCAACCTGCTCTTCCCGTTTCCCTCAAAGGCTATGATCTCCTAATGACGATCCTACTTCATCTAAAATAGGCAGATCAAGCCCCATGCAAAGCATCATCCTTCCTAACCAGCAGAACCTCCATTGTGTCTGGATTTACCGGCAGCTTGCCCCCTTCCCTACTTGAGTACAACTTGACTATAGCTTCAGGTCACTGGTCTACAACAATAACAACAGAGACCTTAGAACTGTGTGACATACACTTACTGGTGACAGCTAATACCAATGCTCCTGATAATCTTACTAGGTGGCCTCATATAAATGTTGACGATATGAGAAAATGAACCCTTGAGGACTCCACTGGTTAGCTCCTACTGCAGCTTTCCATGAAATAATTCACATTTGGGAGACCAGGGATTTGCCAGTATCATCATCTAAGGCTCTCAACTATCTAATGTTAGCCTGGAGCATCTTCTCTTACGGAAGAAAATGGAGCTTTGAACCACAGTCAATGCATGAGTGAATGATAAAATAATCTCCCAATTCAGTGCTTCTTTGCCGGCACTGGAGCAGCAGCGTGCATGTGAAATTCTCTGTTATCAAGGGGAGCTTCTCTTCAACAGAGGGAACAGCGCCACAAGCACAGAGAGGCTCCATATATGCACTGAAGTGAATGAATGAGGAAGTTAATTCATGCAAGAATTCTATATGTACGTTGGCTTGAATGTGCTCTGGGCCAGCAGCATTGTTTCGTTCCTGTAGTCAGACCAGCATCTGCTCACAGGTGAAAGCTGTTCTGTTCCATTTGCTGCATGTACTTAATGATACAATTTCCCTGTTGAAACTTTAGAATACAAAACTAATAAAAAATATAAAGAAGACAGAAAGATGGTTGTCAAAGGAAAAGAAGCCAAAGCAGGAAATGATTGTGCTACAGTCTTGGAAGTTTTCAGATAAATATAAGTTATGCCAGGAACCAGCATGTACTGAAGACATGAAAATAAATGAAGTGTGCAGAACTATTCATATGGACAGAAGCGAAAGGCTCCTTGGCTAGCATAGGTCTGCAAGAGCACAATTTCAGATTTCAGTTGGTTGGGGGTGGTGGGTGGTGGGAATTAGCATGTTTTGAATACCAGTTTTCAATACACTCAGTGTTAAAGTGTGTTAAAGTAGCATATTTTAAAAGTATTTGCTGTGTGGTTTTGAAACCTGTATGTCATAATAACCTGAGATACAGATAGTCTTACTAAAATATGGAGTAACTACCCTCTCATTAAATGGTACTCTGAGCTGTTGTTTGAGCTGTGTCCCAGACTAAATTATTAATAACTTCGCAGCTATAGGGCATATGCAAGTAATTCAGCAGAAACTCGAAAACATCTTTCAGAATTGGCCAGATTTCAGCTTTAGTGACACAGCTGTGACTTGAGAGCAAAAGGGAACTACAAGAACCATAAACAAGAACTAAAACAAAAAATTCAGATAACTGAAAGAAAACAGCTGCTGATTCAGTTACAATGCTTTTTGGAAGTTGTTCGTCTCCTGCACGCTCATTTGCATCTTCCTTTGGTCTCTTACCAATATAATATTTATAAGACCAGAAAATTCCCGCAGGTTAATGCAGTTTTTCTGTCTGTCTAATTATTGGCATACAATTACTCTCTAATTACATCTATGTATTTATTTAAAATATTTCTAACACGTCTTTCCCTACAAACTTTGCGTAATGTGGTTGATAGTATACTATTAAACCTCTCCACATGATAAATAGGTAACACAACTTTAACACCATCTACATCATTAAAATATCCGCAAATTGCCATATAAAGACATCAAAATGAAAACCAGCAGAAAACTCTTTAAAACAGAATGGTTTTAACAGGTCTCCTAAAAAACCAGCAGGGAAGAAATAGTCTTCACCTCCAGGGGTAGCCCATTCCAGAGCATCTGGGAAGCCACAAAAAAGCCTGAGATGGGCTTTTGCTGTCCAGCCTTCTTTGTGGGAAGGCAACAAGAGCTTGAGATGAGGAGCGTCGCTGGTACACGGATTCAACAGGCAGAGGATTTTATTATGTACTTCATTGGTTACTACTGTTTAGCTTTGTTTTCTATGTTTTCAAGTGTTATCCTAATAGTATCTAATAAAGTTTCAGTGTTAACAGTCCCAACACTGTCTCTATGGTTAACACAGTTCCTTTCTTGTATTTTTCAGATATTTTGACATGCCTGACGCACAGTTTGGTGTCCAGGCAAATCAGCCATCCCCAGTTCCATCACAGGAGTCACAGTTTCCTTTTGCTATCTCAATGGATTCAATATCTACAGCTACATTGCCATCATCATTCAGAAAGGTAAGTGGAAACTAAACACACTTAAAAGTCAGTGACATGGTGTTAAAGATGGGACTCTGTCCTGCATGGTGCATAAGAAGAGCCACATAGAATGTGGAAATTTTGGTCAGAAACAAAGAAGCCATATATCAAGGTTCTGTGCATGCATTTTCACCTCAAAGCATGTGGATCCATAAAATATGTATAAGGTACAGAAATAGAAAGAGTAGGCTTACTATAGGTAGTGGTTTGTTTTTTTAAGTTCAGGTACCTTTATTGACATAACAACTATAGGTACAGAAACAATTTAGCTTTAGAAGTGGATCATCCAATTTTAAAACAAATGCCTTAGTACACAGATTTCTCTCAAAAGTTATGCTTTTACTGATTAGGCTAAGATGGGATAAATTATATTAACTCAAGCCTCAGGCCAAGATCAGTGAAACTAAATTAACCTGATTTTGTCTGCTAGGCTAAACAGAATTTTGATGAAACTATTCCTTCCGTTCAGTTTCTCCAGCCATATTATTCACCATATTGATATAAGTAGTAAGTCACGCCAGCAAGATAGTATAGAGGAGGATACTAATTGTTTTTTTTTCTAGTGTGAGAACTGTGCTGGCAGACAACATTGAGCAATGCCCTTTCTTGTTGTAACCTATTTTAAAAGCATCTGGCTTTCCCACAAGCAGCAGTAAATCACAGGTTAGAAACTGGCCATTTAGTTTGGTTGGAAAAATGAAATGTAAAGATGAGCCATCTTTGGCAACTTTTTTGGAACCCTAGAAAACAGTTTGCTAAATTTTTTACATCACTTTAATGAAATGAGATATGTGTATAGATATAAAAGTTTCTAATACTGAAACTGCAGAACTCCTGCATTTTTATGGGGATTGTCAAAGGTAGCAATCCTACACCTTGATCCAGTATATAGACCATGCTATAATAGCCCTTCCTTCTCCCTTGAGAGTTCTTCCAAACTCATTACATTCATGGATGGCTCTAAAATCAGATCAGGCTCATGGAAGATTTTCTTTGGGGGGGGAGGGGTTAGTTGGTGATGCAGTCACTAGTTCCATCACTGCCCAGAAGCTGGAGCAGAACACTTCTTCCCTCCTCATTCCCTGGCCATCTTTAAGTGTGTGGCTTGGGTCAGTGTCCTGGGTTAGCTACATTGGGGAAGCCCCGTTGGGAATTGCCACACTGGGGAAATAGGAGATAAGGAATGGTAGCTCCGGGGAGGGTATGGTGATAAATGGTAGAGACTGGGGTGGGTGAGAGGTGGTAGCATCAACGGGGGGCAATGGTATCAGATGGTACCTTTTTTGAATCACCATTGAGTTCATTACTGTTGTATAGAATACATTGGTCTTTTATGCGTGGGTTGAATCTCCCTGCTTGGACCTGGGTTCATCGCACATTAAAGTAGCCCGGATTGGGGGAAACTGTATGCATTGGCTTGAATGATCAGGGATGAAACTGTGTGCTAATTGAACCATGAATACAGAAAAACAGTCTCCCAAGCTCAAATCAAGTCCCACCCCTTTAACCCGTGCAACCCGTGAGAGAAGATTTCCTTCCCCCCAAACCCAACTGCCACATAAAAAAAGCATTTTAAGAACAAAACCCAAAAAGCGGAGCTACCTGAAAGAAGGGGGGGGGGTGGAATCCAAGACTCATTTTTTAAAAAGCCTTTTGCTCAGAAAGAGCTCCGAGGTAGCAGGAAGCACTTTAATCCCCGCCTCTTTACACACTGCTTTGTGACTGGCTGTGTGAGAAGCCAATCTTCTGTTTTCCCTGTTTAACCATTGGCATGCTGCTTTGAGGAGGGGGTTGGAAAAGGGTGGGGCGTGATGGCGCAGGGAAGCTCAACCCGAGAACGGAGTATGCATGCTCTGTGACTCCGGAATGAGCCAGGATGAATGGTTTAATTTGGGCCAGGGATGGGAAAAGCCGGGTTTGTTTTAGTTGAAACAGTGTTGAGCTTCCAAGGAATGAGATATCATGCATACCGAAAAATTTGATCCTGGCTGAAACGGGGGATAAAGGAAGTTAAAGTGACCGTGCATAAAACACCATTGTGTCTTGGCTGGCCTATCCCCCTGAATACCCCCATCACACTTCTTTTTAGGTCATCCAACAGTCTACTTCTCCCAGCACCCATTCCAATGACTGGCCCCAATAGAAGTAGGAGGAGACCCATGTCTGTTTAAGAAGGCAAAAGTTAGGAAACCTGATATTAGCAACCATAACAAACATATGGTAAAAATTAATGTAATACGTATACAGCAACGAGCAGGTTTTAAAACTGCCTCATTGCAATTGTTTAGATCACTGGTTCCCAACCAGGGGTCCACGAGAACTAAACCAGGGGTCCGCAAACAAAGTTATAAACCCATAATAAATTAATATTTACGCGGGCGGCATGGTGGCGGCTCATGGGCACAGAGCGCTGTGGCATGCGGTGGTGACTCACGGGAGCGGCGCGCGACAAGTAAGGAACATGCGGGGGTGGGGAGGCCGGGGGAGGGTGCAAGCGAGCCTCACACAACCACACACAATAGGAGAAACACTCGTCAAACCTTGTTTGATGATAGCTGTCAAAGAGGTTTTAGGGTTGGAAGCAAAAAAGAAAATACAAGAAATATCTCTATCAAACAACACGGTAAAAGCTTGAATTGAAATTATGTCAAAGGACATCGAGGAGCAGCTTGTTTCGAAAATAAAAAATTCGCCATGTTTCGCTTTGCAGTGTGATGAATTGACAGACGTTTCTAATTGCAGTCAGTTGCTCGTATTTGTCCGCTTTTTAGACGACTACAACATTATTAAAGAGGAATTATTGATTTCACGGAAACTGGAAACGACGTCAAAAGGTATCGACGTCATGAATATAATAGCGGAGTATTTTGAGAAACATAGCATTATGTGGGAAAAGCTCGCCGGCTTCTGTACGAATGGCGCTCCAGCCATGTTAGGATCACGCTCCGGTCTAGCAACATTAATAAAACAGAAGAATCCTTCAGCAATAACAACTCATTGTATCATACATTGTCAGGCGTTAGCTTCCAAGACTCTTCCTAAAAGCCTTGTTAATACCATGGAAATGGCCATAAAAGTGGTCAATGTTATTAAAAGCAGCGCCTTAAATACACGCCTTTTTAAAAAAAACTGTGCACTGAAATGGACTTTGATCATGAGACTCTTCTTTTCCACACCAAAGTTCATTGGCTATCGAAAGGCAATATGCTGGGAAGGTTATTTGAACTAAGAAAAGAGGTTGAGCTGTTTCTAGCCGAGAAGAAAATTAAAGATTTACTAGAGCTGTTTTCTGATTTGAAAAGTCAGATGCATTTGGCTTATCTCGTGGATATTTTCTCACATTTGAATAAACTAAACTTACAGTTACAAGGTTCTGGAAACATAAATTTAGCAGGTGTGGGAAACATTTTTACGTTTGAAGATAAACTGCGTGCCTTTATTTGCAAACTTCAGTTATGGGTAGGCGAAAACAATTATTCTGCGTTTGTGACATTAAAAGCACTGGTCGATGATAGTAAAGTTGACATGATCACCGCAAATATACAAGACAACATCAGAAGTCATCTGCAAATGCTGGTCGATGAATTCCACCGTTACTTCCCAGAATATAACCAGACAGAATCAAAAGATACCCAAAAGCTGATTCGCAATCCTTTTGGTATTGCTGTTGAAGAGGTTGCAGAAGAAATCCAGGAAGAGCTCATTGAATTCCAAAATGATAGGCACTGTAAGGATGCGTTTGAATCAGTTTCTCTTGAAGAGTTCTGGTGTAAAAAAGTAATTTCATATCCTACAGTTCGGGGATTCGCCTTGCGATATCTTATGCTCTTCTCCACAACTTATTTATGCGAACAAGGGTTTTCTGCTTTGCTTATAATTAAGAACACAACAAGAAATCGATTGGAAGCAAGTGATGATATTCGTGTAGCTCTGAGCAACAGTATTAGCCCCAGAATTGCCCAGCTTGTAAAAAGGATGCAAGCTCAAAAATCACATTGATTTACAATTAAAAGTTCTCTATTATAAAAAATATATTCAAATATTATTCTAAGTTTAATGTTTAACTTTCTGTTATGATTAAAGTTTATTTTCAAATTCTCGGAATTTTTATTTTGAACCTTGGGGTCCCTGCACCGAACAAAAAAGTCCTAGTGGTCCCTGGTCAAAAAAAGGTTGGGAACCACTGGTTTAGATCAATGAGGCAGTTGACAGCTCCCAGGAGTGAGCCTCTAAATGTTTGTGATTTGGCATTTAGCTGTGATGTGTTTGCATGGTTCTTTGCTGACCACATTTCTCAGATCCACTCTCCCTTAGACGCTGAGTTAATTGGTACCCAATCAGTAGCGGTATCTGTAGCACTCTGATGATAATGCAAATAGGGATGCAATAATGGGATTTAATAGTACTCACTACTTTATAAATTCAACATTACACTTTGTTTAAATGTAAGAAGGGTATTTATTGTTTTTCTGTACTTGAGCATGATATCCACTTTCAGTCTAATCCTGTGCTGAAGTGATAAAGATCGTGGAGTCATCTTTCATAATGCTGTACTTGTAGCTGGTTGATAGTTTCCTGGGGTAGACAAGTCAATACAACCTCTGACTTCTATTCATCTTCGCTAGGACTGTTCTTCTTGCTATGCTGTATGTCTTCCTTCTAGAGCAGGGGTGGGGAACCTTTTTCCTGCCAAGGGCCATTTGCACATTTATGACATCATTCAGGGGCCATACCAGGTGTAGATCTCCTGGTGGGGGGGAAGAGGCTAGGGTTGCCAGGTCTCCAGCCACCACCTGGAGGTTGGCAGCCCCAGGGGAGGCCACACAGAGAAGGCCTGCAGGGTGCCCCCACTCCCCCTCCCAGGCGGAAGGGCAGCCAGCAGTGGGCCCGAGCAAACGAAGTGCCAGGGGGGCGCAGCCCACAGTCGATCTGCAAGGGAGGAATGAAAACAGAGAAAGAGGAGGAGGGAGGGAGAAAGGGAGAAAGAAATGGAGAGAGAGGGAGAAAGAAAGAGAAGGACGAAGGGAGACAAAGAAAAGGACGGAGGGAGACAAAGAAAGAGACAGAAAAAGAGGGAGAAAGAGAGGGAGAGAAAGGAGAAAGAGTGACAGAAAAAGAGGAAGAAAAGAGAGAAAAGCCTTCCCCCCCCTCACACACACACACGCGCACGCTGGCCCCGCGCAACCGGGCCCCAGCCTCCCCTGCACACACACACACACACACACACACACACACGGCGGCGCACAGAGCCACTCGTGACCGGGCCCAGTCTCCATGCCCTCTCCTCCCCAGAGTCCACAAAAGGGCCCCCCTGAAGCCCGATCGGCTCCTGCATGCATGCTCTGCCGCCGGGATCCACCAGCCTCTTTCCCCCTCCCTCTCGCTGCTCAACAGCCGACAGTCGGCGAGAGGAGGTCCCCCCCAAAAAAAGGGCGCCGCGGCACCGCTGTAAGCCATGGCACCAAGAACACTTTCTGGGAGGGCCACCCTGCGCCCCGCCTCTGCAGCAGGGCCCCGGAGCTCCCGAGGGCCACAAAAAATGTCCTCGGGGGCCGCATACGGCCCCCGGGCCTGAGGTTCTCCACCCCTGTTCTAGAGTGTAGTGTTTGGCCTTAAGCTTCTCGTACCTCCCAGCAGAATCTTGTAATGCATCTACTAGTTGCTCATCTCTTCCATCCATAGGTAATGAGAATAGGAGCTGCCCTTCCCTGGTGTGTCTCCATCAGGGTTTCTTATTATTTGGTGGTAAATTATGCTGTAAGGTAGCAGACTTCTAAGGCTATTGTGTCCACTGCAGCAATAAAAATGGGCCAGGTCTGTTGTGCCCTTCCTGGTGAGACATCTGATTCTACTTGGATAAATGTTATCTCTTCTTCTCATACACCTGAATTTGATTATGACACAGAGCTTTAATTGCAACTGGCATTTTATCAGGAACAGTGCAAGGACAGCAAAAGCCAGTAAATTGACTTCTGCAAAACCAACATGGTTGCTGCAACATTGCTTATCTTGAGCAGCACTTGCTATTCCTGTTACACAATAAATTAGTTCATTACCATTTATCTGCCTGATACACTGAGAACTAATGCACTACCTATGATTCAGAATGATTCAGTAGACGTTCCCAGCCGTAACTGTTTAAACCCTGTGTTTATTCCTGGATTAAGTCATCAAATCCCATGGCTTGGCGTACCAAGCTTAAGGTTGCCAACCCTAGGAAGATTCCCAGAGATTTGGGGGTGGAGCTTGGAGAGGCTGGAGTTTGGGGAAAGGAGCAACCTCAGTGGGGTATAATGCCACAGAGTGCATCCTCCAAAGCTGCCATTTTCTCCATGGGAACTGATCTCTGCAGTTTGAAGATGAGATCCCAAAAAGGCCCCACCATGAGGCTGTCCACCCCATGCTGATAATAGCAAGTTATACTCAGTGGCTGACTGGCCAGGGTGTCAGCTTGCCCAGTGGCAAGTGGGCCCTGTGGGCCCCTGATGAAGTGGGGCCCCCTTAAACATCAGACAACATAACAAGGCATATGATAACCTTTATGAACTTTATAAAGTCACCTGCACACTATCAGTTACTCAAGTCCAATCTGAGAGGACTCCAATCTGAGAGAAGTCATCTGCACACTATCAGTTACTCAAGTCCAATCTGAGAGGACATTTTCAAAGCTAAAGATCATAAAGACAAGGCTAAGAAATTCACTGTCTGAGGAGAACATGGAATCATACATGTTGCTATCCATTGAAAAGGAATTGTTAGATGAATTGGATTGCAGAAGCAATTATTGACAGATTTGCACAATCATCTAGTGAATTCAAACTATTGCTCTTAATATACTGGACTGCATGAAATATGCTTTTGAACTACCTATTAATGTGTAAAATGTTCAGTACAAGCAAACTATTTTAAAATATCCACCATTTATTTAAAATTAAAAATAATAATTTAAAAATTCAATTATAACAATCTGTATCTACATTTAGTATCTACAGTATACTGCCAGGTATATGTACAATATATGTGTACTGTAATTACTAAAAATATACATTTATTTCACAAAAATATTAATTGTACCTTTTTCCCACTTATGTATTTTTTGAAAACTTTATGTATTTCTTATAAAAATTAAGTGATAGCCTTATAGTTGTGGGTGGGCCCCCTTTGTCTCCTGGCAACCAATATGTTAGACCCAGTACGCCACTGGTTATACTTCTCTGTTCCAGTATTTTTCTCCTCCAACCAACACCACATCTCAGGTGCCTGAAATTTTCACATTGATGTTGCATCACTGTCTCAGACTGTATAATGGATCAGGTTACGAAAGCTGGGATATGCCTAGTTTTTCCTTTTCCTCTACTTCCCTTATTCAGTAAATTGCTAAGTGATATCACTTCTCTCTGTATAATACTGCAAACCGGTGATCCTTCCTCTCAACTGCTGCTGAAAATAGTGTTTCACATTTGATTGTCTGCCACCTTGACTATTATTTTCTCTGTCATTCCATTGTCCCACTTCAATTCTCTCACCTCTATCCAGAAATCTACCACAAAAAATCATTCACTCATTGCTCAGACGACATGTTTTCTCTTAAAGCCCGATACTGGGCAGTAGCTTCTTGTGATGACCTCACTAAACTATGCAGAAGTTGTCAGGAACCATCACATTTAGACTGAATACTGGAACAAGCAGCTGTAGATTCTTGCTCCCTGACCCAGCCTTTTCCCCCACAGCAGCTTCAATTGTCACTTACTGCAGGAAGGCCTTACGCCTCCTGGCTGTGTCTTAAAATGGCATGATAGGGCAGTCCTCTAAACCCATTTTATTGTGTCTTGGCAAAGATAATGGTGCATTCATTGAAGCAGATGGGTCTGAGGAAAGAGCAAGAGCTGCTTAAGGCATTGTGCAATCTACAGCCATCTCTTTATCTTGCTTCATTTCCTGTTCATCAGAATGTTAAGTAGTTCGTCAACATTCCATAAATTTTGTTGAACATCTGCATTAATACCCTGTCAGTGCCAAGGTGATTCTGTTTGCCTCTGAAAAACAATTGCTGAGTGCAATAAATATTGCTACAAACAGGCATTTTCTTATTATACAAAATTACTCCCCCCCTCAAATATGGTTTTCAAAACTAACGGCCCATTCCTGAGAGCTGCATTGGCCATGGACTGTGCCATGGCACCTCCAAAGAGGTTTCGCTGCTGCAGCAAGGGGAAATAGGGCTTTAAAAAAAATAGAACTTGGGGGGGGAGCCCTATTGAAAACAGCGATGCTGCGCCAGCAAAAAGCTGGTGCAGCAACGCTGTTTTTTAAGGGGGTGTTCCCGGGCTAAAAGGGGTTAGGAGGCTGTCTACCAGCAGCTGTGCCCCCGGGATGCCCCGGGAACGCCTCCTGGATGATGGTGCGAGGACTTGCGCCAGCAGGACTCCGGCAGGAAGCCAAGCTGGCATCCGAGGGTCACATTGCCGCACCTAGCCCCAGGCTAGCTTGAACATGTCATATCTCAGAAACTAAGCAGAGTTGGCCCTGGTTAGTATTTACATGGGTGACCTCCAAGGAATGATGTGTAGGCAGGTAATAGCAAACCACCTCTTAATGCAGGGATGGGGAACCTCAGGCCTGGGTGCCGTATGCGGCCCCCGAGGACATTTTTTGTGGAGGGGAGGAAGGCTTTTCTCTCTCCCTCTCTTTCTGTCTCCTTTCTTTGTCTGTCTCCTTCCTTCCTTTTCTTTCTCCCCCTCTTTCCATTTCTTTCTCTTTCTCTCCCTTTCCCTCTTTCTCTGTTTTCCTTCCTTGCCGATCGACCGTGGGCTGTGCCTCCCTGGCGCCTCGTTTGCTTGGGCCCACTGCTGGCTGCCCTCCCGCCTGGGGGGGGGAGGACAGGGGGAGCCCTCCAGGCCTTCTCTGCGTGGCCTCCCCTGGGGTTGCCAACCTCCAGGTGGTGGCCGGGGACCAGGCAACCCTAGCCTCTTCCCCCCACCGGGAGATCTACACCTGGTATGGCCCCCGAATGATGTTATAAATGTGCAAATGGCCCTTGGCAGGAAAAAGGTTCCCCACCCATGTCTTAATGTCTCTTGCCTTGAAAGA
Organism: Euleptes europaea; assembly: GCF_029931775.1. NCBI lineage: Eukaryota > Metazoa > Chordata > Lepidosauria > Squamata > Sphaerodactylidae > Euleptes > Euleptes europaea. The sequence goes on from NC_079321.1 coordinate 63,442,290, forward strand.
GGTCCAACAACAGGGCATAGAGGCCAAGGCCCTGATGTTGCACTGGGATTCAGAAGTTGACTGCCTCTGAATGTGGAGGTTCCCTTTAGTCACCATGGCTGGTAGCTAGGGTTGCCAGATCCCTGTTTGCCACTGGCGGGAGGTTTTTGGGGCGGAGCCTGAGAAGGGCGGGGTTTGGGGAGGGGAGGGACTTGAATGCCATCGAGTCCAATTGCCAAAGCGGCCATTTTCTCCAGGTGAACTGATCTCTATCGGCTGGAGATCAGTTGTAATAGCAGGACATCTCCAGCTACCGTAGTACCTGGAGGTTGGCAACCCTACTGGTAGCCACTGATACAGTTATCCTCCATTAATCTGTCTTTTAAAGCTGTTTATGCCTGTGGCAGCCAAAAAAGAGGAAGAAACAACAAGAAGACCCAACAAGAGATGGAGTGATTCTATAAAGGAAGCCACGGCCCTCAATTTGCAAGATCTGAGCAAGGCTGTTAAGGATAGGATGTTTTGCAGGACATTGATTCATAGGGTTACCATGAGTCGGAAGCGACTTGATGACACTTAACACACACATGCCTGTGGCCATCACTGCATCCTCTGGCAGCGAATTCCACATTTTGATCACTGTGTAAAGAAGTATTTCCTTTTGTCCATGCTAGCTTGGAAAGAAGGCGGCTGAGGGGAGACATGATAGAGGTCTATAAAATTATGCATGGTTTGGAGAGAGTGGACAGGGAGAGGTTTTTCTCCCTCTCCCATAATACTAGAACACGGGGTCATCTGCTAAAGCTGGAGGGTGAGAGACTAAAAACAGATAAAAGGAAGTATTTTTTCACACAACGCATAGTTAAATTGTGGAACTCCCTGCCCCAGGATGTGGTGATGGCTGCCAGCTTGGAGGGCTTTAAGAGGGGAGTGGACATATTCATGGAGGAGAGGGATATTCATGGCTGTTAGTTAGAATGGATACTAGTCATGCTGCATACCTATTTTCTCTAGTATCAGAGGAGCATGCCTATTATTTGGGTGCGGGGGAACACAGGCAGGATGGTGCTGCTGCACTCGTCTTGCTAGTGGCTTCCTACAGGCACCTGGTTGGCCACTGTGTGAACAGACTGCTGGACTTGATGGGCCTTGGTCTGATCCAGCAGGGCCTTTCTTATGTTAATCTACTGCCCATCAGCTTCATAGGATATCTTCAAGTTCAAGTATTTTGGGAGACGGAGAAAAATTTCTCTTTGTCAACTCTCTGCTCCATGCATTATTTTAAAAACCTCTAACATATCCCCCCTCTTAGTTGTCTTTCCTAAACTGAAAAGTCCCAGACTGTTCAGCCTTTCCTTATAGTGAAGGTGCTCCAACCCACCCCCATCACTCTTCTGTACTTTTTCCTGCTCTGCGATGTTGTTTTGGAGGTATGGTGACCAGAACTGTACACAGTATTCCAAATGAGGCTACACCATAGATCTATACAGGGACATTTTAATATTGGCTGTTTTATTTTCAATCCCTTTCCTAATAATTCCTAATATAGAGTTTCCCTTTTTTACGGCTGCAGCACACTGGATCGACATTTTCATTGAGCTATTTACTACAACCACAAGATCTTTTCCTCTCTCAGTCTCAGCAAGTTCAGACCCCATTAGCCTATACCTGAAATTGGGATTTTTGGTCCCAATGTGCATCACCTTACACTCACCAACACTGAACTTCATTTGCCACGTTGTTGCCCACTCACTCATTTTATGAAGATCTTCCCAGAGCTCTTCACAATCATCCTTGATTTTTACCATCCTGAATAATTTTGTGTCATCCGCAAGTGTGAACACTGCACTACTCACCCATAGTTCCAGATCTTATATGAACAAATTAAATAGTACTGGCCCCAATACAGATCCTTGTGGGACCGCACTGCTTACTTCCTCCATTGTTAGAACTGTCTGTTTATTCCTAATCTTTGCTTCCTGCAGTTTAACCAGTTTTTAATCCATAAGAGAACTCGTCCTCTTATCCCATGACTGCTAAGTTTACTCAGGAGTCTTTAATTAGGTACCTTACCAAAAGCCTTTTGAAAGTCCAAGTATATAATGTCTACTGGGTCACCATTATCTACATGCTTGTTCACGTTCTCGAAAAAACTCCAAAAGGGGGATGAGGTGGGACTTCCCTTAGCAAAAGCCATACTGATTTTCCCTCAGCATGCTTTGTCCTCTATGAGTCTCATAATTCTAACTTGGATTACAGTTTCTTTTAATTTGCCTGGGACAAATATTGGCTGACTGGACTGTAATTTCTTGGTTCCCCTCTGGACCCCTTTTTAAAAACTGGAGTAACATTTGCTACTCTCCAATCTTCTGGTACAGCAGCTGAATTTAGTGATAGTTTACATAGACAGGTTAGTAGATCAACTATCTCACATTTGAGTTCCCTAAGAACTCTCAGGTGTATGACGTTAGAACCTGGAGACCTTTCGGTTTTTAATTTCCCCAGCAAGTCTAGAACTAGAGGTGTGCAAAAAACAAACAAACAAACAAAAAAACATTTTTTTTCCCAGATCGGGTATATTAGACCTGGAAAATATTGGTATTCCTGATATTCCCAAATTCAAATCCTGATGTGGTATTTGGATACGGGGTTTGAGGGGGGACAGATTTTTCAGGTCCGTTATTCCCTGTGGGGAAATTTTCACGGGGGGTGTGTGTGTGTTTTTGAAGGTACATGCACCAAAATTGCAGCAGAGCTGCTGGTGACTGTCCTTTAAACAACCCCAAAATTTCAAGTAGAATGGACCATAAGAGCCATGTTGAATCTAAGTCCAGCATTCTACTCACACACTGACCAACCAGCTATCTCCTGGAAGCCCACAAACAGGAAGACTGTAACAGCAGTCTGTGCTCCCCAGTAACTGATTTAAAGAGGCATACTACCCCCGGTACTGGAGGGAGTAGATATCCATCATGATTAGTAGCCCAGTCATGCATGGATTTGTCCACTCCCCTTTTAAAGCCTGCCAGGTTGGTGGCCCAGGACCTCATCCTTCCAAGCTGGCCATAACCACATTCCACAGTTTTATCTGTCCCGAATCTCCTTTTATCTGACTTGAATCTTCCACCTTTCAGCTTCAGTGCATGACCCTGGGTTCTAGTATTATGGGAGAGGGTGGTGAGTTTCTCCCTGTCCACTCTCTCCCCGCTATACATGTCTCCCTTTACTCACCATTTTTCTAGGCTAAACAGCCCTACTATAACCTTTTTCAAGTTCAAGTTCTACAGTATCCATTTTCAGGTGCAGTGACCAGAACTGTACACAATATTCCAAGTGTGGTCTCATCATAGATTTGTAGAAAGGCAGTATGATAGCACAGTTTTATTCTTTATTTCTGTTCTAATTATGGCCAGCATGGAATTTGCCTTTTTCACAACAGCTGCATTCTGGGTTGACATTTTCGTCGAGCTGTCCATTGCCACCTCAAGGTCCCTTTCTTGGCCTGTTGCTGCCAGCTCAGATCCCATTAGTGTATATGTGAGGTTTGGATTATTTGCCCCATATGCATCACTTTACACTTGCTCACGTTGAATCTCATTTGCCATTTTATTCCCATTCCCCCGGTTTGAAGAGATCTTTTTGGAGCTCTTCACAATCTGTTTTTGTCTTAACTCCCTAAATAATTTGGTGTCATCTGCTAACTTGGCCACCTCACTACTCAGCCCTAACTACAGGTCGTTTATGAATAAGTTTGTTTGTTTGTTGTATTTGTTACGGCCAGTGGCCAGCATAAAATTACAAAACAGTACAGGTGTGTGTGTGTGTATACACACACACTGATAACTGAAGTGATAGGAAGTTGAATAAAATATCCTAAAATGGACAAGTTAGAATACATTTGTCAGCAGATCGTATAAATCTTTCGCCTTTATGAATAAGTTAAATAGTACTAGTCCCAATACAGATTCCTAAGGGACCCCACTTCCTACATCCCTCCTTTGTGAGAAATGACCATTTGTTACTACTCTCTGCTTCCTGTTTTTTCACCAATTTCCAATTCATAAGAGGAATTGTCCCATGACTCTGAAGGATGGATACCATCTGGTCCTGATGTTTTGTTAATTTGCAATTTGTCTATAGGTTCTAGAACTTCCTCCTTTGTCACTGCTATTTGTCTAAGCTCCACATCCTCCCCTCCTGAAAACATCCATTCAGGAACAGGTATTTGCTTTACATATTCAGCATATGAGAAGAATTCATTTAGCTTCTCAGCAATCACTTTATCCCCCTTTAGTACTCATTTAATTCCATTGTCATCCAATGGTCCAACTGCTTCCCTACTGGTTTCCTGCTTCTGAAGAATTCTTTATTGTTGGTTTTTATGCTTTTAGCAATACATTCCTCAAAATAGTTTTTTGCATCTCTAATTGTCTGCTTGCATTTCCTTTGTACAAGTTTGTGTTGGGTTTTTTTGTTGTTGCCTTGTTTGAGTAAGCCTTCCGGTTTCTGAAGGAAGCTGTTTCCCCTCTACTAGCTTCTTTCATCCTGCTTGTTAGCCATGCTAGTGACCTCTTAGACTTTGTACTACCTTTCCTGACTTGTGGCATACATTTTAACTGAGCCATCTAGTATGAAGGTTTTGAGTAACCCCCAAGCCGTTTCAAGATTTTTTGACCCTCTTAACTGTTTTGTTCAATTTTTTACCAGATTTTTCATCACAGAGAAGTTTTCTCTTTTGAAGTCAAATATGTCCATGTTGGAGTTCCCTGGCACATTTCACACACATGTAAATTAAAGTTGATGCCATAGTGATCACTGTTTCAGTCACCTCCACATCTTGCACTAGATCCTGGGCAATACCACTGAGGGTTAAATCCAGGGTTGCTTCCCCTCTGGTTGGTTCCATTACCAGTTGTTTTAGGGCACAGTCATTTGGGGTGTCTAGAAATTTAACTCCTTTGGTGTGACTGGAATACACATTTATCCAGTCAATATGATGGCAGCTAAAGTTCCCCATTATTAAAACCCTTTGGATGCCTCCCTGCTTTCATTTTCCATTTCTAGATCACCCTGAGCATTTTGGTCAGAGGCCCGATAGCACACCCCAAGTACTAAATTACTTTTGGGGAATAGTATTGTCCCCCACAGCAATTCTGTGGAGGAGTTGGCCCTTTTAAAGGTTTTTAGCTTGTTAGTCATTATGTCTTCCTTGACATAAATAACACATCCTCTAGTATGCCCTTCCCTGTATCCAGGAATGATTGGTTCTCTTCTTTCCACCAGGTTTTTGCTATGCTCACTAGATCTATGTTTTCCCTTAAAACCAATTACTCCAACCCCGCCCCCATTTTGTGTTGGAGGCTTCTGGCATTTGCTTAGAAACACCTCCACACTGTATTTCTCTCTAGACATCTCTGGCATGTGCCTTTTCCACTCCATCCCTTTGGCCTCTTTGATTGGCTATCCTGCTTTCTAGATCCTCACTTTCCTTATCCACCCAATCCACATTTGTGCAATTAGAAGCATTTTCCCCTTCTTCCCTTTGGGACGAATCTGCCCAAACCAGATGCTTCTCAGGTCCTGTCATCTTTTCCCCTGGGTTCAGTTTAAAAGCTGCTCTGCCACCCTTTTTATGTTATGCACCAGCAGTCTGGTTGCATTCTAGATCAAGTGGAGTCGATCCCTTATTCCAAAATGTCTACCAGTGCCTAAGAAATCTAAAGCCCTGGTTGCTACACTGTTGTCTCCATCCATGCATTGAGACACCCCAATTTGTGCTTGTCTAGCTGACCCTGTGCGTGGAACAAGGTAGCATTTCAGAGAAAGCTACATTGGGGGGTCCAGGCTTTTAGTCACCTTACTTAACAGCTAAAGTTGGCTTCCAGGACCTCATGACTACACCGCCCCATGTCACTGGTGCCAATGTGCACCACTACCACTGACTGCACCCCAGCACTATCTGCCAAGCTATATAGATGAAAAATGATGTCTGGAACCTTCGCAGGAGCCCGGGCAATTCACCATGCAGTCCACACACCTGTCACAAACTGAGCTATCTATATTTCTAAAGGTATGATAGATGGTGGTTGAGAAGGAATGAAGGAGGCAGAAAAAGGGGAGAAGCTATGGGGGCTTTCAGGGAAAAGAAACAGGAAATAGCAGAGGAAGGGAAAATGAGATAACCCCTGAAAGTCCTTGTTGGGGCCCCTCTTGTATTTAAAAAAGATAAAAATAGTCCTGTGTGCAAGCACTGGGTCAATACTGACCCATGGGGTGACAACACATCACATTTACTAGGCAGACTATGTTTACTGGGTGGTTTGCCATTGCCTTCCCCAGTCGTCTTCACTGGGTACTCATTTCACCAGCCTTGGAAGGATGGAAGGCTGAGTCAACCTTGAGCCAGCTATCTGAAACCGACTTCCGTCAGGATCGAACTCAGGTCATGAGCAGAGCTTTGACTGCAGGATGGAGGGGCAAAGGGGAAGGGGCAGTCTGTTTCTCCTCCTGGTGGCTATGGCATCTGTGCAAGCAGAGCTCATCTGTACCTGCTCCTGTTTGTAGGTGTGTTGTCTCTGTATGCATCCTTAAAGGCCTGTGCCTGCATCACAGCATCTTCATCTGCAAGGGATCACTGTATTTCATTTTGCTGATCAGCTTACTTTTAAGAGCTGTTTTCTTTATAGCCCTGGATGTAGGCGTAGCACTTAGCAATCAAGGGCAACATCTTTCTCTGAACTCATTGGACATTGTGATAATTACTCATTGGCTTCTTTAGCAATAAACTGATCGTTTAATGAGATACTGCAAGCTTTCTGAATGCTGTAAGACCTGTTTGGATGACATATTTTCATTATTGCACTGAAAATGTTTAATTGGAAAGATGAGCACAAACTAGCATGACATGTCTCTAGAAAGTACTTTTCTAATACAATCCTCAGGGTTTTGTTGTTGTTGTTGTTTTTTGACAATGCAGATTATCAAGAATATTTGACTAGGTATGCCACCCAAACTCTCTGTGTTTGAAGTATGAAACTTAAGCAGTTTGTTGTGCTCACTTTCATTATGAAGGTAAGCACTGCAGCCATGAATTATTCTCTGGCTCACATTGTCATTAAAAATTCTTTTCTCTTATCATCCTGTTCCTTTCCCTGCCTCCAGACATACTACCTGCTATGGCTGCTGCTGCTGCTGTGCTAGTGGTGGCCTGTGGGACATATGGGCAGGATGCAGAGATTCTTGTCCAGTTTTCCCCGTCTTGATATCTCAGATACTATTTTAATTGGGTATGGGCTAGGGTGACCTAAAGGCAATTCTTTCCCCAGGAATGCCCTGGGAACACCTCCCCCACCGGCTTTCCCTTCCAAGAATTTGCTGCTGGCGTGGCTGCACTAGCAACCGGGGCCGGTGCAGCTCTGCAGCCCCCCGATGCCAGTGTGTTAGCCCCTGGAACAATGTAAGTGCCCCTTATCCCGGGTTAAAGGGGCACTGACTCCGGCGTGGGGTCCCTCCGGCTCCTAAGGAGTTTCGCGCCTCCTTGGAATTGCACGCTTAGTATACCTTTAGAGCTTTGTTGAAGAAAACATCAGATAAAGTTTTATTAAGTGTGCCAAGATGATAAAAATTGCTGTGTGACTCCTACAGAAAGTACTATTGATCACCTCAGGGTAGTAGTGGAAGGATGTGTCCAGCCATACGTTATGAATTCTTGGTATAGGACATTCATTTCAGTGAAGCAAATAACTTCTGTTGGTACAATGTATGGGGGTTACCGCACTTGTATTCCCAGCGATGTATTAAGAGTTTGAAAATGTTATAAAAAATACTGTTCGCACTTTCTCTGTATTCCCACCGATGTATTAAGAGTTTGAAAACGTTATAAAAAATACTGTTCGGTGTTCGTTTGTTTGGCCCCTTTAGCTGTGAAGACATCTTCCAACCATTTATAAGCGGTGGTATCCAAAAACCCTTTTAAAGCAATGTTTTTTATAACATTTTCAAACTCTTTATACATCGCTGGGAATACAAAGTGCAGTAACCCCGTGTTTTGTATAAGAAAGACCCATGTCCCCAACATCTCCACTGATAGATCTTCAGATAGGGTCAGACTTCTGTGCCTGAGAACTTAAAGAGCTGGTGCTAGTCAAAGTAAACAGTATTGGAATAGATGAACTAATGTTTTCACTCTTTGTAAGGCCATTTCACGTGTTCTTTTTATAACTTTAACAGAAGGGGAAAGTGACTTAATAAGACTCTTGTTATTTCTCGATCTCATTTTTTAACCACTAATCTTATTATTTAATTATGAGAAGAGATTGTTATGATAGCTGTAATATAGTGTATATGCAGTACAGAAGACATTTCCAAGAGCAGATACAGTGATTTCTATCCAGAATTAAATGGGCTGGCAACTGTACTGAAGGCTTGGCGGGGGGGACCCTCCTGCCTTAAACATTTAGGATTTTAATCAGTCATTTATCAAAAATGTTTATTTTTAAGTCTTCTGTATCCAATTACTATATTATAACTGCAATGATATCTCTGTACAAATAAGCATATATAGTTGGTTATAGAACTGCAGCCACTGTTATTTGTGGATGACACAGATAAAATGTGTGTGTATTTCACTACATGCTCTTATTATCATAATATTATGTTAACACAAACAATGTCATACAGATGTTTAAGATATTGTTTACCTGTGTGGCAGGGTGGTGTATATGGGAGAACTGCTGGAAGGGGAAAGGATGTGCACTTTGCTTTGAAAATAATTATATTTTGCTCTGTTTGTGAGATTATGGCAAATGGTACTTCATGTGAGCAGCTGAATAGATTTGTGTCTCCTGCAAACATCCTGCTGAAATTAGACCAAATAAAATGTTTATGTATCTTTAAAGTTTATTCATTGTTTTTATTTATAACAAGTAATAAATCTAAAACAAACTGTATCTGACATTTCAATATATAACTAAAGACAGTGTACAAGAAGAACTGGGACAGAAGCCCAATTTTAGAATAGTTTTTCCCCCTACTATTACCTCATAATATAATTTTCCTGTGTTAAAATGGCACGTTTTAAAAGTTAGTGATTAATGGCTAATAACCATACTGTTTTCTTTTCCCCCCACTTCATTTCCCCCCTCCCTGTCATTGTACACCTGAAAAACTAGAGACATTTGTGACATTTCTGTTCCTTTCCATATTTCAGTGGTAAATGTGATAATTAATGACTTAGGGCATCTGCGGAATTCTTCTTCCTTAATTTTTTAAAACAAGTTTATCTTCCTGGGAGTTGCTTTTTTATCAAAAATGCCAGCCTCCTTAACCCTTGCAGCTCCCAGATGTTGTAACTCGTTACTTGTCTACTTAAGTGGAGGTCACTCCCTGTTTACTGGGATGAACATATCTGTCAGTTTGGGCTCTGGTTAATTTTCTTTCTTTGAAAGGAAAACAAAAATAGCAGTTACAGTGTGGGAGGATCAGAGATAGTAGATGTATTGCGTTAAAGCACACATGACTGCACCGTACAAATCCTTGTCTGTTTGCTGTTCTGCAAAAAGGAAGCAACATCAGAATGGTAAGAGAGCTAAATATTCTTAACCTGGTTTTTTTCTGACCTGAGATTATCTTCTTTTAAACTGAAACCTATCTGGTACAGAACATTTGTCTTTGTTTAAACAATAAGAAGGTGGCATTTTGGTATTTTGGTATCAGGGAAGATGTTGGGTGAGGAGAAGTTGAAAACAGGCGTGTCTCCTCAGCTGTTCTTTCTGTTCTGTGTCCCGCTTGCCTGATCATCAGGAATTTTGTTTCACCTTTATTTATACATTCCTCTCTTTGTATGTGCTGGTTTTCTAATTAATACTCATTTAGAATATTTTCATTAATCCTGATAAAACGTTGATTCTTCCTTAAGTGGTGGAGAAAGTCAGCATATAAAAACCAACTCTTCTTCTTCTTCTAAAACTTTGGAGAGGAATGTGGAAATGTGGCCAGTTTTTACGATTCTTAAACTGTGCAGAAATGAATTTTTAAAGAGAAATGTGTCAAGTACTGAGGCCACAATCCTAAACACTTACCAGGATGTCAGCACCATTGAGCTCAATAGGACCTTCCTATTTAATCAGAAGTAACAATGCGTACTGCATATCTAATTTCATCCTGGAGGTCATTCCTGTATTTCTTTCTCTTTACTGTTGAAGCCAGTTTCTTAAGTTGTTGTTATAAAAGAAGCTTGGGGTTGGTATTTTACAAGTTTTATTTTTCTTGCCTGAAATACGAAAAAGTGTTAAGTAGAAAAAACTGAGAGACGGATCAAGGCAAGCTACTTCATTCCCTAAACATAAATTAGATGTAGCTGTTAATATACTGTAAAATGCTGTAGTTTGTTTTTTAAGTATGAATAATAGCTAATCACTTCTATTTCTGTGGTCCAATATTTTATTTCTCCTCCCCCAATTGTCATTCTGTTCTAACATTCAAAAAGGTTTAATTAGAAAATGTTGCAAGAATAAGGTCCACCTCTGCCATCTGATGATCCCCAGGTCATACCCTAACTGTGTTACTGCATACATCAGTTACCACTATGCTTTCCAATGGGAACAAGACATGCCCCAAGTAATGGCTCATGCCAAACTGCCAATGGAAACCTCCTCTGAGGTAATTCTGCTTTGTCTTTTTATCAGGAATGATGAAATTATTTGGTCACACCCGATGCAGAGACTCAGCAGATTTGCCACCCTCCCAACTCCCAGGCTAGCTTGATCTCCTCAGATCTCAGAAGCTAAACAGGGTTGGCCCTGGTTAGTATTTAGATGGGAAATGACCAGGGAATACCAGGGTCATTAAGCAGAGAAAGGCAATGGCAAACCACCTCTTTTAGTCTCTTGCCTTGGAAACCCTACTGGGTTGCTATGTCACCTGCAACTTGACGGCACTTTACACACACACACAACACACAACAGAGGCTGAATCGAAGGAGGTAAGGCCAGTTAATCCTGCAGTGATGCAACAGCCAGCTTCCTCTGTGGATCACAGGCTCACATGAGCCCTTCAATTATTTAAGTGTTATTTCTCACAGCATTGGACAGGTCTCTAAAGCACACAGTTTTGAAATATATAAGCACTACAAAAAAGCCAGCTGTTTATCCAGAATTATCAGTTCCTCCCTCTGCCCCAGACATGAGGTCTACCTATAATTTATATATTTATATACCACCTCCGATCATACATTTATGTTCTGAATGGTTGTGGCATACATTTCTTTCTCTGAAGTTGTGATTAGTTTGTGTGATATGTTATTTCTTTACTTCATTTATACCCGCCTTTCTTTCCAAGGGGGGGGGGGTCCAAAGCAGAACAAACCATTTTCTCCTCATCCATTTTATCTTCACAACAATTCTGGGAGGTAGTTTAGGCTAAGAGTGTGTGACTGGCCCAAGGTTACCCAGCAAGCTTCTGTGGGAATGGGGGGATCTGAATTGGGTTCTCCCAGCTCCTAGTCTGACACTCTAACCACTACGTCACACGGGCATTTTGTATCAGATTTCTTGTTATTTAAGGATTCCTAAGCCGGCTGTTGCTGGAACACTCCTGTTACATTATTAAACTATTTTTAGTTGACATTAGGCTGCAATCCTGTGCACACTTACCTGGAATAATCCCTCGTGAGTGCAATGAGACTTCTGAGGATGCATGTTTAGGATTGCACTGCATGTTTTGGGAGTGGTCAATGGACAATATTTGAATATGTAATGATGGGGCATGGTACTTAACCAGGGCTGAATACTTTTATGTCCAATTGTTTTCAATTAAAGAATTGTAAAAACGTGATAGAAAAGAAAAAAGTCCCTTGCCTTGTTATGTCCTTCCTGTTTATTTATTTATTTGAATTATTTGTAACCTGCTTTTTAATGCAATAGATTCCGAAAGTAGCAAACAACATCTAAACCCAATAGACAATAAAAGGAACACAAAACTATATCAACAACATAAAAAATGACAGTTGTAAAAACAGGCAGCAAAACATTTTATTCAAATGGGGTAAAATCACAAAAATGTTTAAAGCTATCACCGATGTGCATATGTTTATATTATTTAGGTATATGTTTCTTCATTTGTGAAAAATTACTTTCATAGCAACCTGGCGGTGGTAATTAGACCTGTTTTACAGGGTTCGCCTGTCATACATAGCAAAGTAATTAACACTCTCAAATAAGCTTGGGGAGCTATCCATCGTTCATATCAGGACTATGTTAGTTTCTTGTTGTGCCATCCAAAACACAGACTGGAATTCAGTGAAGGACTCAGATACCAACGAATTTCCGCTTATTTTGTTAGTTCTCCTTCTACTAGTCATATAGGAGAGGCAATTTTCGTTAAAAAAAAAAAAAGCTAACACATTAAAAAAATTACGTTTTGCACAACTGAAACCAGAATGTTACCTTTCTTGGTGAAGAATGTAGATTTCATCTTAAATGTTCAAACTCCCACTCTGCTGTGGAAGCTTGCTGGGTAACCTTGGGCCAGTCACACACTCTCAACAGATCCTACTTTACAGGATTTTTGTGAGGATAAAATAGAGGAGAGGAGGTGCAAGCCTCTTTGAGTCCCCACTGGAGAGAAAGGCAGGGTATAAATGCAGTAAATAAATATACACAACTCTACCCATAGTAGTTACAAGTGAAGTATGTTGTAGGGACATAGTAGAGACTTGGGAAGAGAGGAGAAGCTGAAGCTAAAACCATTGTGCTCACAGGTCAGTTAAAAGTATGTAGAAAATGCCAAAGGCATAGGAAAGCCAAAAATATATTTTTAACTTCTTAGTTGTTTTACTGTGCAGTTCTACGAACACTTTTCTGGGATTAAGCCTCACTGAGTAGGATTCTGACTAGACCTGCTTAGGATAGTACTATTACAGTGCAATCCTAAATGGCTACACCTTTCTAAGCCTATTTAGTTCGATGGACTGGGTATAACTCCCAAGCATGGCTACTCAGAATTCTACTGAGGTCTATTCTATAGGGCTTGCTTCCAGGAAAGTGGTGTTAGGACAGCACTGTTAACTAGCTAAATATCTGAATTCAGGCCTCACCTACCAGATCAGGGTTTTGGTGCTGCATGTATCAAGACTTGAACCTTTAGAAAAAAATATTTATTCATTCCTGAAAGCGGACAAACTGCCATCTGTCTCAACAAGAGATTTACAATTAGTAGTTCCAGACATTGTTTGCACAATAACCTATTTTTATTCATATTTCTGTTTTCAGAGCACTTAAGGTTTATGGTATCTTTGTAAAGTTTAATTAAGAAATATGCAGGCAAGAGCACAGCAGAAACATATAGGTACTCCATATAACAGGACAAGCAGATCTCCACATAGCAACATGTACCCTCCCAGCTGTACATCCCATTCCAGATGTAGAAACTCTCTTTCCAAAGTCAAACAGCTTTTAGCTGTTTTTCTCTTCCTTCCCTCTTCTAGAGGATTATGCCTCTAGATATAGGTATCTTCTGAGATCTGACAATATCATGCTAACCTTAGCCATCCAGGTCAGGGCGATGCATAGAATAGGTGAATAAAAATGTCCATGGTCATTAGGATTTTTTAGGACAGCACCAGTCTCTATTCTGTGGAAAAAGCAATTCAGCTGTACAAAAAGCATTAGATGGAATCTGATGAGCTTGTTCTGCAATGGCTATTATGCATCCAACTAAAATTAAAATCAGTGAAGCTTAAATCTGTGTGGCATTTTTAAATAGACAGTGATTATTCTGTGGTCACTGTGCTGTGCACCTCTTAAGGCAGTGAACCTTTAGGTAGCAAACTATGCAGTGCCATCCTAAGAACGCTTTCTTGGACGTAACCCCATTGAATAGACTAAACAGGTCTGCGGTAAAGTACACTTACTATTATTAAATTGCATTGGCTTCTATGGAAGAGTTTGCTCCTGAGGAGCTAGACAAGGAATGCTAGCTATCAAATAACTGTTTGTTTGTTTTTCAGAACACACTCCTCCCTCAGAATTAGGCTCATCACATACAGATCAACCCCCCCCCACACACACACAAAAAAAACCCTGAACATCTCATTCATTCCAAACGTCTTTGGACATGCAGTTGAAGTCTGGTTTTATGATCAAGACAACTTCAGACGTTGTTGGCAGTAAATGGTTATTTTAAAACCAAACAACACAAACTCTTGGCATTTCACCACGCACATCAAAGGTTGTCGGTTTTGCTTGGGGCGGCTTTTAGTGCTAAGCAGATGGGACCAGGGTGTGCTGCGGCAGCACTTCGGATCGCTCGGGCTTGTGTTGTACCAACAAATCTCGCCCTGCCTCCTTGCCAGGGCAGGGCTGCGTCGGCTGGCCCCCTTCCCACCCTTTACCTCCCCGGCGAGGTCCTGCCTTCGAGTTGCCCTTGCGGCACGGCCTCTGCTGGACCGAGGGGCGGCTGGGACACCAAAACCCTTTCCCAAGAGGTGGCTTTCAAAAGAGAGCGGCGCCGGGAGACGGAGGCTCACCCGCCCATCCTCGCACTCGCTGCTCCCTGATGGCAGACCTGCCGTGGCCCAGCCCAGGTGAGGTGCTCGAAAGCGCCCGGGAGTCCTCTCCGGATTGGGCCGCTCTCTAGATGCGCATTTGTTCCCATCCGAATGGTTAAGACTCTGCATGGGGGCTGATTGTTTAGTTTTGAGAATTCAGACGGGGGGGGGGGGGGGGAACCGTGCATCTAGAAAGCAGCGAACCCAAGCCAAAACCTCCCATGCGTCAATGGCCAATGGTGCCTTAGGACCATTGGCCTTAGGGCCAATGGCCACTTAGGACGGCTGATTGTTGAGTTCGGAGAATCTGGATGGGGAAAATGTGCATCTCAAGAGCGGCAAAACTTTCTGGCACCACCCAGTGCCAGTTTACGCCGAAGTAAAACCTATTAAATGACCAATTATGCATAGGAGGTTTTGCCTTGGATCTGCTGCTCTTTAGATGCACATTTCCCCCATCCAAATTCTCCAAACTCAACAATAAGCCCCCGTGCAGAGTTTTGAAAATTCAAATGGGGAAAATGTGCACATAAAGAGCGGCATAACCTCCCGGCGCCACCCAATGCCAGTTTACGCCGAAGTAAAACCTATTAAATGACCAATTATGCATGGGAGGTTTTGCCTGGGATTTGTCACTCTCGAGATGCACATTTGCCCCATCCAGATTCTCAAAACTCTGCCCGGGGGCTGATTGTTGAGCTCGGAGAATCTGGATGGAGAAAATGTGCATCTCAAGAGCGGCAAAACCTCCCGGCGCCACCCAATGACAGTTTATTCCGAAGTAAAACCTATTAAATGACCAATTATGCCTGGGAGATAATTCACTGTCTGCAGTAGCAGAAAAGGGCAAGAGTCCAGGAGCACCTTACAGACTAACAAAAATATTTATTTATTTATTTATTTGCCCTACCAGAAAATATTTTTGTTAGTCTTTAAGGTGCTCCTGGACTCTTGCCCTTTCCTGCTATGCCTGGGAGGTTTCGCCTGGGATGGGCCGCTCTCGAGATGCGCCTTTGCCCCAGCCCGATTCTCCAAACTCTGCCCGGGGGCGGATTGTTGATCTCGGAGGATCCGGCCGGGGCCAACGCGCATCTCGAGAGCGGCCAATCCCAGGCGAAACCTGCCCGGCAGCAATGGCCAAGAGCGACCCGGCGCGAGAGAGGCGCTTCCCCGCTCTTGCCAGACCCTCCTGCCATTTATTCACGGAAGGTTTTGCCTTGGGTTTGCCACTCTCTAGATCAGTGGTTCCCAACCTTTTTTTTTTTTTGACCAGGGACCACTAGGACTTTTTTGTTCGGTGCAGGGACCCCAAGGTGCAAAATAAAATTCCGAGAATTTGAAAATAAACTTTAATCGTAACTGTTAGTTAAACATTAAACTTAGAAATATATATATATATATATATATATATATATATATATATATATATATATATATATATATATAAAATTGAAAAATTGAAAATATTTTATTTAATTGAAAATATTAATTTATTATGGGTTTATAACTTTTGAAAATATTAATTTATTATGGGTTTATAACTTTGTTTCGCGGACCTTGGACCCCTGGGGGGTCCATGGACCCCCGGTTGGGAACCAGTGCCCCATTTCCTCCACTCGAATTCTCAAATCTCTGCAGGGGGGCTCATTGTTGAGTTTGGAGGATATGGATGGGGGTGGGGGGGGGAGTGCATCTCAAGAGGGGCAACTCCGAATCAAAACCTCCCATGCGTCAATGGCACCCCCGCCGCTCCGGCTTCCCAGGCTGGCCAGGGCGCTTCCCTCCCTCCCTGCCTCCCTGCCTGCCTGTGCAGCCGGGCCCCTCGCCCTCCCTCCCCGAGGCGGCCGTGCCAGGTCGAGCCGGGCAGCTGCCGCTCTCGCTGCCCGAGGCGGAGGCGGGCACGGCTCTGCCGGGCGGGCGTGGCGCAAGGCTGCGGCTTGCAGACGCTTGGCGCCTCCTGGGCGCTCTCCTCGCCGCCGACGGGAAAGGGCTGCCGCGCCGGCCTCGCGGGTGGAGGGGGGCGGGTGGGCTGCGAGGACCAGGGGCTGGCGAGCGCTTTTTTTGGGGGGGGGGGAGAGGTCGCTGGCCAAGCCCCGCAGCCTGATCCCCTGACCCTTCTCCGAGGAGGGGAAGGCCGGGCGGCAGGAGGCTCTCCCCGCAGCGCGCTCGCCCTGCGCCGCTGAGCCAGGCAGGGACGGTCCAGGGCCGGCCTTCGGGGGTGGAAGTCCGCTCGTCGTCCGCTGGTTCGGCACCCTCTCGGCGCCTTTCGGTGAGCGGGGAGAAGGGGGGGGGCGCGCGGGGGTCCTTTATTCATGGAAGGGTTTCGCCTTGGGTTTGCCCCTCTCTAGATGCACTTTTTCCCCATCTGAATCCTCAAAACTCTGCAGGGGGGCTGATGGTTGAGTTTGGAGAATCTGGATCTGGGGGGGGAAAGTGCATCTCAAGAGCGGCAACTCCAAGGCGAAACCTTGGGCGGATCGTTTTGGAGCGCCTCTGAATGAGCCGTTGTGCGGGCGTAAAGCGCCGTCAAGTCACAGCCGGCTTATGGCGACCCCTTTTTTTGGGGGGGGGGGTGTTTCACGGCAAGAGACTAACAGAGGAGGTTTGCCAGTGCCTTCCTCTGCACGGCGACCCTGGTCTTCCCCAGTGGTCTCCCATCCAAATACTAACCAAGGCTGACCCTGCTTCGCTTCTGAGATCTGACCAGATCAGGCTCGCCTGGGCCATCCAGGTCAGGGCTCTATAATTCAGTGTGTGTGTGTGTGTAAAGTGCCTTCAAGTCGCAGCCGACTTATGGCAACCCCTTTTGGGGTTTTCATGGCAAGAGATTAACAGAGGTGGTTTGCTGGTGCCTTCCTCTGCACAGCGCCCGTGGTCTCCCATCCAAATACTAACCAGGGCCGACCCTGCTTCGCTTCTGAGATCTGACCAGATCAGGCTCGCCTGGGCCATCCAGGTCAGGGCTCTATAATTCAGTGTGTGTGTGTAAAAAGCGCCCATCAAGTCGCAGCCGACTTATGGCAACTCCTGTTGGGGCCATCCAAGTCAGGGCTAATGAACCTTTGGCTGCTGCCAAATATCGAAGGACTTCTGGTTTGTTGACGGAGATGGAGCGGAGGGATGGGGAGCGAGTTCTGTTTCGGAGAGGACTGCGCCAATCCGAGGCCTGCTCCCAACTCATGGCAACCCTGTGAATCAAAGTCCTCCCAGATGGCCTATCTTTGACAGCCTTGCTCAGATCTTGCAAATGGAGGGCCGTGGCTTCCTTTATACCAGTGGTTCCCAACTAGTGAGCTGTGGACCCATGGGGGCCACAGAGTTATTGCAAGGGGATTCTGTGAATCCATATATGCACTATTATCATTTGGATCCTATTGATGTAATGTATTTTCTCAATCAATTAATATTAAAAGTGCAACTGCTGTTGCATGGAGGACCATGACATTTATTGATATTAAAAAAGGCTTCTCATACTCAAAAAGGTTGGGAAACACTGCTTTATACAGTCAACCCATCTCTTGTTGGGTCTTCCTCTTTTCCTGCTGCCCTCAACTTTTCCTAGCATGATTGTCTTTTCCATGTACTCTTGTCTTATAATGTGACTAAAATACGACAGCCTCAGTTTAGTCATTGTAGCTTCTAGGGTCAGTTCAAGCTTGATTTGATCTATAACCCACTGATTTGTTTTTTTTTGGCAGTCCATGGTATCCGTAACACTCTCCTCCCACACCACATTTCAAAGGAATCTGTTTTCTTCCTATCAGCTTTCTTCGATGTCCAGCTTTCACACCCTCACACTGCCTGTTGCTTACGATAAAAACGTTGCAATCTAGAGTTCTTGGGGAGCGGTAGTTTCAGAGGGTAGCCTTGTGGGACTGCAGCAGAACATTTAGATCTAAGTCCAGTAGCACCTCAGAAACCAGCAACAGTTTCGGGGTGTAACCTTTAGAGAGTCAAAGCTCCCCTCCTCAGGCACAGTCTGACCTCAGTCACACTAGGAACTGCTGCAGCGAGGGCAAAGTGATGAATCATATATTTGTACTAGGTTTAGCAAAACGTCTCTAGAAGTTTTCTGTTTCAGGTACCATTTTCTTTACCCCTAAGACGATGGAAGAAAGATGCTCATTCCTGCTGCAGGCAGCTGGATGCATATTTTTAAAAGGTTTAGATAAACAATTTAGAAATCGAATAAGAGCTATTCCACCAGACCTACGATTGAGGACAGCCGCAGGTAATATCGATGCTGGCCTCCCTACTCCTCCCCCCTTTTTATAACTATTTATTGAATTATGGGGGGGATGCCAACCCAATTGGAAGGCACTCTGCTCTAGGTACCATAATGTACGGCATCTTGTGTTAGTGATTTTAGAAAAATTTGAGAATGATTTATGCTTTTAATGTATTTTATTGTTATGTTGTTTTAATGGTGTTACCCACCCTGAGCCTGGGGAGGGCGGGTTATAAATTTAATAAATAAATAAATGCAATAAAATTTGTATTAACAGGGCTTGATTTCACAGTGACATAAATGTGATATGTATGTTCAAAGAAATTAGATGCTAGATGTAAAGATACTCTTCCCAAAGAAAATTCCTCTTCAGTAAACAATTCACATCCAGTTTTCTATGTTTGAACGTGCAGCTGTTTGATAATACAAGTATGTGCACGATGTAAACCGTTTTTATGAATGCTAACTTTAAGTTTTCCCTTCTGATTCTTTTGTTTAGTCCAAAACACAATCTCCAGAGTCTTCTAAAGAAGCAAAAAAGAAACCAGTTTTGGGGAAATTTGGAAATTTTTTCACTACAGGAAGAAGGAAAAATTCCAAAAATATTACAGAAGAATCTTTAAGGACAAGTGTTAAGTCTGCAAGGTCAGGATCTCCTCAACCGAATACAGCTCCATTGGCATTAATAGATGACTTCAAAGAAATAAGTAAAAGTGAGGAGTGCCTTCTTGAGAAAATTTGCAGTCGGAACCAGCCAGCAATTCAGAATACCGTTGAGGAGTCAGAAAAATACATCTACGCTAAAGACCTGACACCTTTGTATAATGACATTGTTTCAGAGTGGAATTCTAAAGGAGCCTCATCTGACAGTGAATGGTCATCTGACTGGCACAGCAGTAGTGAGACAATAAAAGATACATTATTTGATAGCAATCTTACACTCCAGACTCTAGAACCAGAAAAATATCCCATCACTGATGCAGCTAAAACCACAACTCCAAATTTCTTTAGAAGTTTAACTAATATAAGTAACGAGGACCAAGAACATAGCATATTAAATCATAAACAACTGCTGAATCTGGACCGATTTGCAGAACTGGAAAGTGCAGCAGCCACAAAAGATCAGTCATCTGTTTTGGAAGCTAAGCCAAGTGACCGTGCCCACTCTTCTAGAGTGTTGACATTGGATATTTTTCTTCGTAGAACCGAACAATCAATTTCGAATGAATTTTCAGCGGCTTTATTAGAAGACAACTACATTAGTGCAGATGAAATGGATAAAAAATCTGCAGTAAGAAGATCTGGAAAGAGGAGAAAATCTCAGTCATCCAGTGATGGGGACAGAAATGCAACTGAGACTGCTGCAAAAGAAGAAACTGTTTTTGATGGTGTTTCTTCAGATGTGGATCAGATAAACAACTCTGAAAGAAAAGTTAAGACTTCTCAACAGATTACAGCCACACCTAATCATGAGGCGAAAACTGGTAGTAATCACAAGGGGTGTGCTAAAATGGAAACGGAGAAAAACAAACAGCAGACCCAAACTGCTTCCCCGTACAGGAGGAAATCTTTAAAAAAAAACCAGTCTGATTCAGTTCCTCTTTCACCTACAGGCTTAAAAAGTCAAGGGAAAGAGTCATCCACCAAAAGACAGATGGAGAGTGCCACAAATGGAAGCCCAATGTCCAAAAGCTCTTCAGTTGAAAAGCTGTCTTTCGGTGAGAGCACTGTAGAATCTTCCAGAGTTGCTTCTATGGGTGTCCAAGGTGATGGCCCTTCACCGCATACTCCTGGGAGACCAGATTCTGCTAACAGCTGTGATGGAGGTGTTCTGCCACATGCTGACAAGAACAGAAATGGGGGAGTAAGAACAACAAATGGAAAGCAAACTTCCTCTGATTTGGACAGCACAAAGCCGAGAAATACATGCTGGGATGTCTCTAGAACTGTCACAACAAAAGTTAACCTGTAAGTAGTTTCACATTTTATGTGTGATGGTAAACCCACAGAGATATGTTAGTAAATTCTTCAGTAAGCATGTATTATACTTGCTAAATGTATATCATAAATGCATGAGTTCTGTTTGGTCAAAAACTATTACCTTGACTATCTTACAGAAACTCTGGAACTTGCTGTCAGTGCAAATGCTTCTTGGGATTTATGTAGATTTATATAACTGACTGTAATTAGAATTTGTTTTTGTTTTCTTTAGTTGTGAAACAATACATTCCAGATAACAGAAAGGTTTTACAGAAAGTTCTCTATAAGTCCTAATTTTTGCTGAGCAAGGAAAAAAATGTTTAAAAAGAATAGAATTAGTTAATGTTGTTTTTAACTTAAATTCTTACTATTGGCCCTCAGTAACATTTATTTGGAGGAGACTTTTGCCATATGTTAAAGTCTAAGGGCACAATTGCATGTTACGTAGAATTTAGTGTAGGCTTTTGTTAACTATATTTTAAAGGAAAATAGCAAGTGGTAGCTGAAATCAGGAATGAAGGGGAGGTACTTAACTCTTTTTTTAATGTCCATGTTTCCTCTCCAGAACTCCCTCCCCCTTAAATTGATTTCCCTTGATCTCAGGACAAAGTCCCTGGGGAGTGCAATTTAAAGAGATAAAACAGCTAGCAAGGAAAGGGTTGAATGACCTCTTTCCTACCTGTCTTCTTTTAAAGCCTGTAATGGCCACTTTTCATTAAAAAATGGGTTGTTATGCAGAGCACAGTGTAATGTACAGTTGGCTTTTGTACTAGTGAGAGTACTGTCTATCAGATTCATCACTATTAATTTTAGTTGACAGCCAATTTCCAAGTTTTCATGCATTCCCAGTTCTTTTCCTCTTCTTTTAGGATGTAGTGTGGTTTACTTGATACAGTGGTATTATCTGGGCCTGCTTTGCAGGAATCCAAGGCCCAATTAATAGATGCAAAATTTGGAATGGATGGTTGCTTGGAGGTATTTCCGCTAGGAAAGGTGTTTGTGAGAAATAGTATCATGTGGTTCTGGTAGTCTAAATACTTCAGTACAAACCACTTCACGTGAACAACTAAGTTGCCACAAAGAACAGCCTTTCATGTGCATTAATTACATCACACTGTTGTGTTACTTGTTCTGTTCTCTGCTAGTGCCACATGTAGCTAGAATAAGTGGTTTGCAAAGTGCACTTACTAAGAAGTAAGTCCCATTTAATTCAATGGGATTTCTGTCAGCAATGCTGATTCTATGACCTTTTGGCAGTTCATGAGAGGGAGGGCATCTTGGGCATCTTCTGGGCATGGCGTAGGGGTCACTGGGGGTGTGTGGGGAAGTAGTTGTGAATTTCCTGCATTGTGCATGGGGTTGGACTAGATGACCCTGGTGTCCCTTCCAACTCTGTGGTTCTATGTTTACTTCTGAGTGTATCTGTTTAGGACTGCACTGTGCATGTATGAATGCTTGAGGTGCCCTAGAGAAAAAAGATTTATTTTGTAAAAACGTAAGAGAAACTTCTCTCAGTATACTTTTAGACCTTCATTTACATGTTACCTGATTCAGATGTTATTGCAAACCAGCATAGTGAATTCTCAGGCTGATATGCTCTCTCCTCTCTTCATGTTGTCAGATAATTAGAGATGTCTGTGTTTGCAAACCAACATTCCAAAGCAGAATTGAAACACTGTTTTAAAATCCTGGTGCTCAGGGGAAGTGAAAACCATAGTTTGCTGGTTCAGACCTTATGGCAAACTGTGCTTTGCTACAAAATGGAAATGCTCTTAATTATTTGGCTGTATGCGAGAGAAGAGGGAGCATGAGCACAAGCACCCAAGGAGCCCACAGAGTTGTTCACATAGGAACAAGCCACAGTTTGCTGTTACGTCTGAAGTTAGTCTTAAATCTGCTACTTAAAAGTGGATATTTTATTTCAGTCGAATTTTATGACTGATTTTGAGAAGTAAAGTATATTATGCCTGTTGTTGAAGTTTGATTATTTGAAAAGGGTAGCTGAACAACTTTGTAACAGTTTGCTATGTTGTAAACCATAACAATACAATACAAATACCTTTAATGACATAATACAATTTTAAAATGCAAGGAGTGAAATCAGGTAAAAAATTGGGATGTAGTTCATTCCTTGGTGTTATAGTCTGTCTTCTAACTATGTTATATTGAACAAGTGAATATCCGTAGATAGATCAGTGGGTTTGTGCTGATTTATATCATTTCTGGTTCTGCCTGTTCTTTGTTCACAAACACCTGGAAAATGTGAACAATTTTTGTGAATTTGATTTTTAAAAACGAAGTTGGCTAGTTAAATTAAAGCAATGGTTCTTTTATCGTCTTTTAAGGTAGTAGTGTCTTCTCGGTTGTCAAATGTGATTTCCTTATGTATTGGGCCATGTGACTCACCACTACTACCTGCTCACCAATCTTGAATCTTGAGCCTTGAGTTCTGGCACTCTTCTTACAAAATGCATTTCATTGCATATGTTTTCTTAATCTAGCCAAGTGATTTTGTTGTTTAAATCAAAATTTGCCTCAAAATACTGATAGCTTCATTTTAAGCATGTTTACCCAGAAGTCAATCCTACTAAGTTTAATGGTGTTTCTTAGAAATGCACTTGTAGTTTAATAGATAAGCTGAAGTTGTAAATATTTAGGAGTAAGTCCCATTAAAATTAATTAAGCTTACTTCCTGGTAAGCATTATTGGGGTTGGGATGAAAGGCTGAAGTAAATCACATTGAAGTCAACAGGACTTAGTTCCAGATAAATCTTTTTTTAGCAGTTGGGTGTTAATATTTAATTATCATGATATTCAAATCAATAAGGCACTAACTCTGTCTGTGATATACATTGCCTTTCTAGCTATGACACATCTGTTTGCATAGTTTCCAGTGGAAAGTATGTGCTATAAATGTAGGCGTTGTAAGGTGTGTTGCATTATGGGGACCATAAATCATTCAAGAGCATTTTTTTCTTCTCCATTTTCATTGACTAAGAAACTTGGCTTCAATTGCAATGAAGGCTATCTTATTTTGGGGAAAAACTTTATTCCTTAGTATAAGTTGAACTTTCTATCTTATTTTATATATCTGAAAGAAATGTAGAAACATAGACTGCGATTCACTAAACGCAAACATATTTCCTTAAGATTCCGCAGGATTATAATAGATATGATAAATTTGTATGTTTAATTTATTTTATTCACAAATGAATAAAATGAAAACACAAATGAAACACTATCATGTTTCTTTAATCATAATGCTTTTTTGGGAAGGGGAGGGAAAGTATTTGTTTTTCAGGGCTAATTCTTATTTACTGACATTTTATAGACCATATTTATACATAGGATTGTGCTTTTAGCTCACAGTTGATAAACAGAACAAAGGAGGAGCACTGTTGTTTTTTTAAACACCAGTAAATCACTGCATCATTTGTTCTGGTTTACTCCTTAGTAAACATATTTAAGATTAAAACTTAAATCTACCTTTCACCAAACTGTGAATTTGACTGCAAAACCTCAGGCTTTTAATGTTTGCCTTTATTTCCATATTTTATCTTCATGCTTGCATTAATCTATGACCACCTGCATTCATTGCTGCTTGTTAAGATAACTAGGACTAGAGGGATGTGGAGTTCAAGGTGGTTTCAAAGAGGGATCTTTTTTGTATGTACTCATTTCACTTTCATCTGTGGTAAACAGGTTGGGCAGGTTTTTGTACTGTTTCAAAAGCCTACTAAAGCCTGTTTGACCAGAGGCAGTAGGAAAAGGAAAAGGGTGTGTGTGTTGTTTAGGAACTTTAACCAAGAACTACCCAGTCTTATGAGTTCCAAATCTTCCATGTACATCGTAGAGCTTTCTCCCCAAAGAGCGACCCTTCCTCACTGAACTGTTTATGGGGTATTCAGGGATGATGGACCAACTCTCATGTCTTCCTCCTTCCCTGAGAGCCAGTGTGGTGTAGTGGTTAAGAGCGGTGGTTTGGAGTGGTGGACTCTGATCTGGAGAACCAGGTTTGATTCCCCACTCCTCCACATGAACGGCAGAGGCTAATCTGGTGAACTGGATTTGTTTCCCCACTCCTACATATGAAGCCAGCTGGGTGACCTTGGGCTAGTCACACACTCTCAGCCTCACCTACATTATAGGGTGTCTGTTGTGGGTAGGGGAAGGGAAGGTGATTGTGAGCCGGTTTGATTCTTCCTTAAGTGGTAGAGAAAGTCAGCATATAAAAAACATCTGTTCTTCTTCCTCCTCCCTTCATGTGGCCAAAATGAGTTACATAGTGACATGCTTTAGTGCAAACTATTTTTTCCATCAATATATCTAATTCTCAACATGGCCCCTGGCATGGAAAGGGTCAAGGCCATGCAGGTTTGCCACAGCAAGGAAGTCCTTTCCAGGGATCTTTCCCTCTTTACACACCTCCTTTCCTCCTGCCACCTTCAGTCCTGGAACAGGTAAGGGCCTTACCTGACTGCCACCACTCCTCTGATTCTAGAGAGGGCACAGAGTGCTCTCCCTGCCCCCCCTCCCCGGGCAACTTCCTTTTTACTCAGGGCATGCCTTGACATATGACCAAACCCAGCAAAGTGAACAACAAATACTGTAACAGTTAAGTAAGAGAACAGTTTGGTGCTCCCATTTGAAGTATTCAGTCTAAATGCTGTGAATGTTTTCAAAGGCAAACTAAAACATGCTTATTTTAGAAGACTGTGTCATGAATTCTCCAGTACTTCAAACAGTTTTAAAATTAGGGAATTATAGAACACCAAGGAGTGATGGAGGTGTAATGAGAAATCTACACACGTTATATCAAGTGCCAAAGAACAGTTAATTTGGGGGGGGGGGCAAACTAGACATTGATCTAGCTCATGGATCTTTCAACATTTTTTGAAAATAAATCCCAGGTCACAATGAAGACCCGCAGAAGCAGAAGGATACCTTTTCTTCCCTCCTGGTGCAGCTCCAGTCCAAACTGGGCACATACACTCCTGGATTTTACTTTTTGAAAATTCAGTTTACTTACATGAAGTGATTTAAAACATCAAATAATTAAGACCTGTCAAGAAGCAACAAGTCCATGGTGCAGCTTCTGCTTTCTCAGGGTCAAAGTTCAGAATGTTATCTGACAGATAGTACTGCTGCAACCTCTCAAACAAGTTTACAAGGATTTTCGTAAGAGAAGAAGGGCCCTTGGATATTGCTATAATTTTCATTTGATGTAATAAGGAAGTAGGATGAAAGCATATGACCAATCAAGGTCTATTGAGAAGCTAATATTCTATGCACTTGGAATGATAAATTAGATTTCTCTTTTCCTATTCTTTGATTTTTCATCTGAATCTTAACTATATTCATTTTATTTCAGTGAAATTTATTTTAGCTAAGTATACTTATGATTGCAGCCTTTATTTAACATTAGAAAATGCATTGGTCTTTTTGTGCTAGTGCTTGTAACACTAATGGGAATTTTCCCTTATCAAAAGATTTCATATTGTGACTTTTTACTGTATTAGGATGATGGTAAAATAATGTTAGAATGAAACATCTATTTAGAATAACTTTGTTGATATACATAGTCAAAGCTATTTATTATTTTGTTTTTGCAGACCAGCTAAACCAAAGAATGTTGAATTAAACCTTAAAACTCCCAAAATTACAGAAGATGTGGGAAGTGAGCAAGATTCTCTGGACAAAGCTGCTAAAATTAACTTCAGTATTGCCAATAAAATATCCATGTTTGAAAGCAAACATAGCATTCATAATCAACCTGCTGAATCCTCAACTGCAAAGAAAGGTTCTGTATCAAATACATTTGTTGGCAGAGCAAAGCTGAAGTTTGGGAAACAGCCTGCTGAAGGTGAACAGACTAACAGAATAACAAGTAAACCAAACAATCGGCAGAAGCTACTGCAAAATGGTGCAAAATTGAAAGGCGGGCCTTCAGAGACAAAGATAAAAACTGAAGAAGGAACTCAAGCAGGCGTTATAAGCGATGAAGTTAGAAATAGCGTGGGGGCTCCTTTGAATCAAAATGGTGAAGATAATAATGATGATGATCAAGTGAGTGTTTTTGTTTCTAAAAAACATGATGCAGAGCTAGCAAAGGACAACTTACTACCAAAAACTGCACCTCTACAGCAGATTAAAGAAATGGAAGCTGCCCAAAATAGCGTAAACAGCAAAATGAATTCCACATCAATATTACCTGAAAGTGGAGAGAGACTTTCCGTTGATAGAGATACTTCTTCCCCTTATAAAGATGATACAAATCTCCAGCAATCTGACTTAGTGGCAAAAAAAATAGAATTAGAAAATAGTGTGAATTCTGAGATTGACAGTAACAACAAAAAAGCAAGTATTGTTTCGGAAAGCATACGAGAAATTGAACAAAATAGCAATGGGCACGAAAGCCCGAGCAGCGCTTGCAGTGTCTCTAAAACGGGCAATGAAGAGAGCATTTGTGATTCCCCTTCAGATATGGCTAAGTTTACTGAAACACTTAAAAATCTAGACAGCTCTGTCTGTATACCTCAGAAAAAGAAAAAGACCAAACTTCCAAAATCACCTGCACCTCACTTTGCTATGCCTCCAATACATGAGGACAACCTAGAAAAGATTTTCGATCCTAATGTATTTACAGTTGGCTTGGGAATAAAAAGGGACAGACCGCTAGACCTGGCCCCGTGCTTGCAGCTCAAATTGCAAAGTCTAGAAACAGAGGCCAAAGTCAGACCCAAACGTGCCTCTGCTGAAAACAGCATGCTTCTGCAGTCACTGAAGTTATCCAACAGACGAGACCCTACAGTTATTCAAGAACCAAGTGGGAAAGAGAACGTGGATAGTGCAGATGGTGACATTAAGAGATCTCGACTTGAAAATAGTGCCATCTTCTCAAACCTGCTTTCAACTAAAGAAAAAGTGTTTATGCCTTCGGTAACCTCTATAAATACTATCACAACATCATTTACTTCTCAGAAGAGTGCTGATTCCACAGGAAAAACACCTTTAAGATTTGATACAGCTCAGCTATTGGAGGTAACAGAACAAATGTCTGTATAAAAATCATAAACCATCTGTACTTTGAACAATAATCATATTTTGATTTTTGATTATGTAATTCAGTCTCTTCCAGGTTTCAAAGCTCCAAAATACATGGAAAAATATTTACAAACTGATGATGCAAAAAACGAAAGAATTTTGCAGATGCCAAACTTTGGAAATACTGATACCAGTTTTTCAAGCTGGTTGCAGTCTGGCCAATACGAACCTAACATCTCCCCTGGTTTCTTAGATATGGAGGTACTTTTAATGTAGTCAGCATCTAGTTTTAGACACGCGACTGCATGATTTGCATGTTTGGCATGTTGAATTGATTGTAACTTGATTTGAGTTTTCCCCTCTTCACATCTGTGAAATACATATATTTTTAAGTTGGAGCTAAGTATAACTAAACGTTGAAAGGAAATTTTGAGTTTTCTTCACAAGACACTAGTATAAATAGTTGTCCGACATGATAATACAAGCATTCAGGGCCAGTGATACCAAATGACATTGTTCAGAAATAGTTCAAGACAGAAGGAAATAACTTCCTTAGTCAACTAGTAATTAAACTGAGGAATTCGCTGCCAGCAGAGGTAGTGATGGCCACAGGCACAGATAACTTGAAAAAGGGGGTTAGACAGATTCATGGAGGAGAGGTCCATCAATGGCTACTAGCCATGGTGAGTGAAGGGTGTGCCAACAAACCTCTCTATACCAGGTCTGGAAGGCAGCATCAAAGGGAAGGTCTTGGGCTCTGTTGTTTGGCCCTCTGGGACAACTGGTTGGCCACTGTATGCTGGAGTAGATAGACCACAGATCTGATCCAGCAGGCTCTATTTATATTCTTAATCCCAATGTAATTTTTATTGTTTAAATGTATATTCTAATTACATATATCTTCCTTTGGAATATTCTCTGGTGTTATGCAAAATGTGTTGCATAAAAATGATGTTTTTTCTTATCTTTTCCTTCTTTCAGTCAAATGGTCTCGATAATTTGGAATGCAAATATTTTATTTACGTATTTCTATCCCCCTTTTTATCTGCACTGTGACCTCAGAGCAGTTCTCTCTGTCTGTCTCTCTCACACACACACATATGGGGACTTATGGGGGAATCCCATCCCCTTTCATTCACAAGGCCACCCACTTTCTGGTTCCTACTCTTCCTCTGCTCACCCACCTGTACTGATGGTGGTGGCTCCTTCTCCTTTTTCTCTTCCACCCACCCGGGCTTCCTGTAGCACTCCCAGCTCTCACGGTGACAGGGAAGGCAGCTGTGGTTCCTGTTCTTTCTCCCCCTGTAAGCCTGTTCCTTAGGAAACTATGGCCAGTTGTGTGGTACCAGTTGCACGGTGCTGGCTGAGCCAGGCCCAGTTGTACAGTGAGGAACCCCCAAGGACTTGTGGGGGCACCTCATTTCCCGTGTTCCCCTCCCCATACTCTTTCTCTCGTCCTGGCAACCCACATAACCTTATCTTTCCATGCTTCTTTCTCTCCTTCCTGCCCACCCACCAATCTAACTTTTATTTGCCCCCCATCTTAATCTACTTTTATTATTTATTTACTTCATTTTACCCTTTCATCCCAGTGGGGACCCAAAGCAGCTTACATCATTCTTCTCTCCCCTGTTTTATCCTCACAACAACCCTGTGAAACATGTTAGTTTGAGAAGATGTGACTGGCCTAAGGTCACCTTATGAGCTTATGAGAATGGGGTTTCTAACCTTGGTCTCCTAGATCGTAGTCTGAAACTAGGTACTACACCACATTGGCTTTTGTGGGGTGGCTGCTATTAAACAATAGCAAGCTGCCAGTCCTTGGTAAGCAAGTCATGCAAGTCATGTGGTAGCAAGTAATCTGTGATTGCTGCTAGGCCAGCCCTGATGAGTCTTCCCTCAAAGAAGGGAGTTTTCTTGAGTTTATAGAAAAACTTGTCTGTTCATGGCTCCAGTCTCTGGATTTAAGTATCTACAGATTCGGCCATGTTGAGAATTAGATATATTGATATAATTTAGACAGATAACCAAAAACCTGTATAGTACACCTCCAACTCTTGGGCTGACCCTAAAAGCACTGGGCAAGCTCACTGAGAGTCACAGGCTGTGAGCCCTAGGCTAAGAGCCAAGGGCCAAGAGTCCTCTGGCTCCCATCAAAACTCCAGGTTTAAATACCTATGTTCACTTATTTTAGAGCTCTACGTGCATGCAGATACTTCTGAATGTCCAAATCAGTGCAAAACTGGAAGGGCAAGTTTCAAGAAACAGTGCCACAAAATATAAAATATTGTGCTAGTATTTCTGTCAGACCCTCATTTTGACCATGCTGTTCATGCTGATCCCAATTATCTTGAAGTCTGTTTAGGATTGCCAGTGGGTACAGCCTGGCAGCCAGTGGGAATTGGGCACCAGAGACATGTGGGGGAAAACCAAGAAGTGGTGTCATGCCTCTCTAGAAATTGGCAGAAACTATTGTAAAACCATAGCGGTGGTAAAACTATACTGTTTCCAGTGATTTCTAGAGAGGCGTTAACATCAGTTCTGGGTTTTCCCTGGAAGTGATGTCACAGCATTGATGCCACAGTGACTTTTTTGTTGCTTGGAGCAGCGGCAGAAGAAAAATAAACAACAAAAAAGTCGCTGTGGCAAGCAGCAGGAGGAAGATTAGGTTGCAAGCCAGAAGTCTCCTGCTATAGAGGGAGACCTGGAAACCCTGAGTCTGCTGCTTGGACTGCAACAGTCAGTTGTCATTTCTTAAGAGTTTTTTTGTAATGAGCCAGCATACCCTTTTTACTTGAAAACTCCTCTGAAATCATTGTAAGAGTTCATAAGTATTCCTGAAGGTGTTAAGATATTTTTTCGCTGTCATCGCTGCTGTCTTATGATGACCCCATAGGGTTTTCAGGGCAACAGATGTTCAGAGGTGGTTTGCCATTGCCTGCCTCTGTGAAGCAACCCTGGACTTCCATGGTGGTCTCTCATCCAAGTACTAACCAAGGCCAACTCTGTTTAGCTTCCAAGAGCTGACAAGATTGGGCTAGGCTGGGCTATCCAGATTAAGTTTTTGTTTGTTTTTTGCTGTTAAATTGCTTCTGAGTTATGGTGATGCCATAGGGTTTTCAGGGCAAGAAATGTACAGAGGTGGTTTGCCATTGCCTGCCCCTGCATAGCAACTCTAGTATTCCTTGGTTGTTTCCATCCAAATATGAACTAGGGCTGACCCTGCTTAGCTTTCAAGATCTGATTACTAGATAGATACTTTGTAAATGTATATAAAAATGTAGTAAATATATATAGAGATAATTAGTTTGGAAAGGATTCTGGATTGACAGAGCAGATACATCAAATCAAGTTCCAGTTGGTAATCATATGAATTAAAAGCACTGTTTTTGAGAGCTACTAATCTGAAAGGAAGGGCTTTTAATATTTTAATAGCCTGATTTGTTTAATAGTTTGGTTTGCATATTTGCTTATTTGAAAGAGCTAAGCTAACAGGAACGCTTTGAGAAAATTTCATTGCACGATTGTATAACTAAAACTGCATGTTCTTTTAAAATCCCTGCTCCTCTATGATGATGATGATGATGATGAATCATGATTAAAATACTGGAAATTCTTGTGTGTATGAAAACTGGGTGTTTCCTGTATGTCCTGAGTGAGACAGAAGATTACTTGTGTTCAGGATGTGACCCGTACATATATCCTCTGGAAACCAAGCTTAGAATTTAAATGAACAACGTGAAATGAAATAAAAAGAGTGAAAAAATTAATAATAATAATCATAATAATTATTTTTAAAAGTGGCATTGCAGTCCTTTTAGAATGCTCTTCTTTAAACAAAAAGAAAAATCAATTCACAACTTAGTTGCATATCTTTATTTAATTTAGTGGTGATTTTAAAAAGTCTTGGTGGTACAGGAGGAGAAGATGGCTGCTGCCATGGAAATGGTGCAGAGAAAACCCAAACTTCCCCACCCACATGACAGCCCATCCAGGCTTTGCTGAGATTTTTCCAAAACCTTCACAACAAAGCAGGTTTGGGTAACATCAGAGAAAAGCCAGTGAAAACTCAGGAGGTACATGAACACACCATGGTACTGTGGGGAAGCCGAGGAGGGGGAAATCTACTTCCCAACAGCATTGGGAATAAATAACCCAGGTTGAAAAAGTCAATAAGAATATGCCTCGCTGATTAATTTCTTGTTGTTTGTTCTCCTTACTCAGGCATTTTCAGGGAAGAACCAAGTTAAAATTAATCCCAGACCAGGGAAGGTAGGGTTTTTAAAAATAATAATAATAATAAATACTTATTTTTAATAGTGTGTTCATCATTAGATTAAAACAGTTTGAATTTGTTTTCCCTTAAAATACAGATTGTGATATACAATAAATCAGACCCTTCTGAGAACGTTGTGGAAGTCTTTCATGATATGCCAGATTGTACGTCTTGGGTGCTGTCACCTGTGATTTTCATTAAAGTCATCAGAGGATGGTAAGAATAAAGATAGTTAAACCATATTGTTTTGTCCTGCTGGTTGGCTTCGAAATTCAGTCACACCACTTATACTTAATCATACTTTGTTTGCTCCTTCAGTAGATATTTTTTCTAAATTCTGTTTGGCTCCATGCCTATTTTCTGGCTTAGCTGTGCTTGAGCTAGTTTACTTTGTGTGTTAAGGCATGTTTTAAACTGTTGCAGCAAGTATATTTTCTTTCCCTAGTTCATGTGGAACCTTCACTGTTAACTTGACTCATACTTTCTTATTTTCATACTTTGATCTTGTTCTAAAGGGTTTTCCTGTCACCTGAAGTCACTTCTAGTTTCATTCTGCATATTTCTGCCAAATGTTTACTGGTTCTTCACTTTGAAAAGGCAAAGAGGAAAGATAGATTACTCTTAGTGAACCCTATGCATCTTTTTTTAATCTCCTGAAACATTGATTGAAAGCTTCAGACTATTTATGTTGTTTTGGTTGGCAGAATCCTGCAGCTACCTGTGCTTGCTAAATCCAAAGACATACTAGATCACACTAGACAAGATGGTGGGAGATCTCCACGATGAAATCTTCCCAGGGTTTTAGAAGTAAATTGCTGCAGCATGTGACTACATTTT
The DNA here is from genome assembly GCF_029931775.1 of Euleptes europaea. NCBI lineage: Eukaryota > Metazoa > Chordata > Lepidosauria > Squamata > Sphaerodactylidae > Euleptes > Euleptes europaea. The sequence continues at coordinate 63,475,179 of NC_079321.1, forward strand.
GGTCAGAGGTTGGGGCTATGTGGTGAGGGAAGAAGGGATATCATTCTTTTACTCATGCAGAGTTTTGTCTATTAAAGGTGGCACACACCATAAACTATTATTAGCTCTCAGTGGGTAGCCGTGTTAGTCTGTCTGCAGTAGTAGAAAAGAGCAAGAGTCCAGTAGCACCTTAAAGACTAACAAAAATATTTTCTGGCAGGTTATGAGGTTTCGTGAGCCACAGCTCACTTCTTCAGATACAGCTAGAATGGTGAATCCATCTGTTATTAAGTAGAGGAGAGTGAATTCAGACAAGCATTAGTATGTAAATGTTAACAGTATGTAAATGTGAATAGCAGGCGTGATGGGATTAGGTGTGGTATACAGAAGAGTCTATGATGTCCAGGGGAGAGATGGGTGTGGAGAAATCAGCATTGGGCATGAGCCATGAATGCAAGGTCTTTATTCAGCCCAGGTAAATGCATTGACTTTAGTTTGAATATCAACTGTAATTCAGCAGTTTCTCTTTCCAATCTCCCTTTAAAATTCCTTTGTAAGAGAACTGCTACTCTTAAATCTGCAACAGAATGTCCTGGAAGGTTGAAATGTTCACCCACTGGTTTTTGAATATTGTGGTTTCTGATGTCAGACTTATGTCCATTTAATATTTGTCTAAGAGACTGACCTGTTTGTCCAATGTAGATTGTGGAAGGGCATTGCTGGCATGTGATGGCATAAATCACATTAGAAGATGAGCAGGAGTATGAACCTGAGATAGTATGGCTGACATTGGTGGGTCCAGAGATGATGTTACTAGAAAAGTGATGGCGAACCTTTTAGAGACCGAGTGCCCAAACTGCAACCCAAAACCTGCTTATTTATCGCTGAGTGCCAATGCAGCAATTTAACCTGAATACTGAGGTTTTAGTTTAGAAAAAACAACTCATATGTTAACATCTTTTGCCTTAAAAGAAAAACACAATAACAGAGCTTTCAATGATACAAACAACTTTTTATCGAAAGGCATGCTTTTGAACAATTAATGTGATTTTTGCTGTTGTGTGCATGCTGATAATTTGTCTACCCTTGGCTCATACTTCATAAGTTTGAGAGCAACACATGCAGCATTCAGGTCATCTGTTAGTCTGTTTCTGGTGTCAGATTTGATATAATTCAAAGCTGAAAACAGCTGCTCACAAGCATAAGACGATCCAAACAAAGTGAAGAAAGCAATCCCAAGTGCTTTCATTGACTTAAAATTATTTGGCTGAGAATTCCACACTTTTAAGGAATTCTGAGTGGCAAATCCAAGGCAAAACCTCCCAATCATAAATGGCCAATAACCCCCATGCAGAGTTTTGAGAATCTGGATGGGGAAAATGTGCATCTGAGAGGCAAATCCAAGGAAAAACCTCCCATTCACAAATGGCCAATTACCCCCCATGCAGAGTTTTGAGAATCTGGATGGGGAAAATGCGCGAGGGACCAGCTTGCCCCAGCAATGGGGTGTATTGGGGGGGAAGAGAGAGAGACAACCCCCCCTGAGGAAAGGTCCAGTCGTCCGCAGGCTTGCACGAAAACCCGCAAGGCAAACTTTTGCAACTCGCCCCCCAACGATGCAAAGACACAAACACACACACAAAAGCCTCCCGCGTTGCAGAGGAAGAGGCGCCTTTGCATCGCGCCCCGGGTAAGAGGGGGGGGGCAAGCTCGCGCGCTTCCCACGCCGGCAGCAAAAGCCGTGCAGGTGCAAAGGGCAACAAGTTTGCAAAAGTGGGTTGGGTTGGGGGGGGCTTTCCCACCCCGTTCCTCCGGTCTGGCACCCTGGCTCCCCTCCGCCGCCTGCAGCGAAATGCAAACCCTGGGCGAGACGCTCTTTGCAAAAAAACATAACCAAGCCACGCACCCTTCCAAGCCGGCGCCGGGGGGCGAGGAGGTGGAAATCAGCTCCGGAGCAGCTCCCTACTCAGGGGGGCTCCGAGGGGAGGGAAAGGGGGGAGCAATTCCCAACTCGCTGCCGCCGATCACAGCGCAGCCTACCGGGGGGAGAGAAACCCCTCTTCCCCCAAGGGGCCAGGGCCACTCACAGCAGGCAGAGGGCGAAGGCGCCGGCCACGCTCTTGCGCACCAGGAAGCTGCTGTCGCGGCCGCCTGGGCCAGCAGCTCCTCGGCCACCGCCCCACCCAGGCGCCGCCCCAGACCCGCCACCGGCCACTCATGCTCAGCCCCGAGGGCTACCCGGCCGGCCGCACCGCTATGCCTGCCGCCTCGCCCCCGCCTCTGCCCCACAACAAAGTTGGCTGCGTCGCGTCGAGGCCGCGAGGAGGGGCGAAGGAGGGGCAGACGCAACGGCTCCGCGCATGCCCACAGAGAGGGCTCGGTGTGCCGCTTATGGCACGCCGAGCCATAGGTTCACTAACACGGTCCTAGAATCTACATGAGGGCAAAGTTGGCACCTTGGTTTGTTGCAGGCCTTGGTGCCAGAGTCCATGTTCCTGTTAAGTAGTTTATCGTCATGGGTGAGAAGTTGTTTTAGGTTAGCTGGCTGTCTGTAAGCAAGAAAGGGACGCCCCCCCAGTGCTTCAGCGAGGGAAGTGTCACAATCCAGCATTGGTTGTAGGTCCTTAATAATATGTTGGACTGGTTTTAGTTGGGAGCTATAAGTGACAACCAGAGGTGTTCTGTTGTCATTCTCTCTGGGCTTATCTTGTAGTAAGTTGTGCCTGGGTATCATTCTGGCCTTCTCAATCATCTTTCTCACCATATCAGCAGGATATTGTAGTTGCAAAAATGTTTGCTGTAGGTCTCTCAAGTGTGTATCTCTGTCTGAAGGATTGGAGCAGATGCGACTATAGTGTAGGGCTTGGCTATAGACAATGGATTGTCTGATATGGTTGGGGTGGTGGCTGGACGCATGTAGATACGTTTGCCGATCCGTCGGTTTCCGGTACAATGTGGTGCTTGTGTGTCCCTCGTGGATCCGTACTGTGGTGTCTAGGAAGTTGATTTCTTGTTCGGAGTAATTCATAGTTAGATTGATGGTGGGTGGAAGTCATTGAAAGCCTGGTGAAATCTTTTAAGGGCTTCTTTGCCATGAGTCCAGACAAAGAAAATGTCATCAATGAATCTCAAGTAAAGGAGAGGTGCCAGTGGGTATGAGTTCAGAAAATGTTGTTCTAGATCTGCCATGAAAATGTTGGCATATTGTGGAGCCATGCGAGTGCCCATGGCAGTGCCATTGATTTGAAGGTATAAGTCCTTACCAAACCGGAAGTAGTTGTGAGTGAGAACAAACCTGCAGAGTTGTGTAGCCAGATCTGCTGTGTTGTTGTCAGGGATGGTATTTCTAATGGCTTGTAGCCCGTCATCATGGGACATTTACATACTAATGCTTGTCTGAATTCACTCTCCTCTACTTAAAAGACAGATGGATTCACATTCTAGCTGTATCTGAAGAAGTGAGCTGTGGCTCACGAAAGCTCATAACCTGCCAGAAAATATTTTTGTTAGTCTTTAAGGTGCTACTGGACTCTTGCTCTTTTCTACTATTATTAGCTTTGGAAGTGAAGAAGATATTAGCACTTATTCCATCCTTTTTCTAGATTAAGATTGGGAAAGTTTAGTTAATTTGTATAGTCATAAAAATTTGCTCTCCAGTTCAAATGAGTTTAGTATCTATGCAGAAAGGCATGACTGCAGTTGCCTTATCTTATTTAAAAGCTAGAACCTTCACAAAGGATAGATAGAAGTAGTATATATACAATTCTTTGTACCAATAAGTTACATATACAATTTTTAAACCTATTATTAATTTATAAAATCTGTAATCTTTCTGCAAGGTGCTCAATGATATAAAAATTAAGGTTAAAACATCAATAAAATATAAAATTGTATGTTTTAAACTAATACTAGTTGCTGCTGCTGTTGATTCTGGAAGCTTCTTTTTTATACATTTTGAGTTGCTTACCATTATTCAGTACATGGCAGATGGTGGCATATTAGTGTAAAATTGAGCAACTAATATTCTGTTTGGAATTTCAGCATGGAGTTTTAATTGTTTGGTTTGTTCCATCATAATAGGATGTTTCATGTGTTTTGTCCACTATTTTGTTCGCTAGATGCTTTCCATGTCAAACTTCCAAAACCAAAATGAATTTTGCACTCTTCAGATTTTTAAGTTAAACAGATGTTGATTGCAGGTAGATGACTTTGTGCTTCTGCTTGTTATAAATGTATAGGACACACACCTTCATCTTTCGCATGAGCAAAACCTTTGCATACCTTTATCCAATGATCTTCCCACTCCTCTCCAGGCCTGTAGCACATAACCTGTTCATGCTTCAGGGGTAGGCAGTGCAATGAAGGCATGGAGGGAATGGGATAGTTGGATAACTGTGTTAGGCATGGGAGGTTCTCACATTTGGGAGTGCAGAGATGTATTGCAGTGGGTTTGGTAGTGATATCAATGTGCTTAGGAGGAGGTAACTCTGCTGAGGATTGCACTGTGAAATCCTTAGGTAGAACAGCTTTGGAGATCCCATTTATGCATGCATACCTATATGCAGAAGCACACTGGGTATGTCATTGGGGAAGGACTGTGCCCATAATTATTATGAACCTAGTTTAATTTAAAGATTATGGCTGTGCTCTGCACAGGATCTGGCATCCTAGCTGCAATAGTATTTCACTAATAAAACTTTTTTTGCTCTTTGCTTTGCTTCCTCCAAGTTCCTGCTTTACTAAACACACCTCAGTTTGTACTAGCTTTATATCATTGCTCCTTCCTTGATCTTGCTGAGCGTCATCACCTGTTACCATGCCTCTGACAACCTGTATTTGTTGGCTGTCCAAGGTCTGATACAGATTTCGATCTCCTCTGTCTTGGTATTCAGATTTGATTTAAGCTGTATATTTCCAGCACCCGACCTGATTTGACTAGTTCTGACTTCTGGTTCTATATCTTGGAATTATTTTGGGACCTTTGTTTTCTTTTTTTTAATTTCCAGCCTGACTACTTTCTCGATCTCCACTCTGACTTTGATCTCTTGAAACTGCCATCATTCTCCCTTACTGCAAGTCCTGACTAGATCTTATCCTTTAGTGGCTGTTGTCACAGGTGAGGTACATTCATACTCTTTGGGCAAAACTGGGATGCCGGTCACACTTCTGTATCCATTAGTCATATCCTCACTGAGTTTGCTCACTGTGGATTATATGATATGGTTAATGTTGATTCATTAGTGTTATGTGCCATAATGAATACTATTGTAGTTCTGGGTGTTCTTTTTTCTCCACAATATATTATTTTAGAACTGAATGCCCATCCTCTTCTTTCTGTTTGCCGCCAGTAAATGCCCCACATCTCATAACACTGTATCTGAAGGCAAGGAAAGAGAAACAGTTATTAAAGAACATCCTGTTTCTGTATCCCTGTCAGTTGAGATCATCATTGCCGGCCCCACTCTGTATCTGAAGCAAAATTGGTCGCTTCTAGGCATAGGTCATGCTCTGTTTTGGTGCCTCAGTTTTGGAATAACTCCTGCATAGTAACAGGGACTGTTACGTTTTTGGTATTCAGTGAAGACATTTCTTTTTTTATATAGGATTTTCTTAAGGAGATATTTACGATTGCTCTTATTTCACTGATGAAAATGATCGTACATAACTGAATTAATGTGCTACCACTTGTGTGTGTATGTGATTGTGGTGTGTGTGTGTGTGAGAGAGAGAGAGAGAGAATGTGTGTTCATTATCCTTTTTTGTGTGTGCAACCAGTGGCTGGCTTAAAAATAACAGTAACAGTGGAATAAACATCATTACCCTTGGTGAAAGAGCTGGTGAAGAAATCATAAAAACAAATATTTGAAGCAAAAGTTCCTGCTCCTCTTTCAAAATCAGAATGCCCATGTGCCCCAAAACACCTTGGTAAAACTAATAAAACAACAGCCCTGCTAACACCAGGGATATTTTAAAAATATGTCTATGTAACTTTTTTTTCATTCACTGATGCAGCCTTAATTTAAGATGGGCAGCATATTAATTTCCCAGGAATTGAAAGTAAACTAATGGGGCAATAAATAGACAGCAGGTTAAACAGGACAGGAACAATTATGGTTTGATGCCATAAATCTGGTATTTTTCCTGAATTATGAATTGCAGTGAATACAACTGCTAAAATAGGAGCTCACCAATTGGTATCTAACTTGAAAAACACAGCAGGGACCCAGTCTGGGCCAGGGCCTTTCTTACTTTCAATTCAGCCAGAAGGGTAGAGATTTCCTCAATAGTAATGGGATCCCATCTTTCCAAATGATCCAAATTTATAATTAGAGAAGGGCCGTCAGGCAAAACACAGTCATCATTAAATACTGCTTCTCCCACTCCATAAGTGTTACTGGACAAGTAGAGGAATAAAATGTCCTCAACTTCTAAAATTTACCAAACACCAAAATTTATGGGAATCCCACACAGTGGAGGCCTGGAGTAATTTCAATCAACAGCACTTCTGAAAAACACTTTTTCTTAACTGGCTATATTTAGTAAGTTGACATTTAGCCTGTAAATAGTCCACTTTCTTTTCTTGAATGATTTGGCCCCCTTCTTGAGTGGTATAGATGGTCATTGCCCAAAAATAGGGAACAAGCATGTGGCATTGCTTTTATATGCTGACGATGCAGTCCTACTTTCACTATCGAAAATTGGACTGAAAAGATTGATAAATCAGTTTCTAACTTATTGTTCTAGAAATAAACTATCCCTAAATTTGTTTCTTTTTTACCAAAGGAAACCAGTTTATTCCTGCTGTACTTAAAAGTGTTTAATTTAAAAATCTGCGCTAGATTACTATATGGTGTGCCAATCTGGATCTCTTCTTTCAATGCACTGCTTGAACGGGTTCAAGCAAAGTTCTTGAGAAAAATTTTAGGGCTTCCAGCCTGCGTATCTAATGCAGCCATATGCTTGGAGTTGAACCAGAGACGTCTAGTAACTAAGGTTGGATGATAACGATTAAATTTTGGCTACGTCTTCATTTTAGATGTGACCCTAATAGCCTTATTTACCTTATGCTCGCTGAGTACCATATTTCTGATTGGCTGGCCCTCATTGATAAGAAAATTTCAGTCATTGGTCTTAATATTAATGATTTGATCCTGCTCTCTGAAAATAGTGCCTTTGCATTGACCAAACAAAGACTTATCGATGTGGAGTTACAAGAACTGAAAAGACTTGCTTCTGGCTGTTGCTCTCCAGTGCTCTGGGGTATTCCTTATGGTCCCTCCTTTCCGGAATACTTTTCCTGTTTGATTGAACCGTCCCTTCGTAGGGCATTTATGTTGTTTCGTTTTAATGTTCATCCTTCTATGGTGTTATATGGGAGATTTGAGAAAATTCCATACACAGAGAGATTGTGTCCTTGTGAGATGAACAAGATTGAGGATAACGAACATGTCCTACTTTACTGCAAATTTTATAAGGATCTTCGTACCATTCACTTAAAGTCTAGTCTGCAATCTCTTGAGGGGTTATCTGATCATTGTAAAATTTGTAAACTTGTAACAAAGATCAGGAATATCATTGAATGGGTAGTGAAATTTCTCTACTATGCTACTAGGAGGAGATTTTCTCTTGACTCCTGATGCTTTTGTAATTGTTTTCTTGATGTTTATGCCAATAAAGGTTGTGTGATGTAAATATCTCAGAAGTGTAGGGTAAGATTTTTTTTTTACGAAAGCTAGATAACAGTTGGGGTTTCCTCCTCTTCAAAACTTTACAGAATCTATCATACCAGGGTGGTCTACTTTTTAGAACTGATCTTGAAATTGTAAAAAAAAAGTTGTAATAATTCAAGTAACTGAGAACATTTTTAAAGAATATTATATAGGTGTCCCAGAAGAATCCTATTCCTTATATCCATCAACTTCAGAATTGTTGAGCCAATTTTGGGGACCATTTCCTGGCTTTAATGCTCCCCTAATCCTCCTACATTATTTGTAGTGGAACAATCTTTTATTTCCAAATTTGACTCCATCTGTAAAGATAAATGGTCACTATCAAAGGGGTTTGCCAATGAAAACAATTTTATACAGCCAGAGATAGAGAATGAAACAAAAAAATAATCATACTACAACCTCTGGCCAAAAGATAAGTAAAAACCCCTGTGTTATCATATCTAGATTCTCCATTTACAACTATTAAAACAAATTTAGCAGCTAAGTGATTCAAAAAAGGGCCACCGGGATTTTGAAGATTGCAGACCCAAGAAAGAAAAAAAATTGATCCAGTGACCAGAATTCCACATCTTGGAAGATCTCCAAAGATACACCAATATGAGTGCTGGGGTGGAGCCAGTGGTCACCCTCTGTGTTGCTCTGTTTGTTGTATTTATCTTATCTACTTTTTCTTTCTTAGTAGTTTTCCCTCTTGGCGGTTTAGTTTTGCTTTTCTTTATCTGTGTGACAGGTGGGAAGCATGCTTTTGCTAAGATTCCTCCTTCCCTTTTTCCCCCATTTGTGGATTTTTTTCCTCTAATTAGAGGGAGGAGATTGTTTAGTTTATGGCTGTCTCTTTTGACCTCTGAGCTAGTTGAATTATTGTCCTGTAGTATTCAAAAATATCTGTGTTGCTGAGTAGTACAGTTGCTTCAAACATTTGTTTTTATGATTTATTCTCCAGAATAACAAGAGGCATGCTATGATTTACTGAGCCTTACAAATATATTGGTTTATTGCACTATATAGATCAAGGACAGTATTGTCAGTTTTAAAAGTAATATTTAACTGTCTTGAGATGAAAGATATAGCAACCAATTTTGTAAAAATGATAAAGCCTGCAGTTTTAATTTGTTTCTTTTGTGTGTAAGGTTGAAGTAAATATTTTAACCAAAAAGAAACTTTCGTATAAGCTAATTGGCATTTAAAAAGTGCAATTCAACATTTCCAATTTGTGCTTCTTTTTGTAGCTGGATTCTATATGAGAAACCAAACTTTGAAGGGCCTTCTATTCCACTGGAGGAAGGAGAGCTAGAGCTTACAAACATTTGGGGTGAACAACCATCTGATGACAAAGATGAATGCAAATCTCCTCAGCCTGCAGTGATTGGTTCGATCAGGCATGTAGTAAAGGCAAGTAAGGACTTGACTGCATTGTTGCTTACTGACGCTCAAACTTGAGTTGCACCACCACTGTTATTTATCTCTTTGATTTTTAAAGTGCTGATGAATTATAAGTGAATCCTGTGTCTCTACAAAGCTGAGGGCTGTGCTGTCCAAATACTTGCAAAGTTTAGGTGGGGTGGGGATGCTTTCTTTCTTGCTGCACTGATGAAGGTTTGGCTTGTCTCCTTTCAGTACTCTTTCATGCATATGATTGCATGTTCCCATGATACTTGAGCAGCTTATCACAGAAAATAGGGGAAATAGGATCTCCTTCTATATAAGTTCCTTTGTTTCATTACTATAATGGTGACAGAGGGTTCTTTGCATATTGCCATCACTGCATAGGTTGGTTGCATGCATTCATTATGCAGAAGTATGGGAAGACACAAGGATGAACCATATATGTCAGCCATTTTGACGGAGACAGGTTTAACTAGTGATTACTAGAACTACTTCTTTTCTTTTGTGGAAGTTTTTTACCATAAGTGGTGTAATGTGAACTATAAGCACAGAAATTTTAAGATGGCAACTATACAAATTCACAATATTTACCAGTTTAATAGATCGTACATACATTGAACTTACTTTTGCTCAGCATTAAAGTATGCTTCAGTCCAGTTGCAGAGCAACATGTATATAAGCAAGTTCCTACACACATCACTTGCCAGAAGAGCCACTGCAGGCATAAACTGCATATAATTTAGATGTGCATCTGAAAGTGTGCTAGAATGAAGATGAGTCCATCCTACACTTCCTTCATTTGAAAGGGATGCAAGAGCTAGTGTGCATTTAAATGCATATCTCAACCCACTACTCAGAAACAAATTAATTGAATCAGTGTGACAGACGTCCCAGAATTTCAAAGCAACATTAAATACATGAGGAAAAACTTAGAATGTGCCTATTGTTTTCACATGTGTACAGAACAGACATACTATCTTTAACCTGATATACTGAGAGGGTACTGCTATGCACATTAAGATACACATTTTCAACCAAATTGAATTCATTGGGTTGTAAGAAATAGTGTGAGTTTACTATAGATGTATTAGGCAAGGAGAAATGCCACATGGCTTCTGGGTTTTTAAAAAGAAGGTTGTGTTGCGCCAAATAGACTAATGCTTGGTTATATGGAAAAAAATACTGGAGGCCTGGAATGAGGCATGCTTACACATGCTTACATTAAGAAAGTTAAGGTCCTTTGAATAAGTCTCTAAATCTCTGGAAAGAGAATTGTGTATATTGGCTACAAAGCTAAGATTAGTTTTAAAGAAACTATGGTGGTGGAAAGTGTCATCAAGTCTCAACAGACATACCGTATGTCGACCCCATGGAGTTTTCAAGGCAAGAAACATTCAGGCCATTGCCTGCCTCGGCATAGAGACTTTCTTGGTGGTCTCTCATCCAAATGCTAACCAGGGTTGATTCAGCTTAGCTTCTGAGATCTAACAAGATTGAGTTAGCGAGGGTCATCCAGGTCAGGGCAGGGAAACCATAGTCAATAGGATATAGATGGGACTATAGAGATTGTCATAGTTTAGGAACACATGCTTTGCATGCAAATTACCCCAGTTTTGGCCCCTGGTGTGTGTGTGTGTAAAGTGCCGTCAAGTTGCAGCCGACTTATGGCGACCCTTTTTGGGGGGGTTTCATGGCAAGAGACTAACAGAGGTGCACAGCAAACCTGGTATTCCTTGGTGGTCTCCCATCCAAATACTAACCAGGGCTGACACTGCTTAGCTTCTGAGATCTGACTAGATCAGGCTAGCCTGAGCCATCCAGGTCAGGGCAGCCCCTGGTATATATAGTCCTAAATCTAATCCCATTTAGTTTCAACTGGTAAAATATCTTAACTAATAGACCTGTTATTGAAGTGAGCAGATATCAATTAAGACCGACAAGAGTAGGCCAGATAGACCATTATTCTTACTCAGCATAAACTCCTTCTCATTCTGAAACAGTGTTGAGATTTACCTTTTCTTTATGTTTTTTTCAGGATTATCGATTATGCCGAATTGACCTATTTACAGAACCAGGAGGATTAGGTATGGTAAAGTCATACTTTGACGACACTGAAGAAACAAGAATAATTGGTGCTATAGAGAAGACTCGTTCTATGCAAGTGTATTGGGGCATGTAAGTACACGAATAGGTAAACGCAAAACAGTAGTTTGTCAAATGTTCAGGTTCCGAAATAGATATGCTTATACATAAGATTTTACTTCAGTGAATGACATTCACTATGAGTGATGTTCATTTAAAACGCAATTAATATGTCATTCCTTGATCTATCAGATTAAGTTTAATATACAAGTACTTCATATATAGCAATTAAAGTTTGACAGACATTGGGATGGATTCTGCAATCCTTCAATGGAAAGTGCTGACAGTTGTGGATCTTTATTGGGTTCCCCTGCCTCATGTTTCTTTTGACCCCGTTTGTTATTTTCTATTTGTTATTTTTAACTTCTGCTTTAAACAATTATTTAATGTTTAGAAGTTTAAACATTTTAAAACTGCTGCTGTTTTATTGCTTTAGTGTTGGTTTTAATCAGTTATCCAAGAGTTTTATTTAACTGGTTTTAATATTTTCTGTACTCTTATCTTATGGTTGAAAGATAGAAGATAGTTGATTAGAAGAAGAATGTGCCTTGAAATTATTAAACACTGATTTTTGTAGGATAATGGGACAGGCTAGGATAATGGGACTTTGCAAACATACTTCAGATAAACCACAAATACATGTTCTGGCTTTGTAGTAACTTGATGTAGTAACTATATTCCTATAGTACATCTCTGCCTTGAAGGCAATAACTAAATAGAGCTCAATGATCAAATAGTATGTCCTTTTGTTTGTCGAGTGGGTGAGAATTCCAAGAGAATGTATGGCTACAGGCAGGAGGATAAAGCAAAATTACATAGGAAAAGGGAGATAAGTCATTATTAGGGAAAGGGATCAAAGAGTTCATTTACTTGGATTCAGATAGTTACAGAGTAGAATTAATAACAGTTCTCATTACTTTTGTGTGGAGGAATGCTTTTAAAACAACACTGAACCAATCAAAAGGAATAGAAGTTGTTGCCAATTTACCCAAAAGCAACTGGCCAGTATTGTTTGAATTTCTCATTTCTGTTTTAAGTCCCTGTGGGTTCCACTTTTGAGGAAAAAGCAAGATAAGAGTATTTTAGAGAATAAATAATATCAATAATTAATGGAGTCAAGAGTGTATTTATTCAATTAAACTAGTTAACAGGATGGTGTCTTTACACACTATAACTGATGAAACTGTTGGTATGACTGGTGATGTGTTGTGAAAAAAGATGACATACAGTATTATTAATCTGTCAACACATCTGGAGCGGAAGATTGGTGACATAATAACTTCACTCCACCTATTTTCTTAAAATGTCTTCATTGGGTTTGTAATTAATGCTGCCTTTTACTAATGGTGATTAGTAACATTATGCAAGTAACAGTGGGCAGAGGACAAACCTTGGCTTTATATGAATGCATATGCTACTTACTGTTAATGCCTGAAATATGGTGAATGTTTACTATTTACCTAAATAGAATTGCCTGCATTCACTGGTGATACCTGCTATGTATACACTCAGGTAATAGGACCTAATAACATCAGCTATACTATCTTGGGCTCATCCACTGGCTTGTTCTCCAATATGATATTTATCAGCAGAACCCTTCTGCTCTCTACATAGGTTTGTTTTTTGTTTCTTCGAACCCTCCTAAATAAAATGAATGCAAAATGAGGATTCGCTCATAGTGTATGAACAAATGGGACCATGAAAGCTTATACTGAAATGAAGGGTTGTTGGTATTTGCAACGCTTCTAGAATTGCTGGCATCATACTTCCGTGTAAACTCCTTGTCTTCCATTTGTAGATGGCTACTTTATGAAGAACCTGGTTTCCAGGGAATCCCTTTGATGTTGGAACCTGGAGAATATCCTGATTTATCCTTCTGGGAAAAGAAAGAAGCATATGTTAGGTCTATGAGGCCCTTGAAAATGGTAACAGTGCAATCCCTGGCTATGGCTGGGAAAGGGCGGGATATAAATCTAATAAATAAATAAGATATGAAAAATATATATTGAGGATTGCAATAGTGATATAATTGCTGTAACTTAATGATGAACTACTATAAAACCCTTGCAATGCATCCCTAAGCAGAGTTGCATCCTTCTAAGCCAAGTGACATCAATAGAACTAGAAGGGTATAACTCTGCTTAGGGTCACACTGGTAAAGGCTTAAAATAACCAAACACAATTTATAAAGTCGTGAGTGTTTTCAAACATATATTGGGGTGGAATCAACCATACTTGAAGCAAAAAAGTTATCAAAAAAACCCCCAAAAAACATACCTGTATCTCCAGATACTATGTATGGGTGTGAAACCTGGACAGTGAAGAAAGCTGATAGGAAGAAAATAGATTCCTTTGAAATGTGGTGTTGGAGGAGAGCGTTACGGATTCCGTGGACTGCCCAAAAAAACAAATCAGTGGGTTATAGATCAAATCAAGCCTGAACTGACCCTAGAAGCTAAAATGACTAAACTGAGGCTATCGTATTTTGGTCATGTCATGAGACGACAAGAGTCACTGGAAAAGACAGTCATGCTAGGAAAAGTTGAGGGCAGCAAGAAAAGAGGAAGACCCAACAAGAGATGGATTGAGTCAATAAAGGAAGCCACAGCCTTCAGTTTGCAAGATCTGAGCAAGGCTGTCAAAGATAGGACATTTTGGAGGACTTTCATTCATAGGGTCGCCATGAGTCGGAAGCGACTTGACGGCACTTAACACGCACACACATCTCCAAATAATCTTGAATACATATGTATAAAAAAAAATAAAAAAGGAACTTTTACTGTTCCTATAGAAGCCAGTGGAAACAGAACTGATGCTATTCCCGGAACTAAAAATACTGTAGTTATCCCTGCTGACAGTACTCCTTTAACTGAGTTATAAGAACCTATTAGGGTTTTGGATTGATTCCAAAGAAACTTGGAACCTCATGTTGATGGACTGGTTAGGTTCTTCCTCTCTCTCAGAGCTGCCCGTGGGAGCTGATGGCATGTTGGTGAGGGAGACCCTTTAAAACAGCAGTTAGGTCAGTTGGGAGCGAGTCTGGCTGAGAGAAACTAGAAAGAAGAGCCGCTTAAAGCTGTCTGGAAAGGGTCAATTTGTAACAAAGCGTCCAAATGCTGGAACAGGGAAATAGTTCAAAAGTTCAATTAAAAAGGAAACTTTGTAACCTCTACCTGATCTACCCCAATGTCACGTTCAAACGGGAAATAAAAATTAACGCCCTATTTGTTTAACCCTGTGAGCTGTCATAGGGAAAGAAACACGCACAACCTAAAATCTTGGCCTAAATATAAATATGTCTCTTAAGCTATGGATAAATGGAGGCAGCATGTGAATGAAACGGTGTTTGAGTCCCCAATTCCAAGTAGATCTGTGCAGTGCCTGAGTGAGGGATGATTATTAAAGGGAACTGGGTTAACCTGTCTGGGGGTGTTTCTGTCAGAGGACCTGGTATGTGACATGGTCATGGCTCTCTATATATTTTAAAAGAGGCAAGATAGGTGGTGAAGCGTGACCGCCCAACCTACCAGGAACCCTGAACCTGTGGAAGAGAGGTTGAAGAGGGTGGTAGGAACTCAGCATGTGAGAGGGAGGTTGTCACTCTTGTTCTAGGAGACAATCTTGTACAGAAAGATAGTTTTGAGCAAAAACCGCAGATCCCTTTGGTTCCTATAAAATCAAATCCCTGTGTGCTCAATAGTCAATCAGAAGCACTTATTGGAATTGAAACACTTCAATGACTAAATTATAGGGGCAGTACAAATCTTTATGCCCTGACCTGGATGGCCCAGGCTAGCCTGATCTCGTCAGATCTCAGAAGCTAAGCAGGGTCAGCCCTGGTTAGTATTTGGATGGGAGACCACCAAGGAATACCAGGGTTGCTATGCAGAGGAAAGCACTGGCAAGCCACCTCTTGCCAGGAAAACCCCCAAAAGGGGTCGCCATAAGTTGGCTGCGACTTGACTGCACTTTACACACACACACAAACAAATCTTTATATTTCATAGAAAATTTCTGAATGGTGTTCAAAGAATGGAAATCTGGAATTCCTTGATATTATTCGTAAGGTTGACATAATTCTTTTTGCAAGAAACTTGTCTTTTAGATGACTGGGTAGTTTTAAATTTTGCTACAAATTGAATACCAGCTCATCAAAGTAATAAAAACAGTCGACCTTCAGCAGGTTTAGCGCTTTTGGTTTCCTTAAACATTAGAGCAGAACTTACTTTATTAAATTATTTTCCTGCCTTTGATATGGCAGCTTATATAAGACTTGTATCTAATACTTTTTTGATAACTAATGTCCAGTTAGACAAAGCATCCTTTAAGGAGCCATCCTCCAACTGAAGTGGACCTTATTTGTTTATTTATTTGTTCATTTGTTTGAATAATTCATTCATTCATTTATACACTGCCATTCTCCCCAGTGGGGGAACCAAAGAGGCTTAAATTATTCTCTTCTGTTCCATTTTATCCTCACAACAACCCTGTGAGGTAGGTTAGGCTGAGAGAGTATGACTGGCCCAAGGTCATCCAGCGAACTCCCATGACATGAGTGGAGATTAGAACTTGGGTCTCCCCCCACCCACCCGGTCCAATACTCTTAACCACTACACCACACTGGCTTCCAGCGGAAGAGCTACTTAAGTTGTAGGGAGGCTTCTTAGGCTGGAGGAGGGCTTCAAACTTTGCTCAGTGAAGTGGCACGATAGGGGAAGGATCCACTCCAATGTAGTTTTAATTCTTGTATTTAATATTCTGGTGAAATTCTGCCTCCGCTGAATTGAAAACAAGCATTTTAATTTTTATTCAACAGCTTCCTAATTTTTAGTTTTGGACTACTGGAAGTGTTTAGAATAGTAACTTTTGAATCATGCTAGTAGCTTGCTTAACAAAAATGAAGTTAAACAGGAGTAATCTTTCAATAATCTTTTCCCTCCTAATTTTTGTAGGGTGGACGTAAGGTTGAACATCCAGAAAACCCAAAGGTAAAACTGTAATAATTTTCTTTTAATCAGTATGCAGCACGATAAATGTGACCTGAATCTATACGTTATAATGCTGTCCTATAGTTTCTCACTGCATGATGAACATTTTCCATGATACTGACAATCCTGGCTGTTAAACATATATTTTAGCTCTTAATATTTGATACGTGCATCCCACCAACCATCTCTCCCCAGCATCAGATGGCTGCTTATTGTTTGTTTATTTATACTAAATATTGATGTCCTAGTTAAAAATTACGATAAAGGACTTTTCTGGAGATAAGACAATTGAACTAAGGTGAACTAGGATGAGTCCTTAAATATGTGCTGAAAAGTATGCTTAAAGTTTCATATTCATTTCAAGGTTTACAGAACACGACTTTGCTGCCAAGTAATACACTCAAAGTCATCGTGGTAACCTGGTAGTCTCTGGCTTAAATTTCACCTCACCCACGAACTCACCAGTAGCTCAGTTATACAAATTAGCTTTGGGCAGCTTCCCCCGTGCTGTTGTTTTTGCTCACTCCAAACCCCTGCTGGACTTCCTGTTTTGTGGCAAATCAGAGTTTCCCATTGCATTCAGCTCAGACACTGTGGTTCATGCTTATCTCACTAATCAGATTTGGAAACCACAGCTTGATTATTGTTTCCAGTTCTGGTGGGAGAAAACAAAGCGAAAACCATAGTTTTTCTTTAAAAGGGAATGAATCAGCGCATGTGAGGGGGAAGCTGCATGAGCTAGAGCAGGGGCATCAAAGATACGGCCCCTGGGCTGCACCGAGCCTCTTGAGCATGGTTATCCGGCCCACGAGGCAGCTACCCCCCAGTCTGGGCTGCAGACTTTGCATGGGGGCCGGCAAGATGAGCTGCCCACAGGGCCTCTCTTCTTCTGCCCTCACCCCCAGAGTCTCTCTGCTCGGCAATGCAAACCCCCTCCCCTGGGAAAGGCTCTGGGTTACCTTGGTCTGGTGGGTCAGCCTCAGTCTGCCCTGAGAGCCGAGGGTGGGCTGCAAACTGGCCGGAGAGTGTCCAGATCCCCCTCGCGATCTTTTCATGGCTTGTTGTGTCGGGTGGAAAGAGGGGGATTTTGGAAAGTCTTCACTTCCCTCCCCTCTCCCCGCGGAATTGCCCGGCCACCGTGCAGCGTCTTCCCCTGCAGATGCGCAAAAACCAAGGCAGCAGGGGCTTCTCTCCAGGTACCAGCAGGGCTCTCCAGCCTAGGAGAGCCGAACCAGGCTGTGAGGTTGCTCTGCCTCCTAACGACTTGGTGTCTCTCTTGCTGACACTGTCTGGTGTCATTTTGCCTGGCTCTTATAGAAAGGGGTGCATTGCTTTTGGTTTTTGCCTTCCAATGCTGCAGCTTCCTGCAAACTCTTAGACAATAAGATATTTTATTGTGTTCTATCTATCTACTGTATTTCTGGAGTGTGCCATCCCTGAGATGTGCTGTTCCTTGCACACTTTTGTTCACTCTGTTGACCACAGACCTAGAGCACCCCCTCCATTGTCTCTCTGTGAAAAATTCCATCCCCTGCTCTAGGTCAGGGGTACTGGAGGCTTCTCCCAGTGGCTGTTATTCCACTCTGAGAATGCTTCTACCCCTCCAGTCCTGATCTAGGCTGGCAAACCTGCTGCAGGCTTGCCAGTCGAGGCAGCCCCCCCCCCTCCCCAGACCTGATCTTAATTTTTAAAAATTAAGTAAAGAATAATATCATTAATTGGCTTCACCTGTGTCTTGTATAAAGTTTGTATCCCTGGTATCTGGCATTAAATGTTATGGTACACATGGCCTGGCCCAACAAAGTGACATTTATCGGGCCCTCATAACAAATGTTTGACACCCCTGAGCTGGAGGCTTGCTGGTATAATGTTCCTGTTGAATCACTGGAATTTCATAGATATTTCTGTTCTCAAAATCAGTCCCCAGTATGCAGTCTGATAATTCTTTCATCTTATGGGCCTGTTGTAAGTAACTGAGATAATACATGTGAACACTATATACATTTATATAAAGCAGTATTATTGCTATTATCTCTGCTTTGCTCAAGGTGATCATTTATGAGAAGCCTTTCTTTGAAGGAAATCACATAGAACTTGATACAGAGTTAGCAGCTCTTCCCAAGGAAGGAAATCAAGAAGAAGGGTCACAGATGAATAAATTGCTGCTCAAATCTGTGGGATCCATGAAAGTGACAGGAGGCATGTAAGTATTAGAAAAAATATTGGAATTCCTACTGAGAGCTATTGTGCTGTGATAACTACAAGACAGCACTGTGGATCAGGAGGTCAACTGGGTTAATCACACAAGTGGCATGTACCTTGCCATGAAGAGTCATAACTGATCCCCAGTCACTGTTGATGAAGTTCAAACAAGGGATTTGAGCAAAAGAGATGCATCATAAGTCTTACATTGCAGTGAACATCATGCTGCATACAGTGCCACTAATTTCCATAATGTGTGGGGCAGCCATTGTATTTCTGCAGTATAGACGTTTGTGATGAAGACATGACATAAAGAAATGTGGAAACATTTTATGAAAAGCTTTAATATTGGTTCAGTTCACGTGGTTTTGCTGGTGTTAGAGGATCAGGACTTAAAATCATAAGGCTTTTTCTTCTCCTATCTTTGCATGATGCAATCCTTTTCTCTTCCTGGTTTGAGCAAGTGCAAACTGATTCCTTGCCCTGAGTTAAGCAGAGGTGATAGGGAGCAAGAGCAAGTAATAGTTTTTTTGTTTAGACATAACAGCAGCTGTGAAGGAATGGACTCTCAAGCCATATTCCCTTGGGTCATGAGAGGTTGGGAAACTCCCACGGCTGTCCAAAGGCTCAGCTATGCCACTTCTTTCCCCTACTCTCAGGGAGTGCCTAACTTCGCACTGGGTTCTAACTGCTGCCACTGAAAAATCTGAGTCTTCTGCTTGACAGAGTTGCACGTCTAGCACTTTGTGCCTTGTTTCTGCATCTCCTGCTTTGCTTGTACTAGCTAGCATGGGGATGATCACACACACTGTTGCAATGCTGAGCTATTGTGCTCAAGGGCTGGTGAACTCACATGCTGCCGCCCTTTTACCATTCTTTGGATAGCAAGACCAAATAGGTGTGGTGTATTTATGGAGATCAGGCTTAGAGCATTCAAAATATGTTCAACAAACAAAAATAAAGAGTGCATGTGGTCTAAATATCAGGCTAAATAAGGATACAAAGAAAAGGTGAAAACGTGGAATCCTCTAAACTCTAAGCTCTATGATTATCTTAAATGGTGTTTAATTGGAATAGACTAGTAAATCTTGGCCCTGACTTGGATGGCCTAGGTTAGCCTGATCTCGTTAGATCTTAGAAACTAAACAGGATCAACCCTGGTTAGAACTAACAATTTGTTAATACTTGGATGGTAGACCACCAAGGAAGTCCAGGGTTGCTATGCAAAGGCAGGCCATGGCAAAACCACCTTTGGTAGTTTGTTGAAAACCCTCTGGGGTCGCCATAAGTTGGCTGCAACTTGAAGACACTTTCCACCACCAGTATTTAAAAGTCCATCATTATTAAGTTCTCAGAATTAGAACATCCGCCAATTGTATCTCACCATGTGGACAAGGTAGAGTCCCTAAATAAAGGTTTAGTCCTTCATATCTTGTGCCCATCCAAGGAAGATGAGCAAGGAGAGCATGAGATCTTCTTCCTCATGTCCTGAGAATTTGTAATCTCCCCTTGGGAGTCTGTCCCCTTCTGAGTTTGTTCTGTGTCGAGAGGAAGAAATTACTCTCTAGCCTTTTGGCTCATCTCCTGTAGTTTTCCTTTTGCCAGTCTTTTACTAGCCTTGTAGCGTCTGGAGCATGTGTAGATTGTAGCCCCACAATAAAATATTGAGGTAGATTCTAGATTGGAGGGCATTTCTCCACAGCAGCTATGGTTTGGTTCGGAACAAGAGAGAGGACATTGCAGTGTAAGAGGGGAGAAGTAAAAAGGAAGACGTGCAGAAGCCTGAGCCTCACTTGTGTAATGCCAATCCATGGTTTGGCTTTATGTCTGAGCCACTGTTTTGATATTGCGTCGACAATATAAATGCTATATTGTAGGGTGATGCCTATTGGTAAGCCTACCTCATTTCATGTAGTTTGATTTTGAAATATGTGTGATTTCAGTGTGTATGTGTTAGAGAGACTAATTTTAATTTATTGTTGTTTCTGATCTAGTTCCCATAGATAAAGGGAACACAGCTCAAACTGTTACATGGACCATAATGGCTGTTGATAGTAGCCCGAGTGGAATGGGTCAGCCCTGCAATCCTAGCCATAATCTTCCCACCTAGCTGTGAGCAAGTATGCAGGGAAATTATGGAAGAATGTTAGGCACCTAAATCTCAACCCTAATAAACCAAACAGGAAATACACTTCCCTTTTTTATTCACTGGGATTTACATTTGAATGAACAAGATCAGGATTGGTCTGCAGAGGGTTGCAGATCTCCCTTCATGGACCACATCGTTTTGCTCTGTTTCTGCATGTTTTCCCCTCAAGAAAGTATGTTTAAGATTTCAATCTTAAGGCAGCAGTCGTACACATACTTATCTAACTGACTGATGGTACTGTGGCTTTTGCCTGTGAAATAACAAGATTGAGCTTAAAGTTTAACAAGTAGAAAGAGAGCACACTGTTCCTGTGAGCTAAAGCTTCTGTTTCTCACTTGGGGATCTGCACTGAGGAGGCCTCTTCCTGATGTGCTTGCATAGTCACTCAAGCACTCCTTTTCTCCCTTCATTCTTATCATGAGGAACAGAGAGAGAAGAAGTCACATAGGGGGGATTGAGCCCACCCAGCAGTGCTAGAGGAGCAACTCAGGATGGGTGGGGACAGCCTCAGCACATACACACACACACACGCAAATCGCCATCCTCAGCATTCAGAAGATCCAAACCAACAGAGGCAAGGACAGCGTTCTTTCTGGGTTTCATGCTGCTGCTGAAATCTGAGCTGAGGTGTTACAGTTGCTGTAACATCTCAACCAGCCACAGTGCTTAAATCTCCCCAGTTGAAATAATTGATCATGTCCCTTATTGCAATAACAGCAACAAAAAATTAAAATAAAGATAAAAAATGGAAATTACAATGTTATCATGAAAGCGCAAATGAAATAAGTTTACAAGTTCTGTCACATTTTCTTTATCATGCAGTTTTTAAATTATTTTAATTATATTTGTTTTTTAATTATTTTAATTCATTTTAGCTGGGTTGCTTATGAGAAGCCAGGGTTTACAGGCCATCAGTATTTGCTGGAAGAAGGAGAGTACTGGGAATGGATGGACTGGGGTGGTTATGACGAACAGGTGCAATCGCTACGGCCTGTTCTAGGGGTAAGTGTAGGAAAAAAATTAAATACCACTTCCTGTATTTTCCTTCTACCTTTTTTGTTTTGCTGTTGTATCCCACCCTCGTGTTTTGCTTGAAGACACACAATATTTGCAGAGGCAAAGGAGAAGATGGGCTGGCCAAAAAGGAAGACATTCCCCCCCTTTTATTACCCTCTTGCTGCATCCCCATATCATAGTCCTTTAACCCAGGCTAGCTAAGACCTGCACATGGAAGCAGTCTTTGTGCTCAAACTACTTTTTAGTCAAGAGCAGTCTTTGTGCTCAAACTACTTTTTAGTCAAGAGCAGTGGTTGTACACCCAAATGCATATCCCAGTATAGATGCTGTCTATCCATACTACATTGGTATCCAAGGAATTCAGCTGTGCCTCCTATAACTATTGGGATGTGTAACTCAGTGTGCATTCTGTTAGACGTGGTGAAATATAGACCTTACATGTGTTTGTATGTGCATTTGGATTCACATCCAATTTATCCTGCAGTCTTTCAAACTGCAAGCAGGCATGTGCCATTGCTGTTGAGGGAATCTTATAGTGGGGAGTGTTGGGCTTGGAAAGCACAGTGAGTGCTTTCTCTCTTCCATGTGGTCTTGCAAATAGGCTTTCCCCATCTCTGTTTAAATAATCATTTAAGGATGTCAACTTGGCCTTAGAATTTGTTAAAGGATCAGAATTAAAGGATCCTTAAAATTCAGAGTTAAAGGATCCTTTGGAGGTGGTGTGGGGGAGGCACTGGTCTTTGGAAGCACATCTCCTGCAATATAAATCACCTCCCTTTAAATTATTATGGGAACAGCCCACAGGTGGGGACGGGAGTGAGGGAGGAGGGCTCATAACTGCATACTTCTCTATGCTTCCAAATTTTTCTATCTTAGGCAATCACACAAATGCCATCACTAGGTCCCTGCTAATTAACTGTGTGTGTGTGAGAGAGAGAGGGAGAGCGAGAGAGAGAGAGAATGTGTGTATCTATGTGTGTGTTGAAGTCTAGCAACTTTTTTAAAAGTAGGATTTATTTGCATACCTGGTAGTAGAGGTCCCCTTCAGCTCTGCTGTTTCGTTTTGGCACAGAGGGCAGGCACCCTCTTTACTAATATAGGGGTGAAGATCTTACTAGATTCCAGGCAAAGACATTTTGTGTTTACTGTGTCTTGATTGTTTTCTGTTGGTTTTCTTTCCATAGAATTTGACTCAGCCGCACATGGTAATGTACACTGAAAAAGATTTTGGGACTAAAGGTTCCAGTATAAACGTGTTAGGAATTATTTCCAGTTTGAAGGACACTGGCTATGGACTGAGGACACAATCCATAAATGTTTTGAGTGGAGTGTAAGTCAGCTGTCTAGCTTCATTTTTATTTTAATGATTAGTTTTGGCAAATTATTAAATATTAGAGGAAAAGGTATTAACCCTTAAGTTTGGTCAGTTGGATCACAATTTTAAAATGTGGGTTTCTTGTCTAATTTCAATCTGAGCTATCCCCTATGGACAGGTATGGTGTTAAAAATCTACAGAGAAAAGTAGATTTTATTCTGTGGAAATATAAAACAATAAACTGTTCACCTTCTGTAGTTCTGATCTGAGCGCCAATAAAAGGAATGGCAGTCTGTAAAGATTTTCTTTTATTATCCCACCTGCTCATAGAGGAGGAGATAAGTTTTAGTTGCTAGGTGGAAACACACATATTATAAACTTTTATTTCTTTGTCAAATGTAGGTCAAAGATATGGACAGCTTTGCTGTCCATATCAACATGCTTGAGATGTGAACTGATATTGGTCAGCATATCAGAGATATTATTTTAGTTACATACAAGACAGACTAGTTTAGTGGTGAATTAAGAGGCAGCATGATGCATTTCTTAAAAGGCTAGTTGTCTAGACATTGCAGGAAGACAGGTGCTGATCAAGGAGAATAAAGTACAGACTAGACATGCATAATATCTTCAGTGTACAAATCCCTCATCCTTGTCCTTATCACAGATTGTGTGTCTATCTGTGCACTCCTGTGCACGTTTAATCAGAAGTAAACATTTTATTTGTTGCAGCTTATTCCCAGGAATGAGTTCCTAAGATTGCAGTTTAAGGAATGCTCATTTGCTGGGGCTATGTATGTTTTTGACCTTATCTTCTGTTTAATCAAATAATTAATTGCTGAGCAAATTAATAACTTCCCTTAGTAAGGGTAATGAACTTGGGGGGGTCAGAGTTATCCAGTGGACTTGCTCAGGCACTCAATATATCACAGTACCATTTCTTACCTGTAGGACTTCCTAGAAATTTAAACTATAAACATCATATTTGGTGCTATTAACTAGCACTATCATATGATGATGATGACGATGATGCTACATATAAAATTCATTGTCTTCTTTTGCATATGTTTTACTGTAAACATGTTAGTTAAAAGCAGACACAAATACCTAGGTAATTCTATGAATATTAATTTCTGCAATAAAACGTGCAGCATATTTCTGAATTTTTGTTACTTCCACTTCTTTGTTTATTTTGTGGGTCTCCTTCCAAGATTCATAAATTTTCCTGGACTCTCACACACAGGAATACATGTTCACTATAATGTTTTGCGATACTGAGTGAACAGTGTAAATGTATATGTACAAGGGACTGGCCAAGTGATTTTTGTTTTAAAGACTGCTAGTGTGCAATGATAAACATGTCCTGATATGTATGGAACTTTCTGATCATCATGCTGTTCATTCCTCTGTCACTTTGACTAAGTAGTTTACAAGGCAATTTGGATGTACTCCTACGCTTCAAATGATTACTGAACAAGGTGTAAAATAAAATTGGTTAAACAAATGTGTCAGAATCAGAAAAAATGGTAAATTTACAGAGTATGATGCATAAGTGGGAAAACTGTGCAAAGTTCCCATGATGCCACATAGATTTCATTTCCCATCTCAAGTAGCAGGTACAATAATTCACTGTATAACTTATGTTGCTTATCTAGCCCTCTCTGGGTCAGAGCAAAATAAATCTTGCTATTCAGAACAGGAACATTTCATACAGTTATTTAAAGTGGTTTCATATTTAATGTGAAAAAATTAAAGTGTTTTAAAGTGAGCAATGATAAGTGTTACAGTACAAGAAGAGCAGAGTGTGACTAAATAGCCTCATTTGAGAAACATGGAATGATAGTAGATACTTTATTTCTGAGGTGTTATATTCAGCAAAATCTGAGTAGCTAACAAACTGGACTCAGGAAAATGACTTCTGAAGTATGAAAACCATTATATTCATATCACAATGTGATAGTTTAACATTGTTGATTTTTCTCTCTCTTTAAGTCGCTTACTATCTGCCAGTATTTTGAAGAAGACATACAAATAACTGTTCCAATAATATTAATAAAGTGCTGGCTCTGTTGGAAAATTCATTGAGCTAAGTTTGTTTTGTATCAGTCTGTTCTCTATAACATTCAAAACTAAATGTTGATAAAATGTATTTTAATAAAACACATTAAATAATTGGTGAAATAAAAAATCAGTGCACTTTAAATCATGACTATACACCAAAATAATATACTGGGTTTATTCTCCAGGTGGGTGGCTTATGAAAATCCCGACTTCACAGGAGAGCAGTACATACTTGATAAAGGAATGTACCCCAACTATGAGACCTGGGGAGGTCGGAGTTGTAAGATATCTTCAGTTCAACCCATAGTTTTGGTAAGGAGTCCTTTTGTATGGTTATACTTGTTTTTTTTCCCCAAGCTTGATTAACAATTTATGTTATCAACCATTTCTCCATCGAATTTATTTCTTATTTGTTCTTTATTCTCCTTTTTTAGGATACCACCAGTGATTGTATGAGGAAATTTAAGGTAAAACTTCTAAGATTTAGTTTAACAAATATAGCGTGTAAGCTAAAGAAACGTTCTTGAATGTGGTGGTATTGACAAGCAAGTTTATGTAAGGCAATCAGCATGATACACAAAGAATGCTGTATGGAGCTGGTAGCCAGGAGAAGGCAATACAGCAGAGGGGGTAGATATTTTAAGTCTGTCCCGTTTTCTGTGATGCATAGCTAATGCTCATGCTTAGCACCTAACCCTGGCTCTTCAAATGCAAGACCAAATATTTTTTAAGATGTTCAGACTTTGGATTGATCAGACTCTAAAAGAAGTAATTTCCAAAGTTTGAACCATATTCTGAGACTGTTTATTTAGATGACATCATCATATAGATATGGTACATATGTGGAAAGGGAAAAGAACTGCCAGAGAGGTAAATTCCACTGCTGGATCACCTTAATAAAATAGGTTTGAACCTTTTATTTATTGTGTAGTGTCATATTTTTGAAAAATATGGGCTGCTTATAGTTGTAAACTTACATACATTTTTCTGTTAAAGAAGTTAAACAGCATGTATTCTTCAATATAAAAGTGATGTTAGATTTATCAGGTTAATAGCTGAGCATTTGGGAGGGGTGCTACAAATGCAGTGCTAGATGCTTTGGTGCTTTATCTTTACAGGTCCAGTTATTTTCAGAACCAGAGTTCCAGGGCAGAAGTCAAGTATTTGAGAAAGACACTTCTCAGATTGATGACTCGTTTCCTGTAAGGTCTTCAAAGGTGCTATCTGGCAGGTGAGTATGAAGCTGCATCACTAAAAGTAATAAATCCATCAGTCAAGCTCAGAGAAGCAGGCTTCTAAGTGAGAAGTAGGTGCATATCATCTGGACCCCACTGAATGGGCTATTAATGTTGATGCATTCTCCATCTGGGGCCACCGGTTGTTGCACTTGACCAGAAGTGTGCTGGGGCTTGCAATATAATTTACACTGCAATTTAAGGGAGTTACTACGTTGAAGACAGGCAGACATGCTGAAGCAGCAGAAAGAGAATAATCAAAATGAAGGCTCACAGTGCAGTGGATGTGTGTGTGTGTAAAGTGCCTTCAAGTCGCAGCCGACTTATGGCGACCTCTTATGGAGTTTTCATGGCAAGAGACTAGCAGAGGTGGTTTGCCATTGCCTTCCTCTGCACAGCAACCCTGGTATTTCTTGGTGGCCTCCCATCCAAATACTAACCAGGGCTGCCCCTGCTTAGCTTCTGAGATCTGACAAGATCAGGCTAGCCTGGGCCATCCAGGTCAGGGCAGTGGATGTACCTTAGCTTCATTCTAATGTATGTGTAGTTATAGCAGTGCATTGAATACTGTTACATGCAACTAGTTAGCTGCTGCCCCCTCCTGTCCTGCTGCGGGAGAATGAGGTACCCCATAACTGGTTGCCTGCTTCTATCTCAGACACTTGGCTATAAGATATCCTCAGCAACAAAAGGAGGAAAAAGAGCTGGTGGTGAGGGAGAAGGCAAGCAAGTGGGGGGAAAGCTCCTTCTGCTGCTAGGAAAGAAATTCCCTGTCCTGAGTACCTGAAATAGCACAATCTTCTTTCTCAGGCAACCTACTACCTGGCACTCCATGGTCCAATAGAAAAAAGTGGTGAAGAGGTACAAGCAATGGAGCAGCCAGTCAGTGGCTCTACCATAAGCCGTCATTCAGTTCACTGCTATGCTGCAGCCACATGTGCATTAAAAAGTGAGCTTAAAATCACAATGCTTTGAGCTTCCTTTTGATGTACGTGTGCATGCAGTCATAAGTATTGTGAAAGCACACTGTGTGCCCTGGAAATGAATACTTTGGAATAAGATGCATGTGTGTTTAGCAGTGCCATCCTAAGCAGAGTTACACCTTCTAAGCCCATTGACCTCAAAGGGTGTAACTCTTCTTAAGATGGCACTGTAAATCACTTTTTGAAAGTAACCTCTGTCTTCTTGAATAAACTAAATGGAAGACAATATTTTACATTCTGTATGTTGTGACTTGACTCTAAAATATAAAAATGATGTCACCAACCATCATTAAGGAAATAAGAATCAATAATGCATCTGACCTAGAATTCTGTCAGCAAGCTTTCAAACCACATTGTGCTCCTGTTCAGGAAGAACCTATTCAGATTTTTTTTCTCATGCTGACATCTCTTATTTCAGAGCAGGGATTTTACATCCTCATTTTCTTAATTTCTTGTAGTTGGATTGCATATGACAAGGAAGACTTTTCTGGTAATCAGTATGTGTTAGAAGAAGGTGCCTACCCGGATCTGCCTGCAATGGGTTGCCTACCCCAAACTTGCTTGAAGTCTTTACAAGTTATAAATATTGTAAGTTTGAGAAATATTTGAATGAGCAAATGAGGTGGGAAAGCTTGACTTGCTTACCAAATGAGACATAAAGGTGATCTGACATAACTTAGCTGAAAGTATAGATGTATCACCATGAAATTGACATCCACTTCTGCACAAAAATTGTCATGGTTTGTGAGTATTCTTAGATATCAATAAACTCCCATTTTAATAGTTACAATGGCTAAACAGAGTCCTTTTTCAGAGCATATTTTGTGGCTCCTGAAAGATAGGTCTGCAAGCTTTAATTTAAATAAAAGAGTAAAGATCTAAAGCTTCAACCGTAGTTGAAATTTTGAACTAAATTAGTTAGTAGAGAAGCAACAGAGCCAATCCCCCCCCCCTTAGGATTGCACTGTCTGTGGCTGTGGAAAGCCATGAATAAAGATATGTTTGGTAAATACACAAACCTTGCTTTCTGAAAAGGCTTTTTGTGAGTGGAAATTCAGGGCAGCCCTTACAGGAAATATTTATTTCTTAATACATTCATAGTAAGATATTCTGTTGTTCCTCAACAGTGAAGACTCAAAGCCAATCCAATGATCTATTCTTCATTTATAAAAAAAATACACTTTGGCATCTCAGAATAATTCCTGAAGCAAAAGATATATGTTTACCAGTATGATAGCTATTAGTCTGAGCTGCAAAATCATCACTGCTAGATTACTTTAGTCTGTTTATAAAACAGATGAATGACAAGACACCTGCTTTTTCATACACATAAACACTCTGAAGGTTTATTTAATTTCTCATTGGTCAGGCTTACCAAATAAGTCCCACTAAATGGAACACCTGGTGTCTAATGCTATAATCTAGAAACTACAAATGAAAAGCTAATTGAAGCATTGTGGGGATTAATAGAGCATATTTAGAAAGCAGGCCTACTTTGTTCAGTTTTACAGCTACACATGAATTTTTTAAAACAGAAGGCAACTGCAGACTGCAAAATTCTGTCCTGCACAATCCAGACCTGTGGAGTACAGCAGCCTGTGCTTGATGTCTGTTCTTGGATGATGCTGAGAAGAGCAGGTTATGCGATATACAAGACTGACTTTTTGCATTAGACTTGGGCTTTCCCATAGGAAAAAGCACATACTTTCCCCTCGGAACTTTAATGTACTTCTACATTTGTGCTACATGATCAAGTTGGGCGTGTAGTAACTTTCAGATGGCTGAAGACACCCTTCATGTATCAGACTATGAGCACTGCAAAACAAATTGTTTTCACTCCCTTTTCTACTCCTGTAGGAGTTCCAGATAAGAATGTTAATTCATCATACTTTTAAATCTTTGATTTCAGTCCTAAAATTCACGTTTTGCATCAAATACATAGAATAAGAATGCAAAATGTTAAATATAAGCTCAAGAATGCCAGGTTTTTAAGAATTCCTAGTGTTTAAGGAAGTAAAGGTTTGAAAATTAATATCACACCCGTTTATCCAGATAGCTGTAGGGCAAGTTCTGCAATTATAGGTGTTGCTGAGTCATGAAAATGCCAGCAGAGAATGGAAGGTGTGGCTGTAAGTAATCACCTTGTTCTCCTTCCAGTTTCCACCCCACACCTAGAATAATTTTTTCATGAGTAATGAGCTTTTTTTGCAGTCTTGCCATCTACCTCTCTGATCCTGTGGACATTTTTTCATTTCTCTCAATTCATCAGTTAAAGCAGTTTTTGCAAGTACTGAGTTTTTTCTTATGGCCTGTGCAGCCGTAATTGAATCAGACCCAACAAAGACTCCCACTGTGGCAGAACTGGTTAAACAGATAATCCAAGATGCTGGAAAATAGTGATTTTTGTAGTGGGGTAGTGGTGGTGTACTAATTAAGAGATGTTATCCACAGTCAGGGATGAAAAACTTTAATATCTGTATTTCTTCATGAACACCCTTCAACGGATTTAAAGCAAATAAATGAGTCCTTTTATTTTAAAACAGGAACTTTCTGAGCCAGTCATAGCTCTTTTTGAAAAGGAAAACTTCAGGGGAAAGAAAATGGAATTTACTACAGAAATTATAAACCTCAAGTTTCTTGGCTACAATCCTCATGTAGCTTCAGTACAGGTTTCTGGTGGCATGTAAGTTAACTTTTGAACATTGGGATTTGTTTTTGTAGACTTTAAATAACCATTAAATTATATTTAGTACTTTACTATAAGTTTGCATAAGGGGAATTAAGCCTGAAAAATAGTGGCATTAGGGGCTATGGAGTGAGTGTGAGATTTAAGGAGAATTTGTGAGGGAAAGGTGATTAGGGTTACTGGGGCTAAAAGCACCTTTGGCAAGGGGGGGCCTCAATTGATGAAAGGTAATAGTCCTGTGTTCAGCTCAATTGGCTGCAACCCGTATCTACCCTTATATGGTTTGTTCTTCCTGGTTATAGCTTTGTCAGCAGAGACTGTCTATTTAGCCATCCTAACTGGTGAAGAACGTGTTGATTACCCTGGCAGTCTGTCTGAATAGAGGTTAATCCTACAATGCATGCAATTTAATTTTTCATCTAAACTACAGTGCTGCAGATTTTAAATGTTAAAAATTGTTAATGGTCTTGATAGTCTGAACTGAGGTTTGTCAGTGTCCTATCTTGGGGGGCAGTCATTTATGTAAGTGGAATTTAACAAAGGTGCTTTTTAAAGGCAGTTTTTGAGAAAATTGTTTTGAATTTTCCAAGATCTGTTCTGGTACTGTAGTGCTTTATATGATGTTTAAGCACCAGAAGCAACCCACTTCTGAAATACATTCAGTTGTATAAAATACAACGCAGTGTGCACAGTTAGTTCTTAACTATAATTTAGATACTCAGCCAAGCTTTAACCATGGTCGAGGAATATAGCTGCACTGGGCATTTGTTTGAAGAGCTTGGGGTATTTATGCTGTGAATCAATATATTAGACAATTAGTATCATCCTTCACAGGGTTGAGAAGCTATGGACAGACTTAGCTCTCCCCTTTACTTATATCACTACTATGCTATTGTAACTCCTTTTAAAGTACCAAGTATTACAATAGCTTTATTGTGCCAAATGTACACCAGTGTTTGGTGCAGTCTTACTATACATCTTCCAACCTAGATATTGGTACTCAGAAGCACTCGTCTATGGTTTATGTAATATCATACTTAAGATCGCAGCCTTAGTGAATATATAAGCTTTGTGTATTCATATTGCTGCAAGGAGTTTTAAAAATGATTCTGATTGCCTTACCTCATATACATTGTTCTATAGAAATAATATTTTCTTTTTTTACTATAAGGTGGCTTATTTATGAACACAGTAATTACAAAGGTCGTCAAATTTTATTAAAACCTCAAAAAATACCAAACTGGCACGCGTTAAGTGGCTACCACAAAATAGGTTCCCTGCGACCTTTATTGCAGGTAAGAACTACAGCCCACTCGGACATGTCAAAGCATGGGTAAATGTTTCATAATTGACTTGATCAGCTTGCTTTATATTTATTCTTTGTTCTGGTATCAGATTGAATAGTACAAACACAATCTCCTTGCAGACACAAAATTAAATCTATAAGATTTGGTGACATGCATTGTACCTATTAGATCTAATTAACAATTCTGCTTCTTCAAGATATATATATTTAATTTAATGATCCTCCCCTATGAGTGCACTTTTGCAAACCAAAATGTAGCTTCCTTTTCTCATTTGTGATGGTGTAGATTTTTTTCTCCTTTATAAATTTCACACAATAAAGTATCTTAAATAGTTAACAGTTGTTTACTTGACTACCTCTACAGATAGGTTAGTGAGTTTTTAAGAGACTTGTGTAAGAATTCATTTACATCTTTGGTATGAAGGGCTGCTTCATCTCGTAACTACCAGTCTTCATACATGGCATCGCCTACTCATAGGAAAACATATGTTTGCCATGTTTATACCGTCCTAAATGAGCGTGTGATATTTACTTTCTTTTCCCACGTGGAAATAACAATAAAGTGGCCCTGAGTTTAAGGTGCATGTAAATAAGCCAAGGTTACAACAATGGTAGAAGAGTGATGCACCCTAATATGCTGATGCTTGAGAACATTACATTGTAGTTGTAATAATAAGACATATTGCTTTCAGATATTATGATGCATGAGCTCTGGTCTTTTCACAGAAAAGAGCATACTTCAAACTTCGCAACAAAGAAACAAGACAGTTTGTATCAACTGATGGAAATGTAGATGACTTGAATCTTTTGAGAATGCAGGTTGCAGAAGATGATAAATCTGATGAGCAAGTCTGGGTTTACCAAGGAGGATATCTCAAATGCATGGTAAACTTTTACAGTAAATGTTTTTTGCCTCTTGTAATTGATGCAATCCACCATCCTTCACATGTCTTACATAAGAAAAGCAGAAAGTCAAGGATAAGCCCTGCTGAACACAAAAAGTCCCTGTGGAAAGAAAACACAATTATTTTGCCACACACACACACCCCTCAGAGAACCCATGCAATTCTATGATTATTCTTTTTTTTTTTTTAATGTATTCTAAAATTAGTTTTTGGATAGTTTTAATCTAAAGTGTGGCTGTTCATGGTATTCTGACTGCAAAAAAACTGACCACCTTCTTCCTTTTTCTTAACTGTGAAGACCAGTGCTTGAGTCATTTCTGCTTTGTTAAATAATACAGTGGTTTTTGCTGTAGTTATTTGCATAATTATTAGGCCAGTTTATATTCAGTGAAAATAAAAAGAGAGCTGGGTTTCCTAACAGATCTTGAAGGACCATACTTTCCCATTTGTTAATAGATCTGCTATACTGATCTCCATAGTTGTATCTTGAACCTATGCTCAAGACTCCATTTCCTCCATGTAAGGAAATGTTGAAACTCTTTTAGAGCAATCATTGGAATCCTGTTGCTACTGGATCCTTTACAGTAAAACACTGCCATTTTTTGATCAATTTAGATATCCATTTCCTACCCTAAGACTTGCCCTACTAGTATCTTCCAACACTAGCCTAGCAGACGAGTCCTAAACACTTCCCTTACAGGTAAATTCCACTGAGTTACATACTTCTTTGATCAAAGTGTTTAGGTTTTCTTTGGGGCTGTAACATCAAATGAAGTTAATACAATATGAGTGACAAGCCAAATATCAACTTCTTAAAAGTTGTATAGCATCATTAACAGCATTCTGCCAAAGGGAGAGGTTTCTCAACACCAACTATGCTCTGGGGGAGAAGAATGTTTCCTGCCTTTCAGTAAGCCAAGAACATGTTTGAACACTGAAATCCAAAGCTTTAACTTACAACAGACTGCAAAAAGAAGTGTTGATTTTTAACTCAAAAATATAATTAAAACTATTGAAAAGCTGACATGTGGTAACATTCACCTGGTGTTACCACATGGTTTTCGTTCTTTTAAGAATGCAGGCAGCTACATTCTTGCAACCCAGCACAAAGCAGGAGGGACCATTGCTCAGTAGCAGAGATCATTCTTTTTGCTTGAAAAAGGTCCCAGGTCCAATCCCTGGTGTCTCTTGTTAAGAGAATCTCAAGCAAGTAGTGCTGAAAAAACCCTGTATATGAGTCCGTAATGGAGTACTGCTAGTCAAAGCAGACTGTATTGAGATGGGCTTAATTATGTGAGAGTGTCCGTCAGAGTCATATTTTCATATGGTCAAGCTAAGTGTACTTGGTTGCATTCACTTTCAGGTTGAAAATGGGCTTTGAATGGCAGCTCTGGATTATTCAAAGTGAGGGATTTTATATTTAAAGTTTGACAAAGTGATACTTGTCAGCTTTGACAAGTTTTCTGTCATTCCTGTTAGCTCCTCCTCTACATTATACAGTACAGAACCACCCTAGGCAAGCTCTGGAGTATGAAATTTTTAACAGAAATGTTTACAATTTTTTGAAAGCATACCATCACCCATAGTTGCTTAATCCTGTGCCTGAGATTGATTGACAAGGTTATCTGTAATTTATGCACCATTAGCAGAAGAAACTTCTAACCAAGGTGCAAATAAACACAAGGGGAAGGAAGGATACTACAGGAAGAGGAGAAAAATCAGACAGACTTCCCTTCCTCCCCATTCCATCCACAAAGAGCTTCCTCCACCAACATTTCTTGCTTGGAAGAGGGAGTGAGGGTGATTACTGATTCCCTATCATTATTACGCATTTACCCATTCTCATTTTCCTTGTTTCTAAGTTCGTTTCTTCGGGGGGGGGGGGATTCCAGTTCTGCACATGTTTTGCTCCCTCTAGTAGATTTGATATAACACAAGAGTAAATCTGGTATAAAAACCTGCGGTTTAAATCAGGATTTAAACTTGTGTTATATCAAATGGACCATTAGAGGGAGCAAAACCTCCGAAAGAAACAGGAACTTAGAAGCGAGTAAAATGACAATGAAGACCTGTGTCACTTTTTGTCCATGAGGATACCCTGATCCTTGGCATTGCCTTTGCAGGGGTCACAGAGTTGCTGGGGAAAGGCTGGGAAAAATCTGCTTCCACCAGTACAGTTTATAGGAGGAAATCCACAGAAATTCTTCATTCTAAAGTAGTTAGGAATGAGGCAAATTGTCTCACAAACACAGGAAGACAATAGAAGTGTCACTGAGACTTTGACTCTATGAAGTCTGCCAAGATAACTTTTGAATCCTGTTGTGTGGTAGAATGTGCTAAAGAAACCTCAGTACTTAAATAGCATTGAATAATGAAACTGTAATTAAATGATGCTTCCAGAGCTGCAACAAGTATTTTGAATCTGCAGGAATACTACTGGAATCCTTAAACCATGAAAACCAGTATGTACCTAGTAAGAAAGAAAATATAAATAATTTTGTCCTTGCATAGGCATTAATAACTAGTACAGCAGTAAGAAGAAGCCTCTTTTGACTGATATTGTTTGTTTAACTACACAGATGGCAGAGGACTTCTGCTTGACGATTGTAGGAAGTCTGATCACTCCAGGTGCAAAACTGGGCCTGGCACTTCAACAGAATGAGGAAAAGCAACAGTGGAATATTAGTCCAGATGGAAGAATCTACAGCAAGATAAAACCAAACTTAGTGCTAGACATTAAAGGTAAAAACTTCTTGGTTGGAATTTATTAACATCTCTGATGTTTACTAAGACATTCCATAGGATATCGTAGAATGTAAGACCAGGTCGCCACATAGTTGCAATTGCAATTAAGTTCTAATTATTGCAGTTCAAACAGACATACCTGTCTGCAACACACATGGAAGGGGTTTATGTGTACGACTCTTCTTCAGGATTAGATTGGATTCCAATTATATCAGCAAAGTCTAAACAAGTGATCCAATCCAATTAAAATTTGTTGTTGCTAAATGGCGAAAAATCATGTTTGTCTCAGCTATCAAGTCCCATGGCTTTTAATAATGAGATATAGGAAAGTTCTACATAGTGGGGGTCAATGCTAACCCCTCTATGGTTATGCAGGGCAGAATTTTGAATATACTATATCCAGACAGGTCCTGTCCTTGCTCTTCTGGCTATCAATTCATTAGCTCATGCCCACTTGGAATGCCGCTTTTATGAGGAACTTCGATCACACTATATATCTCCCCTTTTAACATATAAATCTAATGCCTCTGTGTCTGACATAATGCCGTTTTTACTAAGTGACAGGGATCCCAAGGCTACATTGTCAGTGGCAAGATTTGTTTCAGTCCTTATATCCTTCAAACATTAGATATATGCTGCTCGAGATCAATGGATCAAGGAGCTTCTAAGGGATAAAGGAAAGGACATAGCGGGGGTCATGAAGCATACCCAGACTATTTCAGTATTTTCACATCTGTTAAGACAACTGATCTCTCACGTGTATGCATCACAAGTAGGCAAACTAACTGCAGTCTTCTGCAGAGGTACTCATTAACTTCAATGGCAGTCAAAAAAGAGGTACAGGAATACTACTATTCCTTCCTACCTGCACAATTGTGACTATATACAGTGCTTGGAAGGGATTTGCTTGTGTAACATGGGGTCTGTGGTGTTAAATGTTTGACACTCCCGTATTGCCCCATAAACTAGCTGCCTTACTGCTTGTATAAAGTAATGCTTCGGTGTGGGAATCAGTACCCAAAAACTGATTGGAACAGAAAACATAGAAATATCAGCACATATATATGAGATTCATATTTACATCTGTTGGTGGTGTCATGATTCCAAAGTCAACTAATGACATTGTTTTTGGGAGTGTGTTGAGCTATGGATAGTCTGAACTGCAGTATTGAAAATAATACATGAAATTATTGGGTATGGGACTCCTTGGGATCCAAAAGTAATTTTATTACGCTATCTTTAATTTGTGGTACTAGGCATTGATTTAGAAATAGTGTTAAATCTGTTAACTACTGCACAAATATGTATTGCATTTTTTTGGAAACATATAGATATACCTAAAACTTCTGATTGGCTATATACAGTAGAATACTTGACTAAATTGTCATTATACAATAACACTTCATTTATTTGAACACTTTCTTCCTTCATATTATTCTGAAGTACAAGCACAAGGAGGGTAACTGACCTTATGTTTTCCTTGCACCATTACAGAAAAATTGTATGT
The DNA here is from genome assembly GCF_029931775.1 of Euleptes europaea. Classification (NCBI taxonomy): domain Eukaryota; kingdom Metazoa; phylum Chordata; class Lepidosauria; order Squamata; family Sphaerodactylidae; genus Euleptes; species Euleptes europaea. Next base: position 63,511,515 of record NC_079321.1, read on the forward strand.
AACTTTATGTTAAATGTTACAGATAACAGAATCCTGTATCAGAAATGCTACACTTTAATTTTTTTAATGTCTAAAATTCCATTTTAGGGGGAACACACTATGATCGAAACCACCTCATTGTCAGTTCAGCTAGTGAAGAGAAGGCAACACAATGCTGGGAGCCACTGGTTGTGTAAAAATAATTCTGCTTCAGAGGGAAGAATTAAGAATCAGATCCATCCAGAGCAATATACATGAAGAGTGGCAGAAGAGTAGACATTGGTGTATGCCTGTCATTGATTAAATATATATATATACAATTTAACTGGCTAAAAGTAAAAAAGCTCTGAAGCAGCAGTTCTGTTCATTATTTTTTTCCAAATAAAATATCTGTCAGCACAGTTATTTCATAGCAGGATTAAATTTTAAACCAGAGTATTTTTTAATGTGCAATTTAAAATTATTTCTGAAGTCCAATTTTAATCTCCTAGTGCTTTAGGCTCATGAGTATATATTTTATTAGCACAAAAAATGAAATGTTTCATCTTTAAATATTTAGATCATATTAGGTGATTACTTGTACAAAATGTGTACAGTACATTCAAATACATTTTAGTAAAGAAAATGTTTTAAAGCTTGTGATTGTACTTTTACATCATGCTAAGTACCCAACCCAGAATGTGTTTGCAAACAAACATATTGGGCTGCTAAGTGAATTTGTTAACCATGAATAATTTGCCCATTATGAATCTCCATGGCTGCTTTATACAGTTTTAAAGTATTAAAGGGGGAAGGGAAAATATTCCCTTCTTTATAAAGGGGAAGTATATTTCTTCACATTTTAAAGTGTTCTTTCTAAATAGAAATGTGTAAAGAAAAATACCTGATTTTTTAAAATGGCTTAATTAACACAGCAACTGTACCACTTACTTTTTGCTACATGCTATTCTGTGTATAAACTTCTGTGCTTTATGATCTTATAAAACTTTCCACCTGCATTTGCACATACTCCTATACATCTGATTCTTCTCTGTTACATCAGTGTTACCTACATTTTTCACTTCTGTAGCACCTGCAGACACACACCTGAAGATCCCAGATTTCCCCTGCTTTACCTCATCCCCCTATATGCTGAAGAAAACGTCACTGCTACCCTACACAGTGAACGTGCTGCACGGATGCATTTGAAAACATGAGGCATCCAATATTTTGTGATGTATCTATGAACCCCACAGTTCAAGTTCTCCCTTGAACTTCAGCTAATTTATTGGCTACTAAACCAGATTTTAGCACCCAATTACCCCTGATTATGTACAAACCATACAGGAGTGGAGGCATTTTTAGATGTAGTCCCAGCAATGAACCCCATCAAGGTGGTAAAATAGTGATTACATCCTAGATTAATCTTGGGTAGCAAACACATTGTAGTCAAGAATAAAGAAGCTATTTCTCCTGTGACCAATACCATAAATCAATATTGAGTACAAAATTATCTTTAAATACCTGTTTAAAAATCTGTAAGCACAGCATTTTTCAAGAGAAAGTAGCAACCCAGTGTGTGTGTGTATATATATATATAAAGCAATTTAAGACTGTTCATGCAATATTGTCTTTGCTATAATTTTTTCAGTGTTTAAATATTTTTAGTGTCATATTTCTGCCACCACATTCCTGTACAGTAATTCCAAAGTAGACCATTTATTACAAACTGCTAGTGGCACTCGTCAGGCATTCTGAAAAATAATCTATTAGGATTTAATACTTCTTCTGCACCGTTACTCGGTTAATTCTTTATTTTCTGTTAGGAGACTCACCTTGGTTTGTTGCACAAACTCCTGCATTTAGTTACCATATTCCAGACCACATGAACTATAATCTGGTCCTCTCTGTAAAAATGTGCTGCTTCTTTTCTTGATATAGAAACTGTTTTCTGTTTCAAGAATTATGTCCTTGACACTGTTTTTAATTTTAAGGTATACTACATTCAAAATGTTTTGGTACCCAAATTGTTGTATAAACATGCCTATTTTACAAATAAAAATATTATTCAAATGAAATTGTTATTTTTCTGAAAGTAGGATCAGAATTCTGACAAGGGCTGCCCATTCATGAGGGGGGGTGGAGCCGCATAGGAACTGGCATGACCCCTATGCCAGCGTCCATGCCACTTGCACCTCATAAAGTGGCGCTGACGCCGGTACAGGGTGACTTATGCTGGCGCCACACAGCAGCATGAGCCTCCTGCGCCAGTGCTGCCTCCCAGGGCGTTCCTGGGGGAGGAGCTGCCTATAGGCAGCTTCCTAACCCCTTTCAGCAAGCCGCTCTGAAGGTGGCACAGCTGCACCACCTTTGGGCACCATCTAACCACCCCCACTTCAGGAATGGGCTGAATATCTAAGAAGCAGAGGACCAGTAGACTGCTTTTGCTGTGCGTGGCAGATTCTCTATAGGCACCATGAAAGCAGCTGCATAACAAAAATAAGAGCACACGAAAGAACCTTTCAGCCGCCACCAAAAAAGCCAGCGCCATCAGCAGTTTTTCCCTAGCCTAATATAGAAATTTAATGGAATTACCACTGCTGAGTGGAACATACCAGCACTGACCTACTCCTCTTTACTCAGCATCTCCTTCCCCATAGCATCTCCTTCCTCAGATGAGCACCATGCTGAGCCACTTATAACAAAGGAGATGCACTCTTTCTCCTTTGGGGAGCCAGGAGGTGGGGTCCTTTTCCCAGGCCATTTTTTCCTCCTAAGCCACGCCTCCTGGAACTCTTATACAAAACATACAAAATTTAACAAATAGATCAACTACTTACAACTGCTTTCTAAAGAGTAATTCCCTCTACCCCTTAAATTGTTACACAAGTACAGACTACAAAAACATCCCTTGAGTAGGCCTTCAAGGCTTTTTTTGGAATTCACACTCACTTAAGATGAAGTAGTATAGAAGGACTTTTCCATGTTTCATCTATATCAAAATTATTATAAAATCTCCCCACCACAGACACTCCTATTGCAGTGTCCCACTGAACGCTGAACATTTTACAACATACCAAGGTTTCCAATAGGAAAGAACCTTTTTAAATCCCGGGTATGAGCTAAAAAATATCATATGGATCAGAACTGAGTTAATACATTATTTTTTATTAGGTACATTGATCACTGTTTTTCCACGTGCATGTCCTTCTTCCACTTTCTGGAAAGCCTTGGGAACATCAGCAAATGAGAAGACTTGATCAATAACTGGATGGATCTATAGGGAGAGAAAAAATAGTTACCCTGTGTACTACACTGCACAGCTCATAAAATCAGTAAACCCTGTCAGTGACTTGGCACCTGAACTGCACCTCAGAAGGCCTATAATCTCTCTCAGGGCCAAACTAGACATTACAGTGTCCATGGACCTGGCCTGTGAATGGCAACTCCACAGTCGTCTCAGCAACTGGGTGAGGGTGGGAAAGGAGTTTGCCCGGTCTCACCATGCTGGGTATCAAGCATCCATGGGTCTGCTCTGTAGATGCTGCAATGTCTAGTGTGGCGTTCAGTGTAACTGAGGTAAGGGGCAAGCTGTCAGTAATGGCTCGCTTTACTGGAAAACTAGACAAGACCAGATAGATTCTGCCCAAATCAAGCACTTGTTTTTCAAATAAATACAGAGAGCCTGTGGCTTTTGTTCTGCTGCTGTTCTTTAGTGTCAAATCAAAGGTCACAGCAACATAAAAAATGTCCAACTGGGTGAACAAAATAGACTAAAGGCCAGTATGTACAAACTACACCATGTTTATCAAGAAACTTCAAAATCTGAAAAACCATAGCAAATCTTGCCACTCTATACAGCCCAAGAAATCACTCTTTACAGAATCATTAAAAATTCAGTGTAAAAGAGATGTGGCCTCAACAAGATTGATGCCAGGAAATCCTCCATGGAGAAGAAGTTCCATGATTCGAGAGCCAGTGTGATGTAGTGGTTAAGAGCTGTGAACTCTAATCTGGTGAACTTGATTTGTTTCCCCACTCCACATGAAGCCAGCTGGGTGACCTTGGGCTTCACAGTTCTCTAAGAAATCTTTCAGCCCCACCTACCTCACAAGGTGTCTGTTGTGGTGAGAGAGCTCTAAGAGAGCAGTGACTAGCCCAAGGTCACCCAGCTGGCTTCATGGGGAGGAGTGGGGAAACCAACCCGGTTCACCAGATTTGCCTCCGCCGCTCATGTGGAGGAGTGGGGGATCAAACCCGGTTCTCCAGATTAGAGTCCATTGCTCCAAACCACTGCTCTTAACCGCTATACCCCGTTGGCTCTCAGGAAATAATGTGCTTCCTGTACTTGACTCGTGCAAATACCCTTCCAGCTGTGGTTTGTGCAAGCTGAAGCTTCTGAACAGCCTTCATGGCAGACACATAAAACATAATCTAGCATGGATGTGATCAGAGCATCAACAGCTGTGGCCAGAATGTTTCCCTCAAGGAAGGGGTTACAACCGGTGATGGCTAAATGCCACCAAGGGGATCTGTGCTTCCGTCACAAATCTAACAGCAATCCCAAATCAGACTCCTCTTGTGTCGTCATTCTAGTTTAGTATACATTCCTGGTGGCCTTGAACTGATGCTGCCATTTTAGTTTTATTTAATTGGTTTCCCTGTTAAATGGTCTTATCCTGCTATTAGTGATTTGTACTTTTTTTGTCTTCTATTAGCTCTTGTTTCTTCTTGTAATTGATTTTAACGGACTTTTGGAAGCTGCCCTGGGTGTGAAAACTGAAAGTGCAGGGTATGTTTTTAATAAAAAACATGTTACTAGATTAGGAATAGTTTATATCCCATTAACTAAAAGTAACCCTAATCATATTAAATTTTTATCCTACCCCCCCTTCTAAGGAGGTCAGAGTGAAATACACTCGTGTCCCTCCTTTACAAGAACCCTGTAAGGTAAGTTACACTGAATGTACTAAATGGCCCAACGTTACACTATAAAGGTCTGGTTAAGCAGAGGCCAGTTATGAAAGCCACGACTCTCCCTTAAAACCTTTACAACCCTCCTTATGCAAAGAATCTTGTAACATGAGACCATTGTCTGGAGGGCTGAATAATGGAAAGCAAATAGAATTCTATTATTATGTGGAGTGAAAACAGGTATGCATTCTAAGTATGGAGAAGTAATTTGAACACATACGTATCAATGGTTATCAGCCATGATAGCTATGCAGAAAGCTCATCTTCAGAGCCAGCCTGCTACTGAGTACTGGTTGCTGGAGAGGGGGAAAAGTAGAAGAAGGCCATTTCCCTGAAGTGCTATTTGTTGGCTTCCTAGAGCCATGAGATTGACCACTATGAACAACACAGATCTCTTTTTCTCATGCCTTGGAAACAGATGCCTTGGCATGTGCTGAACATGTGCTTTAAAAAATTCCACACTACTTCTGAACTGTCTGTTCCAACTGACGATATAGCAGACATTTTCAAACTTTAAACTATTCAGGACTAAGAATACTTGTGAGTTTTTATCACCATAGTTCACACAAGTCTTCAGTTGCCAAGCATTCACAGCATTAATGCATTTGTTCCCATCTCCTGGATTGTTTGATTTTCTGGACTCGTGATTAAAAAAAACCAAAAACCAGATTGCTTCCCTGTAACCAATGTTCTTCAAGTGGTCCATCAGTGTGACACAGAAACCACAAAGAACATCTTTTCCATCATTTCTTCCTTTTGTACCCATATATATTCCTATCAAACACTTTATACAACTGACAACATGTGCTTTATCTCATGAAAGCTGAAAATAATAAATCTGCTAGTGTTTATGCTGTCATAATAGGTAAGTTTGACTTCAAATTTCCAGCAAGGGCCCTCCTACATAATACTTTCACAAACTAGTGGAATGTAGTTTGAGGGCTGACCAAGAAGCCAGGTTGTGCTATTGTTATTCAAGGCCCCGCTGCTATGCCAATAAGCTCAATATGCTGCCATCATAATTCAGAACCTAGACTGTTTTTAAAAATGCGATGTCATTCATAGAACTGATCTCTAGGGGGCATCCTTTCACTGTTCTGTGACGCTCCTTTGAAAAACAAGCGCAGTAGCACATTTAGGGAGCCCTGACCTTAACCTGAGATCATTATAAAAGGCTGCAGCAAAAGGCTCACCGGCCACATTGTTGCAAACCTCTGATCCGACTGGATTGCTGGCTTTCAGCAATGCAGGAAAATGACATTAATGTTAAATTGATGATCGCAGCAGACTGCCGCACTGAACACTTTATCTGGCCAACTGATCCAGACTCATTGTTCCAATAAACCTGAAAAGGGCTGACCGTGTCCCCAGTACAATATGTCATCCACTGTTTACTGCAATCAACCCGACTAAGACAATACCCCCATCCTGTGCACAGGCGGACAGTCAGGCAACGCATTCAGCAAATCGTGATGTGACAGTAACTGGAGATTAACGGGACAATGGAAGTCCGATCTGTTTACAACTACGCATCAGTCCTCTAGCCACCAAACCCTTGTTGGTTCAGGGAAAAAGGGATTAAAATGATGAAGGGCTGGGGAGGGAAAGGATTACACACACTGGCACAGAACTGCTAGTCTGAAAAAAAGTACTGAGGTCGGTTTCCCGGTTATGTGTATTTTGCAGTTGTCAGTTTTTAGCAACAATGCGCTATGAACCATTTCAATTCATTTCTAATAGAGCTTTAAAAAAAAAAAAGCAAGTGAAATTAAGAAGGAAAGCATCTGGTAAGAGACAGAAAAAGCATGTGCGAGTGTGACTTTTCTGCAAAGAACACTGAGTTGGTGCAACCAAATTAATTCAACTAATGCTGCAGTTCAAGGTGATGATCAGCACCAGGGATTTCATACTGTCTTTAGAACTATATCATACTTTCAGGATCATAGTCCAGCACACTAATAAATATTTTAATTGATGAATAATACAGGTAAGAGGCAGAAGATGAGAGTGTGGCTTGCCTCTGATGCATGTTTTGAAAGAATAATGCCTTTTTGAAGGATACCTGTAAACAACACATCTTATCTCCTTTAAAATGGAACCAAAGGAAGAAGTCTGGTTTCAGATAGTGAAACCAAGAGGGGGTTGAAGGGTTAAATAACTCTCCCTTCCTTGCACAACCCCAGGGCAAAATGAAGAATCAAGAGCTTGCAATTTGCATTTTATGGAAGAAACAGAAGCATGATCCTGAGATGAGATCTGAACCAGGGATTCCCAGACCATCCTCTTAGCTATTATGCCAAACCACCTCAATGTATGAAGCTGCAATACAGATCTAGTTTTAGATTTCACAGGATGAGAAGTGCATGAAATCAAGAAGGAATACATTTTGAAAAATGAAGGGCCATTTGTCCCCAAAATCTGAGCTATTTGTTAATTTCAATTAACATCACACACCATCACTGGACAGGGCACCCACAATTCTCTTGCTAGGGTGCAAGAAGGAAAGCAGAAAAAACGACCTACTTTTCTCTCAAGTATATTAATTTCTGGAATCAATGAGCAAGCCAAGCTATCTTCAGAGCCTGACTTATATCCTCTCTTGCACAGTATTCCCACATGCAGCCAATGCCGCCGTGGTGCATTACAACTGGCAAAATGTTCCTGCCATGAGAAGCCTCAACTTTCGGAAGAACTGTTTGCAGGCAAGCGGATACTGGAGATTGCTTAGCGAAACATTCCCTAATGTTAGCAGCTTGTCTAGTTGGTTTTATTTGACTAGTGCTGTGAAACACCAGATAAACAAGTAGTTTATGTCTCTCTTCTTTTCACAATACTCTTTTACGCAGGCAGACATTTTTTCCCCTTAATGGGCATCCCTCCTTGCCTCACTTTATCTATTTCGTATTTATTATTCCTCTGGGATCCAAACTGCAACTACTGCCCCTTTCCCATATTTCTGAAGTCAGCACCAAATTCTCACTAAACCTGTTGTTAGGACAAGCTGACTACTGCAGAAAATGTATGAAGTATGCATCTGTTTGTACCATTAAATGAAACTAGCTTTTGAAAGTGTGTGTGTTTGTGTGTATAAACAGTTTTCAACAGAAAGGCCCCCCTATTTCAAGTAGGACAGGAGCCAGGTTTACAGTGACAAGCCAATGTAAAAACAAGGATATGGGTGTGTTTTTCCCCAGAATACTGAACTGCTGCGTTATCCCTGACAAGATATCCAAGTTTTAGCCTGACACTATGCAGGCACTACAATGACACTGTAAAGAGAAAAGAGATTCTTCAGTCAAGTTTTGGAAGCTATTTCCTGCACAACTGAGAATATAGGTGGTTCACAAATGGGGACAGGCTTCTGTGCAGCAGCAATGGCCCTGTAGTTTCCCTGCCTTGGCCAGAAACCCAGCAGCACCCACCCACCGTCTCCAAATTATTGGGTCTTTTCTATTTGTTTAAATGGCAATTAAACATAATTATAATGATATGATGTGACAGATGGTTGTATCAGCTTCTCTGAATTCTCAATTTTCATTTAAATAAAACCTCTAGCCCCTGTCATTGGGAAGATATGCTGTTCCTCATTTCTCTGCAACGAAAGAGGCTGGACACATTTTTAAAAAACAAAAGCTGGGAATTCAGAGATCCTGGTACACAGATTGTATGACACTCAATTTAGAAGTAGAAGTACCGTGGCAAACAGTGGTAAGCTGTAGTACTGCAGTCCAAGCTCTGCTCACGACCTGAGTTCAATCCTGACAGAAGTCGATTTTAGGTAGCTGGCTCAAGGTTGACTCAGCCTTCCATCCTTCCAAGGTTGGTAAAATGAGTAACCAACTTGATGGGGATAAAGTGTAGATGACTGGGGAAGACAATGGCAAACCACCCCGTAAACATAGTCTGTCTAGTAAATGTCAGGATGTGACATCATCCCATGGGTCAGGAATGACCCAATGCTTACCTTTAGAAGAAGTATCACCCTCTGATGGCAAGGGAAGGAAGTAGCCACAGAAGGTATAGGGTTAGGGAAAATCTGAACACACCCACATGGAAAGCAGGTGTGAGAAAGATTGGAGAAAAGCCAGGGAACCCTGAGAGGTAAATGAACGCACCACAATGACATGAACACACCACAGTGCTGTGGGGAAGCAGGAAAAAACATGCTTTACAACAGCATAGAACCTGGGACAAAAAACCCATGTGGAAACAGACCTACAGACTTTTAACTCCAGATTTAAGTCAGCTTTATATCATATCCTTTATAAGTCCTCAAATGGGAGAAAAGCAGGGTAAAATATTAACATGAATTAATCTGCCCATTTCTGTCTGCTTGAATTTTGTGGGCCGTGTTTTTCACAGCACAAGATGCCCCAGATTTATATCCTGACGTAACAGCTTGTAAACATTTGTCATTAACTTTGTTTGCTGGAGGCCAAATATTTGTGTCTAAAAGATGGACACAAATAAAAAGGTCTGGTTTAGAGTGGCCGTGCAAGGCCTTCATTCTACGGAAATCTAAAGAAAATGATGAGAAGCATAAAAACACTGGAAAGAAAAAAGACTTTGAGGCCTAGTCTCTGTAAAGAAAGAATCAAAACCTATGCAAACACTTCTATACTCTTTGTTAATCTTATAACAAAAGAAGTACCAGGTATCCACAAACATAAGAAGGGAATTTAAATAGTATTAGCATTCAGCTGTCCAGAGACTTACGCAGATGACTGAAAGCCACACCCTTACTCTATTGCATACACAGAATCTTCCCAAGCACATCTGATTTCAATATCAACAAGCCAAGGCTGCCTAAGACTCAAAACAAATAACGATCAGGAGCTTTCAGCATTCTCATTTTCTCAAAGGGTTACACAGAATTGTGTGCGGGTTCATTTGAGGGCAGCAGTTTTGCTATTATTGCCAAAAAGAAGCTGCAGAAGTCCAGTAAAATGGTCAACTGTTGTATCTAGGAGTATTTCCAGGTTAGTCTTTTCCCTTGCAGCAAATCCTATCAAATGTGACACTACAACACAGTCAGAACTAGAAGCTCAGCTTTACTCTGTGTATTGTGGCAAACAAAGCCGAGGAAGTCATTCTGTACACCCTGAACAGATGAGTCAAGATACAAAGAGGCAGAATAGAAGACAACATGAGCATCCAAGATTAGGATCTTCTTAGGGTCAAGAGAGATGGCAAAGGCCGTTGCCCCAGCGCAGCATTTCTCAATCACCTGAACTGATACATTTGAAGGACAAAACTAGGAAAGCGAAAGAATAGCACCCTTTCAACCTTGTCCTGTAAACGACCACAAAAACCAAGAGCCCTACCCAGAAATCCAAAGACAAGAAGAAGAGAACGTTGAACAACTTAAAATTGTTGAACTTTTAGTTTGTTACTATGAATAACACTTAGTTCTTAACTTAGAATAAAAAGTTTTAACCAAAGCATCTTGTTCTTCGGCAACAGAACATACAATTAGCAATTCAGACATACATACCTTCCCTGCATCAACAAGACTAGCTATTTCATCCAGATATGGACCACTTGGTGCAAAAAATGCCCACCGGTAATGGATCCCTTTACAAAGATGCTGTGAGAGACCAAGCACATATACAGCATTAATACAGAAGTGTAGCCCCAAAAAAGCATAAACTTACAAACGTACTAGAATATGATTACCTGAATATGACAAAGGGAAGAAATATAAACCATCTGGGCTTTCCAACATACCTTTACAGCCTTTGTACCAATAGTCATTCCGGTCTGTAACATCCCATCAGCTACACCAAGTCTATCCACATTCACTAAGAAGGGTGTTACTAGAGAGACATATGTGGCCCCTGACCACTTTTTCAGAAGCCCAGGGGCCCATTCCTCAGTAGATCCACCAATGTTATCTAGGATGAAATCAAATCTGAACAAAGAAAAATGCACAAAAACAATTGGAATAAATGAAACATTAAAACGTCAAAGGAGGGGGTCACTGAACAAGGGTGCTTTCCACACAGGAACAGGCTTGCATGGCTGCCCCGCTGCTGGTGCAGCTGCTGATCAAGCACCAGAGCAACGGTGCTTTCACTTGACAGCTTTCCGGCAGTTTCCCTGTCCCAATCCCTGTCCCCCAGCAGCAGCCACCCACTCTTCCCCTGGGCCACCAGGGCTTTTGCATTAAAAAAACCAGGCACTAGAACAGGGGTGGGGAACCTTTTTTCCGCCAAGGGCCATTTGGATATTTATAACATCATTCGCGGGCCATACAAAGTTATCAACTTAAAAATTAGTCGACCAAGCCCCAGGCAGGCAGCTGCCCCAGATGACCCCCGGGTGCGGGCAAGCAGGCAGGCATCCAACCGGTGGCGCACTCGCCCACCTGGTGGCACAGGATGGTCTGTTGCACCAGCTGGGCGTAGCCAGATTTACTCCTGCACCGCATGATTTGCAGATTTATTCCTGCACCGGATTTGCTCCTGCTCCGCATGGTCAGGGCTGGATTCTACAGCCGGCTCCTGCTACCTCTGCCTGCAGGGGTGAAATGAGGACACACTGGCTAAGAACTCCCCCCACCCGCCACACATTCTGGCCCTGCCTCCTTTAAACACTCCATTGTTGCCACTTTCGCCCCCAGCCCTCTTGTAGTACAGAGGGAATACGTTTCTCCATGGCCCGGGTGAGAAAGGCTTAACACAGTTTCTTGGGCGGTCCTAGCAGCTCCATAGCTAATGATTCTTCTGCAAGGGGGAAAAAAGGTTCCTTTTCTCAGCAAAACAAACTCACATCCGCCTCGAATAGAGGCTATTCCTGTCCGCGGGAGGGGGCGGATCACCAGTCTTAGATCCTTCTGAGATAGAGATCTGCCAGAACCCACGAAGGATCAGATCAAATGATTTTGCAGGCCTTAAACGGCCCCCGGGCCTGACGTTCCCCACTCCTGCACTAGAATATCATTATATTGATATAACATTATACCAATAGGTATACTAAGTTCTCTTAATTCCTAGCTTTCGTTTTTTTAAAGTCTCGAGTACTTTCCACAGCATTTGCATCAGTAGCACAAGCAAGAAAAAAGCAGGCTAAGGTCGAGCCGGACAAAATAAGATAAACCAATGATTAAGATTTTGAGAGAGCTCAGATCCATCTTCATCTTCCTTCAATGTAGTCACGGGAAGAGAGAGATTTTGGAGGAATTAAATCTCCCTGCTGAGCCATTTCACATACAGAAATCCCTTTCTCTCTGAGTTGCTATTATGTCCCAGTATAGATATAAGATAGGCAACCTCTAGTTCACATGTAAAGAAAGGGGGCAGAGTGCCTACATTTAAAGAAAAACAGAGGACACAGGCAATGCAAGCTAGACTTAGCCCTCTGCTTTGTTTCTTTCATACCCTTCTTCTGGTGTGTGTTTCTGTTTGCACAAGATCTTGTACAACCCATTTCTGGGCACCATAATATACAGCGAAAAAAGTGCCAGGTGGTGCACAAGATCTTGTGCAAGCGGAAATGTGTTACGTCCATTTATGATTCCATTTGTATGTCACTGGATCCAAGCCATGATATTAAGCATTTCTAGTGCACTTCTACAGAGCAAACTAAGCACATTTATTTAGAAGTGTCCTAATGAGATTAATTAGACTTACTTCCTAGTTAGCAGAGAAGAATAGGATTGCAGCCTTCATGCAAAAGTGCTTAACATTGCCTATTCATTCAGCCATGCTATAGTTTTGTGAGATGGGGCTATTCACAACCTACGTTATCAATGCAGAAGAGACAGAAATAAGCGACCTGCACACAAAGACACCCAGAGTGTTCGTGGTTGACTTCGGTTTGAGGCCAAGGCTATGTAACATTCAACAGCATTCATACATACGGTGGCAAAGCTTTCAGCTGTTCTTCTACATTTCCAGATTTATAATCAACGACATCGTCCGCACCAAGACGTTGCACTAATTTACTGGCATCCTGAGAACAAACTGCAGTCACATGAGCGCCCCAGGCTTTCATCAGCTAAGGAGAACACACAAGACCAAACAAAAACAAAACAAAATTCCTCGGATTAAAACTTTGCTTTCTACCAATTCCACCAAGATTAATATTGTCTGACTCAAGGCTGCATCCACACCCCATCATATGCTGAACTATAGCAATCACTCCCAAATAGATGGTACAAAGGGCATTTAATATTAATGGGGATCCCTGTAAGCCACAGAGAGAGTACCACTACTCTCTCACGTCCTCTCCCTTACTTTATGGGGAAAGGGGGGAAAACATACACCAGCTGGAACTCCTTAGAGGAAGGGCAGGATAAAAATCGGTAGTTACCTTGTTTCAGGGGTGGCCTCCATATGCTTTATACTTTCCTCTAAGGAAAAGCGCTCCAACCCCTTGTCATTTTGGTTGTCCCTTTCCTGCACTTTTTCCAAGCTCTGGTGAGGGCCCTATTGAGATGAGGAGGCCAGAAAAGCACACGGCATCCCATGGCTGACTCTCAGCCCTACTTTTGCACCTGCCCAAATAAAAGGCGGTGCTAGCTTTTACAACACCAATAATGAAAGAAGCAATCAGACGCAGCACATTTTACTCTTGTATACATTTTTCTAAGCGGCAACATTTTATCCATTCTTTCATAGAATGCTATTCTGCACTGATTCCCAATGGGAGGAATGAGGAAACATTCCCAACACACACACACAGAACTATTAATACCTTGGGGTTGACTGACAAGAACTGAGCAATGTATTGCCCCAATTTAATTAACACAAAATTTCATGAATTTAAAGGAAAGTATCTAACAATATCTAAAATGTAATCATGTCTAACATGTTTGCTCCTTGGGGTATATTTCCATACCAAGAATGTAATCTGATGTGAATATTTATCAGGAAGGGTCCTCAGTTTGTCATGAAGGGCCAACACCTCTCCAGAGCACTTTAGAGGGCTTTCCTGAAGCAATGTTTAATGGAAAAAACTCAAGGTGTATTTTTCCTACCCCAATACATGGGCTAGGGTTTAAAAACTACCCCCATGGCAAAGTGAATAGATTTCTGGGTGATTTTTTTTTTGTACCGCAGGCACTTTTTTTTGTTTACAGAAAGAAAACTGTGCTAACTGGCTGTGCTTTGGGGATACTGTCACTTGCAGTTAATAGTGTCCTAGGAGGAAAATGCTCTAGGATCACTTTTCTCTGCATTCTGCTATTTTAGGTACTAGATAGGGCCAATGTGTATGAAGGTAAGAGGAGTCATCACCATCCTATGTCATATATTTATACCAGATTTTCTCCAAGACGTTCAGGGGAGCACACAAGCTTCACTTTTCCTTCATCCTCAAAAACTCAAAGTTTAATTATGCTGAGAGAGAACATTATTCATCCATTATTCATCCAGTGAACTTTGTGGCCAAAGAGGATTTTAAGCCAGTTCTTCTCAGCCCTTTTCCAGCACTCCAATTATTATATCGCACTGCCTCTTTGGACTATCCCATGCACACTTATTTGTGAGTGTAACTCACTTCTCAGTAAACATACTTACTTGTGCCATGTATAATTCACTACAAGCAACAAGTAAAATCATGATCATGTTACAAAGTAGGATGCGAACAGTTCATGGATTAACAGTGCTGTACCAAAGGGAAGATGACTGGGGAAGGCACTGGAAAACCACCCTGTAAACAAAGTCTGCCTAGTAAACGTCAGGATATGACATCACTCCATGGGTCAGGAATGACCAGGTTGCTTGCACAGGGGACCTTTACCAAAGGCAGTCTGATATTATCTGTATTTTCTTGAAAATAAATCTCAGTGAGTTCTCCAAAGCAGCCATGCATAGAATTTCAGACTAAGCTTATTTTCCAAAACTCTCAAAATCACAGCCGGGACAAGGGGGTGCCTATAAAACATATAGTAACTTATATTTACCTGTATAGCGAAGGTACCTACACCACCCGATGCACCAAAGATCAATATCCTGTGAAGCATAAGCAATTCCAGTTATATTAGCAGATTAATTCACAATATGTTTCTACACCAACTGATTAAGTTTAACTGATGAAGACTATATTGTACACAATGAGCTCCTCATGGTTCTATCTATTAAAAAAAGCTAGAAATCCAAAACAAGGAAATGACATAAGAACATCAGAAAAGCCATGCTGCTATTGTAAATCAATTTGAAAATAATAAAAAAAAAATTAAGAAAAAGAAAAGCCATGCTGGATCAGATCAAGGTCCATCAGGTCCAGCAGTCTGTTCACACAATGGCTAACCAGGTACCTCTAGGAAGCCCACAAACAAGACAACTGCAGCACCATTATCCTGCCTGTGTTCCACAGCACCTAATAGTCATGCTCCCTGGAGAGGATCGGTATGCATCATGACTAGTAGCCATTTTTACTAGTAGCCATGAATAGCCCTCTCCTCCATGAATAGGTCCACTTCCCTCTTAAAGCCTTCCAAGTTGGCAGCCATCACCACATCCTGGGGCAGGGAGTGCCACAGTTTAACTATGCGTTGTGTGAAGAAATATTTCCTTTTGTCTGTTTTGAATCTCTCACCCTTCAGCTTCAGCAGATGACCCCATATTCTAGTATTATGATAGAGGAAGAAAAGCTTCTCCCTGTTCACACCATGGACAATTTTATAGACCTCTATCATGTCTCCTCTTACCTGCCTTTTTTCTAAGCTAAACTGCCCTAAGCATTTTAACTGTTCCTCATAGGGCAGTTGCTCTATCTCCCTGATCATTTTGGTTGCTCTTTTCTGCACCTTCTCATGTTCTGTAATATCCTTCTTTAGGTGTGGTGACCAGAACTGTATGCAGTGTTCCAAGTGTGGTCTCACCATAGATTTGTACAAGAGCAGTATGATAGCAGCAGTTTTATTCTCTATTCTTTGTCTAACTAATGGCCAACATGGAATTTGCCTTTTTCACAGTAGCTGCACACTAGGTTGACATTCTCATTGAGCTATCCACTACCACCCCAAGATCCCTTTCTTGGTCTGTCACTACCAGCATACATCCCATCAGTGTATGTGTGAAGTTGTGATTTTTTGCCCCAATATGCATCACTTTACACTTTCTCACATTGAATCTCATTTGCCATTTATTGCCCATTCCTCTAGTTTGGAGATCCTTTTGGAGCTCTTCACAAACCGTTTTTGTTTTAACCAACCTAAATGATCTGGTGTCATCTGCAAACTTGGCCACCTCACTGTTCACCCCCAACTCCAGGTCATTGATGAGCAGGTTGAAAAGCACCGGTCCCAACACAGATCCTTGAGGGACCCCACTGCTCACATCCCTCCATTGTGAGAAGTAACCATTTATTCCTACTCTCTGCCTCCTATTTTTCAGCCAGCTCTCAATCCATAAGAGGACTTGTCCTCTTATCCCATGACTGTGAAGTTTGTTTAGCAGTCTTTGGTGGGGGACTTTGTGTATTTGGATTCCCAAAAGGTTTTTGGCAATGTCCACAGGCTCATTCCTGTCCACAAATAAGGTGAACTTCATTTAGGAGAAGTAGCTAGGGTATGATGGCCAATGTTTGAACAATAGAATGGAATGATAAGAAATGTGACAAAATGGAATGATGAGAAATGTGACAAAATGTGTATTGGCATCTGCATCCTCTGTCACACACAAGCACACTCAAATACTTTCACGTCTTCTCTCTCAAAAACTGTTTGAAGAAAGCTGCTACTGAAACAGGAAGAAGCAAGGCATTCTTTCTTAGTTCTATGGCATTTCCTTTATTTAAAAGAAAATTATTCCTATCTTAAGCCATTACCAAGAATAATTCACAGTATAAGAAAGCTGACCTTGATAGCCCAGCCTAGCCCAATCACATCAGATCTCAAAAGCTAAACAGTCAGCCCTGATTAGAATTTGGATAGATGACTGCCAAGGAAGTCCAGGGCCACTACGCAGAGGTAGGCAACGGCAGATCACCTCCGAAGATCCCTTGCACTGAAAATCAGCTGCGATTTGATGAGGGGGGGGGGGAAAGTTATCACAGAAGAGCAGGCTAACAACTAGTATTTAAACCGAAACTAAATTATCCTGCTTGAATAGCCTGCTTTTCTTGCTTTTGACAGGAACTAGTCAAATTTATTTGTTTTGAGAAGTGGTGTGCCATCTTTCTGCAGCACAAAATTATTTCATTAAGTAGCAGACATCCAAAGCAGCTAAAAAATATAATGATAATTATATACACCACAAATTTATATGCTATTCCCAATCAAGAATAAGGAATTAATATATTGAAATCAGCTCCGTTAACACCTCATTACCTGCTCCTAGGAGGTTCTGTTGATACAGAACACATAAGACAAGACCCCAGAGAGATTATATCTAGGGCTAAGGGTTCCTCATCTATAAAATGGCAAAAAGAATAATGGCTGCTGGAAACATATATGACACCGAGACAGGAAGACTGTTCAGACAATTATAACAGAGGATGGTCTTTTGGTTTAACTTGTTTACTACATTTTAATAAAAACCAAAATGCATATCTCAAGGGCCAAGAAATACAAAACTGTTCAACTACATTGCACAAGTTGCAGATGTGTACATGAGGAAGGACCTTTTTTCTCTGTTACTCAAGTGCATGTAAATTGAGAAGACATTCAGGTTTTTCTTGTTTGATACAATAAACTCCAAAGATGATGCCTTGACGGCGAAAATCATAGCTTACCGTTTATTGCTGCAATTACCCTCCTTCAGACCCCCAACCTGTCTTATCGCAGACCATGCTGTTAGACCAACGTAAGGCAAGGAAGCAGCCTCCGTGTGACTGAGTGACCGGGGCTTTCGAGATATCTATACAAAAGAGCAGACATGCATCCAAGAAAGACTTTACCAAGCCTGTAGAAAGTGTTATCAGTCTCGGCAGCTGTGACATCTTAGCATCAGAAATCAGTATAACTTGCACACATGGGGAAACAATTCAGACCTTCTTCACGTCATGGCATTTTCCTTATAAAGATGTATACAGTAATAACCAAACAAAACACATCTACACTATCATATATCAAATTCACACAAGCACCTGTTTTGCCACGCATACAAGTTCAGAAGCCACCATACTAGAAAAATAGATATTATAAACTTTTGCTGATGGAGGGGGACAATTTTCACTGATTCCTCCTCTCTCTGCAGAACTCCAGCTTCCCCTCATGCTACTTGTTGGGGGTCCGCTGCTCTCAGGATCAGCAGTTCTGGGGCATTTTGTGGTGCAGCAGGAGGGGGGAGGCAAGGAAGTCCTGCTCCACTGATAAAACACCTCTTCCATCAGCAGAGATTTCCCATCGGATGCACGCTGTTCACACACACATCCACGAACAACACACATACATGTTTCCTATACATCTGTATACACTTAAGAAAAATGACATTTGAAACTCCTGGACAGTATAAATTCATAAAAATTAGAATAGTATTCAGATAACATCAGTCTTTTAAATAACAACTGACTTTGTTGCTTATAGCAAGTGAGAATTACCAACAGGCAACTAGTCTCTGAATGTCACTGCTTGGCTCTCGTGGCCTTTTCTTAAATGTCCAGAGAAATGCCAATCACTACTTTGGGGTCAGGAAGCAATTTTCCTTCAGGCCAGTTTGGCTAGGGTTCCTGGAGGATTTTTTTGTTTTGTTTTTGCCATCTTTTGGGCATGCAGCAGGGGTCACTGGGGGTGTGGGGGGGAGGTAGTTGCGAATTTCCTGCATTGTGCAGGGGGGTTGGACTACATGACCCTGGAGGTCCCTTCCAACTCTATGATTCTTTCACACTGCCAGAACTCTGCACTGCAATTGTACAAGTCCATCTGCAGAAAGCCCCCATGGCAGTAGCCAGTTCATTCTTATCCTCTCTCCCCTATAATGATAACAGCCAGGGCCGGTTCCAGATTTTGGGAGGCCCTGAGCAGGGCTTTCCCAGGACCCCCTTCCTCTCTCTTTCCCACCACCACCTCATTCCCTCCAACCTGCTTACATATCTTTTACCTGGCTGCTGCAAGACTTCCCACCGCCCATGCTCACAGCCACCTGCACCACCCACAACCTTTTTCCTGGTGGCACCAGGAAGTATGTACACTGCAAGGATCACAGATGGTAGAGTGCTAGGAAGTCAGTGAGGGCTGGGGTTGGTCACAATGGACCCTCCTAAAAGCCCTGGGCCCTGGCAGATGCCCCACCTCAGGGTATGCTGGTACCAGCTCTGATCACAGCATAATGCTGTGCTTTCCCACCTGGGGAAACTGAAGCACTCTACACTTACAGCTGTTATCTCTCCCTGGCAACCCTAATTTTAATGCTGGGAAAGAGAGAGGAAGGCAAGCAGCCATACTAGTACTGTGCAGGAGGAGAAGCAGAAAAGGAAGGCACATGGCAAACAAGGCAGGGAAGTGGACAATCACACGCTGAATAAGTACTTGCAGCTCTGCTATGGGCCTGTGTAATGTCCCTGCTTCAATTCAGGGTGATTCCAAGAGTGGAAACTCTGTGATATTTTGCATGACCAAAACAAAAAATTAGTGCAACATTGTAACATTAACTTTACATTTTTAAACACATGGTACTGTTTCTGGTGTTCTGGCATATAAATCATTTCCAAGCAACGATTTTGTTTCATTACCTCATTTCCACTTGCCACTACAAACTCTGACAAAGTGCCTTGCTTCCAGGGAGGAATGGCTGCCCATACCTAAAAAAAAGAAGGACCTCAAGGTTCAGATATCCTTTCTCAATGCTGAAGTAACAGAAGTTAGCTTTCCACAAAACTACTCACAGTGCAAGCCAAGCAAAACTACTTAGGGGTCTAAAAACCACCCATGGAATTGGTACTCAATTGTTTTCTACTAGCCACCTTTAGAGTCCAACCCCACCTGCATTATTTCTTAAAAAGGTAAAGGTCCCCTGTGCAAGCACCGGGTCATTCCTGACCCATGGGTTGACGTCACATGCCGACGTTTCCTAGGCAGACTTTGCTTTATGGGGTGGTTTGCCAGTGCCTTCCCCAGTCATCTTCCCTTTACCCCCAGCAAGCTGGGTACTCATTTTACTGACCTCGGAAGGATGGAAGGCTGAGTCAACCAAGCCAGCTATCTGAAACCAACTTCCGTTGGGATCGAACTCAGGTTGTGAGCAGAGCTTGGACTGCAGTACTGCAGCTTACCACTCTGCACCACAGGGCTCCTTGTAAACAGGACACATCAATTTACACTGGGGCAGGCAGACTTCAGATTCATCGGATAGAACCAGACATAAGAGAGGGAGTCAAGGAACTGGCTCTTCAGGCTTTTTTCTTTAACACAACTTACCACCTCACACTTAGATTTTTCTTGTAGTAGACACACTCAGAATTTAGTGAAACACTGCTTCTGACGACTTTTTGGCCCAGGAATTAGCCATGGTCAACCACTAATTCCATGACAGTGAATTATTTTTTCCTTTGTAGGTCTTAAGGAACAATAAATTGTGTCAGTACAGAGGCCTATTTTAAAGCTGGGATATGTAACTGGTCCCTGGATCAGGCAAGTGAGTGCGCAGATGATGTCAGCTTATGTATGAACACATTCTTAGGCTTGAACTTCGATAATAGTGCAATTTCAGAAGCGTTATTCCAGTCTAAAACCACTGAAATAAAAACCTTCCTTTCCCTTTCTTCCCAGTAAGTATCACAAAAGAAGCAAGACACAAAGAAGTAGGAGAGGAAATTTGCAACCTCTAGTGAGGCAACCCTGCTCTTGGCTAAAGTAGGTGCCCACTGAAGTCATTCATTTCTACTAATATGGGAAGGGGGTGTTTACAAAGCAAGTAAAACTAATTCCTGTTCCTGTCTCTCAAATCGTTTCCCATTCCAACAAAGGGGGGAAATGTATCTGGTACTTTACCTCATCTCCAGGTTTAAAATATGACACATTTAGTCCACATTCCATAACTCTGCCAGAAACATCCCGGCCAAGCGTTAGTGGAAATTCACTGCCTGAGGTTTTAATGTGCAGAGGATCTCGCTTCATTCTTAAAGCAGAAGCTCCATAGCCACCTAGCAGGAAAAAAAGAATCAGAGCAGAGCTGTTGAGTTTTCCTTTAGATTTATAAAACTTGTCCCTGTGGGTCAAATGAAACTCCCTTATACTGGTTCATCAGAGTCAGTACTGTCTATTCAGACTGGCAGCAGTTCTCCAGGGTCTCTGGTACAGATCTTTCACATTACCTACTACCTCTTCTTTTGAACTGGAGATGCCAGGGATTGAACCTGGGACCTTCTGCCTGCCAATCAGATGCACTACCACTGAGCAACAGCCCTTCATCGTTATCTTATTTAATACCCTTGTGAAGTAGGCTACCATTATTCCCATTTTATAGAAAGTAGCTACCATTATTCCCCTTTTATAGAAAGTAACTGTGTCTCTAGCAGTAACAATGAAATTAGATAACTGTTTTAAGTGAAGTTCACTTATTTATTAGAATAATATATTGCCAACATGATCCAGGAAGCCTTCGATGCAACTAAACAGTAACATAGAGATTCACAGTTTGCATTCATTTTAGTATGAATTGTAAATACAACTGTTTTAGGAAAACTGCTGAAGTTTAATATCAGGGTTAAGAATTGCACTTTTTCACTCCTGTGCTATACCATTAAGACAGACATTAAAGACAGTGACACTCCCCACCCCCTTTATATTTTAGCCACTTTTACAGCGAAGTGGACAGAAATTTCTTCTAAACTGCAAACTATATATATTTGTGTGTGCGTATTCTAAAATTTAATGAATTTTCTTGACTAGAAACAGCTACCACAAAACATTCGCAACTAGGCCAACTTAACCCCTTAAATTTTAATAAGTTGGTATGCTTTACTCTGCATGGAACTGGCCAGAAAGGAGACAGACAGACATGATATCATGTGCATGTTCACACACAATGTTCAAACCTGAATAAAAATGAAGCCTATAACAATCAGTACTTTCCACTGCGATCTCTTCTAGAACAGTCACTGTATCAGTCCACTGCAACTAACTGTCTTGTGACTCCTTCAAGACTAACCAATTTCCAGTTTGATCCCAGGAAAAGATAAGAATGCATCCAGAACTAATTCACTCTGCAGGATCAGGCTGTCAGTGTGGCATAAACTTTTGTACCAAGAGCCCAATGTAAAGTAGTCCTATGAAAGCTCATACCACAGTCAGTGCAACCCTAAACAGAGCTACACCTTTCTAAACTGAGCTTTCTAAAGATTATGTAAAATCAGATTTAGCATTGTACTTAGCGAACAGCAAAAACTGTGAAAAATAACAAAATTTAAAAACGACTTTCCAAAGTTTAAAAAAAAAACACTTCACATACATTTTCTCTGTAATTAGCACCAAAAATCTCTACATGATGGTAGTGTCACTTCTGCTGATTAACAGGAAACTTAATAGAAGCACTTACTTCGCATGTTAACATCTATGGGATTTAAACTTGCAGCATGGACTTTAATAATGACTTCATTGGGTAAGTGGATTATAGGGAGCATCATGTCATTCGTAAATCGTAGCACATCATTTTTCCCATAACGGTCAATCACCCAGGATGGCATGGTGATACATCGTTGGCAGGAGACGTGGAAATCTCTGCACGTGAGCCACTGGAGCCAAACTGTCCCTTTCCCGACGCAGGCGACTCCTGACCTTTGACAGTGCAACAAACTACGACACGCTTTCCTACCAAGCGCGTGTGCTTTGAGTAACATGATTACAAACGGAGAAGCACGTCAAAGGCTCTTCCACAGCGCAGAGGGCGACTGCACAGTTAATGACCCAGCCGTGAACGGCTCTTTTCTACCAACCACGATCAGATCAAAAACTACCACTGTTTTAACTCTACGTTATTTTCAAAAGCCACCGTGCATCATCATCATTTACAAGCTTAATTCATATAACTACTGAAACATATATTGCATAAAATAGTCCCAGGCCTTTCTGGAATAACATGGGAGGCAGTTCAGCAATTAGGCTTGAAATGTGTGCATTTATAGACTTAAGTTATAGCCGGCCTTTCTCACTGAGATTCGGGTTCTGTGCCCCATAAATCTTGTGTTAGGTAATAAATAAATCAGGACCATATATAAACGGGATGGAAGAGCTAAAACAGAAGAAGGGTTTGAGTCTTCGCTCCTCTCTATGTTTCACAGGCGTTTCGGTCCCCTTCTTTACTGAGGTGTCAACACGCCAGTCCCCTCTGGATAATGGCAGGCGACGAAGCCAGCCCCCCTCAGGAAGAGCCACCCCACAATGGCCTACACTCCAAGGCCTGCCTCAGCCCTTTCCTCCCACCGACCCAGCCCGCCCTCACAGAAACCTGCCCCGAGTCTCCTTCAACCCAACTCCCTGCTTCGCCCAATAATTCAATTTCCGCCCCCCCCCCGGAAGCACGGACTGCCGAGCCAATAGGGACGCAGCGTCATACCAGCCGTTTGAGGCTTGAGCCAATAGGGACGCAGCGTCATACCAGCCGTTTGAGGCTTGAGCCAATAGGGACGCAGCGTCATACCAGCCGTTGGAGGCTTGAGCCAATAGGGACGCAGCGTCATACCAGCCGTTTGAGGCTTGAGCCAATAGGGACGCAGCGTCATACCAGCCGTTTGAGGCTTGAGCCAATAGGGACGCAGCGTCATACCAGCCGTTGGAGGCTTGAGCCAATAGGGACGCAGCGTCATACCAGCCGTTGGAGGCTTGAGCCAATAGGGACGCAGCATCATACCAGCCGTTGGAGGTTTGAGCCAATAGGGACGCAGCGTCATACCAGCCGTTTGAGGCTTGAGCCAATTAGAGGCGGCGATGTTAGGAAGCGCGCCTCAATATGGCGGCGCCCATGTTGTGATTAGTACCCTGGGGTTCTCGGTAGAGAGGCGCTCTGGGGGAAGCCTTGAGGGTCGCAGGGAAGATGCTGCGCGCCTCGCTCGGAGAGGTTAGGGAGGGTACGGCTGGGGTCGGCCATCCGTCGGGCGGGTCGAAACGTTCGCGTTGCTCTTGCCCTGCCTCTTTCTGCTTGCCGCGACGCTGTGTCGGCTTGTAAGCAGCGTGGGTTCCTGTTGCGAGTGCATGCTTCCTGTTCCCCAGTAGGGCTTAAGTGCCGGTAAGAGAGACGTGACAGCCGGAAAGGCAACATGAAAAGCTTTCCCAAGCTTCACCTGTTGTATTTCCCAGCATTTTCACTCAGCCCAAGTAATGCGCTTTCAATGCACTTTGAAGGTGGATTTTACTGTGTGAACGGTCAAAATCCAATTGCAAACAATCGTTAAGGTGGACTGAAAGTGCATCATTTGGGCTGTGTGAAAGTGCTAAGTATCGAACCATGCCAAGGAAGAAAATGTCAACTGTAGCCCAAATAAAGAGAAGTCTGTGTGCGTAAAATGTTGTCGAAGGCTTTCACGGTCAGAGTTCATTGGTTCTTGTAGGTTATCCGGGCTGTGTGACCGTGGTCTTGGTATTTTCTTTCCTGACGTTTCGCCAGCAGCTGCGGCAGGCATCTTCAGAGGAGTAACACTGAAGGACAGTGTCTCTCAGTGTCAAGTGTGTAGGAAGAGTAATATATAGTCAGGGGTTGGGTTTGAGCTGAATCATTGTCCTGCAAAAATTATCAAAGGTAATCTGCTAATCATTGTCCTGTAAGTATCAAGATAATGTGCTAATGAGGGTGTGGTATGTTAAGTGCCGTCTGTGTGTGTGTTAAGTGCCGTCAAGTTGCTTCCGACTCATGACGACCCTATGAATGAAAGTCCTCCAAAATGTCCTATCTTTGACAGCCCTGCTCAGATCCTGCAAATTGAAGGCTGTGGCTTACTTTATTGAGTCAATCCATCTCTTGGATTGAAGTCTAGAGACACCTTAAAGGCTAACAGATGTTATTCCATCATATGTTTTTGTGGGCTCTAGCCTGGTTCTTTGATGGAATAAAATGCTGTGAGTTTTTAAATTGTTGGACTTGTGTTTCTGCTTCAGCAGACTAACATGGTTATCCCTCTGAAACCTTAGACCATTGTACTACTGCTGTGGTCTCGTAATATGCAAGGATTTTGGCCACACCAGCTTTGAATACTAACTTGCTTTTAGTGCTTCTTCAGTAAGTTTCTTGCACATGGGTAAAAGCCAAAAAAAAAAAAAATTCAGTTATAATTCAGTCAAGAAAAGATAAATATCTGATACCTTTAGCTGTTAAGTAATTTCCAACATGAAAAAAGATTTATTTGGCTTCCTAAAAGTGCTGGGCAGACTTTCATGGGCAGAGAATTCCACAGTTGAGATACTACCACCCAGAAGATCCTCAATCTTGAATTGCAGGGTCTGGACAATATAACAAGTCCTGAAAATGCATGCTGTTCAGGGTGTAAACCAGACCTCTGTTTGTGCTAGGAATGGGTGTAGAGACAACGGTCATTTATGCATGTGAGTTTTACCTGAGGTTTGTTGCTGGCTAGACCCACACTTTCCTGTTGGGAATCTATGCACCAGCGGTCTCCAAGCTCAAATCAAGTCCCTGCCCCTTTAAATGTTGCTTTTTAATTGGCTTACTTGTAGTGCTTACTGTGAGAGGAAATCCAACCCAACTGCCACATAAAAAAGCATTTTGAGAACAACAACAAAACCCGGAGCAATCTGAAAAGGGGGGGGGATCCAAGCCTCAGTTTTAAAAAGCCTTTTTGTGCTCACAATGAGCTCTGAGGAAGCAGGAATTATTTAAATCCCTGCCTCTGGACATGCTGCCTTGCTTGCCCCGCACTTGGCCTTATGCTTAGGGGAGAGGGAAGAATTGGGTTAACAGAAGAATGGGAAGACCTGGACATTGCAAGGGCTGGCAGCGAGGTAATCTCTCATGGACGTAAAATTCATGTATAACTCAAAAAACCAACTGAGACAGACCGGGGGTGAATGTGAGTGAAAGTACCCACGTATAAATGACCAACATGTGTACAGCATCTATAATCACTGGTTATAAAGGGGGTTATGATAGTATTAAAAAAATTAAAACCTTAGCCATATGGGCTTGGTTCCAATTCAGCATTTCTGCAGATGGAATGGTTTTTGTATGCATAGTATGACTTTCTTGCCTCCCCCTTCCTGCTTTTCCAGTAGCAGCATTTCAGGAGGGGGCATTTTAGGCTGCAGATGGAGGACAGAAATGAGAACAGGTGGAAATCCTTCCATCTGTAGAAATATTCCTTTGACTTGAACCTATGGTAGGTGCTTGCCATGTAAAGAGAAATGCAATGTCGATCAATTTGAAGGGGAATTGATGTGGCGATTGTTTCATGGTCAGTGGCCCCCAGTCGTGGCTATTATCCAACATTCGTTGGAGCACTAGCAGTCCTGCTGACTTCTGTCATCTTTCTTGGAACATGTGATCAGATAACACTGTAGGAATTTATTTATTACCTAACACAAGATTTATGGGTAACAGAACCTGAATCTCAGTGAGAAAGGCTGGCTATAACTTAAGTCTATAAATGCATACATTTCAAGTCTAATTGCTGAACTGCCTCCCATGTTATTCCAGAAAGGCTTGGGACTATTTTATGCAATATATGTTTTAGTAGTTATTTTAATTACATTTTTCTACTCTTCTTAAAAGAAACTTGGGGTGGTGGACACAGTCCTCTCCTTGCCAGTATTATCCTCACAACCGGCCTATGAGAGATACTTGACAGAGAGGGACAGTTCCAAGATCAATCATTCAGCTTTGTTGCTGAGAGGGATGTGAGCACAGTTTTTTCTGACCCTAGTTCATTACCCTAACCACAGTTTTGATTCTATATAATTACCCACAAAGTTGTTTGCTCAGTCAATTATTTTGCCTTTTTAACATACAAAAGTACTGTATGCACGAAGTTCATTCCAAGTAGGAAACTGTTTCGGGAAACCTGATGTCTTTATTTCTCAATTTCTTTTAAAAATTGTCTGTCATCTCAGATTTCTGTAGCATTAAAAGAAGGCCAAGTGAGACCAGTAGAGCTCTGTCAGAAGTGTTTGGCCTTAATCAAGGACACCAAAGTGCTTAATGCTTATATCACTGTAACAGAGGACACAGCATTAAAGCAGGCTGAAGCATCTGAAAAAAGATACAGAAAAGGTAATTTCATCCTGCAGTATTTTTTGTGATCTTGACAGTTATTTTAAAAAAGTTGTACCAGCTGAGTTTAATTTAGTCTAGTGCAGGGCTCGACATATCCCAGGAACCAAATCTCCATGGCACCCAGAAATTTCATGGTTGTGCTTAGTATTTTCAGCAGTGATTTTATTGTAGTGTCTCTCAGCAGTTCTAAGTGGATGTACAAAGGGTTGGATCCAACCAGTATTTCCACAGGTGAAAAGGGAAGAAATGTTTTGGATCATGAGACCTGTCCTAACAAAAGCCATTTGGAATGGGAGCTGTAATAGGGAGAGGAATTGGCCAAGACTGAGCAAAAAAGCTGGCTAAGATCCAACCCAAAGTTTATCATTTTGCATTGAGCAGCCTATTCCTGAAGGGGAATGGATGTACGGCAGCTGGGAGCAGAGCAGCCACAGCACCTCCACAGAGGCTTCCTGGATGCTGACAGTAAAAATAAAACAATTTAAAATGTAAAATGGGGAAAATACTCTCAAAGAAAACAGCAAGGCTACTCCACTATAAAAGGTGGTGTAGCGACACTGCAACTGGAGGGGGCATTCCCAGGGTGAAAGGGATTAGGATGCTGCCTAAAGGCAGTTCCGCCACCGCCACCACCCCCGGAACGCTTGGGAACACCTCCCAAGATGCCGGCGCAGGGACTTGGAACACTGTGCTGGAACACTGCCAGGAGGCAACGCCACTGGCAGAGCCCTGCCTAGCAGCGTGGCATGCCAGGGCTGGCATGAATGCCCCCTGTGCCAGCATAAGTGCCCCTTATCCAGGGATAAATGGGCACTTACGCCAGTGCGGGGTTACGCCGGCTCCTATGCCAATTCGGCACCCCCCTTCAGGATTGCACTAAATGTTTTGTGGTATAACTTAATAATTGTTATAATTGTTCTTGTCATTGCTTGTTTGTATGCAGACTTTTACACCAGTCAGTGGTGGTGGATGAATTCACTTCTTAACCAGTTGCTTTCTGTAATAGGTCCAATATTCAATTAAATCAAGCTTTTGAAACATTAATGGCATTATTAAAAATTGGAGAGAGGTTAGGCTAGGGTTAGAGGTAAACTTTTGTTTTGGTGATGTCAACCAGGGTTACCCCTATATTCTGTATATACTACAATACTGTTGTCATAGCTTTAATAAAGTTATGAGAAACTGTGAAGAGCTTAAGATTTGGTTTGAGGATAGCAATCATTAGAAAGTTTAAAGCCCTAAAGGATAAAAAATGAGAGTACTCGTAGACCTTTTCCAGTCGTGGTAAGCGTGGGTCCAGTGGAGAGAGTGGATTTGAATCACGTCGCGGTCACCAGATGTGGGAATCGGAAAGAGCAAGGCAAGGCAGTCAGTATGATACAAGCAGACCTGGCATGTATAGCCAGCTGTCTTTTATTTATATCCTAACCAAAGCAGCAGAATTCAGTGCAACAGGCAAAGTCAGCAATTAGAATAGCTTGTACACTGTAATGGTACAATGTTGCAGATAGAGTACAGGGAGGAAGAAGCCTTTCCTTTGTTTAAGCCCTCTAAACAAAGGCAGTCTGAAGTGACGTGGTTTCCCAGCGCCGCTTGACTGACTGAGGAATGATGCAGAGGTTTCACCCGAGATGACGTGGGGGATGAAATCCCTACATTTGGGGCTGGTTCCAGTAGCCAAACAAAATTTGTCAAGGTCTGGTCTAGTGGTATGGCAGATTTATTACTTAGTTCTCAATGCACATTTGTTTGTACTGGCATTACGTGCCTGTCATGCTGTCTGTGTATTGTTAGCAGGAGTCATGTTCCATGATATTTAGCTGCTGTTATGCAGCCAAATCTTGGCCCAATTTGAACATGACACTGGCTAGGAAAAGGGCATGACTTTTGCATTTGCTCAGCCTCTTGCTTAAACTGGGCTACAACTTGTGCAAAACAGCTCTGCAAGCTCAGGTCACATGCCAGCACAGTATCCCCAAGGATTGCATATCTCTGGCAAGCGAAGTTCTTGTGACTGCTGCACATGCGTTACAACCCAGTTTAAACCAGACCATACAAAGTCCTGTGGTGGGTGTTTTGGCCTTGCTGCTGTCACATTTAAATCAGATCTCAAACAAAGAACCTGGATTATATTGTGTTAGTTTCAATGGTACGTGTACTTACATTGGGTCTTAAAAAAAACTCAACCAACCTAAAGCCCTAGCTGGCTTAAACAGAGTACTTTCATTTGGTCTATTTCGCATTCTTCCAGTTTACCTCAACTGAAACCAAGTATTCCTACTTGAGTGATTTGTAGAACAAAGTTCTGTTTAGCAAAATATTGAAAACAAACCTTGGTAAAAGGTTGGTTCTTGGACATTTGTATGCTGTACTTCCTTTAAAGAAACAGGGATATTACATACATGGGATTCCCACAGCATTTCCCATTCAGGTATTACTATTTATCTTAAGAGGTGAAACTACATCAGAAACTTTTTTTTAATGTGTCAAGTGCAACAGCAAGTTGCTGTTGGTATGACTGAGGCTCACTAAGATGTGTGTTGCAAATATTAAAGACCAACACAGGATTTGGCTGCCTGAAAATCAGTTTTGTTGGATGGAGGAACTCTCCAAATGATAAACAAAGTGACAAACTGTGTGTCCATGCACATTCAACCACACTGTCAGGGCAGATTATGTGACTGAACACAAGATTCCTAATGCAACCACAAAGAAATACCATATTGTCTTGCTTTGGTACGGTACAGCTACTTATCACTAAGCACAACAGTACCTGCAAAAGGGTATAAAATGAAAAGGGTTAGGATGCCTGATCCTACACTATTGAAGGAATGTACCTTGCTGCCTCTGAAAAGTAATGTAAATAAGATTCCATACATATAAGATTTAAAATGTCCTTGTGTTGTCCATAATGTAGGTCAGAGGCTGGGAGATTTAGATGGAATTCCTATTGCAGTGAAAGACAACTTCAGTACAATGGGTATTGAAACAACATGTGCATCCAATATGTTAAAAGGTAAATCGGGTTTTTTTTGGGGGGGGGTTGTTTTTTCATCTCAAATCATTTCAGGAAACAGACAGGACTGTTATTGTTTAGACATGAAAATGTATTCTTTCATATAACTATATCGATGTGTGGATTCATTGGATTATTGATATGCAGCTGCCCTAAATGAGCCCAAGGATTTGCTGTCAGAGTTGCATCAAGCAGGGTAGCTGTAGCTCAAGCCTATTTCTTTGCCAAATGAACACTTTTAAGGCTTTAAGATAACTGTAGGAATGATATTGTTCCTGCCTCTTTATCTTCTTTACAAGCACAGTTATTCTTTTACACGATTATTTTCATCATGTAAATTGGGCAGGAACCAGCGGAAGTTAAGAACATTCAGTGGGAGATGGTCAAACGTGTAGTTAATGCCCTTGGTGAAAGCCAGGGGTGGTGCCTGAGGAATGAAAGTTTCCTTCCTTTCCCTTCCTGAAGTACCCTTTTTGGCTCTTGGGGTCCATCAACCCTTAGGAATGGTGTGAAGGTCCTGAAAGGGGGGCTGGCATGGGGGAGAATTATAAAGAATTTTGTGCAAGCTGCCATGTCACAGGTACAAGCAGAATGAAATATAGTTGTGTTTTAATTTTGTGTGGATTATGCCTGTATAAATCCAACAAATCTTTTTGCATCTTTCTATGGATTGATTTTCTGATCCTTTTATGATAAATTTTATGCAGACTCTTTGGTATGCTGCTGATTACTTTAGTTGTATTCATTTCTACTGCTGTTGGCTTTCAGCTGGTGTTTAGGTAATACTGCAAATTTAGATTTTTAAAGGAGTTGTTGTTTTTACCTTGCTTCTGTTTCTCTGTTTGCTTTAAGTTTTGTTTCAATATTGTTAGCCACTTGGTGACTCAATAAAGTTTGCTAGATATAATTATTTTAAATGATTGCTTGAAGAAATTACTGTAGGCTTTGAAGTTTAAAAAATCTGCATGATATTGCAGTAGTCTGGTTCTGTGAATAATGTATTTCAGTAAATCCTCTGACATGGGGCAAATATACAACACATGTAAATATGCTAATATGTTTTTAGTACGTAAACTGCTCTAGCCAGCATGGCGTAGTGGTTAAGAGCAGTGGTTAGGAGCAGTGACCTGGAGAACCGGGTTTAATTCCCCACTCCTCCACATGAGCAGTGGATGCTAATCTGGTGAACTGAGTTGGTTTCCCCACTCCTCCACATGAATCTAGCATGTGACCTAAGGCTAATCACAGTTCACTTAGCGCTCTCTCAGCCTCGCCTACCTCACAGCCTCGCCTGCCTCACAAGGTGTCTGTTGTGGGAAGAGGAAGGGAAGGAGATTGTAAGCCGGTTTGATTCTTCCTTAAGTGGTAGAGAAAGTTGGCATATAAAAAACCAACTCTTATTCTCTTCTTCAGTTTTATATAAAACAAAGTTACACTACTCTATCTACATGTGCACACATATCCCTACCAGAATACAGTAGTGTAACCTACCAGAACATCACAAATGAGTGAGTGCAAGCCTTTGAATTCCCCAGGCCTCTTTGTCAGGCTGGATATTTACAAAAAAAGGAGGAGGCGGGATTGGGTTCATCCATCATGCCCTAAAATTCTGCAGCTCATAGCTTTCTTAAAATTGAGAGCAGTTGCAAATTTGAGCTTACACAGTGATTAGCTGCAGAACTGAGTTGAACCTGAGCCCCATAGGATGCAGAAGCAAAACTGGAAATCTCTAGCCAGCAGTTAATTGGAGCATTCCTCATTACTATCCAGAACACACAGGTTATTGTAAGGCTAAGACCAGCAGAAGACTCCTTGTATGCACAATACTAGAGATGGTTGTTAAATGATGCACTAGCTAGCAAGTCAATAAATACCTAATTTAGTAGCATTCTCTAGTAGTGGCTTTTTTGTAACTCATATAATCAGTCCTGTTAGTTGTAGAATCCCTTTCTTGGATGGTTTAATAAGTTATTTCCCAAAATAGAAATTTTTTGAAAAAGATTGAAAAAATCTAAACATAACAATATGTAAAGCCTTTCTAGGACATACAATTGTCCATAATCCAATTGCCCATTTTGTAAGAGCAAAATCCAGCTACTACGGTATTATGTCATAAAGTATTTGTGGTTTTTTTTCAGGTTATGTACCCCCTTACAATGCAACAGTAGTTCAGAAATTGCTGGATCAAGGAGCTATACTTATTGGGAAAACAAACCTAGATGAATTTGCTATGGGGTAAGTGCGGTGAAGGAGCCCCGTGGCACAGAGTGGTAAACTGCAGTACTGCTGTCCAAGCTCTGCTCACGACCTGAGTTTGATCCCAACGGAAGTCGGTTTCAGGTAGCTGGCTCAAGGTTGACTCAGCCTTCCATCCTTCTAAGGTCGGTAAAATGAGTACCCAGCTTGCTGGGGGTAAAGGGGAGACGACTGGCGAAGGCACTGGCAAACCACCTCGTAAAACAAAGTTTGCCTAGTAAACGTCGGGATGTGACGTCACCCCATGGGTCAGGAATGACCTAGTGCTTGCACAGGGGACCTTTACCTTTTTAAGTGCGGTGAAATCGCCACGCATGCTTCCTTGGCGCTTGCTGCTCTGTTTCGCTCTTGTTGAATTACAGGATTAATAATGCTTATCCTGGAGAACTGCAAGGAGATGACAGGCTGCTGAAGCCTTTGCATCCTTCACCCCTGGAAATCCAAAGGGAAACTTGTTCCTACTCTTATTTCTAAGGCAGTGGCCATGCAAATTCAAGCCTGTCTATGCAAACCTGGTGGTTGGAAATTACACTTTATCTTTGAGAAAAAAAGCCAAGATCTCCAGGTGTTTGAATATTGAACTAAATACATGATATTCTGTACTTGTGTGAAATTGCATCCCTAAACGTTTACCCAGTATTGGCATGTAAAATAATTTGGCTACTGTGGTTGAATGGGCATGCTGATTAACAGGGGTAATGATATCTCATTGTTTCTTCGGAGTTATGGAGCAGTTTCATAAATTATGTCCAGAATTATGAAGTTCCCATATCTTTTAATAAAACCACAGAAAAATCCTTTAAAAACTACAGATTTCTTACCCCTGAATTACCACTTTCAGTAGTCCACGTTATAGTGAATACATGTATGCATGTACAGTATAGCCTTTATACGTGCATTGAGTAACTCTTGTGTACATTTAATGCGCATTACTGCTCAGGGTGTGGTAGTAAGTCCACATTGATCCAGGTACTGGTCCCTGGTTTCATTTGTAAGGCTGTACATGTGTTCAGTATAGCATGCGAAAGCGGCTATTGTGTAAAGATATCAGAGTCTGGACTGACAACTGACGGACCTTTTGTGGTTCCACTCGGGAGCAAGCGGTTTCGAATACACTTCGATAGAGAAAAGATGGTTGAGCCCATCAATAAGCCTGTGCCTTCCTCCCCTCCAACTTGCTTTCTCTAGGTCTGGAAGTACAGATGGGGCGTTTGGACCGGTGAGGAACCCCTGGAGTTATTCACGGCAATACAGAGAAAAGTGCAGGCGAAACTCCAGCCTGCAGGATGAAGAGCTCAGCTGGCTGATAACAGGCGGGAGCTCTGGAGGCAGTGCAGCTGCAGTGTCATCTTCCACATGCTTTGCGTAAGAAGCATTTTTTAATGGTTTCTAATTTAAAATCATAGTGCTACTAATTAAGTGTTTAGTGCCAAACGTTTGCCAAGTGCCAAACAGTACCCAGAGGCTACACAGCTTCTAACTAGTACTTGAAATTTATTCTGGACCAGACAGGATTAAAGTGGATCAAAAGGAGTCATGAGGACATAGTAATCCCCCACCTTGACTTTTTAGATCCCAAGGCTTGACAGATCATTTTGTTCTAAATTCTTTTTTATAATCTCAACATGAGCTCTTTGTGCTGCTTGAAAAGAAGTTTGTGGCAATAAGGAGCAAGGATGTTGCTGATCTTCCTAGCCTTTGCTATTTGAGAAGTGCCATGACATCAAAAACCTGTGCAGCACCTCAACCTCACAAAAACAAACCTTTTGATTTGGTTAAATCTACAACATCCTTAATGATGAAATACCTTTTGATGGCAATGTGAGCGAATAGTCTGAAAATCTCACTCTAACACTTATAAGAACATAACAAAGGCCCTGCTGGATCAGACCAAGGCCCATCAAGTCCAGCAGTCTGTTCACACAGTGGCCAATCAGGTGCCTCTAGGAAGCCACTAACAAGAAGAGTGCAGCAGCACCATCCTGCCTGTGTTCCACCGCACCCCATATAATAGGCATGCTCCTCTGATACTAGAGAGAATAGGTATGCAGCATGACTAATATCTCTTTCTAACTAACAGCCATGAAAACCCTTCTTCTCCATGAATATGTCCACTCCCCTCTTAAAGCCCTCCAAGCTGGCAGCCATCACCACATCCTGGGGCAGGGAGTTCCACAATTTAACTATGCGTTGTGTGAAAAAATACTTCCTTTTATCTGTTTTGAATCTCTCACCTTCCAGCTTTAGCAGATGACCCCAGGTTCTAGTATTATGGGAGAGGGAGAAAAATTTCTCCCTGTCCACTCTCTCCAAACCATGCATAATTTTATAGACCTCTATCATGTCTCCCCTTAACCACCTTCTTTCCAAGCTAAACAGCCCTAAGCGTCTTAACCGCTCCCCATAGGACAGTTGCTCTAGTCCCCTAATCATTTTGGTTGCTCTTTTCTGCACTTCTGATTCTAGGTTTATTCTCACTGACATAACTGACAATAAGAATTTCTTTAAAAGCTAAAAAAGGGGGTGGGGAGGGGGAATAACTAAAAGATACCCAGTTTTTGATAAACTGGCACTATCGAGTTTGGGCCATGGTTATTTGGTAAAAACAAGGAATATACAAATAGAAAAAAATGCTTGCTGGAGATATGTGATAAACATATGAAGGCACAGCATGAATTTCTTTAATTTGCTCATATTTTGTTTCATCTTCACTATGCCACCGTCAGCATCTGTATGCATACCATTCCACTCCATGTGCCTGATGAGTTAGCATTTTTAACATTTAACAATGAAATTCTTTGCTGAGTTGAAATGGGCTTAGACTGGAGTAACTTCAAAGGACTGCATTGCATATGAACTAGACTGACTGTTCTTTATTAAAGGTCATTTATTCTGTATATTATTAGAATGAATCTACCTTTGGTGTCATTCATAGGTATAAGGGCAAAGCCAACTGTGACCTGAAGTCTGTTCCTAACGATAACTTTTTTTCTCATCCCATAGGGCACTGGGATCTGATAGTGGGGGGTCAACCAGGAATCCAGCCTCTCTCTGTGGAGTTGTTGGTTTGAAGCCAACATATGGCTTAATTTCCCGTCATGGCCTCATTCCACTTGTGAATTCTATGGATGTGCCAGGCATTTTGACAAGATGTGTGGATGATGCAGCGACTATGTTGGGTATGACGAATGTACTTGTTTCCCCAGGGCAGTTGTCTCAAAACTAATTTAGTTCCAGTAGTGTACTCTTTTCTGGAGCTTAAAATTTCTTTGCTTCTTTCAGGAGTACTTGGTGGACATGATCCAAAAGACTCAACGACGGTACAGGACCCCTTTCATCCATTCCAGCTACCCAGTATTACAGATACAAGTCATCTCTGCATAGGCATACCAAAGGTGACTACGGTATATAATTGGTCACTGGACAGGAGTGACTGAACTGGCACCAAAACAACATTTAATTGGTATCCTAATTCATACTAGGATGTCCTCACCTGGATGCCCCAGGCTAGCCCAATCTTGTCAGATCTCCGAAGCTAAGTATGGTTGGCCCTGGTTAGTATTTGGATGGGAGACCTCCAAGGAAAAGCCAGGGTTGCCACGCAGAGGCAGGCAGTAACAAACTGCCCCTGAATGTCTCTTGCCTTGAAAGCCCCACGGGGTCACCATAAGCAGCTGCAATTTGATGGCACTTTCCTCCACCACCAGTTCATTTGGGGAGGGTTGTAGGAGGGTCTTGAAGGCACTTTCATACATAATCCATATGACTGAGATACTTTGTAATCTGAAGAAACAGACCATTCGCTCACTGAGGTGGGTAATCTTGAATACTTTATTCCTCAGCATCCAATTCTATACACATCCCTCTCCCAAAATAGCAGGAAAGATAACCTCCCCTTTGTGTAACATATGTTGCTCTAGCTGAACATCCATGTGAAGAAGGATCATCCCCAAACAACCATTACTATATTGTAAGCATGACTTTGGTCTTGAACTGTCATGCCAATAATTTAATCATCTAGATCAGTAACCATTGTTTATAATGAAACATATAATATCAATATATATATTTACATACATTATTTTATGTGAAACAGTACGTGTGCATTTTTGTTTTGAAATAACATTTATGCAATAATAATTTATGGAAGCAAAAGCACTCCTCCTGTGCCTTGCCCACCACTGATTGCGGAATTGGGCCTTGCACAGTATGGCTATTAGAATGCAAAGTGTTATGTTGCTTCACACCTTTCCATCACCACTACATGAAACTCCTTAGTCTGCATTTGGGTTTGTGCAGAGCTGTCACTGACAACCCTGGCTCTTTTTTATTATTATTATTATTATTATTATTATTGATGAGCTCCCTGCCGGTGATTATGCCCTTATTCATCATCCCAACTCTTTGGGCTAGAAACTGTTGTGACTCATCTCAGCCATTCCCAAATGGTTTGCAAAGGTGGCCTTCTGAAGCAAGCTTCATTTTGGCACTGAATCTGTAACTAGAATTGATTGGGCACACAGTGTCCCAACTGGCTGCCAAAGGAAACACGGTCGCATAATAATTAAAGAGATCTGCAATTCAGAGAGAACAAATTTGCACGCCCAAGTTTTCTTTGACATACTTGAAGCAACCTGAGGGTTTTTTCCCAACACATCAGCTTGGATGAGCACCGTAAAAATACTCAGAAAGAGGGTTAATGCCACTGCAATTTTCTTCCCTTCCCAAGGAATACAATGCGCCAGAATTGTCAAGTGAAACGCTGGCAGTGTGGTCCAAGGCAGCCGACCTCTTTGAGAAAGCAGGCGCCAAAGTGGTTGAAGTGAGTCTGCCCCACACTTGTTACTCAATTGTCTGTTACCATGTCCTGTGCGCAGCTGAAGTAGCATCAAACATGGCCCGATTTGATGGTCTGGAGTATGGTAAGGCTTCTTTTCAGCAAACATTAATATTTGTGTAAGTTCGTTTCTGACCATAGTTAGGCAACTGTGTAATATAAACTTTGACTTTGATCATGCACAGATTGCTGCGAGTGCAGTGGGGGTGAACACATGAAGCTGCCTTCTACAGAATCAGACCCTTGGTCCATCAAAGTCAGTATTGTCTACTCTGACTGGCAGCGGCGCTCCAGGGTCTCAGGCAGAGGTCTTTCACTTCACCTACTTGCCTAGTCCCTTTAACTGGAGATGCGGGGGATTGAACCTGGGACCTTCTGCATGCCAAGCAGTTGCTCTACCACTGAGCCACGGCCCCTCCCCATGATTTTTGTCAGTGGGCCACCATCCAAGAGGATCAGATAACCTTTATTGGCATAATAAAATTGATCACAAGGTCAGAGATAAACAGATAATACATATCTAGATTAAAATTGAGTTTGAATCTTTTTATATATATATATAAATTTTTTATTCTCACAATTTTTTACTGTTGGGTAACTTTTCAGCAACACATTCATTTAATAGATAATACAAAAGAAAAATTTAACTGTGTCATCGAAAAGCATTTTCATCTAATAATAAAAAGATGTTAAAATAAAAGATTTCCCCCTCATCTTCCTCCATCTTACTATAAATTTATCTACTCTTTTGTGTAGAAGTTCTAATCCAAGAAAATACGTCAAACTTGGTTACTAAATTAATTCTAAATTATCTAGTTCATTACAATTAATACCTGTTTATTAATTTAATATAGTAACAAATTTTTATTTCAGAAATATTGTTAAAGTAAAAGGATTAGATCAATAGTAGCAAAATTCACTAGTCATCATTTAATTCCCTATTTAGCCCTCCGTATCTCTCTATCACCCATGAACTGCATGCTTCCTTTTGATTTTATTCTTGCTGTGAGTTTTTGTTTTTCCAACACTTCTGATATTTTTAGGTTCTGGTCTTTTTTGTTCAAGTGTCAAGGCCAACTCCTTTTTCTCCTCTTCTTCTTGTTGTTGTTGCTCATGGTTAAGACCAGCTAGATCTTTTTCATGGTTTTTCAGAAAATTTTCCACATCCTCCTGTGAAGTGATAGTAAATCTGACCTCTTGGTAGGTAAAAATAAGTCTCTGTGGAAAGATCCAGCAAAATCTTATTCCATTCTTCTTCAGTGTCCCAAAAAATTCTTTGTAGATGTTTCTCTTCATCATCAAATGTTGCCGGATATCCTTAAGAATTATGAGTGGGTTTCCTTTCACTGACAAAGGATTGTCATAAAAAGTTTGCATAATATAATCTTTCATCCTGATGTCATAGAAGGAGATCATAATGTCCCTGGCCTTTGTCTTCTCCAATCTAGTGGGTAAAGGAATTCTGTATATTTTGTTTATTGCATAGTCCAGATTTTGTTCATTTATATGAGTCAGGTCAGCCAATGATTTTATGATGGTTGTTCTGGTACCTCCCAGTTCTTCTGGAAAATTACGAAGATGTACGTTTGATTGTCTTTGTTTCATCTCCATCATAGCTAGTTGGTCCTTGGCATTTTCTTGTTGGGAATGCATAGCTTGGATTTGTTTATCTTGAATTATCTGTTTGTTTTTGATATCTTTCTGTTCTTCAGCTGCCTTTTTAATTGAGATGTCCATTTTTCCCATATCAGTTTTCATTGTAGAGACTTGAGATTTCATATTTTTAATATCACTTGTCAAAATGTCCAATTTCTGACTAGACTGGTTAGTGGTTTGGGTTAGACTAGTCAATATGCTGGTTAGCTGAACCAGTTGTTGAGATACTTACTCATATTGTTTGGTAAAGGCATCAGTGTGTTTTGCTAGCATTTCCTGTATCATATCGTCGACCTTTTCCATGTTTATTTCTGAAAATAATTCCAAAAATTCACCAGTATCGAAGGAGTGTTGTTTTAAGTATGTTGGCAGGAGCCGAGACCTTTCCTATTCATCAATTTTATGGTTACCGGGGTTAAATGACTGCAGATTCTTCTCTCCGTTGTAAAACAATTAGTGTGGTTTTAAAGAACCATCAAGTTTTACTGACACTCTAGTTCGGCTGTAAAAGAGGGAGTGAGCAGGGTGTTGTTGAATTGCGGACCGTCCGTCGTCCCCTCTCGTTAGATTCCAGGTGGTAGGAATATTTTGGCCATTGCACAAGGGAGACGCACTTCTGATCCTACGAATTCCTGTGATAGTCTTTCCCCTTCAGTCTCGATGGTTTCGCTTGGTGAAGCTGCGAGAGTGTTTCCTTGCTGTCTTCCGGTTCTCAAAACAGAGTTCTCAAAACGTTTTCCAGGGAAAACGTGGCTGGAGGACATTCTTGAATCAGAAAGACGTCAGCTCCAGAGGAATTTATCCCGTTCGCTCCCACCCCTTTTAGCACCTTGGCATCTAATTGGTAGCTAGAGTGTCTTTCAAATGTCCCGTTTGTTATGTCTAAGTAGAGATCGGATAGATAGGGCTCCTGCCGTTTAACTATAGTCTTTAAAAATACAAAGTCACTTGTATTCTGGGCGGAGAGGTGCGGATTGCATTGATGGTTATATCAATCTTTCAAAACGTCTGATTCAAGGTAAAAACAAAAGAGTTCTTGTAACTTACTCAGATTTTGGATGGTGAGGGTTTCATTTCAATGATATTGTTCTTTAAGTGTTGATAGATAAAGGAGGTCGAAGCCTCAAGCCAAGAAAACGTTCATGGCGATGGTAGTCCTCTCAAATGCCTGTGGGACAACATTCCATATCTCCGGGAGGCTTATAGGCGCTCTCAGAGAATATGGGAGTCAAAAACTACTCTTCGTGGCTGCAGAGGAAATCCTGCTCCCCAGTCCCCTAGTTGGAGCTGGGGTGGGGTGTTTAATTTCACCCCTATTCAAACATATCTTGGAGTCCCTCAGAATCCTGAGAGACATCTTGCTTGGACCAGCGCTGTACCGGAAGTTCCAAAATTGAGTTTGAATCTTAACCTTAACAACTTCTGCCAAAAACTCCGCCACCTTCACCGTAGCATCAGTTGTAATGTCGTTCAGCAAGAATTGGCAAGTGGATGTTCTATAAGGGGCCATCCATTTGCTGATTAAGGGTAATATAAAATTTTTACGGGGGTTTTCATGTAAACGGCAATCTAAAATAATGTGATGTAGGGCTTCTGGCTGGTCTGTTCCACATGGACATACCCTCTTGTTAAAGGGAGTCTTAGTGAACCTCCCATATAAAACCTTAGATGGAAAGGAATTGAGTCGAGCTAGTATAAATACTCTCCATTGAAGAGGTTCCTCAAGTGTACTAAAATATTGCTGCATCCTTCCGGGTAATATTGATAAACCCATTTTAAGTGGGGAACATACTGGTGGAGTGAGCGGGCATATTTTCTGATATTGGTGATCTAAGAGTCGTTTGATTATATAAAACGCTGCTTTTTCCTCTAGCATTAATAATTCATCCAGGTTAATTTCAATTTGATTAAGTTTGGCTAAAATTGCCGAGAACCAGCTGGCCCTATATGGATCCTTCAGAAGATGGAACATTAGATCTTTCAAGTTGGCTCTAAAGTAGATTTTAATCCAGTATTTAAAAGCCAATATCCAGGCTTTTGTCTCTATTATATTGTGGCCACCATCCAAGAGGAGCAGCAGTTCGGTCTGGATCAGGCAGCCCCTCTCCACTTGTGCCCATGGGACTCTACATGGGATCCAATCCCTGGTTTTCAACCCCTGGTTTCCAAACCAACTAGGGTATAATATCACAACTTAGCACTGGTCTATGTCCTTTTTCTTTAATTAACAATATGAGCTACATTTGTTCTGTCTCTGTAGCTGGTCCCATGTCTCTTCCCCCCTCCCTCCTTTCACGGAGGGACTGCCCGGCGGAGCACTTACCGGGTGGGACTCCTGCCCATCCCTCGGCGCGAGGACGGAGCCGGTTGTTCCGATGCCCGAGAAACCCCCGAGGGAGCCATCTGCCTGGCCAAGGGCAGGTAGAGCCGGGCAGAGCGGCAACGCAGCCCAGCAACGGCAGGGCTCAAGAATCGCCGCCTCCGAGAGCTGCGCCCGGCCCCCCTGCTCAGCTGCAGCCTCTCCCGGCGGGGAAAGAGCCGGGCGAGGAAAAGCCAGAGAGGCGGGAAGGTGCGAGCGGGGGAGGCGGGGCAGGAACCGCCAAACAGCTGAGCCAGGACCGCGGCTTCGCTGAGGGGGAGGGCGGGACGCAGGCGCTGGTGGGGGATGATCGGGGGAGCCCCAGCAGGGCAGGAGGGGAGGATCAGAAAGGGGCGGGACCCCAGGGGGCTTGGCCTATATGACCCGGGAGGGGCGCGGAGGCCGAGGAGGAAGAGGCGGTCTGCTGTGGAGTGTGGGCTCAGTGGAGCAGAGACCGGCCGTGGGGTGGAGAGGAGTGGAGAAAGTCCTTCCTCAACTCCCATTCTGAGGCCAAGGAAGCACCCTCGGAGTCGAACCGGCCAGAGCGCGGGGCTAAGAGGCGGGGCCTAAGGGACGTACCCTCACAGTATCTTTTTCTGGAGCTAGATTTTCCAGAACTGGTGACTGTATGATAACGTGTGCATATACATGTGCTCATGTAAACAGTTGTAAAGAAACATGGCAAGCTGGAACACAAGACCAGCAGCCTCTGAAAGCAGCAGATCAATCAGACATCAGATGGAAAACTTCAAAGTTGTGGGTGAGATAGTGAAACACACCTCCTTGCTATATAATTGAAAATTGCTGGCCTGTGTTATACATTATCACAGTCCAGTGTGCTTAGTAGCTAGATCTGCTATTGAAAATTGATACCAATGCATTAGAAGCAATGTTTGCATAATTTAAGCTGCAGCTCTTTAGTATTAAAACACGTTTTAATACTAAAATTTAACTGCATTCTATAACTTGTGCTTTCCTTTCTTCTCCTTCCTCCCCGACTCCCCAGTGGCAGAATGGACAGACAAAAACATGAATAGTTTTCCCCGGTCTTCAGGTTGTCCAATTAGCTGATGTCAACAAGGCCGGCAGCCGCCTAAATCCTGCACAGCTCAGACCCTAATGCAGTCCCTGGTCCTTACTCTTAGTTGAGCTTGACATTTGGGGTTGAAGCTCCCAAAAAGGCACACTAAGAGTACAGATGGCTTCTGGGAAAGGAATGGTCCTTTGCCTAGGAGAATCCACTGTGCATATCTGGCCTTAGGAGCAGACAGAAGCCTCTAGTGTGGTTGTAGGTTTATTGCATATTTTATGGAAATGATCGGCTCTGAGGATGGGAGACAAACCTTCACCCTGCAGAGTTGAGTTAACCTCAACTATTGCCTTTTGGGAGGGGGCAGTGGCTCAGTGGTACAGCATCTGCTTGGCATGCAGAAGATCCCAGGTTCAATCCC
The DNA here is from genome assembly GCF_029931775.1 of Euleptes europaea. Taxonomy (NCBI): domain Eukaryota; kingdom Metazoa; phylum Chordata; class Lepidosauria; order Squamata; family Sphaerodactylidae; genus Euleptes; species Euleptes europaea. The sequence continues at coordinate 63,554,125 of NC_079321.1, forward strand.
CAACATGTCCAGTTAAAAAGGATCAAGTTGCAGGTGATATGAAAGACCTCAGCCTGCTACCCTGGACAGCCGTTGCCAGTCAGAGTAAGCAATACTGCCCTTGATGGACCAATGGTCTAATTCAGTATAAGGCAGCTTAATGTGTTCATTGTAGCAAAAAAGCAAGGATTATTGCATAGCAGTTCAAAGACTGATGATCTGATACAAAGCTGGCTAAGCTATGCAAGGCGTGGTTCAGCCGAAGTTAAGCCACAGTGTGCAGGAGTCTGTATTAAAAACCAAAGCCAGCTGTTTAACAAAAAAAAAAACCCTTTGAAGACTACTTGAGCTGCTTATGTATCACTGTCTGAGTCACGAATCACAGCATGTAACCAATTGTCTGGAGTAGATGCAGATTCATTGATATCAGAAGAAATGTGCCTCCCACTCCAGTGAGCCATCATCTCTGAAATGCATTTTAATCAAAGAAAGATCAGATATGTATCAAAGCCTCTTTAGCTTCATGAAAAGTCTTTCACTGACTCCAGCTGCTGGGTGTGGTTTCTGTCTTATCATTATTTCTAGGAACATGTTTTTTATTATGACAGAAATGTTGTCGCAGCTGTGTCCTTAGAAGAGTGTACTCTGCAGCACAGAGTACATGCATTGTTCAACTCTATTGTTAGTCTGTGCTCAAGGTCAACCGATGAGGGAATACAGTGTTATTGAAATAACCCTGAACTCCTTTTGCAAAGTACAGGAGCGGGAATCAGGTAACTCTCCTCATATAGCCCCTTGAATTGCATTGTTTGGTACCCCTGTACTCTCCAGTGCCAGGCCAGCTGAAATATTGTATTCAAACATCTTGTTTCCCACAGGCTGTTTCCAAGCAGTTTATTATTAGATTAACTAATGTGGGTAAATCCCATGTTCTATTTTAAGGGATTGTTTTATATTTGATAGCCACCTTGGGTGTTCTTTTTATCAGAAAGGCAGAATATAAATAGGAAGAGTCTGCTGGTTCAGAGTTAGGGTCCATCTAGTCCAGCATCCTGTTTCACTCAGGGACCAGCCAGGTGTACATGGAAGGCCTACAGCAGGGCACATAAGCCAAGGTGTCACTCTTGTTACTGGCATAGTAAGTGATAGTAGCACTGGAAATTATTGTGACTTAAAATGCTATCTGCACAGCACTAATATACAGATGTGTTTTTAAATGGTTATGTGTAGGGCTATTTTATAACTGGCATGAATGTAAGTAATCTTACGAGTCTGCTGAACAGAAATATAAGCTGTAAGTGTGGGCCCATGATACTCGCAGGGGGGAATTCCATCTCCCACCCACCTTTTCACTGGGCTCCTTGGCAGACACCGCTGGGCCCACTGCAGCTCCTGGGCTTGTTGGCAGCTGCCGCCAACCCCACTGCGGCTCCCAGGCGCCACCAATGTCTATGCCAAAGGTAGGTGCGTTCTCTACACTTGCACAGAGAATGCTTTTTTATTTGGGGGGCAATTTAAATCCCCCAGTGTATTTTTGTTAACATTTCAGATCTTTTTGCAAACCTGGGGGGTGCCCCAAGTTTGCAGAAAAATCTGTTCGTTGTCAGTGTGGCCCCAATCTGCAGATTTAAGTATCTGCGAACTTAGCTATTAAATACATAGAGCTCTGTTAATCCATATTTGTGGTGGATACTGGAATAAACATTAACTAGATTTCTTGGACAGTACAAAAGCAAGTTGCAGGTTGCACTCGAGATCACAAAGATCATGCATACAGTGCTTAACCGGATCACCTTAACAGAAACCAAATTTTTTTACACAATAGCCACAGATCATCACAACATTTCCATCTTCCTCTGATAACTATCACTTAAGGAATGTTTTCCCCTGTTTCCACTGGTGTGGCAAGTGTGTTCCTACTAGTTAATATCTGTTAAATTTCTAATCCTGTAGGTAACTATTATTGATGTATACAGGCCTGCCAACATCAGTAGGCTACTTCAGTGTGTGTATTCCAGTTGTAGGAACAATAGACAGTAAGTTATCCGGGTTGTGTGACTCTCCGAGACACTGTCCTTCAGTGTTACTCCTCTGAAGATGCCTGCCACAGCTGTGGGCGAAACGTCAGGAAAGAAAATACCAAGACCACGGTCACACAACCCTGATAACCTACAAGAACCGATGAACTCTGACCGTGAAAGCCTTCGACAATAGACAGTAAGTTCTAGAACTTCTGCACAGATATTCCTGCATCTGTGGAAGCACACTTGAAGTACACTGTCTTATGGGCCATTTGACCGCCTGGCTAGCTACCTGAAACGGCCGCTGGTCCTTAGTCACTTTTAAGCTGTTCTGCCAAGGAGCAAACAGGATGCCGTGGCATCTAGCTGTCTGACACAACAGCGTACAAACTGATACACTCCGGTGATTTCTGTTGGTTATGCATGAGGTCATTTTGAACGGCTCTTGGACACATTCCCCAAATTGCTGGTGACTTTTAATTTCAGGGCATCGCAGCCGTGCTGACAAGTCCACCGAAGCCTTGTATGCAGCAACGCGCCGGGAAGGCTTTAATGATGTTGTAAGGGGACGAATTCTGTCGGGAAACTATTTCTTGCTAAAACAGTAAGTTCAGCACATTTTAAAGCTCAGATCTACAAAGCCAGCATTTTATTTGTTGTGCAGTTAAGGATGAAATTACTCATGCTGGACAGTTTTTTCCACCTAGTTAAGGCAATATTATTATTGCTGATTCTGCTATAGCTGTATTATACAGCAAAACACTGTTTCCTAAAATTCTTCATTATCTAATAGGTGGATTGTGGTTTTCTTCTCACACTGTCTCCTAGCTGGGAGCTTATTGGTGCTTTCATTAATCTAAGATGTCTGTATGTATACGTATTAAAAACAAGTTTCTTTCTTCTGGTAAACAAGATAATTCAGAAGTTTGTTTGCTGTGGACAGGTGAGGCACTCCCTTGCAGTCTCATTTGACTGACCGGGGAGAGGCAAGGCTGTTTTTGTTTTGTTTTTTAGTTTAGTTTAGTTTTGTTTTTTAGTTCAACTTAGTGCCTTAAGAAACATCAAAGTACATTCTATATTGCAGGTTGAATCCTGAAATATGTTGGTGGAGGGCAGTGATGGTCACAGGTGTTCCCCTCTTTTTCCTTCCCCCAGCAGTTGCTTCTGACCCTGGAAAAGTTGATTCATGGGGTCATGGGACCCACATGGGGTAATAGCCATGCAGGCTAGTGGGCTGCAGGAAGGAGTGGAAAGGGAACAAAATTGCTTCCTCTTCTTTTCAGAGGAGCTGTGCTGATGGAAGAGGGAGCGATTTCGCCCTCTTCCCCCTCCTCACTGCAGCCAACTGACTTGTAAGGCTGTTACTCCATGGTGGTTCTGCCATATTCCTGGGCTCAGAAGGAATTGCTTGTGGGGGAGGGGAAAGGAAAGACCTGCAGTTCTCACACCAGCAGATCCCTGGATCCAATGCTGGATATAAAGAGAAATTTGGTTAGCTGTGATGTGGAAACATACCAGGAACAGGAACCGCGAAATCCAATATGGCAGTGAGCTACAGATGGTGCTGTAGAAAAGCATTCAGAAGACCTTGTGTGTTATGGATAGATAGATAATTTAAGCTGATTAACAATGGGCAGGTTGGAGAAAATGCCTTTTCTTGAGCAACAGCCTCAGAAGAATTGAGTTCCTACTGTAACTTGGACACATCCCTCTCAGCTCTCATTCAGCTCTAGTACTGGAAGACTGGCAGTCACTTTCCTGGTCTCACTTCTCACAGGAGGGTTTTTTGTTTGTTTGTTTTGTCTTTTAGGAATTACGAGACCTATTTCATTAAAGCCCAGAAAGTGAGAAGACTCATTGCTGCTGATTTTGCAAAAGTCTTCAGTTCCGGTGTTGACATTCTGCTCACTCCAACTACTCTCAGCCACAGTGTGCCATATGTAGAGTTCATCAAAGAAGATAATAGAACCCGCAGCGCCCAGGATGACCTTTTCACTCAGGCTGCTAACATGGCTGGTAACAATTCACTGTTTTTTTCTTTTTCTCCCTCTCCCTCCAGTCTTTGTCACTTCCACTCAGCCATCTTTGTGATCTGGAAGGTTCCAGCAGTGCTGTACAACCTCTGATCCTTAAAAAAATTATATCCACGCTGATTTCCTCAGATACTCCACTGACCCAGGACTATTTTGTCCCGTATCCACCACCTCATCAGCCTGATCAGTATACAGGGCTCATAACACTGCTATATCAAAACAGTTTGGATAGCTTGAAAGCATCCTTCCATTGAGGATTTTGAAATGGATTCTGTGAGGCCATTCAGTTCAGGGCAGATAGCTATAGCCTGGGTTTTATGATCAACCAATGAGTTATCATCGATTGGTGCCACTAAAGGTATCTTTTGTCTTTCAGGGCTACCAGCTGTAAGCGTTCCTTCAGCCCTCTCTGAGGGAGGCTTGCCACTCGGGCTGCAGTTTATTGGCCGTGCATTCTGTGAGCTGCAGCTTCTCACTGTAGCTAAGTGGTTTGAAGAGCAAGTCCAGTTCCCGGCGATTCAGCTACAGGAACAGATAATGGAACAGGTTGATGCTGTCTCTCAAGAGGAGAAATCAGCATCTTTCCCCTGATCTAAGACTGGAAATGATTAACTATACAGATTCTGAAGCAGCCTACATCTGTGTTCAAAGATTCAAGAATACAATTTCTATATGAAAAAGGCTCTGATTCAAGAAGCAAATACATTAGAATGGAATACAAAGAGAAATCAACGGAAGTCTTTAGAGTGCAGTTAAGTTTGTATGAGGCTTGGGAGTGTAATCAGTTTCTAAATACAATATTTGCTCAAATGCAAAAGTAGTTTTTTTTTCCAGCTATGACATCAAAAGAAAGGGGGGGATGTTTTAAAACTGCATACAAGTGACAGTTATGCCCCCCCCCCAAAAAAAATATTTTTTGGTATAACACTTTTTGGGAGGGAATGTCTTATTTTCCTCTAAAGTAAATACAGTAATTAAATTGAAGTCTATATGGTACTTGAAATAATTCTATTCAACCCAAATCCACCAGTCCAAATAGCCAGCCATGTGGACTGCAGAAGTACAAGTCGGGCTTGAGCAAGTCTGTGTAGGCACAGACGTAACGTGATTGAAAAGTCTAGCAGTAAAGATCAGAGAGATGTACTACACCTCCACCCATATTTTTGAACTGCAAGTAACTGTGGTGTCCAGGTTTTATGATGGTGAGCTCTTATGATTAGAATTTACAACACTTCTGCAGCCCATTTTGCTCAGAAAATGTTCCGTTGACTTCAACATAGGGTATCTCCAAAACTGCTATGTGTCGGTTCCAAACACTGGGCTTAGGGAATTTAGATAACAGCATCCTACCAAATGTGACAGTGTGCCGCTGTAGCCTTATTCGTCTCTCATTTCGGGAGGGCAGGGGTGGTATAATCCAGAAAGCAGTTACTACTACTTGAATAAAATGTGTGATTTGTTTGGTTTTAATGGACAATATTTAAGGCAGGTAAATTCTCCAAACGAGGTATAAAGCATTAAAAGTAAAAGTCATATCTCTCAACCATTAAACAAGCACTGGGCTACATTTAAACCTTTAGTTTACAACATAATCTAGTTTTCAAATATAACCTTTTGCATAAATGGGTGAGGGGCTTTAAGAGAGATCAGATGATCCAAATCCTGGATCCCTTGAACTACAGCTGTATCAGGTTCTAGAGTCTAGGATCTACAGTTTTTTTTAAAAAAAATAGAGACAGAGATTACCTGACCAGCTGCAGCCACCAATTTAGTCCATACAGCAACTAACAGAAGATAATATGTTTGTGACCTCAGTGAGCATGAATAAATATACAGGGAAGGTATTCAATTTTAAGTCAAGTTCCTCAGGGGCAACATGATGATGGAGGTGGAATCATTGTAGACTTCTCATGCCACCTTCCTTCTTTTCTCACCCACGTCACATACCATGTGAATGGCAGCAGCTGGACTAGAAGCGTCTTAGCCAACCAGATAAGGGCCAGCGTGTTTGATGGATGATTGATTTGATTTCCTTGAGATCTCAAGTGTAGAAGAAAGCTAGAAGAGGGTAAGATCTGGACAAGTCTATAGTCTTTTCCTCCCCTTATGATCTGCCACACACATTTCCCCTGCCTTCCACCACTACATGGATTGTTGAATCAGTATCATACTCCCTTGGGCCAGGCCAGTCATTTGAAGAAAGCACTTAGTAGGCTATAGATAAACGGTATGGTGATTTTTTAAAAAAGACTGCAAATTATGCCTAGACTAAGGAAAGTCAAAAAGAACGAGCCGGTCTCTCTTTGAGAATAACAAAGTAATTTTTCATATCTTGGGTTCTTGCAGCATTTCTGCCTTCTTCCAAGAAAGAAAGAAACTTCACCTCTTAGGAGTATGCATTCAGAGCTTGAGTACTTAGGGTGTGATGAAGTGAAGTTTTTTGCTTCCTATCAGCAAATTAATCACTCTGAACACTAATCATAAAACAGCAGTCACATAAGAAGAGCTATTTCTCAGTAATGGTAATCAGTAAGAAAATCTTTTCAAAATGTTGCCTTAATCAAAAATAATCCCATCACAACTGATTGGAAGTTGTAACATGAGAAAGCCCAACAGAACAGTCCTCTTGCACTACAACCCTGAAACTATTTGGTGGAAGCATGTCCCATTAATTTCAAGGCAATTTAATTAAAAGTGTGTGTAGGACTGGTATGTAGGGGTGTGCATTCAAAAAAGTTTTTTTTCTGGATCTAAGTACGGTATATTGGAGCCAAAAATAATCAGTATTCCCTATATTTTGGATCCCAATACCGGTATGGTATTCAGATCTAGGATTTATTTGGGAATCCAATATTATTCAGCTCCATTATAGCCTATGGGCAACCTATCTGGGTGGTGGGGGGGGGCTGTTTTTAAGCTAGAGGCATAAAAATTGCTCCACAACTGCTGGTGCTTGTCCACAGAAAAACCGCCACGTTTGAATAAGATTGGATCATGGAGTCCAATTCTATGGGCCCCCAAACAAGATGCCCCCCATCCATCCTTCATTGTTTCTAATGGGGGGGGGGAGTCTTTTTTCTCCATGGCAATAGCCAAGAGGCATGCCTGCAGCGACCACTGGTCAATGCCGCCCATGCCAAGAATCAACCAATGCAGAACACAAGAATCCCACCACAACCCACAAAACTAATGTAAAACCAGAGAATCCCAGCAGAACAAAATCAAGCGGGGGCTCTTTTGCAAGGCCAACAGAACCAATGTGGAACAGAGAAGTCCAGCAGAACCCATGGCCAATGTATCAGTGCAAGCTCAACAGAATCAATGTCAACCCAAAGAATCAGAGTGGGGTTTGTTTGTTTTTAAGAACCAAGGGCAATCCACAGAAGCACAACAGAACAATCTCAAGCAAGGAAGGGGGCACTTTTGCATGTCCAGCATAACAATGTCAACCCAGAGAAACCTAGCAGAACTATCTCAAGGGGACCACTTTTTGCAAGTGCAACAGAACCAACGGCAATCCAAAGAAGCTGTGACAACTGCCTCCTCCCTCCCTTCAGTTGCCTGGGAGACCTTCAAAGCGGGGGGGAGGGGACAAGCCTGAAGACTTTTAATACTATCTACAGCTAGCTGATGCAGGGTTAGTAAAGAAATCCTATGTACTCTTTATGGAATCAGGCCCCTCGGTTACCCTCAGCTGAAGTTTTTGGCACCTCTATTGCAATAACAAAGACAGTAGTATTTTTCTCAGCAGTTCTTTTAAACTAGCAAAGGATAGGAAAGAGAACCTCTTGCTTTCTATTCAGTCCTGTGAGAGACCTTTCTAACAGTCCAAAACTGCAATTTAATACCCCATTTTAAGCTTCAGACATCACACATTAGGGTGGATTTCTTCCAGGTTGGCATGGTAATGTAAGAGGACTCCAGGACAAAAAATTCCAATGCTGGATTGTCTTAAAAGAACGTCGAAACTGCTAGTCTATTGTACCAACGTGGCTGCTCCAGCTTAGCCTCACAGGCCACATAATTGCAATCCTCCCCCTGCCCCCGCAAAAGAACACTACCTGAGGCTTTAGTACTGGGAATTGCTGGGTTCAGACTGGGCCCCTTTATACGTTATATTTTGAATGTTATATTTTGAACTTAAAACAAAATTCCAAGTGCACATTGCATATGTCATTTTAGGAACTCTTACACATGCAAATCATGACTTTCCCTGAAAAAATGTAACCACCTGGACATTTGTTGGGAAATGATATGGGGTTGGATTCAGTGCAGAGGTCTTGTACTAGCAGAAATGCAAAAAAAGAGATCACAGTAGCCACTTGCACTAACCCATGCATGTTTCCACTTGTGCAAGATCTTGTGCCTCTAATTTCTGGTCACTATAATATACAGGGAAGAAATAACTATGTGTTACCCTAGATCTTGTGCAAGCAGAACTGCACTAAGTCCATTTGTATTGTTGCTTGCACATTGCTGGATCCAAGCCATCACCTATATTGTGTGCTCCTTATTAAATGATACATGTGCATATATTTCACATTCAGCAGTTGGTTCCCAAGTAGAAAATGTAACATAGGAAGCCACCCTCAAGTGCTGTTTGTATGTGATTCTCTGGACAAAATTATTGGTTTGGATACTGGAGATCCAATTCACTTAAGCCATGAAGCTACCTTGGTTGTCTTGAGCCAGTCACTACATCTCAGGGCTTATGAAATACTCAGTGTAGCTCTGGACCTCAAGGAAGTGGGCTGCAGGATTATGCACACCTTCCACTCAGTTTCTCTCCTTTCAGCTGCCAGTTAGAACATAAGAAAGGCCCTGCTGGATCAGACCAAGGTCCATCAAGTCCAGCAGTCTGATCACACAGTGGCCACCAGGTGCCTCTAGGAAGCCCACAAACAAAACTACAGCAGCATTATCCTGCCTGTGTTCCAATGTGACAGAAATTTTGGTGCTTTTTCCCCCTGCCACCTTTCCAAAAGGCAGCAGGAGTTGGGGGCTGCTGCTGGAAGATCTCCTGCTATAGAGGAAGACCTGGCATCCCTGCCTTGGAGCCTTAGAAATTGCCCAACAAGGCCTAGTCCCAATTGTTGGGAATAGAAAGAGCGAGTTTCGTTTCTGTCAGAGAGTAAAGAGTTAATTTGTTTATGTTGATTGTTTATACAGACGCAGGATGATGATGCAATGTCAATGTGTCAATAGCTAATTGGTCAGCAAATTGCCATTGAGGACATGTCTTAAGTCACATAGGGACAATTGTGTTTTATTGCTCTCCCTTTGTTAAGAGAAGAAACGTTTTGGAGCAACACATATGCACTTTGGATTTCACACCATCAAGATGCATGTCTCTGCTTTCATGAGCAGAGACGCAGCGAAAATTATTTCTAGCAAGTTTATAGGGAACTAGATTTGATAGTAAGGATTTTTATTGTTTTGTATCCCAGTAACCCTTTCCTTAGAAAGGATTTTGTTATTCTTGAAACAAGGACTCTGTTTATTTTGTGTGCACTAAATGACTCTTACCTAACCATAATCAAACGATCCATCGAACCTAACCTCAACACCAATGCTAGTCCTATTCACCAGTCTGTGCAGCACAGGCCTTTTTCTTCCTTCTTAAGGCAAGCTTATCAAAGAGCCCCCTTTAGGGTCTGCCTTCAACAGAAAAGAAGTAATTGCATATTTTAGATTTCATGAAGAAAGTTAAAAAGGAACTAGTGTCACATTTGCATTTAGTTAATAAAGAACATCAATGCAGAAGCTGTGCTTGATCTAGTGGCTTTCCATTCTGGCATCATGAAAATTGTTTTCTTCATTCTGTTTCCTGCTCTACATGAACAAACCTGTTTTCCTAAAGTTCCGATTCACGGACAGGCCATGAATAGTGCAGAAGCCTTTCAGAAACAGGAAGAAAAATGGCTCTGGGGGGTGTAAAAGTATATACTGCTGTCAGAGAATGAAGATTTAAAAGTCAGTAACCATAGCAATCTCCAGGCTTACCTCTCAGAGGTGTGCAGAATTTCCTTCCTCCTTCCACTCTCACAGAAAGCACCGGCAGTTCATTAAATCGTCACCCATGAGTTTTCCCGAGCAAACTCATTAACCAAATGTCACATTTCCATGCTGGGCAGCATTCATAAAGTAAATGTGCTAATGAAATACCATCACTCTGCAACCATTTCAGGACATATTTCAATTTCATTTTAAGATGGGGGGGGGAGAATAGCCCTTCAAGCGCCACTTCTCACAAAAGCACAGGTCAATGTAATTACCGTATCGGCATTTTTGAATAACTGAACAGAGAAGTCATGTAGCAATCCATTTTGTTCGCTTCCAGGGTGATTTGGCTAACTGGTTGGCAGCCTGGAAAAGTTCAGTGGTTAGATTTTCTGCTGAATAATTTCCAGGTGCCAGTGAAGACACAACTAAGAAAGATATTAGCCAATTTAGAACCTTCATTTCAGACAGGCAAATGAAATATTGGAAACAACCCCAGAACCTTTTATACACCAGCACTTATTTAGATTCATCATCTCATCAACATTTATTTTTACTGAAGCTCCAGAAGTACCCCTGAATACCGTACATAGGTCCTAGCCCTTAGGTTCACAATCCAAGCACATACAGTGGCTGATTTCAAATATTGGGATCATATGAACAAGAGCCTATGTCAGTCCCTCGCGAACCCTAAAGTAGCATAGGAGTGTCACATACAATAGGAACAAATACCAAATGCAAGCACGCCAATCTATTTCAATCCCTGTTGCAGCAGCTACTGATATTTTACATTTATTTAAAGGTGGGCAGAGCAGTTATGATGAACAGCAAAAGTAAAAATAATTGTCTGGATGGATCAGAATAAAGAACCGCTATTTTCCCTTTTAGGGAAAACATACAGGTACTGTACCTGTATGTTTTCCCCAATGTGGCAAACAGCAGTCTCTTGAAGCCACTTAAAGTGGGAAAATGGCTTGAAGGGAAGATTAAACCTCCCCCCACTGTAATGCCATGGTCCCAATCCAAACTGGGCTCCTGTACACCGGGTAGCTGAGTCTTGGCCCTTAGACCAAGGGAAATCCATGTTAAAGTCCCCACTCAACTACAAAAGTCACTGAGAAAACCTAACTCCGGGGGTTACCGTATTATGTATTCCCAGCAATGTATTAAGAGTTTGAAAATGTTATAAAAAATACTGTTCGCACTTTTTGTGTATTCCCACTAATGTATTAAGAGTTTGAAAACGTTATAAAAAATACTGTTCACATGTAAGCTCCTGACCCTTCGAACCAGAAATCACCACAGAGTCATATAGAATCCAAGCAGATGGCTTTTACTGGTCAAAAAGGCAATACAGTGCATACAGGGAACTATGGCAGCTATGAGAGTCTCACTAGCTGAACGATAATATAAAGCAGTAAATGGCGGGAGATTACAAAGCATCAGCAACGCATAAACAGAGTACACTTTCCCAGGAGTAGCATTCCCAGGCCTTGGTATGTGTGGTCGACCTTGAGGCTAGACAGTACAGCACAGACACAGAAACAATACTGAAACCGAGATAGCAGCCTGACATCCTGCTCCCCTTAAGGCCCCCTCCCAGTCTGTAAGGGGGCTGGTCTTGCCGGGTAGGCAGTGTGAAAGGCATTGACGAGTTTGGGGGCGGAGACATCTCGTGCGCGAACCCATTCGTCGTAGGCAGGGGGGAAGTGTTTCCAACGGACCAAGTACTGTAGGTTTCCATGGTGAATACGAGAATCAAGGATTTTGGAGACCTCGAAGTGCTCCTCCCCCCCCCCACCATAATGGGCTGTTCGGGAGGCGGATCGGGATGCCACTGTGGAGAAGCAGTATGGGGCTTCAGGAGGCTAATGTGGAAAACGGGATGCACACGCCTCAGGGTTTTGGGGAGAGCTAGCTCCACTGTGACCGGATTTATGATCCGTGTGATGGGGAATGGGCCAATGAATTTAGCATTGAGCTTAGGGCACGGACGGGTGGAACGTAGATTTTTAGTGGAAAGGTAGACCATTTTACCCACTCGCAGGTCACCCCCGGGGGAACGATGTTTGTCGGCTTGTGCTTTGTATTTGCGCTTGGCTCGATCGAGATTGCTAACGAGCCAGGGCCAGGTGGTACGGAGGGTGTGTGCCCAGGAGGCAACGTCAGGGTCTCCCTCCCCCTCCCCATTATTTCCGGGAGTAACAGGACCGAAATCCTGTCCATACACTGCATAGAATGGGCTAAAACCTGTAGATTGATGTACAGCATTATTGTAGGCATATTCTGCAAAAGATAATAGTTCCACCCAGTTATCTTGGTGGTAGTTGACATAACAGCGTAAATAACATTCAAGTACAGCATTAACACGTTCAGTTTGACCATTTGTTTGAGGATGGTATGCAGTAGACAATCCTTGTTCCACCCCCACCAACTTGAGAAATGCTTTCCAAAACTTAGAAACAAAACCACTGCCGCGGTCACAGATTATTTTGCGCGGAAACGAATTTAACCTGAAGATATGTGTCACGAAGAGGCGGGCCAATTTTTGAGCAGAGGGGATCCCTGCGCATGGAACTAAATGGATTTGTTTGGAAAACAAATCAGTAACAACCCATAAGACAGTTTTTCCCCCGCTGAGAGGGAGATCAGTCATAAAGTCCATAGTAATCACTTCCCATGGTCTGTTGGGTATTTCTAGAGGTTGCAGTAGACCTGGGGGTTTGCCCTGTGATCGTTTCATTGTGGCTCAAACAGGACAGCTGCGAATAAAAGAATCAACATCGGACCGCATTCCCCCCCACCAAAATTGTCTGCGCAATAAGTGGAGAGTCTTTAGGAATCCAAAGTGTCCGGCTGTTTTTACTCCATGAGCTAAGTGCAAAACGTCTTTTCGGAGTGCTTTGGGTACATATAATTTTGAGTCTTTGTACCAAGAGCCCCCCTGTTCTATTACACCAGGGGGTAGGGAGTGATTAGAGCGTTCTAAAAGGCAGTGGTCCCGAAGGGTATTCAACAAGGATTCGGAGATGGGAACCTTGGCGGGTACCCCCTCCCCCGCTACAGTGGTCTTAGGAACTGTTATGGGGGTAATGCTTACGTGCGGTGGTGCGCAGATTGCAGGCGGCAGGGCAGCCGGTGGGGTTGGGGGGGTGGAATCGGTTCGTTGGTGTTGTGGGGGCGGCTGGGTAGCCGATCGGGTTGGAGGAGCTGGAGAGCTGGATCTGGGGTGCTGTTGCTGAGATCGAGTTTGTACGGCCAGTACAGGAAGGGCTCCCCTTTGCGTAGGGGTGAACAGAGAGTCGGTTGGCCTCTCAAGTTTTATCGGGTATTGCGGCAACCGGGAGAGGGCATCTGCGAGAACGTTTTGTTTCCCAGGAACATGCTTTAGGACGAAACGAAACTGAGCGAAGAATTCCGCCCAACGTTGTTGTTTTGCTGATAGTTTATGGGACCCCGTGAGGGCAGCTAGATTCTTGTGATCGGTCCAAACCTCGAAGGGGATTTTGGACCCTTCTAAGAATTGTCTCCATAGAGTCAATGCATGGTGAACGGCCGCTGCCTCTTTCTCCCAAATGGGCCAGTTCAATTGTGTGTGCGCAAATTTTCTCGAAAAGTACGCGCAAGGGTGAAGGAGACCATCCGGACCTTTCTGGAGGAGGGCCCCTCCCATAGCTACATCGGAGGCATCGACTTGCACAATAAACATTTGGTTTGGGTCCGGGTGCTGTAGTACGGGTTCGGATGTGAAGAGGCGTTTGAGGGCTACAAACGCGGCTTGGCATTGATCAGTCCACAGGATTTTTGCGGAGGGTGAGGTAGCCGCGTTTGCTTTCCCTTTAGTTTTTAGGAGATCAGTGATGGGTAGGGCCACTTGGGCGAAGTTAGGGATGAACCCTCGATAAAAGTTCGCAAACCCCAGAAACTGTTGTACTTGCTTGCGGTTGGTGGGGGGAGTCCAATCGAGAACGGCTTGGATTTTGACAGGGTCCATGCGAAGACCTTGGTGGGAGATTACGTATCCTAAAAATGTGAGCTGGTTTTGATGAAACTCGCATTTAGCCAGTTTTGCAAAGAGTTGGTGGTCGCGCAGGCGCTGCAGAACCTCTCGGACCAGAATTACATGCTCTTCCATGGTTTTTGAATAAATAAGAATGTCATCCAAATAAACCACCACCCCGCGATATAGTAAGTCATGAAGGATTTCGTTGATAAGTTGCATGAAGACCCCCGGGGCCCCTTTTAACCCGAATGGCATTACGAGGAATTCATACATTCCGAAACAGCTAGAGAAGGCAGTGAGGTGCTCATCCCCTTCTCGGATGCGGACTCGGTAGTAAGCTTCCACCAAGTCTAACTTGGAGAATACCCGGCCCTCCTGTAACTGTCCCAAAATATCAGAAATTAATGGGATAGGATAGGCATTGGTTTGGGTAATTGCATTGAGTTTTCTGAAGTCAATGCATAGACGAAGGTCGCCCTCCTTCTTTCGGACGAAAAACGCGGGGGCCGAGTTCGGGGCATTCGATGGGCGAATGAACCCTCTGGCGAGGTTTTTGTCTAGGAAGTCCCGGAGGACAGTGCGCTCGGAAGCGCTCATAGGGTAAATTTTGCTTTTGGTTAAAGTGCAGTCCTTGACCACCTCAATTGCACAGTCCGAGATCCGGTGGGGGGGCAAGGCATCACATTCTTTAAGGTCGAAGACATCCGCAAAGTCCCGATATACGTTAGGTAGGATTGGAGGTGCTGGGACCTCGGAGGTTAATGCTGGGACGGGCGGATATAACAGCGCAAAGTTCTGCCGGTGTTGATCGCACATGGGACTAGCGAAGGAGATAGTGTTTGTTTCCCAGTTAATACTGGGACAATGTCCTTTAATCCAGTTAATACCCAAGACTACTTCAAATCGGATAGGGGCTATAGTGAAGTCTACTTGCTCCCAGTGGGAGCCAATTCCCATTGCCACCCCTATGGTGCGGTGATCGACTGGACCTCCCTGGAAATGGCTCCCGTCCATTTGGGCGAATTGGACAGGGGCGGGTAAAGCCTCAGATTCGGCTTTGAGTGCAGCAAAGGTGGCTTCGCTTATGAGAGTGCGACAGCAACCGGAGTCGATGAGTGCTTTAACGGGTAGTTGGGGGCCACCGTTAAGGTGTTGTAAAACTGCATCCACGTAGACGGTGGAGTCCACTTCTTTGATTTTGGTAGGAGCATTCGGTTTCGCAGGAGGATCTGCAGAGGTCTGTGGAGACGCTCCACTCACCACAGACTGGATCCGTTTTTTGACAAGTCGAGGGGAGATTCCAGGTTTAAGGCTGGAGAATTCCATGGGTTTTCCTCATCCGAAGAGGGAAAGTTGTCCCCCAATGGGGCACTTGTAATCCGAGACCCGGCGGGGTCGTTTGTAGTAGGCAGGGAGGCTGGGTCTCCAGCATGGAGTGCAGAGGGTGTGGGTCTTCCCGGAGCAGCGCTGCGGGTGGCCGCGGTGCCTCTGCGTGGTGGACGACCTCTGGCTCGGGTTATCGTGCTGGGACGAAATAATTCAAGGCTGTGCGGGCAAACAGCTGCAAAGTGGCCCATTTCTCCGCAAGTAAGACAGGCGCCTCTCTGAAATCGGGCTTCACGTTCCTGAGGCGGACGTGGAGGATTTCGTGGAACGGGCGGTGGTGCCTTGGATTGGGGCTTTTGGGTGCCTTTTTCCTTGTGCTTTTGACGGACTAGGGAAATAAAGCGTCGGCGGCTTTCCACTTCCTCGGCCAATAGAATCCAATCTTCAAGGGTATCGGGATCACCCCGCATGTACGACCAGTTCAGAACATCAGGGTGTAAGGCTTCCCTGAAATGGTGAATCAAGGTGGCTTCGGGCCAACCCACAATTTTACTTGCCAGCCGTTGAAATTCATCGGCAAATTCCCGAACTGGAGCAGAGCCTTGTCTTAGTTGTAAGAGTTCCGATTTGGCTTGTTCCCCCAGAAAGGGGTCTTCAAACCTCCTTCTCAGAGCAGTCATGAAGTTGTTGAGGGAACGTATAGCACGAGAGCGGGTGTCGAACTGGAGAACCATCCAGTCAGCTGCTTTACCTGTGAGAAGGGAAGCTACATAGCGCACCCGGCTATCCTCCGTGGGGAAAAGCTGTCCTTGTTCTCGCATATAACTGTCCACTTGATGCAAGAAACAAGGCAAAGTCTCGAGAGATCCGTCGTACGTAGTTTTCAATTTGAGCTGCTTCCAAGGGCCGGGCGCAGGCTGACCCGGTTGCACGGGTGGTCCGGGTGGAGGAACAACGGGAGCTCCGGGAGGCAGGAGTGGAGCAGGCACATTAGCGGGTGGCTGGGCGGGCACCCCCTGACCCGGTATCGGAACGGGCTGTGCCTGGGCTATCAGGGTTTGTTGTAATTGCCTGTTATCCTGAAGCATACGCTCCATTAGCTCTTGGAGTTGATCAACACGGTCTGAGAGCTCCCGATTCTGGGCTCGTAAGAGGTGAACATCCTCGCTTGGGCCCCCAGTAAGATGAGGTTTACTGGTCCGGAAGCTCGTGGCCCATTGAGAGCTGTCTCCATATAGATTTTCGTCCTCCGACTCCCCTGAGTCTCGGCGTCGGTCAGCCAGGCGGCGTGCGCGTTGGGTCGTGCGCGACGGGACAAACGCTGGGGAAAAAGACAGACCTGATAGCCCCTGTACAGTGTCCTTGGGGCGAGTATCCCTTTTCGCCCGATCCCTATCCCTTGCTGCTGCCGCCTTAGCTGCTTCGGCGGCTTCCTTATCCGCAAGAACTTTGGCGTTCTCAAGTCTCAGGGCAGCCTCCGCCGTAACGCGCGGTAAAAGTTCCGTTTCCAGGAGTGTGAGTATGGGGTCGGGTTCCCCGCCCAGCAATGGTTGTATTCGAACCGCCAGTGCGGGCGCATCGGCTCCAAAAGTCGAGGTCAAAGTTTGAGCCAAGGTGGCTACCGGGGTGTCCTTTGTACATTCCACAAGGAGAAGAGCGGTGCGAATAGCGATCCGCTTGGCTTCAGCTTGACAGCTGGGCGCATCAGGTATTAGGGGAAAACCCTCTGGCGGGGCTCCTGCCATGACGGAACTAGAGGAAAGAGTCTCTTGAGAAATTAAATTGTCCAAAAGTCCAGTTAGTACTTGTAAATCCTCAGTTGCCAACCGGGCATCGTCCAGTAATTGATCCAAATCTTGAAGATCTAAACGAGTATCAGTATCTTCCGACGTCAACATCCAGAGAATCCCTTTTAGAGATCGCCACTGTTCCTGTACCAGTCCCCTCAAGCGGCAAACCTCTAGGGTAGTCCTAAAAAGTTCAGCGACTATGTCCTGTAACAGGGTGGGATCCTTCCGAGAGGAATCCAGGGTAGTAGGTCACTCGGAGAGCCTCCCAGCTCCCATCCAAGTGGCAGGCGAACCCCCCTGGGCTCCAGCCTGACTAGTAGTACAATGAAGAAGGTGAAAGAAGATAGCTGCCATAATGTAAGCTCCTGACCCTTCGAACCAGAAATCACCACAGAGTCATATAGAATCCAAGCAGATGGCTTTTACTGGTCAAAAAGGCAATACAGTGCATACAGGGAACTATGGCAGCTATGAGAGTCTCACTAGCTGAACGATAATATAAAGCAGTAAATGGCGGGAGATTACAAAGCATCAGCAACGCATAAACAGAGTACACTTTCCCAGGAGTAGCATTCCCAGGCCTTGGTATGTGTGGTCGACCTTGAGGCTAGACAGTACAGCACAGACACAGAAACAATACTGAAACCGAGATAGCAGCCTTTGTTTGGCTCCTTTAGCTGTGAAGACGTCTTCCAACCATTTTTTAGCCGTGGTATCCAAAAACCCTTTTAAAGTGATGTTTTTTACAACATTTTCAAACGCTTAATACATTGCTGGGAATACAAAGTGCGGTAACCCCCCTAGTCACTGTCTCTAACCTACCACATGGGTTAATTAGTTAAACATGATTGTTAATTAAATTAAATGGAGGGTGATGTCCGCGATTACTGCTTTTATCTCTTATGGCCATTTGATACAGATTTTTCACTAGTAGAAGACACTGTTTTTATTGAACTCTTTTTCACAGCTCCTGGCAGGAATCTTTTCTAACACTACTACAACCTTTAACATGTTTAATAGGTAGATTTATCATCTTAAGCTATAATTGAATAACTAGGGTTGCAAGGTCCCTCTTCGCAACCGGCAGGAGGTTTTTGGGGCAGAACCTGAGGAGGGCGGGGTTTGGGGAGGGGAGGGACTTCAATGCCATAGAGTCCAATTGCCAAAGAGGCCATTTTCTCCAGGTGAACTGATCTCTATTGGCTGGAGATCAGTTGTAATAGCGGGAGATCTCCAGCTACTGCCTGGAGGTTGACATTTCTATGAATAACTCATTGTAAACCAGTTTTAATACAAACGTGCAGTGGGCTGCAATATACTTGTGCAGCGGTTCCCAAACTTTTTGAGTCATGGAGCACTTTTAAGGAGAGAAATTCGTCATGGAGCACTAATTATCAAATAGCACCTATATCAGGGGTCTGCAAACTGCGGCTCTTTGGCCCGTGGAGTGCAGCTCTCCGAACTTGGTTTGGAGCCCCTGCTCTCGCGCCTGCTTGCGCCGGCAGCCGGGCTGCAGAGCCGGCACGCCTGAGAGAGAGAGAGAGAGAGCGCGAGAGAGCAGGCGAGCGGGCGCGCTGACTTCCCCCCCCCTGCCGTGGAGAATGGCCAGGTCCCCCTTTCCCTTGCCCTCAATGGTTGGGAGGCTAAAGCCTCCCCTCCAGCCGCGTGATTGCTGGGCGGGCGGCTCGGCGGTTCCTGCCCCCGCCCACCTATCAGCTGTTGGGTGGGGCGGGCTTCCTTTGGTAGACCTGGCCTCCGGCTGAGTCCCATTGGGAGGCCATGTCTACCCACTGGCGTTCTTGGTGGTAGACCTGGACTCCAAGGAGGGGAAAAAGTCCCCCTTCAGAGGCCAGGTCTACCAATTGGCTTCTATGGGCCTCCGGAGGCCAGGTCTACTGCCAAGAAAGCCAATGGGTAAACCTGGCCTCCCAATGGGACTCGGCCGGAGGCCAGGTCTACCAATAGGCTTTTATGGCGGTAGACCAGGCCTCCAGGCGAGGACTCCAGGCGGGGAGGGGGAAATGGTAGGGATTTACAATTTAATTTTTATCAATAAATAAGATCACTATTAAGTATGATATCAAGTTTTATTCAGTGTACCTATAGTTTAATTAAGACTTAAAACTTTAATTAAAGTTTATTAAGTTAATAAACAGTGTACCTACCTATTTAGTTTAAGTTTAAGAAATATAGCTCTCAAAAGAAATCTCAGTCGTTGTACCGTTGATATTTGGCTCTTTTGACTAATGAGTTTGCCGACCCCTGACCTATATAATAAACCAAATGATAGTAGTATTCTTCTTTCCAATCTCTTCACGGAGCACTAGGAGATGTTTCGCAGAGCACCAAGTGCTCCACGGAGCACAGTTTGGGAACCGCTGTACTAGTGTCAAGTTCTGCAGTCCAGCTCTCTTCAACCAGTCCAATGTCCTGTACGTAAGGTTGCCAACTGCCAGGTAGATCTCCTGCTAATTCAACTGATCTCCAGTCGACAGAGATCAGATCACCTGGAGAAAAATGGCCGCTTTGGCAATTGAACTCTATGGCATTGAAGTCCCTCCCCTCCCCAAACCCCACCCTCTTCAGGCTCCACCCCCAAAATCTCCTGCCGGTTGCAAAAAGGGACCTGGCAACCCTACCTGTACATCAGGCTCTTTACCTGCTCCTTCTAAGGCCTCAGCTGTGGCAAGGGGAGGGGGCAAGAGTTATCCCTATCCTCCTCCTTTCTGCCAACTGGCTCCTCTACTGCCTGAAGCCCAGACTAGTCTGTCCTCATTGGTCTCTCCCTGACTTTTAAAGGACAGCCTAAAGAGGAGATAGGTTCACCCACATTTTCCTGGCTCTCACAGGATGGTAGGCCTTCCCCCAAGAGCTGGAGTGCTGATGTGATGGTAGCTCCAGCCTCATACTTCACTCATTTAAACCCTTCCTTCCTTGTTTTAACCCCATAATTGCTCTCCTGATACCTGTTCCTCTGCTGAGCCATGTCTGTGTTGCTGGCTCCTGGCCAAGTAGCTGATGGAGTTCCCATAATGGCTGTACACTGCTACCTAGTGGGATGACCAGCTGGCCCACCACTGCCCCTAGTGGGAGGCGGGGGTACTCCCAACCCCAGAGACAGGCATAGCTTTTATTCATGCTATTTTGATTTTAGCATGTTCTGTAGCAGAAAATGCTACTGGTCTGTTAAATTGATGTTAGTTTTCTTGCAACATCTCTACAAAATGAAGGGTCTTCTGATCTTCACAGGCATTTTAATTTGCTTTGTTGGTTAATCTGTAGATATTCTACTACAAACTCTAACTAGTTTGCTTCTATTTATTATATTTTTTATCCTTGCTAGATAAGGCCATGAGGTAAATTCATAAAGAAGTTCAGATTCTAAATGGATCTCCACAACAATAGATCTCAGCTCCCTGAAAGTGATTATTGCTATATAATTAATTATTGCTATATAACACCAGTGAGGAAGAATTAAACCTAGCTAAAGGAATTGGGCACTTGGCCATGGCTATGTGTTCTTTATATGGCTCCCATTTCATACGAAGTCCTAAATATGTGTATTCACATGCCACATCTGTGTCCTCTCCCTAATCTACTTGGTCTCTATCTTTTCTTCCCAGGGTACAGGGTAAAATGCTTTTCCTTTCTAGAGTTTTGAACCTGCCATTTGATGCATCTGGGAAGGAGGAGGAGGAGGTGGTGGTGGTGGTGGAGAAG
This sequence comes from Euleptes europaea, assembly GCF_029931775.1. NCBI lineage: Eukaryota > Metazoa > Chordata > Lepidosauria > Squamata > Sphaerodactylidae > Euleptes > Euleptes europaea. The sequence continues at coordinate 63,574,997 of NC_079321.1, forward strand.
GAGGTTTTTATATGCCGACTTTCTGTACCACTTAAGGGATAATCAAATTGGCTTACAATCACCTTCCCTTCCCCTCCCCACAACAGACACTCTGTGAGGTAGGTGGGGCTGAGAGAGCTCTAACAGAGCTGTAACTTGCCCAAGGTCACCCAGCTGGATTCGTGTGTAGGAGTGGGGAAACAAATCCAGGTCACCAGAATAGCCTCCGCCGCTCATGTGGAGGAGTGGGGAATCAAGCCCGGTTCTCCAGATCAGATTCCACCGCTTCAAACCACCACTCTTAACCACTACAGAAGAAGAAAAAGAAGAAGAAGAAGTTGGTTTTTATACCCTGCTTTTCTCTATCAAAAGGAGTCTCAAAGCAGCTTACAATCACTTTTCCTCCCTCCACCCACACCCACAACAGGCACCTTGTGAGGTAGGTGAGGCTGAGAGAGTTCTGAGAGAACTGTGACTACCCCAAGGTCACCCAGCAGGCTGCATGTAGAAGAGTGGGGAATCAAACCCAGTTCTCCAGATTACACACTACGCTACAGGATCTGCTCAGTCCTTATCCATACCAGGCAAAAATGTCTAGGCAGAACTGATGGGCAGGAGTGACTAACAGCAGCACCCATACTTAGCTGCTAGACTTTCCATATGAACCTTGGCACTGGGTAAATATATCCTTATTAGTCTTGCCTTAAGGCTGTCTTTTGCTCTAACATTTATAGTCACCCCTCCTTCCCCCTCCCAAAAAACAACGCCTTTGTGTGGCCTAAGTAAGGATTCAAAGGCAGAGCTACAAATTAAAAATGGAGTGTAAATATTTACTAGATACCTCTAAATCAAAGTCTCAAAGCCTTGCAAAATGCCACATAAAAATATCAAAAAGACAAATGTCACCGAATGCCCACTGTCTATCACATTAGAGTGAAAATTAGTCGCTGACTTGGCTAACATGTATGTGATAAGATATAACTTCTCTGTTATTTTCCACCAACTTCAAAAGAAAAGTCTTTCCAAGTGCATTACTTATTTGTGCAGAACAATTAATTTTAGCAGGCCCCGCTAAATGTTATTTATTAATTTATGCTTTAACTTCATTTGCTCTCAAGAAACTGACAAATAACATTTTATAATGATAATCTATATTCTCATAACCTTAAACATTGTGTGTGAACAGGATGTCAGAGGTGAAGCTGGATAGACTAGTTTGGAAGATAAGCAAAAGTGCGCACACTGTAGATACGTAAGCAACGTCTACTTTGGAAACTGCATGGTTCATTAACCTTGTCTTTTGTGGTACTGCCCAAACGTACATTTGTTATGTTGGTGCAACAACCTTTGATTGTGAACAAACTGTCAGGTTGGTAAAGAAATAGCATACAAGCGATAGTTAAGGGATGGACCATGACTCAGTAGTACGCAGAAGAGTCCAGGTTCCGTCCGTGGCATTTCCAGTTAAAAGATTTTGGACAATAACAGGTGTTGGGAAGGATCTTTCTCTGCCTGAGACTCTGGTGAGCCATTGCCAGAGTACTAAATACTGAGCTAGCTGAGACAGGTATATGGTAACTTCACATGACTGAAATCCAAACTGAACTGACCTTCTGCTTTTATTCAGATCTAATTAGTTAAAAGGATTAAAAAGGAGTCTCACCCCCCAATCCTTGCATGTGTTGCAGAAATAAATGATGCTTTGTATTAACTACAACAATAAAAACAATGAAAATAATAGTGATAAAAATATTTTATTTGTATCCTGCCCTCACCCGGCAACTCCAGGCTCAAGGCAGTGAACATCATATCTATACACATTAAAATTCATTCCATCATACAGAAAAAATTAAAACATTTTAACACGCTGACTTAAACATCTACATCCATGGCACCAATTTAAGTCCCTACAGGGACAGCTGTTAGTACAGCAGCCACCATTCAACTTCTGGCAAGCCTCGAGGGACAGTGGGAGAAAATGGACATCAAATTAAAGTAGGGACACATATAAGGGGGGGGAGGAAAGGACATAAGGGATATCAATAGAGGAGGGGAAAGGGAATTAAGGGGAAGGGAAGGAGGGGAGGGGGTTAGATTCTGTGGTTACCTTGGGTGCTATCCAGCTAATCCAGCCAGATAATATGTATAAAACCAAATTGTAATCAAGTAGCTAGCAAATTTATCTGAAATAGAGAAGTCCCTGAATTTTAGTATGACTCCCCTTTAAGGTTGCCAACATCCAGGTTTTGTGTTCCAAACATACTGTACAGCAGGGTAACTAGTGTTTTTCTCATCCTCCAGATCTCCTGCTATTACAACTGATCTCCTGGCCACAGAGATCAGTTCACCTCGAGAAAATGGTTGCTTTGGAAGGTGTACTCAATAACCTTATACTCCACTGAAGTATTTCCCTCCCCAAACGCTGCCCTTCTCAGGCTTCACCCCCAAAATCTCCAGGTATTTCCCAACCCGGAGCTGGCAACCCTACCCCCCCTTTTCAAAGAAAGGTTATACACACAAAGTTTAAATCTCATACAAATTCAAGATAACCTCCTTTTTTCATGATGGCACTCCTGGGGAAAAAATAGTCTTTGTTCAGGTAAATAAGGTAATTGTGATATGCCTGGTAATAACCTAAAGTGATTTTCGCATACGAAAACCACCCTGCTATTCATAAATCACTTGATAACTTTAGGCCTTTCCAAAGGAAATTTTCTTAAGACTGAAATCACATGTGCATAGTAAAGTGAAGGAAAGCTGAACGTTGACCATAAATCAATTTTCCTGTGTGGCCATCAATCGATTTTGGAACCTGGAACAAGCATATTCATAATTCTCTTTGGTTTTCCTCTGGTCAAAACCTGACACCCACACATATAGAACTGCCCTTTTAATTTCACACATGCACACCAATAGCAGGAAAAATGGCACCCAGTATCTCTGCCTTGGGTTTTTAAAAGTAATTTTCAAAAGTCCCAGCTGGACAGTGGGGGGGGGGGGAATGTTTCCTGCATAAAACTATACAGTCATAAAGCGAAAGCACCTGCCAGCAGAACTGAATGCTACCTTGGCAAATGGGTTTCCCCAAACACATATTTGTGGACTAAAGGTAATGCCTTAGGCCATGCCTTAGGCCATGCCTTAGGCCCACAAGGTGGGTCACGGTTCCCCCACCAAGCATGTGCAGTCCCCCACAGGGCAAACCAAGCCTTCGTTCACATGGGAGCTCAGTTCCCAGCAGCTGCTGGGCACTAAGCTCCCACTAAGCTGTTGGGAACTAAGTTCCCAGACAACTAAGCTCCCAGAGGATCCAAGTTTTGTGACAAAATGCATTGGCTAGTTTGGCCCTTACTAGCCTGTATCCAGCCACACAGTTAAGAAAACGTAAGTGTTAAGTTCTTAAATGGATGTGGCAATTTTTTTCTGATTGTCCCTCCTGCTGCAGCCCACTAAGCCCCCCACTTTTGTTCATGGGAGGTCAGTAGACCCTTAGGAATAGCAGATGGGGAGGAGAGCTGCAGTGTGAGGGAGAATTGCCAGGAACCTCCACCCCTTCTAAGGTGCCAGTCATGCCTTGAATGCTGTGTGCATGTGCTTATGGCCCCTGCTCCCCAAGAAAGCTGATATTTCATAAATAATGGGAGCTATATGCCACAAGCACAGGTGAGGAACATTGGAGGACTGGTGGGGGTGGCTACTTTGGACTGCTATAATGCCTTGTATCCTCTTGTCCCACCTTTGTTTTCTAACACTGTGTCCCTGCCCTCCTTTGCTGGTATATCGAATGCAAAAATATCTCTAAGCATGTACCTTGGTTATCCGCATAGTTTCCCTTTGTCAAATCATTCCCACAGACAATATTTCTTACTCAGATATGGCCATACGCCACTAATTCTCTTATCCGGGTACATGGAGAAATGCCTTCCACCCTAGCGTTCACCCCAGTAATTCAGGAATTGGGACTGCACTATGTGTAGGAGTTGGAACCTAGCTCATCGTTGGCAAAAAGGAAAAGTGCCAGTGGATAAGTTATCGGATCCCAAGCACAGAGTACTTCAGTGCTTCCCGATGCAAACAGACCTGGCCAGAGTAGAACAAAAGGTTCACCATCTAACACCTCTGCTAGATGGTCTCATATAAAGGGACAGAGAATGGAAAAGTCAAAAGGCTAGATTGTGTTTCTTCTTTCGGAGACAGTAAGATCACGACTGACCCCAGAGGGAAATGGACTCCCAAGGGGAGATTATAAATTCTTAGGACACAAAGAAGAAGTGCTCCTATCTCTTGTATTCTTCTGTAATCAAGCCATGAAGGACTAAGCCTAGGGACTCTATCTTGTCCATGTGCCAAGGGACAATGGGAGAAGTCTCAACTCTGAGAATTGAGGTAATGATGGACTTTTAAATGTTGCAACTTTAGGATTTACTAGCCTACCCTAGCAACAACATCATTAAAATAACTATAAAGAACAGCATTTAGAGGACTGTTTTTTCACCTTTTCATTGTATCCTGATGCTTGAACAAATGATGTGTGCTCTTTTTAATTGTTTATTAAACTTTCTTCTATTTTGAATTCTTGAAGCTTGATCTCTGTAAACACACCATGCCCATTTGGTCTCACTTTCCAAAGAGCAGTAAGAAGAAGGATAGCAGTGGAGCTAGCCATCTCTAACGTGTGAAAGTGTAATGATGCAATAGAGAGCCAGCATAGTGTAGTGGTTTGGAGCGGTGGATCTGAAGAACTGGGTTTGATTCCCCACTCCTCCACATGAGTGGCAGATGTTAATCTGGCGAACTGGATTTGTTTCCCTGCTCCTACACATGAAGCCAGCTGGGTGACCTTCGGCTAGTCACAGCTCTCTTAGAGCTCTCTCAGCCCCACCTACCTCACAGGGTGTCTGTTGTGGCGGGGGGAAGGGAAGGTGATTGTAAGCCGGTTTGATTCTTCCTTAAGTGGTAGAGAAAGTCGGCGTATAAAAGCCACCTCTTCTTCTGCTGCTGCTTCTTCTCATCTCTGTACTGGCTTGGAGCAAAGTGGGAAATGCGGCAAATAGGCAGAGCCTTTAAATGGCAGTGCAGATACAGAAGTACAAATCTGTTTAGTGGGATATAATCTTTAAAATTGTTGGTGGCAGCAGTTCCTTCCCAGAGAGAAGTTGGTACCTCCCTGGGAGTAAGGGAAAGGTACATTTTTGTCAGGTGGAGACCTGAGATGGCTATGGGGCTTTTCTGACCTCCCGGAACTCAAGAGAACGGTTCCTTCACAAGGTTTATGTTTGATATTTGGGTATTTCCATTTAATAAAAGCATTCCCACCACTTGAGCTACCCTCTTTCATGATGCTGGTGCCATCGGGGCTACTGCAGCTCCTCACTGCCAGAGTAGTGGGAGAAAAAGGTAAAGGTAAAGGTCCCCTGTGCAAGCACCGGGTCATTCCTGAGCCATGGGGTGACGTCAAATCCCGACGTTTACTAGGCAGACTTTGTTTACGGGGTGGTTTGCCAGGGCCTTTCCCAGTCATCTTCCCTTTACCCCCAGCAAGCTGGGTACTCATTTGACCGACCTCGGAAGGATGGACGGCTGAGTCAACCTTGAGCCGGCTACCTGAAACTGACTTCCGTCAGGATCGAACTCAGGTCGTGACCAGAGCTTGGACTGCAGTACTGCAGCTCACCACACTGCGCCACGGGGCAGAAGCCCTTGTATAAATAGGAGGAGCCAAAGGTCCAGCCCTGCCCCAAAACAGCCTCAGCCATCATGGAACTGTGGCAGATCTGGTGTGAAGAGGGGACCCACCACTGCAAGAAAGAGTCACGCTGTAACAGCACTGAGGACAACACTGCTGATAGGAGGAAAGAATGCAGCAGCTTAATCTTAGGAATCTCATTTGTGAGTTTATTGACTAATGTCAATAGGGAAAAAATCAGGAACACTTAGTACTTAGTGAAATCTGCTTGACTAAATCAATAATATTTAGCCGTAAACAAGGTACAGAATGGGAAGCATAGGAGACTGCAACTCAACCTTGACCTGAAAGGAACTGTACTGCTCACAGGGACAGTCACCATTAAGAACAGGCTGCACCTTGTTAGATCAGACTATGCCAGCAGCACTCTTATCTCCAGTTGCAGCCAGCCAGGTACAAGGGAAGCGTATGAAGAGGTCTTGATTGTCGCAGGAGAAACCGGAGAGGAGAGGATCACCACAAGTGTGAAAAAACAGTTTCTGAAACAGGTGTGTGGGGTTAAAACTGTACTTCATGAGCAACTCAATTCATTTAATTTTGATGCAAGATAATACTGCTTTTTGCTTCCCCTCCTGCAGCCAGCAATATCCACTGAATTTGATAACATTCAAAGCAAGAAAAACATTCTAAACAAGCAAGAACTGAGTTCTGGCTACGGCAGGCTTCTGCAAGTGTAATCTGGGTTGCTTCCACACCACGTTACCTCTTGTCTTCATGATTAATACAGCCAGCGTAAGTAGTAGTTTAACAAGGATCCTGGACTAGGATCCTGAACTGTACAATTAAATCTCCACTGTACAATTAAATTGCTGGATGACCTTGGGCTAGTCATTCTTTCAACCTACCTCACCAGGTTATTGTGAGAATAAAGTAGAGGAAGGGAGAACTATGTTAACTGTCCTGAGTTCCTTGGAGAAAGAGCAGTATAAAACATGTACTAGACAGAACTGTCATTGATAATATTCCCTATCTTGCAAGTATTTTTAATCCTTTTTAAAGAAGCCATCTAAACTAGTAGCTCTGCTGCTAGATCTTACGGTAATCAATTCCATAATTATGTCTTGCAAGAAGGAATTTTTTTCTGTCCTGAACCTACAGTTTCACTGCATGACACTAAGTTCTAGCACTGGATAGATATATTTATTTACATAATTTATAGTCTGCCTTTCTGTCTTGAACTCAAGGCGGATTACACAGACTGATTCAATACAATCAAGAGGATTGGCAAGTTCAATAAACAATACAGTAGGATTAGGGTTGTAGAACCAATCAGAAATCTAAAAATGGAACTGAAGCAATGCACAAGTATTAGAATAACACATTAAATGATGCAAAATTCCATAGTAGGATGTTCGTTTCAACAGATTAGAGACCACAGTCTCTAATAATTTTTCTAAGTAACTTGTGAATCATTTAGTAAAGTGCAACTCTATTGCCTGCGTAGAAAAGCTATCTTGAATAACTCCGTTTTGCATAGTTTGCGGGAAGCCATGAGACCAAGAGCCTTCCTGACCTTCTCAGGCAGGCCATTCTACAAGGTGGGGGCCACAAGGGAGAAGGCATGTGTATGGGCATTTGTCGATTTTGCCCATTTGTAGGTTGGCATCTGCAGAAGATCCTGCTCCAATGAGCAAAGCTGTTGTGGCAAAGCAGAAGGGGGAAGTGGTCTTGCAAAGATGAGGGTCCAAGGCCATGAAGGTCTTTGTGTGTGATAGCCAATACCTTAAATTGAGCCTGGTAACTGATGGGCAGCCAGTGAGGCGCCTGCAAGATGGGAGTAATATACATACTTCATCTAGCTCCTGATAATAGCAGAGATGCCGCATTCTACACCAGCTGGAGTTTCCGAACTGATTTATAGGGGAGACCAATGTATAGTGCATTGAAGTAGTCTAGTCTTGATGTTAATTGATGCAGTAGTCTAGTCTTCATGTTACTGTGGCTTAGATCCAGGTAGCCAGATCAGCTGTATCTTCCTAGGCAACCACAACAGTATTGTCAGCCTTCAAAGCTTGGTTTTTTTCAGTAACATACGGGAGAGAAGCAGGGGGGCAGGGCCCTTTAAGGCACTGCTTTGGCCTCTGAGGGACGATTTACTAGGGCCAGGCCTCACAGCAGCCACCAGGATACTTGCTACCTAGGGTTGCCAGCTCCGGATTAGGAAATACCTGGAGATTTTGGGGGTGGAGCCCGAGGAAGGGAGGGACTTCAATGCCAAAGCAGCCATTTTCTCCAGGTGAACTGATCTCTTATTGGCTGGAGATCAGTTGTAATAGCAGGAGATCTCCAGCTAGTACCTGAAGGTTGGCAACACTATTGCTACCACATTATTGCATGGCTTACCCAGCCCAGTTACTTGCTGCTGTTCAACAGCAGCCACCTCACAAAAGCTAGTGTGGTACAGTGGTTAGAGTTTCAGACAAGTATCTGGCAGAACCAGATGCAAATCACCACTCTGCTGTGGAAACTCACTGGGTGCCCTTTGGCCGATCATACACTCTGAGCCTAACCTACCCTCACAGGGTTTTTGTGAGGATAAAACGGAGAAGAGAGGAATGATGTAAGCTGTTTTGGTCCCCCTTTGGAGACGAAGGTGGGGTATATATGAAGTAAATAAATAATAAATTTAGCTGAAGATGGGGGGTAGATAGAAATAAGTTGATGGGTGGGTGGAAAGGAGTGAAGGAAGCAGGGAAGGCTGAAGATATGGGGTCTGCCAGGAAGAGAGAAAGAGGGAGGGGGAAACAGGTAGGTTTGCCAAGCTGAGCCTGGCAACCAGCAGGAGGGTTAGGGGGTGGAGACATGGGGGTATATGATGTTGGTGATATTGCCAATGTCACTATGTCATTTCTGGGTGCAACACAAATGTAACAATGGGTAGCTCTAGGAATTGCCAGAAATTCTATGATAAACTCATAGTGTTTCCAGCAATTCCTAGAGCTACCCATTGTCACATTTGGGTTCTACCTGGTGATGTACTGACACAGAGGTGACAGGCAACAGTGACAATTGGCAATACAGGGGAAAGGGAAGTGCCCCTGGGAGTTCTTACGGCTTCCCAACTGTGCAACGATGCCCAGCCTAGTTGGCACCAAACAACTTGACCACCTCACAGTTGGCATCACACAATTGGGGCAGACTTTTTCCCAGAGAACGTCTGCCCAGGGAAAAGATGAGGGAAAGCTGAAGACAGGGGAGCAGATGAAAGTATGTTAACTGGTGGATGGGATGGAGAGGGAAACAGGAAAAGGGAAGGGAAACAGGAAAATTGCAAGGGAGAGAAAAATGAGATGTCCCTGCAAGTCCTTGCGGGTCCCCCGCTTGTACATTAGGAATGTTTTCTCCCGTGTGCCTGAAATTTAGCAGGGAGGTAGAATCCTTGAGAATTTTATCCAGTTTGGTTAGATGAAAAAGTCAGAGCTGGAAATGCATTTCTCATTGATACCCATGGAAATGTATATAGAGTAGGGAGGGAGATGAACTGAATGAGTGTAGTAATGTTAATACAGAAAGCAAGTACAAAATATTAAACAACAAAATCAATCAAATCAATGCAAAAATGTTTGTTCATATCCCTACTGGAACTCAGGGAAGAAGTTTCAATTGAAAAAGAAACATTTCAGCAAGATTCCAACAGGTATCTCAGAAACCGCTTGCTCAGAATCATCACCTGAACATTTCAGTTGGGCTTCAGCTCTATCAAAAACATTTCCAAGAACCATAGCAGGAAATACTCCAGCTCAAGATAGCACTTGACTGCTTAATCATGTGTGCAGAATGTACCTGATTGTCTGCTTACAGACTCTTTATATCTATCAACAGCAAGCAAACAGGACAATCTCTTCCAGTAGACAAATGACATGCGATCTGTCTGTCTGTCTGTCTGTCTGTCTGTCTGTCTGTCTATCTATCTATCTATCTATCTATCTATCTATCTATCTATCTATCTATCTATCTATCTATCTATCTATCTATCTATCTATCTATCTTATATTTGTGACATTCACCAGGAATCTATCTTAGCATTTTAATGGAACAGGAGAATGAGACAAGTAACATGAGATGCAATACACTGAAAAGTTAAGGCATGTCCAACTCTTCTTCTTCTTCTACAGTAAGGGTTGCCATGCAAGTCTGAGGCTCAAGCTTGGGCCCTTCTAGGTGTGCCTCATACTGGGGTGTGGTGTGAACCACATCTTAGGGATGCCCATATTCTATTGGATTGTACCCATGGGCAAACTAAGATAACATGGCAAGTGGTAACAGGGCATACCAGATCCCACAGGAAGTTTCTCAGTGGAATAGTTTCCATGAGTGTTTTTCACAGGGCAGCCGTGTTGGTCTGCAATGGAACAGCTGGATGGAGTCTAGTAGCACCTTAAAGACCAACAAATGGTCAGGCTATAAACCTTCGAGAGGCAAAGTTCAAAGAGTCAAAGTATCTGATGAAGGGAGCTTTGACTCTCAAAAGCTTATAACCTGAAAATCTTGTTCATCTCGAAGGTGCTACTGGTCTCACATCTAGCTGATCATGACTGATTTAATTGCCATAACTGACCCATAATATGAGTGCCATAATTGACCCATGAAACAGTGTTGTTTTCCTCATACAAGTTATGTCCTTCCACAGTGGAAATTCTACTATGCACAGAACTCATTTGATGTGTTTGGGTCTTTCAATACAAGCCACGGACATCTGTCCTCTTTATCTCACCCTGTTTTTCACAACTGGCTAACCATCCGGGTAGAAACCTCTCTGAACTCGAGAATGTGCTGTTAAGTGAGCTTAAAAAAAAAAAAAAAGACTAATAATAAATTTTAGAAGTGCTCTTTCTTCCAAACACTGGATCTCTTAAATGAATATTTTGCTGCTTTAGATGGATGGTTTATCCCATACCCCAGTGGATCAGTGATTATGTGCTTGCTTTGGGACATGCTACATGTGACAGAGGAGATATGTAATCAGCATCTCCTGCCACAGCACAGGGAAGAGGGGAGGTTAACCTTTCCCCTAGTGCAAATTAGAGAGAGAGTGTGTGTGTGTAGCTATTTGCCCAGTGGGAGAATAAAGGCCAGTATCCATAAAATAAAATATAATAAAAATAGAATATATAAAATATGTGTGCTTAGAATAAAACAATTGTGCAGTGACAGATGCCGGAGGGTTAATGAGACAGCAAGAAAAGAGTTGAAGCATTATCGTTTTACCAAGAAATGTTACATTCCAATGCTTCTTTGCAGAACAGCTAAATCTTTGGGGAAAGACAAAGATCCCAGTTCTATTCATCTACAGCACAGTGTGACATACTAAACCACTAAGCCATAGTACACAGAAATTCAGTTTTTAAGCTAGGGTCTGGTTCAAATCCATGCTCACCATCCGCATACTTTTTATTTATTAGGCTCAACCAATAAATCTTGGCGATCTTCTGGTCACTAGGGGTGTGGAGAGGGGAGGTAGTTGTGAATTTCCTGCATTGTGCAGGGGGTTGGACTTGATGGCCCTGGTGGTCCCTTCCAACTCTATGATTCTAAAATGAGACAAAACTGTGTGCTGGAACTCTTGATCAGGCTGGATGTGGCAAAATAAAAAAAAGAGGTAGAGAAGGGAAAAAATGCTCCAGATCATGATTTTGAGACTTTTTTTTTTACAGCATTCCTGAGCTTAATTGCGGCTGACATTAAGATGTAAGATAACATATAAATTGATGCTGTTGGTGTCAGGTTGCACCCTAGTTCCTGTAAGCAAGAAAAAACAAATGGCATAACTCCATTGAAATCACAAAGGCCAGCGATTTCCCTTGTTTCTCTCCAACACCCAGTAAGAATCACAGATTCTTGCTAAGGTGAGAGTCAAGGAATTACTTGGAAGTCATTGTATCAACAATTCTGGAGATAATGTTAAGGTGATCCATGAGGTGTACTGGGTATTTAAAGCCAGTCACTCAGTCTCAGCCTAAACTACCTCACAGTGTAACTGTGAGGATAAATGGGAAGGGGGCGGGAAGACTAGGTACACTTATCTGAGCTCCTTGGGGGGGAAAGGAAATTTTTTTAAAAACCCAGTGATGCACATGAGACGTGGTTGAAATAGCAAAAGCCAAATACCATTTCCAAAACATGACGTTAGATACAGGTGTAACCCCAGAGTGTTTTCACACATTTTTTACAACATAAGCTCTCTTCACTTTCCACATTTAGAAGCCATCTACATGGGGGGGGGGGGTGGCTCAGTGGTAGAGCATCTGCTTGGCATGCAGAAAGTCTCAGGTTCAAAGTCTGGCATCTCCAGTTATAAAGCTCAGGCAGTAATGTGAAAAACCTCTACCTAAGACCCTGGAGAGCCACTGCCCGTCTAAGCAGATGATACTGACCTTGATGGTTCGGTTCAGTATAAGGTGGCTTCATGTGTTCAGATGTGTTACATGCAAGTGCATGTAATTGAGTTGTAGCACTATTTTTAAAATGAAAAGTACGTCTGGGGTTGTGTAATTTAGAGGAGAAAAATTGTCCTCTAACCACTGTTTCTTGAATCTCATCCCTAATGGCAAGGGTGAAGAAACAGTGGGGTGGAAAAATGATCACCCACACTTACTCTACCTCCCCCCCCCCTTAGGGCTCAAGCTAGGCTGAAAGTCCTTCACCATGACATGACATGATTCCCCACCCCCCTTCATTACTCATGAGACTGTATGTTCGGCATAGGAGTTACAAGTTTGTATCAGACCTAGAGCAAAACCTGCTTTTCTTTTTTTCAGCGTCATCAGGGTTCAGTTTCACCCATTTGTACACCATGTGAGTTTTGACTGTATGCTTTATGTTCTCAGTCTTAAATCATTTACAATTTATGCAGTCTTGCTATACGTGTCTCCTGTAGTCTGTCAGTTGCTTGACAGGTTCCTAATAAGAGCATCGCCCATTATTTAATGTTATATTATTGAGCCTATTTATCAATGACTGTAATCTAACTAAAAAGACCCAGATTGGTATAATGTTAGGATCAGAAAGATCCAAAGTTCAGGGCTAAAACAGACATGTTGAAAATCATGGGTTGCCTACCTACCTACCAAAGGTACAGTGCATGCATGTGCAGGTATGATTCAGCCATGTGGAAAGAGGGAATGAGATATCGAATGCTTCAGCCCCAGTTTGGCTATGCTCTTTGAAATGAGTGTAAACATTGCTTACAAATGTGCTGATACAACTAAACTAATATCCCCCCTTTGGATGCTTTTCTGGCAGAAAATCAATTTCTTTATTTAACCTCCAATAATTACATCTAGCTGTGTGTGATAGCCAAGTGGGAGAAATAGGTATATAATTTTTAAGCAGAAGAACTGAAATATCCATCCTGCTTGAATTTCTCGTGTTACTTACCTTTCTCGAAATATTTTCCTTTGTAGTCATTTCCCCCCCTAAGAATTACGCCTGATCAAATCTTAGCCAACAGAAATTAGTGTGACAACCTGCTTCAACTCATCAAGATATGGCACTGCCCTCTTTATCACATCCAGCAGAGCTGTTTAGTAGCATGTTGGTCAAAAATGCTCCTTTTTCATACAAGAGAGATGTCAAGGTCAGGGGCAGGGCTCAGAATCCTCCAGTCTCAGGAGTTAAGAGTTAATATATTTGGCTTGGGGCAACTGTGGTAGGATAGAGAAAAGAACACACCCTTTGATCTCAGAGAAAAAAGATTCTCCCAGAAGAATGGAAACAGCCTTTGAGAACAGATTTAATCAGTTGCCTCTACCTTTACTCAGAGATCCCGGAATGCTACCAGATAACCTCTCTCTCTGTGCCTTGGCCCTTGACTGAACATCTTTTGCTTCACTCTGATAAAGAAGAGGAGGTATAACACCACCAGCCAATGTTCCAAGAACAAACTCACTTTCCAACAAATTTCTTCTGCTGTCAGTCAGATCTACAGGTCTGCTACCTCAAAATGGCTGGGATGTTAAAATGTTTAAGTTCCATTAGTTCTAAAAAAAAAGACAACCATTGCTTCCTCAACAATAATGATAACCCTTAGCATTTAGAACCATAGAATCATAGAGTTGGAAGGGACCACCAGTTGCCCCTCCTTTCTTAATTCAAATCTCACAGTGATACAAAATCTTTTCCTTTCCTGTTAACAAGTGTGTTGTGCTACTGCTCACTGTCATGGAAGAGTGAGCAGATCTGGCCTTCTTCCCCCTGTCACACCTGAGTAGCACGTACTGGGACAAGGGAGGAGACAATAGCCCTGCCAAGAACACTCATACCATTGTCTAAGAACCCCCCAAGTGAAACTAAAACGGGAGAAAGTCCTGCCAAGAAGAACATAATACCATTTGCAAAATCCACTTAAAGACAGGTGGAGCTAAAAACTCACCGCAAGCAGAATTAATTGAAATTTCCAAGAAGGAATCAACCCCTCAATACAGAGAACTATGAGAATCATAGTAATGTTGCAGATGAAGAGAATACGCTAACAGCTCAATCTGGTGCAGAGCAAAGCACAGGTGAGCCCATTGAAACCAATGGCCACAGGCATCTCTAACTCTGCAGAGGATCCGGCTGTATGTGTACTGCACACTGTATTTTACACCACTGCATTTAAACTACCTATTATACATATATCTGTTTCACATGCTGCTGCTTAATGAATCATTGTAATTTTAGGGCACATACAAGGATACACTGTTAATTCTTCATCTGTTGGATAAAGTCTTTTATTCGAGAATCTGTCTCTAAACTGGATAATCTGAGGGTTCTTTTAGCAGGGAGGGATTTTAATATTACACCAAATTTCTTTCCTAGTCAATTAAGATTTAAAAAATACTAATTTCCTTATGGGCTATTTAGATAGTTCCTTTTTTCTTCCTTTTTATTTTGATCTCAGTGTGACATTACTGAGGGCCAATACTGGCCATATGAACAATATCATTAAAGTAATTCTTCATCTGTTAGATATGAAATTACCATGATCTATCCATAACACTGATTATCTTTTCAGAGGGAAGCTCCTCTGGACAGTCAAGCTTCTTCATATAATCTAATCATACAAATAGCATACAAATATATTATTATTTTTAAGTTTTATTTCAATACACAAAATAAACATAAAACATAAACATTCATTTTCATACAATTTGTATGGAGCTTACTATTTAAATTTACATTTTTTGAGTTACATTACTCTATCCTTTCAATATATCTTTATATTTGATAACATAGAATCATAGAGTTGGAAGGGGCCATACAAGCCATCTAGTCCAACCCCCTGTTTAATGCAGGATCAACCCAGAGCACCCCTGACAAGTGTTTGTCCAGCCTCTGCTTAAAGACTGCCAGTGATGGGGAGCTCACCACCTCCCTAGGAAGCTGATTCCACTGTCAAACAACTCTAACTGTAAAAAACCAATTTCCTAATATCCAGTCGATACCTCTCCCCCCGCAATTTAAACCCATTATTGCAAGTCCTATCCTCTACTGCCAACAGGAACAGCTCCCTGCCCTCCTCTTAAGTGACAGCCCTTCAAATACTTAAAGAGAGAAATCATGTCCCTCCTCAACCTCCTCTTCCCCAGACGAAACATTCCCAACTCTCTCAGCCTCTCCCCATAGGGCTTGGTCTCCAGGCCCCTGATCACCCTCATCGCTTTCCTCTGCACCCGCTCGATTCTGTCCACATCCTTTTTGAAGTGAGGCCTCCAGAACTGCACATAATACTCCAGGTGCAGCCTGACCAATGCCGTGTACAGCAGAACTATGACATATTGCGATTTGGAAGTGATGCCTCTGTTGATGCACCACAAGATCGCATTAGCTTTTTTTGTTGCTGCATCACACTGGCTGCTCGTATTTAACTTACGGTCCACCCTTACCCCAAGATCTTGTTCACATACACTGCTACCCAGAAGTATATCCCCCATCCAGTATGCATGCCCCTTCCTTCTTAAGAAATCATGTTCCTTCTTAATTGGCTATTCTCTCAATTTTGATATTATTATTGAGTCACCCAATAATTAACTTAATCCAAGTGGAATTTCCTTTAACTGGAAGTTTCTCCCAAGAGAGATTTGTGTCTGTCCCCTTCTGTTGCCATCTTCCACCAGCAGTTGAAGATTTTTTGTTGTTGTTATATTCGGCATTCCCTCAGGTTTTGTAATGTCTTTGTATGTATTTTAATTCTGTTTTTAACTGTTTTAATGATGTGTGTATGTTTGGGGGGGCTGATTTTAATGTTTAAAATATGAAATTATCATATACATTTTAATTTGTTAGCTACCTTGGTGGCCCTTGTGAGGGCAGAAAGGTGGGATATAAATTTTGTAAAGTAAAATAAATTAAAAATATTACTTAGAGAAATGTGCCTCCATTTTATCTTTTCATTAAAACATAATTTATACTTTTAACACTGACTAACTAAAAAACATAACACCATCTATTGATTCTACACAGATAGTTAAAGGAGAACAATTGCTTGTGATCTGTTAATTAGTTCTTACCCAAAGTAAGCAAGTCACAAGCAAGGAGCTACTTCTAAGAAGAATCTGAACTATGTCTTCACTTCTTTATTTAGGTGGACATCCTTGCCATTCCCAGACCCTTCTCACACGTGGGCACAGACACATACTATCCCCTAATATGAATTAGACTGTTTCTAATCTACTGAAGGCCATATTATTCTTTGTTCCTTATCCTTCTCTAAGGCTGTTCTGATGTGGGTGTCTGGACTCCCTATTTAGCATGCTAAGCTGAGATAACCAGGCCAGCCCTGATTCGGGCCTATAGAAGCAACCTCTGTGATCTCTTTAGTCAAGATCAGCAACTGCTCCTCTATATTTCTTGCTATATCATTGACAAGGTGCCTCAGTGCAAAATCTAACAGCATGCTACAAAGTTCTGGTACTCCTAATACATACCACAGTCCAAGCAGTTTTTAGATTCCTGACATTTTTCTTGTTCAATGAGCAAAAGATGGGGACTTTGTTCAATTAACTGCTCAATATCAAGACATGTTTCTAAATTCAAAATAGCAGAGATGTAACATGAGCAGCTTCCTGACTAGAATAAATGAACTGCAACACACTGTTTAAACCTAGCCTTTGTTGCACTAACATGAGTGATGATTTTCCATTGTGACAATTCATCAAAGTCTTCTATCACCAGTGTTAGCCTAATGAACATTCATTTAACTTGCACCTCCTTTCCCACTTTCACATCATTTGGCCTAAGTGAAATTCATGCTACTTATTTTCTAGGCCAAGTTGAAACAAAACTAGAAAAAAATGAGCATAAATTTTAACATCTCCTGGCTTTGAGGCATTATTGTACCAGTGGAGGCATTCCTAAAACAATATGTCATAGATCCTCCTGCCATTTGCACAAATGACATCCAACAACACCTCTTATTTTATTATTTATTGCATTTATCATCCATCTTTCTCACTGAGGCTGAAGGCTGATTACAGAGTAATAAGAACAATGTAAAAAAGACCAGTATAACTCTCAAAATGATCAGCAGTACAGTAAAAGCAGGTCACACAATTAAAGAACAGAATGAAAGAGTATAATGCATACAAAAGTGTAGAAATTAGAAGAGAGCCATTTAAAAACTGATTTCACATTTGTGTAAAAATTGATTTGTCACTTTTATTTGTAGAGGATGGATATGCAAAAAGTGTCCTTTGGTCTAGGTTTTCATGTGAAAGGCAACTCTAAGTGGCTATGATTTTGAGTGGAGAACTGACAGGGGATGAATGTATAACCCTTTCCCACTAGCCATTTTTCTATTCTAAATTTTCTTACAATCTGTGTGGAAAAAAGGTTTGTGAGAGTTCTTGACCAGCTCAAAATAATGGCACACGTATGCTAATGCCACATGCATGTGTCTTCTCATCTTGCTCCCCACCCCCACCCCACCACCATAATTTACATTTGGTGTCACTTTCCCTGAGCTCATCCTTCAGCACCATCCATGGCCCAGAACCACTGGGGAATTCTAGCACATACAGTCCTCTCAGAGCGAATACAGCAGGGAACAAGAGAGGCTTTTATATCCGGATAAGAGATGATCATCACAGCTCAGAAGCTAAGCAAGGGCAGCCCTGGTTACTGTTTGGATGGGAGACCTCCAAGGAATACCAGGGTCGCTACGCAGAGGCAGGTGATGGCAAACCACCTCTGAACATCGCTTGCCTTGAAAACCCCACCAGGGGTTGCCATAAGTCCACTACCAAGAGATGACAACCCCATAAAACACTCATGAGAGCAACATTTAAGAGAATTCACCTTACAGTGAATACATTCACCAAACAAAAGGCTTCCTGGTTGGATAGTCCAGTCATGAAGTTCACAGTTGTCAGTGAAAATTTTGAATTGACTAATAGAGTGTGTGGGGGGGTTAAGTGCCTACACAACAGCTGCCTTTGTAATTCATACTGTTTCATACTGACAAAGTATGGAATTAAAGAATTTATGCTCATGTACCTGCAAAGCTGCTGACTTTCGGCACCTGATCCAACTAATGTTGAGGTTGTATGCACAGAATCCAGTTTAATATTCCACATTGGATAACAATGCCATGGAGAAATGCTCCTTGACTGACAAATATCTCTTGAGCATTACAACCAGGACAATTTCATATGGCAAATCAAAATTACAAAATTTTGCACTTTCTGCAATCACAGAATGATTTTATACAGTTTAGAAAACTGATTTTTAAACTAAATGAACATGTAATAAACAACATCGATCTGATGCTGGTTCTTACACAGATAAATTTGTAGAGAAACAAAAGTCCTGGAACAATAAGTATGGGGATGAGATTTGGCTGTATATATTTTTCAAGTCATTGAAACGTCTACAGATTAATATTTATTTTCAGTTTAATATTACATATTGTATATATATATTTATTATTTTTTAATTTTTTTAAATCTCAGTGTTTCAGCGTAATTACTAAATAAACAAAGTACATTTTTGTTACAATTTAAAGAAGCCTTCATAATACTGCTTGCATTATTTTCACTCCAATGCTAGACTCGCTTAAAGCTAGCTCATAAATTGCAATTTGTTATCTGAAGATCAATATCCAGAGATCAGATGAATGAAATCGTACATTGACTAGAATGTACAATAAATTTTAAAATGGCTCTCCTCCATTTTCAGTACTGTAGTAACAGCGTCCACTGTCAATGCATTCACAGAGCTCTGTCTGCAGATTACTGTAAGGGTTGTATTTAGGGTTGCCAGGTCCCCCTGGTCACCACCAGCAGGGTACAGAGGCATAGGGTTGCCAGCTCCAAGCTGGGAAACTGCTGGAGATTTGGATGTGGAGCCTGGGGAGAACAGGGACTTTAGTGGGGTACAATGCTATAGCGTCCACCCTCCAAAGCATCAATTTTCTCCAGGGGAAGTGATCTCTGTAGTCTGGAGATGAGCCATAATTCCAGGGGATCCTCAGGCCCCATCTGGAGGCTGGCATCTCTAGTTGCACACTTGTGCAATATGAGTGGGTCAGTAGGCTATTAGAGCCCTGAGTTCCCAGGACAGGCAGCTAAGGTGGACAGAAGCTGCTCAGTACATGAACTGGGCGCTAAAACACACATATTTCACTCTTTAAACATTACAGTGTAGCTATGCATTTTGCTTACAAAGAAACATGTCTTCTTGTTGGAAGCTTTAATGTACAGAACAGCCATTTCTTGTGGCTTTTGGTTTTATGTCGATGGAAAAGGGAGAGTTTTTGTTGGTTTTTTGAAGGGGAAGGTGACACATTTTCAATGCATTAATCATATAGCCCCAAAACACAATAGCTTTCGAGTCCAGTGTGTTGGAGACCTGAATAATTACTGCTGAAAGAAACCATGACCCTGCCATGTCAGCTTTCCAAATCTGTTACCCTGATACCTTTGTGCGCTATCAATTATTTACATACCTGGTCAATAATTAAAATGTCCTAGAATGTGTATATAATGGAACAACAGCTTTAGTGTTTTAAATCTGGAACAATATGCGGCTGGCACTGGCAGAACAACTTAATGACAAAGGTAAACAAGAAAATTTAAAATGCAGGAATGGGAATGGAAGGGATTTAACTCACCATGCTTCTACACTTTCCTAGAAGGTTATCATTAAGTTGCTTTTGATGACGTAATGGGTAATGTTTCGTTATCTTCCATGGAGAGTGTTTTTACTCCCAGTTTTACTCCCAATCACTCACCCCTTTGGTTGGATGAGGAACCACTCAGACAAATAGTGTGGTTTCTCCCTTCAATTTTTATTTATTTATTTATGCCATTTCTAACCCGCCTTTCTCCTCAAGGGACTCTAGAGTCGCCAAGACTTCATTCGAAAAGCCTTCTTAAAGAAGGAATCAACTTTTTGCCCATCCATGGCTATATTTTTCCCCTTCCTGCTGAATAGCTAATCAGCCTGGGTACTGCTTCTCTGGGCCATAACCTTTTGAAAAAACACTGTTTAGTAGGGCTTGTTGTACTTACCAACTCCTCTACTTTGAGTGGGGTATACTGCAGTTTCAGACTGATCTTTCTGTTTCGTGTTTCTTACTGACTTTACTCTGATTGCTTTCACCTTCATTGAGAATACCTAAACAATTCTATTAGCAACACTGTTAGATTTCCACAAGCTTAATTTGCTAGCTCAACACCAAGCGTGTTGTAAGCTCCTCTGCAAACCTTGCAAGATGTCTTTTAATTGCAAGGTAACTAAGGATTTTTGCTCAGTATGACCCCTGGATAGCTCAGTTCTGAGTCCTTGAAACTCACAAGGGCAGAATGAAAGAAAGACACATCCAACAACAAGAGAGGGAACCCTTATAAACTGTGCCTTTATGTTTTTCTCTTATGAACTGTCAACCAATAAGGTTCGTGTGATTAATCCACATTTGATTTACATAGGAAGATGGGCAGTGATCAAGTTGTGATACTTGAAGGAAAGACAGACAATTCTGTATCTTTTCTCCTTGGAGAATGCTCTCTCCTTCTCTGAGCATCCAAGGTTTTTATTAAGGAATATTACAATGGATAGCAAAAGTCAGTCAGTGATTACACAATGGAACTAAAACAAGGCATACCAAGATTAATGATTAATGAGATCAAAAGGAAAGAAAGACAATGATACATTCTATCTTGGAGTCAGCATCCTTAGAGCAAACACTGGCTGTCTGTTTCCTAGGATGATGAGCTTAGTAGACTTTAATCTCTTTAGAGTTGCTAATCCCTTTACGGTTGCTCCACTGAGGTAAGGAGGTCACTATACAGTCAGTGAACTTTGGCCAGGAGCATTTCAGAGACCCAGAATTTGTTATGACCAATACTTCAATATGGCAAGAATCAGGGTTCTGTGGAACCAATATTAAAATGGCAAGGGTGTGCCCAGCCGCCAATTAATTACCGGTACGTTTCAAAAATTCAAAAAAGTTTCAGGATCAGTTGGAATCCGATAGTGTGCGTCCTGTCCAAAGTCGATATGAGCTAGATCAGCTGTTACAATCACAAGCAATCATCACAAAGGGAAGTTGTATTTCAAGGGGCCATCCGGTTCTATGATCAGTTACCTTAGAAAGACAAACAATCCCCACACAAAAGCAAAAGACAGAAATCAGCATACAGAATAATATGTTAGTTGGAAACCTGTCACACAAGGTCCTATTTAAAATATATAGCATTCCTTTACTGTGAAAGTTCAATCCTTCTTCATATTAGAAATTACCAGACGCAATCGAATGAAACGGAAGATCTATCAGATTACAGAAGGAAATGCTCCTTAAATTAAGGCAATGAGAAAAAAATATTTTTTTTTATCAGTCAACGAATTAATTTGGCTCGTTATTAATACTCATTCTGAATGTTAAAAGCTGTAAATGTTTCAAGTTTAACAAATGTATTCGTGATAGTTCTATGTGTCTGCACATTTTGGAATGTGATAAAGATTGTAAACAAAAATTTAAAAAAGGAAATGAAAAACCAAATGCGGCTTTACATACAGTCAGCACAGTTAAGGCCTCTCAAATCAAGGCACTTAAATGCACTGATTGCACCCACCACCACAATCCAGCTAGAGGTGTATACACACACATACATTCTAGGACTTCCATTTATTCTAAACCCTACAGTATACCATAAGGTCCATCCTCTGATGCTGCCATTTCCTCTAGAAGAACTGACTTACATAGTTTGGAGATCAGTTGTAATTCCAACAGGACTCCAGGCCCCACCTGGAAAGTTGGCATCCATATGCATTTTCTTTCTTTTTAACCAGATAAACAGGAAAAGAGCTCATCTTAGTGAAATATTGCAAGTGAAAAACTTAATTATAGAAATGATTCAGCAGCTTTCATTTCTGGTTATCAGAAGGCCTGTAATAACTCTTACATGGCTTTGGGTTTTGAGCAAGAGAATAACTTCAGCTTTTTAATTATTAACATGAAATCCATTAGAGCAGGTTAACCACACACAATATGTTGGCCTAACTTCATACAAAGATGTAAAAACAAACCAGACTTTTGAGATGAATGTGGGAGCCGTCTCTGCTTGTACAATACTTCACACAGCTTATTTCAGGCCAAAGCATTAACAAATTAGTAGATCCAGGATGGTGGAGGTACAGAAGAAGAACATGATGCTTATATATAGACAGGTTACAAAGTATATCCCATTATTCATATCTGACAAAGAGATAGGGTTGCCAACCACCAGGTATTCTGTCTTAACAAATACGCACTAACAATTACACAATTGGACTCAACATACAAAGAACTTATACAATAACTATACAACCCATCTCATGGATGGTGGTGAACAAGAACAATGTCAATTCAGAAGTGCATTGTCTCTCACTGTATGTACATCAATCTTCTGTATAAGTATCATACAGGTAAGTAAACTGTAGTAATAAATATAGAATGTTCAAGGAGGATTCACTTCATGGAAGATACAGCCGTTTCAAATTCTTTGAATTCTTCATCAGTCCTTCAAGCATGTTCCTCTATATTGCACATCTCTAGTAATCAATTTCAAAGTGCTGCATGCATATCAGATCCCACGAAGGGTAACATTGAATGAACACTTGCATGTTCCAAAGCACCACAAATGGGAGTCACACCTATTTGGCAGGGTAGAAGCCAAAGCTGTTTTGGCCTAGAGGATGTCTGTGCAAAGAAAACAAGATAGGAACAGACTGGTTTTGGATGGAATTAGTTATTTGGGGGATGTTGGGACACTGTGGTGCCTTTTGGGACTGGGACTTGCCTGCATACATGCTAGTTTTGTGGAGTGTACAAGAGCACATGAAGCTGCCTGGTACTGAATCAGATCAGCTATTACCCGCCTTGAGCCTGGCTTGCTGGGAATGAGGGCCGGCTATAAATTTGAATAAACAAATCAACAAATCCCTGGCCCATCAAAGTCAGTATTGTGCACTCAGACTTGCAGTGGCTCTCTGGGGGCTCAGGCAGAGGTCTTTTACGTCATCTACTGCCAGATCCTTTAAGTAGAGGTGCCAGGGATTAAACCTGGGACCTTCTGCATGTTAGACTTATGCTGTACCACTGAGCCACAGCTGTGCATCAGACTAGGATCTGGGAGAACCAGGTTTGAATCCCCACTGTCCCATGGAAGCTTGCTGGGTGACCGTGGGCCAGTCATACTCTCTTAGCTAACCTACCTCATAGGGCTGTTGTGTGGATAAAATGGAGGAAAGGAGAATTAAGTAAGTTTATTTGGGTGCCCACTGGGGAGAAAAGTGGGCTATAAATGAAGTAAATTTAAAAAATGAATACAAATACCTTTTGTACTCCATCTGTACATTTGTAAATAGATTATTTCAGAAATACTAGATATCTCCAGTGCTGTCTTCTCCAAGGAAACTGATTGTGGAAAGACACCCTTGGTCTTTCCATCATTCAGGAAAAAAGCAAAATTAGTATTTTGCACTTTAGTATTTTGCACACTTTAAAAAGTAGTGGATTCATACAAACAAATAGTTCTAACTGCATGAACAGCTGATCATTCATAACTAGGGTTGCCAGCTCTGGGTTTATCTGAAGATTTTGGGGGCGGAGCCTGTGGAGGGTGGGGTTTGGGGAGGGACTTCAATGCCATAGAGTCCAATTGCCAAAGCGACCATTTTCTCCAGGTGATCTGATCTCTGACGCCTGGAGAACAGTTGTAATAGTGGGAGATCTCTAGCCACCACTTGGAGGTTGGCAACCCTATTCATCACCTTCAAATGTGTAGCAAGTTCGACTAGGGTTGCTAAGTGCTAAGCTAAGGGCCGGTGGGCACCACGTGCATGCGCTCATGTGTGACACACCTACGTCACGGGTAAATCCGGAAGCGACGCGGATGCTCTAGCAACTTTGGCCGAAACTCTATGGTTTTTGGCAGCTGGATTATCAGATCCTTTGTTGGTGCATGGCTTAATAGTTCTGTAGTTTTATTTCATCACTCTATGGCCCATTTTCAAGGACTCCACCCCACCACCCTGTTCTCCGCCATTTGGGCCTCGAGGTCCTTGCGAGGGCAGCAAGGCCCTTTGGACCTTGTTGGATGTTGCCCTATTGTTGATGGTTGCAAACGGGCCCCCATAACAGTTCAAGCTTCAGGGCCCCAAAAATGTAGGTCCGCCACTGGCTCCCAGGGCTGTTCTGTGTCAGGAAAATGGAATGAGGGAGGTAGTCTGAAGCCCTTTCCACCCATGTGCTGGGGTCCTGATCCAAACTTTGCTGCTGCAACACATGGGAAATTCATTACCCCCAGCAGATGTCTGACTGCAGGGAATTAGAGGAACCCCAACTCAACCGGTTAAAAACGTTGCATCTAGTATGAGCCCCATGTTTGGTTTCCACGTGCGGATTTTTCCTCACACATAAAGCAGGAAGCACCCACATTAAAGGAGAATGTCTACAACATTTGGGGTTCATTCCAAGCGCAATTCAATGAATTCCCAGGGTTTCCCCCTGAAATAGGAATCTGTGGAGTGGCTGCTGGGAATCTTTGCCACTACTACAAAGATGGGGCAGTGTCAGGCCTTTGCCTTTTTTGCTGGAGCAAAGGCTCTTGACATGAGTCAGGCCAGGTTCTGGCCACACAAGTCCTTGGTTCTCACGCCTATGAACGTCTGTGTACAGTTTCGCTCAACCTGTTTTCTGCAGCTGTGGTAATGTTTAGTCTGTCTTCCTGGGAACCGCTTATCTCGAGGCTGCTTAGTAATGTTTACCTTTTCCGTCCATAGTGTCTTTAACATGTAACCTGCCTGTGTTCCCCGTTACTAGCCTCACCTGCCTGTAGGCAGGCAGTCCTTTAATCTGTCTTTTTGCTCCTAATAAAGTATTACTGCGTCAGAGCTACCTGCCTGGATGAGTTTGCCTAAGGGATGCTAGGGACAGATGCCTGATACTGACAGGCAGAGCTAAGCTCTGTTTTCAGAATGGCACGATGGGGTCAGCTCACTGCTATGCACCACCACCCTTTTAGCCCTTTAAAGGGTTTTTCCCCTTTCCCTTCTGAGGCGCACAGTTGCATTACAGAGCATCTCAGTAGGGGGACAATAAAGAGGGAATTTCCTGGTCATTGTCTGTCCCAGCAAAAACACCATCCTTTCTGTGCTTTTGCATGGCATGATGGGGGGAAAGAAGGGAGGGGTTATATAATCTTTCCTCATTACTGATTGCTGTTATCCAGTGTGGTTTTGTGTGTGTGTGTGTGTATGTGTTTACTTTTGCTGGTGGGGGGGAAACAGGCCTCTACCACCCCACCCAATCTTTGCAACCTGCCCAGCTATTATTCGCTGCAGAGCAATGGGGACTGGCTGGGGAGGAGGGAGCTGTAGCTTCTGCTTTTATTCCCACCCAACGTGCCCCACCTTGTTTCCAGTAGATACAAACAAAGATTACTTGAACTTGCCTAGCAATGTTTAGCTGCCAGTTAACACACCAGCTCAGATAAACAAGATCCATGCTCGCAGACTGTCAAAAAGATCTATCAAAGTCATAAGGTTGCCAACCTCCAGGTACTAGCTGGCGATCTCCTGCTATTACAACTGATCTCCAGCCGATAGAGATCAGTTCCCCTGGAGAAAATGACCGCTTTGGCAATTGGACTCTATGGCATTGAAGTCCCTCCCCTTCCCAAATCCCGCCCTCCTCAGGCTCCGCCCCCAAAACCTCCCACCAGTGGCAAAGAGGGACCTGGCAACCCTACAAAGTCAGGGTGATGGTGCAGTAATTGGCAGAAAGTGTAAACTCTGCATCCAACAGAGCTCTTCTGGACACCCCTATGTGGTAAGAAGATGGGCTAGATGTGCAAGCTTTTATTCTGGCAGTTAAATGCTTTTTCTAGACAAACATCAATAATTTCTCTGTATTACCTTCCTAAACTTATGAAATTGTTTAATGAAATAAGTCATCTGGCAATTTCAATAAAGACACTGTAATATTTGCTAAAATTTGATTGACTGACAGCTCCACTTAAAAAGCCAAGCAGCTCAACAACAGTCCAGTCTTCTGCGTATTTGGAAGTACGTTCTACTGATCAATGGGACTGATTCCAATCTAAGCAGAGGACTGCAACAGAAAATCGTTTAGACTGATGGCTCACTTACAACGGCAGCATTAATAAAATTAAAGAGGAAACACAGCGTCAACAATTACTCAGACTGAGGATCTCATCGCATTTTGCCCACGAGGCTCCCTGGACCCTCCCACCCCACCCCACCCCCTGGGCCCGGTTCTTCGGAGGCCAGAAAGCATTGCTGCTGGGAAAAGAGAGGCAGGAGAGAGTTTGCTGCAGTTGCAGTTTAGAACTCATCGCATTTTATTTGTTGTATTTGGAGATAGTATTCGAACTTCCTTAAAGCACACGTACATGAAGTACTAACGTCAGTTCTTTCAGAAGGGGAAACTTTAGGAACAGATAAAAATTCAACCATACAATAGTTATGCATATTTTATGCAAAGCATGTCCTTGTATAGATCTAGTACGGTGGACAGCTAGGAAAGGGATGAAAGATTCAGCATAGTATGATCATGACGAAAAGGCAAAAGTGATACTTTAGAACTAATACCAGAGAAGATTTAATTATTGTAAACCCCTTTCACTTAATTTAAAGAGTATAGAATATCGTTTATATAGCAATTCCTCAAATGAAAAGAAGAACGAAAGAGCAAAATGTAATTCTCCATCTTTGTCAGGTTTGATGTGTGCTGGGGGGATCAAAGGTAATAATGCTTTGTGTCGGTTAAGTGCATTATTACCCGTAATGACATGAGGAATGAGCATTTCCTGACAGTGGGATCCATCCGCAAATCCAATAAAGTGATAAATATACATATCCCTTGGTTTATCTGCCCCGTTTGCCATTTTTATAACATTTGTGAAACTGGCATTTCAGGGGCAGAATAATACTACTTTACATTTTTCTCTCTGCTAAAGTACCCTAGGACAGAAATTAAGGCACATTTAAAATATTATTTATAATTTAAACAAATGTATTGAAAGTCTTTAACCTGACCTAAAATAAAGCCAATTGCCTAATAAGCCAGAACTCTCCATTTTTGGTTTACCAACGAGACAGTTAATCAGAGCTAGTCTCAGGGGACATCCACTGATATCTGACTAAGGGCATCTCTACAGGCAATGCTGAGAATGCTTTATAGTCAGGAATGCATCATTTGTGGGTATGTTTAATTCAAGGTGGAAAGCAGAAGTGAGTCTTTGTCCAATCGAATGTGTATCTGAGCCATGTATGTAGCTTTTGCATTTAAATTGCAAATCCAGCCAGGGGCAATCTTAGGCACAGGGCATCTGGGGCAGCTGCCCCAGGCCCCACACTGCTCCTTCTGTGCTACAGCCAGCTGCCCCCTCCGCTGCTCTGAAGCACCCACTAACGCTGTCATGGTGGCAGCGGCTGAGTCAGGCAGCAGGTGACAATCTGCCACGCTGCCTGAGACTCAGGAAGTGAAGGGGCAATCAGCTGATAGACAAGCTGGCTGTGGGGAGCCCTGTGGGGAGGAAACATCTGGCCAGCCGAGCACCTTGCAGTAAAAGCCACACAGAAAGGCAGCCCCATGGCCACCAGACTGGGGGGAGGAAACATCTGGCCAGCCAAGCACCTTGCAGTGAAAGCCACACAGAAAGGCAGCCCCATGGCCACCAGACTGGCCAAGCCCCAAGCGCTCAGACCACCATGTGCTTTGTCTGGTGAAAATGTAATTCTTCCCCCAGCTTAGGGTTACCAGGTGCCTGCTGGTGGCGGGCAAAACCCCGCAATTTACCCCTCTGCCCGCCGACCACCTGAGGGTCGGCAGGCAAAAGTGCACACGCGCGTCACTTCCGGTTTAGAACCAGAAGTTCCACCTTGCGAGGGGCCTTTTATCTCTTAGTTTGAGTGGTAAAGGGCCGCTTTACCACTCAAACTAAGAGGTAAAGGCCCTTTGCGAGGCAGCACTTCTGGTTCTAAACTGGAAGTGACACGCGTGCATCGGCACGCGCACATGCACACGCACTTTCCGACAACAGCCTCTCACTGGAGGAGAGGAGGGACCTGGCAACCCTACCCCAGCTAGAGCCTATCTATAGCCTACGTATGACCTATGGCTAAATGAACGTCATTCATTCATTTTACTACTGCTAATGCAGAAACATCAATGTTGCCCATTGGATAATTCCTGTGATGTCACTAGAGACAACAGATACAGTTTCTCTTTCCAGTATGTTTATACTGTGCTGTAAACTTTGTTTTTTTCCCCTCTCTTTAATGGCAGTGTGTAGGATGTAATGGCACTTCACTCCATGTATCTTTGTAAGCGGGAGCCAGTGCGGTGTCGTGTTAAGAGAGGCGGACTTTAATCTGAAGAACCGGGTGCGATTCCCCACTCCTCCACTTGAAGCCTGCTGGGTGACCTTGGGCGAATCACAGTTCTCACAGGACTCTCTCAGCCCTCGCCGAGGCAAGCGATGGCAAACCACCTCTGAACATCTCTTGCCTTGAAAACCCTATGGGGTCACTATAAGTCAGTTGTGACTTGACACACACACACACACACATTTGTAAGCATTTTCTGCTTTACTTTGCAAATGTTGTATTTAGACTCTATGAATGTGCAGGGGTTAACCTTAAACTGCCAATACAGGTAGTCTGGACAAAATAAAGAGACAGTTTTCTCTCCTGTGTGTGCGTGCGCTGTGGCTCAGTGGTAGAGCACCTGCTTGGCATGCAGAAGGCCCCAGGCTTAATCCCTGGCATCTCCAGTTAAAGGGACTAGGCAAGTAGGTGATGTGAAAGACCCCTGCCTGAGACCCTGGAGAGCCACTGCCGGTCTGAGTAGACAATACTGACTTCGATGGACCAAGGGTCTGATTCAGTATAAGGCAGCTTCATGTGTCCATGTGCTCAGAAAACACTGGGTTAACACATACTTTACATCTGTGCTGGGAGACTGCTTCTGTTAAAGGGACATTACACCACAACAAGGAAACATTAAAGAGACGTTGTGGGTTCTCCAAAGGAGTCACGCACTGGCACAGGGCTTGACCAGCCAGATGGAGAATAAGGTAATCTGAATTGAACAGAGCCTGAACAATAGACCTGGAACTATTAACATTTCTGCCAGTCTTTTTAACATCACAGAGATAAGTTTGGACCTAGTAAAAGCAGAGTAAACCTATCTGATTTTCTCATTACAGGCTGCTACGTTATTTTGCTGATCAATTGTATGCTTTTACTTTTATCAAATGTTTGCTTATACACTTACAGAAAATTTTCTTTTTCTGAAATTGGAGTTAATTGGTCTTTGCAACCTCATGAAAAGCCTTATTCTTTGGTTCCTGTTCACAGTATAAGAGAGAAGTATAAGAGAGTATAAGAGAGAAGCAGGGAGTGCCTGCCCAGCCAAGCATATCTCGATCAAGTGAGATTTCAAGAATTTCCCCGGTACTTCCACATTGGCTGGAAACAAAGAAGGGATTGTGACTTTTCATCGAACGTCTGTCTGTAGAATAGACTGCAGTTCTATTAATGGCCTGCTGACAGCGGTAGAGAGTGTAGACCCTATTTGTGACAAGGAATGTGTGGATGGAGATGGGAGAGATCAGCTCCTCACGGTGATCTAGCAGTTGAGACCTGGGCCAGTTGAATAAATCCCTCATTCTTTGCAGTAAAAATAAGGGCCAGAATGGTTGCTTTATCACATCATGCTCCCTGCTTTGCCAGAGCACTAATTTAGCAGTGCTTTATTTTTAGGATAACCCAGGAGTCTCTCTCTCTGTGTGTGTGTCTAAAAAAGTGTAACTGACTTATGACAAACCCTTATGGAGTTGTCAAGGCAAGAGATTAATAGAGGTGGTTTTACCATTGCCTTCCTCTGCATAGTATTCCTCTCAATGGTCTCCCATCCAAATACTAACCAGGGCTGACATTGCTTAGCTTCCAAGATCTGACAAGATCAATCTATACCATGCTGCCTCCCCTCAATGAGGAACCTTTACTGGAAGTTTAATATTTATAGGCTGCATACTTCCCTCTTATGAAGTGCTAATCCTAATATTTTTTTTAAATGTTATTATGATTACCAGTATGGCAATCTGTCCACAGCTGGGTTATTCTCTTAGAGAGCCAGTGTGGTGTAGTGATTAAGAGCAATGGACTCTAATCTGGAGAACCGGGTTGGTTTCTCCTACACATGAAGCCAGCTGGGTGATCTTGGGCTAGTCACAGTTCTCACAGAACTCTCTCAGCCCCACCTATAAGGTTGTCTGGTCCCTCTTCGCCACCGGCGGGAAGTTTTTGGGGCGGAGCTTGAGGAGGGCGAGGTTTGGGGAGAGACTTCAATGCCATAGAGCCCAATTGCCAAAAGTAGCCATTTCCCCCAGGTGAACTGGTCTCTATCGGCTGGAGATAAGTTGTAATAGCAGGAGCTCTCCAGCAGCCCCCTGGAGGTTGGCAACACTACTCACCTACCTCACAAGGTGTCTCTTGTGGGGAGAGGAAGAGAAGGAGATTGAAAAATGGTTTGATTCTCCTTTAAAAAGTCAGCATATGAAAACTTCTACTACTACTATGTCCTTATAAGCATGGTTACCCTCCTAGCTATTTCCTGTGGGTGGGTTAACAAGCTACATACTCTGGATCAGGACAAGTTGCAAATATGGCAACTAGTGATAATATTTGTGGCTTTTAATCATCTGCAATACCTTAACATCTGTAGGTTTACCTTTTCTAGTGCCCTATCTACCCCTCAATCCTAGAGTACTTTAATTGCCAGAATCTTGGCTGTTGTATTTTAACAAGAAAGCCCTCGGTACCTCACCCAAGATCCTTAAAACGCAGTCCCAGAATTAAAGTTCCCAAGATACCCTGGGGAAGAGGGAATGGATGTTAAAACCTCTGGAGTCTATTGCATGAGTATGCCCTTGGAAATTCCTTGCCATGAGTGGAGCCGGGATGGTCAACAGAGATGCTTGCTGCCTATGGAAATATTTTCTTTAATGTAGGATACAAGTATGGATATAGAAAGAGGGAAGGGTCACAGAGTTATTATCCTGCTCACTAGAGTGCTGTTTCATTCTTCACAAAACACCATCGCCAAAAGGCTTAAATCAGCAATAATTGCTTGGCTTGTTAATCAACTGCGGCACAGAGGAAATGCACAAAGTGGAAGCATCATCAGACATAAGAGTGAGCCTGGCATGACTCGGCATCTTTGGGACCAATTCCTGAAAGGATTTGGCAGCATCTGCCACCCCCCCTTTTACACCAACATTTATTCCAGTGATTCAGCACCTTCTGGAGAGTTCAACAGTCATAGCTGAAGAACAAGCAGAAGCCCTGTGACAAACCCAGCATTATACAATGGCCAGCAGTTTCTCTAATGCATCAGAGTCCCTTCTCACTGAAGCATTGTGTATGTTTTAGTACAAGCACTCATTTTGCGATGTGAAGTATGGGAAGGGATGAAAGATAATTTTCAGCCAGGCAACTTCATTAGCAAAGAGGCACAGAACTTTAAGGGCGAAAGCACATGGGAGGTTTTGCCTTGAATTTGCCGCTCTCTAAATGCCCATTTTCCCCAGCCAAATTCCCAAAATTCAAAAATGCAGAGTTTTGAGAATTCAGATGGGGAAAATATGCATCCAGAGAGCTGCAAACCCAAGGCAAAACCTCCCATGTGTAAATGGTTTTGGATTCCAACCAATACATCCTATCCTATGTCTTCACTTCTCTATTTAGGTGGACTTTCTTGCCATTCCCAGACCCTTCTCACATGTGGGCTCAGCACTTTGCTAGTCAGTCCAGTGGTAGAGAGCAACCCAAAACACTTTCCTCCACCCCCACCCCCCACTTTATTCACTATTCTATCCAGGGATGCCAGCCTCCAGATTGGACCTGGGGATCCCCCAGAATTTCAGCTCATCTCCAGACTACAGATATCAGCTCCCCCAGGGAAAATGGGTGCTTTGGAGGGTGGACTCTATGGCATTGTACCTCACTGAGGTCCCAGTCCTCTGCAGGTTCCACCCCTAAATCTCCAGGAGTTTTCAAACCTGGATCTGGCAACCCTTCCCCCCGTCCCCCATCAGTGGCCGGGGGAACCTGGCAACCCTAGTTCTATCCCCAAACCTTGAGAAGCAAGTCAGCATCATGAAACAGGATTCCAGTAGTACTTGAAAGACTAACACAATTTATTCAAGCAATTTGTTAAGCTTTTGTGAGCCAGTACTCACTTCATCAGATTCACCAGGAACCAAATTGTCAGGCACCCTGGGTATCTTGGGTGAAAACACACGGTCGCTTTAGCCTCCTTTATTCCCTGTTTCAGCCAAGAGTCAGCCAGGATTGAATGCATGCGTTTCGCTGAACGTGCGTTCGATCCTGGCTGAATCCTGGCTGAAACAGGGAATAAAGGAGGCTAAAGAGACCGTGTGCTTTTGCCTGTTGTTGAAGAAAGGGAGTCAAAAGAGTACTCCTGATTCTAGGCCTCAGCAATAGCTTTTGAAGCCAATTCCAGCACTCAGACCCATCTAAGGACATGTCATGTTATTTCCAGGTCCACCTCAGGTCTGGACAAACAGTCGAGGTAACCGAAAAGTTTGAAAAAAGAGGAAAATCTATGTATAGAGTTATCATTGTCAATTACCAAAAAAAGCTAAAATTATAATCCAAAAGCTTTAATCAAATTGCATTGGAAAACAACAATCTTTGGTTTCCTATATTTGAGCCTCCCCCAGTATATAATTTTTTTTAATTTTTTATAATTTTTTAATAAATTTTATAAAAAATTTAAAATAAAATTGCACATAGTTACAAGCATCATTCCTATAACCAGGTGCATTTAAAAACTGCATAAAATGCATGGTAACCAAACACGTTTTGGCTGTGAGGCCTTCCTCAGAGGTTTAAATCTTTGCCACCACATACTGTTTTTGTTAAAATTACAACAAACCTAACCAAGGCACTAAACATCAACTACCAGATTCAGATTTTTTTACTACGTATCTCCCTGTGTTGTTAATTAGGACCATTAAAGATAACTATCGAGATGGTTGATGTTAGGGATCCAAAGCCAGGTCAGGATTGAGCATTGCCCAATGGTGTGTATATCCACATACAAGAAACCTAGTCTGTTCTGGGTTGGAATTTTCTCCCCTCCTGTTTTTGTATTTTTTCACTGGGCAAACAGACATACACAATGAATTCCATGTTGAAACTTAATTCTCAGGTGCATGGTGGCCTGAAGGAAACTAGGGCCGTGGCAAGTGGGGAGGGTTAAGTCCCACACCCATGCCATTTCCTAACCTGCTATAGCCGCTATTTTGGCCTACCTGTGAAACTACCTGTGTAGCCATCAGTATGCCCATGGACCAACAGTGCATGCAGGTTTCCCCCCAAAGGGCAAACAGCACTCCCTGAGGTCATTTTTGGGAAAATGAGGTGGGGCAAAGGTTTGTCCTGTGATGTGGTCTCCATCTGCAACAGTGTGGTAGGCACCTCCCACAAGCAACGTGCCTGAAGGAAGGACGAGGGCACAGGGCCAGCACGAGAGAAGGGGGCAAGCCCATAGGGCATGTCTGGCCAGACACACATAGTGTGGGGCTCCGCTGGCTGACCATATCTGCAGTGGTGAAGGGTGAGGGCATAAGCCCCAGCAACTGCGGGGGCAGCTGGAAATGAGGGCAGTGGTTGCACGTACTAATTATCACAAGTTGAGGCAGCTGTTAGGGAGACATTCATAGGCAGTCATGTGCAGGAATTGGGAGGTGGAGCAGGAGGCAGGCATGGGAAGGAGCAGGTTGGCACACGCCAAGGTGGGGACGGAGCCAGGGAGTGAGGGAACTGCCCTGGGTTCGAGTTGGGCAGACTAGTGGGAAAGCCAGTTGACAATAAAGAGTTATTCGCCCCACCCTTCATGCCTCCTGCCTCTTTCTGAGACCACGGAGGCCCAACCACCTCCAAGCCTCTAAAGGGCCCCAGTGCAGCAGGCACATGACCCAGCCCAACAGCAACAGCTGAACCCACAATAAGCCTCCACATGCCAGAGAATTATTTTTCAACTAGATTTACCAAGTTGTCCACCATAGTGGGCAACCTCCCATCCCTATGGCTCTCTCCAGGAGGAAATGGGGGGAATGATGTCACCAGATGTGGCAACATCACTTCCAGTTGCTGTGTCTGTGACCCTCTAAGAGTTTCCCCATTCCATGCCATAGAGACTAGGTGTATCCCTAGAGCCGTGTTGGCGAACCTATGGCACGAGTGCCACTTCCGGCACTCGTAGCCCTCTCTGCCGGCACGCGCGGTTCCTCCAAGCCGCTGGCCTTTCCGGCTCTGCCCCGCCCCGGATGGGGGAGGCTGTAGCCCAGGGGTGGGGAACCTCCGACATCATTGGCGGTGGCCCCCGGACTCTCCCACAGAAGCTGCCGCCATTGCCGCCACTGGAACGTGCGTGGCCGGCCAGGTGGGTGGGAGAGCGGGGAACAGAAGCCGAGCGCTCACACTCGGCATGGCCGGCGGCTTCTCCGGCGCCCTCTGGGCCTGTGCGGGTGGAGGGGCGCGGCTGGCCGGTGGGTGCGAAGGAGGCGTCCTCTGCCCTACCCTGCTCGCCTCTCACAAGCCTGCCGCCGCCGCCACGCCCCACCGAGTGGCAAATCCAAGGCAAAACCTCCCATGCATAAATGGCCTCTTTCTTTTTCTGTCTCCCTCTGTCCTTTTCTTTCCCTACTTTTCTTTCTCTTCCTTGCTCCATTTCCTTCTCCCTTTCTCTCTCTTTTTCTTTCTTTCTCTCCCTCCCTTCCTTCCCTTTCCTTCTCCCTTCCCTTCTTTCCTTCCTTCTTTCCCTCCAGCGGCTTCTCCGGCGCCCTCTGGGTCTGTGAGGCGGAGGGGTGTGCAGTCCTATTCCACCTTTGAAGTGCCCACAATCCATCCTTCAAACACCTTTCCATTTGTCTTGATATGTAGAGAGAAAACACTAAGGAACTAGTTGCCAATCTCCAGGTACTAGCTGGAGATCTCCTGCTATTACAAGTGATCTCCAACCAATAGAGATCAGTTCCTCTGGAAAAAATTGCCACTTTGGCAATTGGACTCTATGGCACTGAAGTCCTTCCCCAAACCCCGCCCTCCTCAGGCGCCACCCCAAAAACCTCCCACTCATGGCGAAGAGGAACTTGGCAACCCTAGCCTCTCCCTCTGGGCCCCCTCTGGGGGTGGTATTCAGGTTAAATTGCCGCATTGGCACTCGGCGATAAATAAGTGGGTTTTTGGTTGCAGTTTGGGCACTCGGTCTCTAAAAGGTTCGCCATCACTGCCCTAGAGCATCACATAATGCTCCCCCTTTATACACACACACACACACCATTATATAGCTTTGGAGCAATCTCTTCCTAGCATGCCTCTCATTTAGTGGCCCTTCTAGCTCCTTCTAGGAGCTTGAAGTATTGCTGAGATCCTGACTAATATTTTGTCTGTCCAAATCCTACTTTAATTAAAATTAATGGAGTGTATGGCCCTGTGCTGAAAGATGGCCTGCTTTGCCAAGATCCAGGAGACAGAGACCTTTTGTCTAGGTGTTTTTGTATGTACAAGATTATTACTGTCATTGCCTTGATATTCAGACAAAGAAGGAAAACAAAGATTTACTTTTGAGGGATTGAAAAAGGCTCTGCCGAAACCTTTTGCAGCCCATGTGAGTCTCATAGTTTATTCAAAGTAAGATCTCCTCCAGACAATAGATTTAAGGCCCAGAACCAATACAAAGGCACAGTGTGTGTGTGTGTTAAGTGCCGTCAAGTCGCTTCCGACTCATGGCGACCAAGTCCTCCAAAATGTCCTATCTTTGACAGCCTTGCTCAGATCTTGCAAACTGAAGGCCGTGGCTTCCTTTATTGAGTCAATCCATCTCTTGTTGGGTCTTCCTCTTTTCCTGCTTCCCGCAACTTTTCCTAGCATGACTGTCTTTTCCAGTGACTCTTTTCGTCTCATGACGTGACCAAAATACGATAGCCTCAGTTTAGTCATTTTAGCTTCTAGGGTCTGTTCAGGCTTGATTTGATCTATAACCCACTGATTTGTTTTTTTGGCAGTCCACGGAATCCGTAACCCTCCCCTCCAACACCACATTTCAAAGGAATCTATTTTCTTCCTATCAGCTTTCTTCACTGTCCAGCTTTCACACCCATACATAGTAATAGGGAATACGATGGCAGGAATTCATCTAGTCTTGGTGGCCAGTGACACATCCTTACACTTCAAAATATTTTCTAGCTCCTTCATGGCTGCCCTTCCCAGTCTCAATCTCCTTCTGATTTCTTGGCTGCACTCTCCCTTTTGGTTGATGGTGGAGCCAAGGAATAGAAAGTCTTGAACAAAGGCATAGTAAGAACACAAAAAGGATTTAATCTTTACAAGCTACTGGCAAGATGACAGTGGAGGCTGTACACTTTGGGTGAAGATACATATAGCATTTTGATCGAAGTGGAGGCTGTTTGCAAACATTCTCATCATACTCAGTACAAACAGGAGCACACACGAAGCTGCCTTATACTGAATCAGACCACCAGTCCCTCAAGGTCAGTATTGTCTGCCCAGACTGGAAATGGCTCTCCAGGGTCTCAGGCAAAGGTCTTTTCCATCACCTACTACCTGATCTTTTTATAACTGGAGATGCCAGGGATTGAACCTGGGACCATGCTCTACCACTGAGCCACTCTGGAAAATAGTACTGCAGGTTTCCTGCATGGATGCTCTGAAGTAAGGGGGGAAACTAGCCCCAGTAGGTACTTAATTGGCAAGCAGTCTTGTCTCAACAACATACCCCTCGAATCCCTTGAGTAGTTTCTCAAGTTTTTCAAAAATAAATAACTATGATTTTCACTAAGGTAAAGGACAAAGGAATAAATACATATATATGATGCTTTAATGGTCAGTTCATGTGCTACACAGTATGAGGACAGCAGCAAGACGGCTGGTGGATCCAGCGACACACATGCTGGAATGAACCTCAGTAATGCAAGGGGGAAAGCTGGCCACGCGCCACGAAGGAAGAACCTGCTATGACTGCCCCTTATCTCTTTCTCTCTCCCCTTTGCTGGGTAGCAGAGCAGCAGAGGTAAAAAGGACACAGTTGTTATGCACCCAGTTTACATTAGGAGTCCAAAACATTTCTATTCAGTATGAAGGGAAAAACAAGGTATTTCCTTGTTTGCTACTTATAAGCCATTTAAAAAGCTAACTAAGAGAGGGAGTGATTAAAAAAAAACACCTTATGCACACTAACGTCTCAACCATGTCACCCGGAAACAATGACCCAGGTACAAGAGAGAGAACACAGCTTATTTCTATGAATGACCTTTCCTGCTATCAGAATTTCTCACTACTGTGAACTGCGGACAATATTTTGGGGGATTAGAGGGAATTCCCTAATGGCTACAT
This sequence comes from Euleptes europaea, assembly GCF_029931775.1. Classification (NCBI taxonomy): domain Eukaryota; kingdom Metazoa; phylum Chordata; class Lepidosauria; order Squamata; family Sphaerodactylidae; genus Euleptes; species Euleptes europaea. The sequence continues at coordinate 63,612,654 of NC_079321.1, forward strand.
GAAAGGGCAAGTGACTCATTAGAAGAATGACGGAAGGAAGGTAACTGGATAGATTCAGAAAGTTCTAGCGTAAACTAGAGTGCACCCAGCTCTAATTCACCCTTCTCTCATGCTGACGAACACAGACGCATAGGACCACGACAAGAAGTTGTGCCCTTTTGGCTCTTGTGCTCTGTAACAGCAACAGACCAGGGCTGAAGGGGAGAGGACACCATCTTGCCAAGTTCCTGATGCTGTTCCCAACAGGATTTTATACTCCGGAAAGTGTTTAGAGTAAACAAACGACAGTGATGGAGCAAGACAATGCAGAGTTCACTTGAAGGCATGAAGACTACAAGAAGAGCAACAGCCTGTTTCAAAGTCTCCTGCCATACTCCAGTTTGCATTCATTGATTTAATTTCCTGCATTGTGCAGCGGGTTGGACTAGATGACCTTGGCAGCCCCAGCTCTATGATTCCATGATTGTGTACTTCTGTAAATCTACATATTGAGTAAGTAAAATGGTATGCGTATAAACACATAAACATTAAGAACATGGCAAGATCTTTAAAGGCAAGATGCTTAAAGGAGATTATACATTTTCAGAAGACATCAGATTCCCAGGGTTTTATTCACAAGGTTAGCATGTTCCAGGAAAAAGGAAGAGTCCATTTAAATCCCCCTCTAGCAACCAGGCAGTACACACACCTTCAAGATAAAGAAAGTCATGTGAAACTTCAGTATGATTTGTTAGGTGAGAATTGCTTCATCACATCACACTACACTTGCCACCAGATGTGGCTTTCAAATGTGGAAGGGTTGTCTGTGTAACTATGGAGATAGTTTCCTCTACTGCTATCTTCATTTCCTTTAGACTAAGGTTCCCTGGACCACCTAAGATCACATGATCACTCTGAGGGTGTGGACAGGATTCTAGGAAGTCAAAGGCCTACTACCTGCTTGTATGACCCTTGCCTGTCATTAGGGTTGCCAGCCTCCAGATAGTAGCTGGAGATCTCCTGCTATTACAACTGATCTCCAGCTGATAGAGATCAGTTCACCTGGAGAAAATGGCCACTTTGGCAATTGGATTCTATGGCATTGAAGTCCCTCCCCAAACCCCGCCCTCCTCAGGATCCGCCCCCAAAACCTCCCACCGGTGGTGAAGAGGAACCTGTGGCAACCCTACCCGTCATGGTTCCATAAATCTGCCAGGGAGCTGGCTGACTGGGTCCTAGGGCTGCCAGCCAGCAGCTAGCTATTGGTGGAAGTCGGGGGCGGGGGGCAGGGACAAGGGGGGTGCCATCAGGCACCGACGTGACATCACTTCTGGTGAAAACCTAAAAGTGAGGTCACGCCTCCCCAGGAATCTCCAGAAACTCTAACATAAAGAAATAAAGAAAAAAAATAACAGTTTTGACATACATGGAAACCAAAATGTAAAAGTTTTGCCAACAATAATTTGGAAAATAAATTGGGCAACCAATAGGGGAGGAGCTGTGGCTCCGTGGTAGAGCATCTGCTTGGCATGCAGAAGGTCCCAGGTTCAATCCCTGGCATCTCCAGTTAAAGGGACTAGGCAAGTAGGTGATGTGAAAGACCTCTGCCTGAGACCCTGGAGAGCCGCTGCCGGTCAGAGTAGACAATACTGTCTTTGATGAACCAAGGGTCTGATTCAGTATAAGGCAGCTTCATGTGTTCAACTAAAACAATGTATTTCTTGATCGCTAGCATGCTAACCAAATCAAGAAACCTTAATTTGTATTAAACTGTGTCTGAATGTTGTATCAAAACACATTCCTCCATAGAACAACAGGTGACTTTGGTGTTCAGCTGAAAATCTTTGTCACAGTCCAGCAACGGTAGTTTCCCCCTGGAAGTAATTTGGCATGCAGATGTTCCTTGGTTTTATATTACAGTGATCTCATTCAGGTGATATGCAAGACAAACAACATTTTATATACACAAAATTGTTTCTGTGTTTTATGAATTGCAAGTTACTTGCATAGCATTTAAAGTTCTGGGCAGTGGGGAAGAAGCTGGCAGAAATGATGCCATTTTGATTATCTTTGTTTCAGAGAACATGAAACTAAATATTATTCGTATAAAAGAACGGGGTAAAGCAAAGCTGCTTCACTTTTGTGTGAGCCCTGGAGAAAAAGCTATAAATAAGGGACGTATTGTTGATGAACCTTCCAGGACACAAGAATTTAATTCATGGCATTTCCTTGTTTTCTTGGAACAGGGAGTGCCTGCCAACTCTTAGCCAACAGGCTGGATCTGAATTCCCCCACATCAATTTTATCTGACCCTTGATGGCGCTATCAGAAACAATCAAGGTGAGGTAAAAAGTTTTCCCATAGTTTCAGTCACAAGGAAAAAACAAATTATAACTATACTCCATGCTTCTAACGCAAATCGCTCCTGGCAATGAGTGTTAGGTCTTTGAGGATGTGGAGGAGGGGCTGTGGCTCAGGGGTAGAGAATCTGCTTGGTATGCAGAAGACCCCGGTTTCAGTCCCTGGCATCCCCAGTTTAAAATGATCAAGTAGTACATGATAGGAAAGATATTAACTTGAGGCTCTGGAGAGCTACAGATGGCCAGAGCAGACAAAAGCCTCAGTTCAGTTTATTCGTGGAGAGTGACCATGGCTCAGTGATAGAGCTTCTGCTTGGCAATCAGAAGGTTCCAGGTTTAATCCCAGCATCTCCTGTTAAAGGGATCGGGCAGGAGGTAATGTGAAAGACCTCTATCAAAGACCTTGGAGAACTGCTGCTAGTCTGAGTAGTAGGTAATACTTTATTTGATGGACCAATGGTCTGATTCAGTATAAGGCAGCTCCATGTGTAACATAAGAGCAGCTTTGCAGCATCAAATCAAAGGTTTTCCTAGCCAGCATTTTGTTTCCAACAGTTGCAGGCTAGATGCTTCTGGGAAGCTCGTGAGGGGTCTAAGATGGCAACAGGCCTGCCCAACCCCACAGCCCCTGCAGCCACTGTTTGCCTCACAAGCAACTGGTATTTCTGTCTGAGCCTACTTCTGTCAAGTGTCAGCCCAACATTATTTGAGATGATGATAATTGTACACTTGAAAGTGGACAGCATAGTCAGATGGGGCCTGGAACAGCTGTTATTTTTAAAATAGCAATCCCTGTCTACACATCCTAGCAAATATTTGTCCAGAAAAGGCAAAATGCAGCTGACAGTTATTGTCACCCAAGTGAAATAATAAATTCCTATAACAGAGAAGATCGGATATGCTGTGGAATGAAAGGCTTATGCTGAAGCAGCCATCAGTCAAAATGATGGATGTGAGCTGTTATGTTTATGAATGCAAGAACATCAGTGGTAGCATTAGCAGAACTTCCAACACTAGCAGCGCAGTACGAAGAAGAAGAGTTGTTTTTTATATGCCAACTTTCTCTACCACTTAAGGCAGAATCAAACTGGCTTACAATCGCCTTCCCTTCCCTTCCTTATAACAGACACCCTGTGAGGTGAATGGGGCTGAGAGAGTGTGACTAGCCCAAGGTCACCCAGCTGGCTTCGTGGGAGAAAGCTCAATTGAATAGACCTGAGCAGGATTTTGAGTAGACCTGTTTAGGATTGTTCTCTAAGCTGCTGTCTCAAAAAGACCATTAAACTGTGTCTAGAACTGTAGGTAAAATTCAAAAAGGGCAAGAGTCCAGTAGCACCTTAAAGACTAACAAAAATATTTTCTGGTAGGGTATGAGCTTTCGTGAGCCACAGCTCCCTTCTTCAGATACAGCTAGAATGTGAATCCATTGGTCTTTAAGTAGAGGAACAGTATGTAAATGTGAATAGCAGGCTTGACTGGATTAGGTGTGATACGCAGAAGAGTCTGTGATGTCCAGGGGAGGGATGGGTGTGGAGAAATCAGCATTGGTAATGGGCCATGAATTCAAGGTCTTTATTCAGCCCAGGTAAATGCATTGACTTTAGTTTGAATATCAACTGTAATTCAGCAGTTTCTCTTTCCAATCTCCCTTTAAAATTCCTTTGTAAGAGAACTGCTACTCTTAAATCTGCAACAGAATGTCCTGGAAGGTTGAAATGTTCTCCCACTGGTTTGTGAATATTGTGGTTTCTGATGTCAGACTTATGTCCATTTAATCTTTGTCTAAGAGACTGACCTGTTTGTCCAATGTAGATTGTGGAAGGGCATTGCTGGCATGTGATGGCATAAATCACATTAGAAGATGAGCAGGAATATGAACCTTCATATTTTTACAAATGATCTTGAAATAATTCAGGCGGTAGTATCCAGGTCTCATGCATACTACATGTCGGGGAATTCCAGTGCGTGTACAAACCTGTTTGGAGAGGTGGACTCTGGTCGAAAGAAAAGGGTTTGTCTTTGCTGCTTCATAGGAGTGGCGGACTCTAATCTGATGAACTGGGTTGGTTTCCCCACTCCTACACATGAAGCCAGCTGGGTGACCTTGGGCTAGTCTTAGAGCTCTCTCAGCCCCACTACCTCACAGGGTGTCTGTTGTGGGAGGGGAAGGGAAGGTGATTGTAAACTGGTTTGATTCTTCCTTAAGTGGTAGAGAAAGTCAGCATATAAAACCCAACTCTTCTTCTTCTTCCTGCTTTAAAAAAAAATCTTCCTATTATTTCTGATCCAATCTTCAAGAACGAGTTAATTATCCTAGCACATGTAGTGGTACTTTGGAGAAGGACTTTGAGATTGTATGAGACAGTATGAGATGGTGACATTGAAACTAGACTACTGTAACGCACTATACATTGGTTGGTCTCCCCTCAAAATCAATTTGGAAACTCCAGTTGGTGCAGAATGTCGCAGCTTGGCTATTATTGGGAGCCAGATGAAGTATGCATTATCACTCCCATTCTATAGTCACTTGACCGGCTGCTCATTAGTTACCAGGCTCAATTTTAAGTATTGGCTATTACATACAAAGCCCTTCATGGGTTTGGACCTTCACATCTGCGAGACTGTCTCTCCCCTGATGCTCCACCACAAAAGCTCCACTCATCTGAGCAAGGGTCTTCTGCAGGTGCCAACCTGCAAATGGGCAAAGTCAACAACTGCCCATACACGTGCCTTCTCCATTGTGGACCCCACCTTGTGGAATGGCCTGCCTGAGGAGGTCAGGAAGGTTCTCACTCTCCTGGCTTTCTGCAAACTTTGCAAAACTGAATTATTCAAGAGGGCTTTCTATGTAAACAATAGGGCAGCACTGTACAAAAGGCTTTACAAAGTTACTTGGATAAATTATTGGGGACTGTGGTATGTACTACTGTGTACATTTTGCTGTGGGTTAGATCCTACTGTGTAATTCTGCATCATTTAACATGTCATGTTAACACTTACGCTGTGTTTCAGTTCTGTTTTTTAGACTTCTGGTTGGCTCTACAATGCAAATCTTATTTCATTGATTGTTGAATGTCCCATCTTGCTGATTGTATTGACTCACTCTGTGTAATCTGCCTTGAGTCCAAGAGAGACAGGCAAACTATAAATAATGTAATAAAATAAAATAGATATAATGGCTCAGTAATGTGGTGTACTGACTCAAGAGACCAATGCAATTTAGGCTGAATTCAGATATCTGTTGAATTGTTTCCATTCAGATGCCACAACTAACCAAGCTGTGGTTTATAAACCTCCATTTATTATGTTTATAAACAGTGGATTTATCATGGTTAATTGTAACATCTGTATGCAGGCAATCCAACAAACTGGAGTTTGCTAGTTGGTGCCAAAGTGAAACTTTAAAATAAGGAAGTTGGTTAGTTAACCACAGGTTAATGCTAACTGTGGTTTGTTGTGATGACTGAATTCACAAACCATGGACTGCTGAGTAGAGTCACCCTTCACAATTGCCTGGCCACAGAGACGTCATTATAGAAGGGATATCTTGCCTGCTGGGAGAAGGGAGAGGAGGCAAAAAGAGGCAAACCAGGTTTATACGCACCTGGAATTAGTTGCTTACATCCAGTAGATTAACCAGAGTTTGTTGTACACACCACTGTTTAAACAAACCATGATTTGTTGTAACATCTGCCTGCTCCCTGAATCATGATTTCCAGGAACTGGGAAGTTTTTTTTTTATCATAAAACACAATTGAGCACTACTGAAAAATTATCTGGAGCATTGTGCTCAGTTCTAGGCACCACATTAATAAAAGGCTAAGAGCAATTTGGAAAAGTTTAATCAGAGAGCTACTAAGATGCTAAAGAGTGTGTAATATTCAGAAATCCACTCAACATTTTATTATTGTTCCAGAAATCCAAAATCTGGAGTGGTTCTTATGGTGCTCTCTCTTTCCTTTTTTCATGTTCATTCACCTGAGATGGTACATAATGTATTGCAGAGTGATTGTAGTGGGGCTATGCATATCGATATACCCGAAACGAAAATAAACCGGAAATTAGCCATTTTGGCAATATTCGAGTTTTGAGTAGACCTAATACTACAACCTGCGAATCTGCCCGAAGCCAAACAGACGATTCCCAAAAAAGTCAAATAGATAATCAGCTTTTTCAGGTTTTGTCTATTTGCCTTTGCTCAAATGCACAGCTCTGTGCTTTCTCCCATTTTTCTATCTTTGACTGGTTTTTTTAGGGGCCCATACTTGGGCCCTTTTGAGGTATGGGTCATGTAATTGGAGCCAACGTGGTCTGACCAAACTAGTCTGGGAGGGTCATTTTAAAAGACGGGGCTCAACCAGTCCCATCCAGAGGGATATACCCTCCAAATAAAAAATGGCCACTTCTACAGCTACTTATTGGGCTTTTGAAGAAGACTCCTCACCCATGCAGATGAGCAATCTCCTTCACAAGAGCTGCCTTGGTCCTCACTTCGGCTGGTTCTGATATCACCCCCTGCCCCTGAAAACCTGCTCTCAAATTGAAGGTCACCCCGAGTAGAGGCTTCATTTCCCTGCACCAAGACTATCTCTTGAAATCAGATTTTTGGTGACTATAATAAAGGACTGTTCACAGGATGTCATTTGCCACCAAAAGAAATGTTTTCTGTGCCTTATTTTTCTTGCATTTAAGCCGTTTTCCCCAGATACGAAGGGAGCCCACAGACTTTGAGGCTCCAGCCTGACAGTCGGCTCTTTCCTCCAGTCCTTGGCAATGCTGAACCTGAAACCTGATGGACAGCTCGGCTCGCAAATGCTTGGTGGATGGGGGTGACCCTTTTGATGGCCCATAAAATTGGACCCCCATCCCAAAGTTCACCAAACTTTTGTGACTGTCTAAGGCAAGTCCCTTGCAGCCACACTGCAAATTTGGGGACTCTATCTCCAAAAATGCCCCAACAGGAGCTTTGAAAAAAATCCCCATAGACTAAAATGGACCTGATTTTTTTCTGCAAACCCGGAAATAAAGCCAAAATACCCCTTTATCAGCGTGGGTATTCAGCTTATTCTGGGTTTACCCTAAAAAAAAGTCAAGCCCAATAAACCCAGACCTGAAATTTACCAAAAAATGTTTTTGCATGACCCTAGACTGTAGCATCTTACACAATTAATTTCAGTCTGTTCTGTTTCTTTTAAATTTTAGGTGTGGCTCCTTCTGATCAACACAATCCTGGTTCTTTGTTGTGCTCCACAGTTCCAACAGAGTGATTTTTTTTTACTTATTGTGTTCTGACCTCAACCAAGAACAATGTAAGTGTCTGTCAACATAAGAATACAAGCATAACCTCTGGCAATAACTTGAATTTGAAACCATGTTAAAATCCTCTACATTTGCTCTTTCTTGGTACTTGTATCACAAAACTCTCAAGTGAGCTTTGAGCGTGACAATTCATATTGTGTTTGCTAAGACCATTTAGTATCTCTGAGGTTGTATTACAGCATTGTCTTCAGCTCCTGTTCAGAATGCTGGTTCAATTCAATTAGAGATGGCTTTGCATTCAGAGCAAAGCTGAGTCATTTACTCCCAGCAACCAGCCAGGACAGGTAGCCGGCAGAGGGAATGGCTATCTGAACTCTGTAGGCATAAGAGCACCATCACAGATGGAGAAGGGTTTAATCTGCAGTGCCCCTTTTTGCTGCGTTTGAGCATCCTGTCTGCTAGTGGGTAAGAAAGGGAAAATCCTTCACCCTGTAGGGTTGCCAGATGAGTGGGGAAATACCTTGAGATTTTGGGGGTGGAATCATGGGAGGGAAAGGTTTGAGGAAGGAAGTACAATGACATAGGGTTCAATGCCATAGAGTCTACCTTCCAAAGCAGCCATTTTCTCCAGGGGAACTGATCTCTGTTGTCTGGAGATCAATTGTAATAGCAGAAGATCTCCAGGACCCACCTGGAGGTTGGCAAGTCAATCACTGTGGGACTCCTCTCTATAAATGGATTATGTAGCACATGTGTTCAATGGCATCAAGCACAAAGTGAATTCAGAAACTCTAGAGATCTCAGATCAATGAGCTACTGATATTAGAGGTTCTCTAGTACATAAAGTGAAACTTCTATAGATAGAAGGGCCACATTTTGGCAAAACAAAACTGGATGATTTTGAAAATATGACTGAATTTACGTTTCCCAGATACAGCATAGAATAACATGTAAATCATGTGCTGCATTTTATGCTCAATGGTGACAATTTAACAATTTTGTGGCTTTTTCATACTGACATATGTGATAACAATTGTGAGAAATGGACGTAGGTGTCATGTATTAATTACATCTCCAAGCCAATGCAAAGATGGAGATTAATGTCAGAATGCTCCATTTCATTTTACATTAATACTGAAAAGTCTAAGATTAATATATGTAAGCTGGAGCTTTGAGTGAATGTTAATTGCGAAAACAAAAGAAGTTAATCTTAGACTTGTAATTATTAATATAAAATGAAATACATTAATGTATATTTGAAGTATATGAAAGGAATATATATAATCAACATTAAGATATTTTAGCATACAAAAGTAATATTTGCTTTTATTAACTGAAAATTTTCATTTCTGCCAAAGTCGATTTTAGGATGTCCTTATAACCACCTTTAAGAGATCAACCTGTATCTTGAGCAAATTTTACCGCCCTATATATCCACTTCACCTTCAGTTTATTAGTAAGTATACTGAACAATAAGGAGCTAATTCCATGCTTTATCAGCTCCTCAGCCCTGTGGCAGTGGTCAGTGGTTTCTTTTCGCATGTTGCTAATGATTACTTCTGATTCTTTTCACCCAAGACAGCCCTCCTCTGTGTCTGAGGCACTTTAAAAACCTTTGTCCAGGAGTTTGCTACTGACAGAGGAGAAAGAGTTCCAGCCAGGACTAAAGAAGGCCTTCTGGGTGTTTGGGGCACTTAAAAACCTCTGCTTGGGGGGAAGGCCTGCAACCTGTCGCCAGGTCCCTCTTCACAACTGGTGGGAGGTTTTTGGGGCGGAGCCTGAGGAGGGTGGGGTTTTGGGGAGGGGAGGGACTTCCATGCCATAGAGTCCAATTGCCAAAGGTGGCCATTTTCTCCAGGTGAAATGATCTCTATTGGCTGGAGATTAGTTGTAATAGCAGGAGATCTCCAGCTACTAACTGGAGGTTGGTCTAAATGAGACAGTAGTAGGCGAAAATAATCAAACAATAGACAAAGATAGCAAATGGCATGAACAGCAAAGCTGTCACTATATTACAATGATTGTCAACATAAATAGACGAACCAAGCTAGGCAACCGAGGTTACAAAGCGAAAGTAGCAAAGACAATGTGGCGAAAAAATTCAGCGGAGGCTGACAATAAATATACAAATGTCATGTGAAGCATAGAGTAAAGTTCTAGTCAATTTCAATTTCTTCAGGCGACAGAGATATAGATGGTAACGCGGCTCCGGAAGTATTCCAGCGTTTTCGCTACAAAAAGTAGCTTCATCAGCCTGATACAAAAATATATACATAAAAATACAAAGTGCACAACAACCTCTATAATAAACTACAAAAATTTCATATTAATATTACAACTCACCACAAGGGCTTAATTGTACAATTCCTAGGATAAATTTGGAGCTCCCAAACGGGCTGCTAACTGGAGAGTTCATGCGTGGGAAAGGCCACATTGTCTTTGCTACTTTCGCTTTGTAACCTCGGTTGTCTAGCTTGGTTCGTCTATTTATGTTGACAATCATTGTAATTAGTGACAGCTTTGCTGTTCATGCCATTTGCTATCTTTGTCTATTGTTTGATTATTTTTGCCTACTACTGTCTCATTTAGACCAACACTACTTACAGTAGAGTGAGTTATTTGTATAACTACCTGGAGGTTGGCAACCCTAGTCCCACATGAGCCGTGGGGTATGAGAAGTTTCTGGTGCTGTTTTATTGTACTCTCATATCTGTTTATTGTAACTTTTACTGTAAGCCCCTTTGGGTCCTGTTGTAGTGGGAAATGAAATACACAAATAAAATGACTGCGTGTTGCTGCTCCTAGAGCACATATTGGTCCTGAACAGTGCACATTCCACCTGTGCAGCAGGGTGGATCGAAGATATTTTGCTGCTCCGTTGGACTGCAGCAAGTGCAGTCTGTGTCCTCCATGACCCCCTGTTGTTACACTGATCTGCTGAAGAACAGCTCTGCAGCATCCAAGAGCTGCACCCACATTGGCATCCTTTCCTTTTTCCTTCCAAGCTCCCATGACCCACAGGTCTTGAGCAGTTAACAGGGAGCACCATGGAATCCATAGTGGCACTACATGGCACCCTGAAGGAGCAGTTCTCATAATGCAGGCAACTCCTATGTCCCTGGTATATTGCTGCTCCAAATGGCACCCCCACCCCTCCAGGTTGCTTGTATGGTTGAACAATCCCTATCACAGCATTCACACACATTCCCCAGAGCGGGGTTATTTTGCAGTGCACCACCCTCCAAGTGAAATCTGCTTTGAATGCATTCATTTTTGATGTACTGATGGCTGCTCTTCTGGAAAAAAAGACAAAACACTACACTTTGCATGCATAATCCATTCTGGGTGGAGTTTCCAGACCGTAACCATTAGGAGGAGAAACAAAGGCAGAAGGGAGAGACATGCATAGTATGCAGTATGTCTCATTATACTTCTAGGGAAACAAATTCCCATGAACAGGGAGGAGTTGTTGACTAGCCCTAGGATGCCATTCATGGGTGTAAACATCAGGGTGTGTGTGACTGGGGTGGGAGCAGCCAGGCAGCATTGGCAGGCTCCCCGTGTGAGAGACCCATCGTGACTTAGCCGGCTTTTGCTGCCTCAGCATAGCTCATGGGAACCAGTTTTCCCGCACCTGAAGCTAAGTACAAGACTGGACTTTCTCTTGCAGTATTCTCATTTCCAAATAAAACATGACACCAGATCATACAACAACCACAAATCCTACAGAGTATCCAGGTTCGGTGTAGCTGCTCAAAAGAGTGGCAGGCTGCCAAACGAATAAAAAGGTTAACAATATTGTCTAAGGCTTTCACGGTCAGAGTTCATTGGTTCTTGTAGGTTATCCGGGCTGTGCGACCATGGTCTTGGTATTTTCTTTCCTGACGTTTCGCCAGCAGCTGTGGCAGGCATCTTCAGAGGAGTAACACTGAAGGACAGTGTCTCTCAGTGTCAAGTGTGTAGGAAGAGTAATATATAGTCAGAAAGGGGTTGGGTTTGAGCTGAATCATTGTCCTGCAAAAAGTAACAAAGGTAATGTGCTAACCATTGTCCTGTAAGTATCAAGATAATGTGCTAATGAGGGTGTGGTATGTTAATATGGAACCATTGTATCCTGAAGTGATCTGTTAATGTGTGAAATCCAAAACTAATCCGCATTGCTATTGTGGACTGTAGTCTTTGTTAGTCTGGAGGTTTTCAGGACAGGAAGCCAAGCCTTATTCATTCTTAAACTCTCTTCTTTTCTGTTAAAGTTGTTCTGATGTTTATGAATTTCAATGGCTTCTCTGTGCAATCTGACAAAATAGTTGGTAGAACTGTGAAGATTTGTTTTGCATCAATGTCTCAGAGAATTCTGCTCTCCAACAACGGTGAAGGAGTGTCCTTCGACCATGAGCCTATGAATAAGAAAGTATCAAACGCCCATCCTGAGATGATGAATAGGAGGAGCCCTTCACCCGCTAGGCTCACTTTGGCCGGTTCTGCCGAGGAAGTGGCTGAGTGCAGAATCACCTTCAACTTGGAGCACTTCCACCAAGGCTGCTGTGACAGGGTGGGGATGTCTCCCTTGTCTCCTACTTCGTTTTACCTCAGATAATTGAGACCCGAGGCTTTATTAAGTTCAACAATAAAATAACAGAATTTTATTATACTTCACAGGAAAAGGCATTGGAGGAAAAACTAGTATTAAGGAAAGGTGCAAAATTTTCTGTATAAATAATGAGTTGCTCAACAAGTACAGCACAGATGTTATTTGACTTAACCCAGGTTTCCAACTCTTTAAGGCACCTTAGTCCCAGAACCTGCACACAGAGGTTCATGGGTATACTCTGGTGCCTAAACTAGGAAGTATGGAGTGTCTCCCTTCTTCCTTCCTTTTTCTCACTATGGAATTACTTCACAGCGCTTAAAATAATTTTCTCACAATACTTGGGTGAGGAATACTTCTTTCCTCAGAGACTATTCCTCCCCCCCTGTGACTAGAGTAGGGACCTTTTTTCCTCCCAAACTCCCTCTTTCGTCACCCTTCTGGTTTTTCCCCAGTCACGTTAGGCACAACCCATCACACCAGAACCCAGAGTAAAAAAAAAAAAAGCCCTTTTTTCCAGCAGCTCAGAGTCCTCTCTCTTAAGCTCCCCCCACTCCCTGTATTTCCCTCTCATAGAGTCATTGACAGACACTAACCCTTAGTCCGTCACAGCTGTCTTACAGCTACACACATCTGTAACACAGCCAGATGCAGCCTCAGACCATCCCCCCTCCCTTTCCAGGCTCACAGGAATGCTCTGAGAAAGGTATTCTTCTGTTTTAATGCCAATTTAGGTGTCCCCTAAGACTTCCTAAAGGTAAAGGTAAAGGTCCCCTGTGCAAGCACCGGGTCATTCCTGACCCATGGGGTGACGTCACATCCCGACGTTTCTAAGACTTCCTACCTGGATACAACATATGGACTTATAAGTGGTTCCCCCCTTTTCTCTCCACTCCCCCCTTCCACAAACTGCCCTACCCATTATACTTTTAGGGCATACCCTGTGTAGTGGTTCAAGTGTTGGACTGGGGCCTGACTCAGGTTCAAATGTCCACTCTCCCATGGAAGCTCACTGAGTTACCTTGGACCAGTCACACTCTATCTTCGCCTATCCTTCCTCACAGGATTGTTGTTGTGAGGATAAAATGGAGGAGGGGAGAATGCTGTAAGCCGCTTGGGGTCCCCATTGAGAGAAAACCAGGGTTTAATCTTAAATCAATTAATAATATAAAGTTGCCGTGGTTTAGCTCCTTTTTTCTTTTTTTGCTTGATGGGGTAGGATCCTATGAAGCAGGCAAAGTTCACGTTTCAGAGCTCCATGTAAAAATGTTCATACAGAATAAAACTTGGCTTTGGTTTGGATAGCATTATGAACATTTTAATGCACAAAATGTATTAAGATACTTTAGTGGGAAGAAAAAGGCTTTTTTTAGATTGTAGGAGTTGCAGATAAAGGTGTCTGTTGACATTTATGATAACAGCACAATTCACTTGTGATCAGTCTAAATTATTTAATTTCTTATTGGATGACATCTTCTTACAACATAAACATATATATTCTATGATCCTTCTGCTGCCAGAGCAACTCCAGCTCATTCTGGCTTATCAGTAACAGAAGTAGGTACTGTTTTGTGACAAAAATTATTTGCCGGCTATGGTGGTGATCTGATGAGAACCGGAGCTGTCAATAAGATTGCAAAGCCTTTTGCTTTCACATAATAAGCCCACTGAAGAAGTAGTGTTGCTTTGCTGCATTCTATTTGCTTTTTTAAAAAAGCTGAGCCCCTACTTTGGAAATACAAAAGAAAACTTTCACAACAGATGATTTGTTGGAAGAGATCGCATATCATCTTGCTGCTTGTTAGAGTCTCACACATTTCTCCTCATTCTTCATTCAATTGAAAACCAAAGGAAATTACTGTTAACATTAAAATAGTGTCTCATTTCAGGTTCCCACAAATTACATCTCCCCCCACTGAGTCATTTGCTGTTTTGTTCTTGCCTTTAGTCTAATGCACATCTGATGGGGTGGGAGACTGATGGGAAGGAGTGATGGATTGAGTCACTATGAAACTGTAGGCAGACTTCAGGAGAATAGTTGGGGGTGACTAAATAATATTTACTTCTATTTGTTCCATTAACATTTGCATCCTAGACCTTTTCCGCATGCTGGAGTTACTTCTGATTTTCTTGGGAGTCGATCCACAAGCATTGGAATTGGTTTGGGCAGGTTTCTTCCATACGTCTGCCCCCTGTGCATTTTTCCAGTTCCGGGATCAGTTTATTTTGTTCTGCATGGAGCTTAAATAATGAGGATTTTCAACGGATGGTTCTGTCATCATCAGTGACATCAGAGCACCCCCTTGTTGTTTTTAAAAGCCCTAAAATAGCGATATAACACTGTAGCGTTGCAGTGATGGTCTAAGCAGGTTCTCTGAATTCCCAGCTTTCATTTAAAAAAATGTCTCTAGTCTCTTCCCTCATGGAGATATAAAGAAAAATGCATATTTCTGAGATGGAAGGAGCTAGAGACTTATTTTAAAAGAAAGAAAGAAAGAAAGAAAGAAAGAAAGAAAGAAAGAAAGAAAGAAAGAAAGAAAGAAAGAAAGAAAGAAAGAAAGAAAGAAGGGAATTCACAGAACCTGGCCCGTTGACGCACTAGCAAATAACACCGCAACAGAAATGCGCTCACCACAGCAGATTCCAAAACGATTTAAAAATTCTGTACCCACCTATCGCCCTTTCCCGGATTTTTTCCTCAAAAAATCGGGTCTTCTCCCTTCGCACCCAGCGATCTTGAGTGCAGTAAAGTTTGAAAGAAGGGAGGGCCAGTGCCCCCGCCATCACAGCGGAGCCCTCGTCCCGAGAAATGCGCATGCGCGGCACACTCCGCGCGGATATTAGGAAAAAAATGTGATTGGCCAGTTTTCGGCTTGAGGGATTGTGGGATGGCAGCGAGGGGAGAAATAAAGTGGATTTTCAGATCGCACTCCAGGCTTCGGGTGGGAAAAACGGCTTTTTTTATTTACATCGCCGTATGTGCGATTTCTGTTAAAGCGGAGAAATCGTGCGCTGAGGCCACTTCCAACATCCTTCGCGTGACATGAGGTGCGGACATGCAGGGAAAATGTGCGTGAGAAGGCGGCGCAAATGGTGAGTGCGGACACGACCCAGCTTAGACTATTATTGCAACACCATTTAAAAATTTGAAATAATACATCGGAGGGGAGGGAATAGTTTAAAAAGGACAATCATTTAAAAGTGGGATGGAGGTGGGTGGGGCAAAGAAAACTGATAGAAACAAGCACTAGGAAAAAGCCAACACAAAATCAGCTTCCAGAAAAATATTGGGGTAAAAGCAGTCTGAAAAGAACTGGAAAACACCTGGGGGAGGGGGGGACACAAAAAACTGAAGTGAAAATTAAAGGCACAAAAATGCATGCAGAAATCAGGGGATAAACTGAAACTCTATGGGGCCAGAACCGACCCAAAAAAACCACACCCATGTGGAAACACCTATCGTCTTCCTCCAAGGAGCTCAGAGCTGCATTTTCTGCTGTGTGCGGCAGATGATGTAAGACTGTGATTTGTTCCAAACTGTCAAAATCAGGATGTTTATCTGAATTTTCCATGTCCAAGCCCTAAGCTATTACCCCACACAGACTTTACCATATAGATATTTTGTTTCTTTTTGTTCTACCAAAGGTAGGGGTTGGATGCAAGCCTTCCATATTCAAGCCCAGCTACACAGTATTTGTATTTATTTTATTAATAGTCCACCTTTCTCACTGAGACTCAAGACAGATTACACAATGCACATCAATGCAATAAATAGGATGATACACCTAATAAGCAACGTGATAGGGTTTTATCCTCACAACAACCCTGAGAGGTAGGACAGGCTGAGAGGTTGAGAGAGTTTGAATGGCCCAAGGTCACCCAGCAAGCTTCCATGGCAGAGTGAAGACCTGAAGATGGGTCTCTGAGATCCTAGTCCTGCACTCTTAACTATTACACCACATTGGCTGTTACACTCTTGTAACCAAATTCAGTTGCCAGATCCAATAGGACAACTGTTTGGGAAAAGAATCATGTCTCCCCGTGTACAAACTAGAATGCATTCAGAACTGGGAAAGTGCAATATTCCCTCAGTGGAAGTACATCCTGGCTGGAAGATGGTTGGAAGGGTGTACCAATCTCTACATATTTATTATACTAAACTGATTGCTTAGAAAGGTCTTGATGCTCAGTCCCATGCATACTGACCTAGGGGTAAGTCTCATTGAATGGGACAGGATTGCCCTATAGAATATTTATTAGATTTTTATTCCACCTTTCCATCAAAGAACTTGGGGCTTCCTCTCTTCATTTCATCCTCAAATTTTATTCTGTGAGGTGGGTTAGGTTGAGAGAGAGTGGCTGGGTCCAAGGCTCTGACTGAATGAGCTTCATGACAGAATGGTGTTACTCACGCTGGACGCAGAGAGGGGGAATTAGCTGTTGTCTCCAGAAGAGTAAATACAGGATCTTTTGTCTGTGTGTACAGAGGTTTTATTCTGCAGCAATATTCCCAAGAGAAAAGGGATTAAAACTAAATGAAAGATTTATTTATTGACAATCAAACACACTACTAGGAGCAAACCGAAACCACAAACCCTTAAAACCACAAACAAACCACCCTCTCCCTCCCAAAATGGACACACTGTGAAGATAGGGTGAAGATGAGGGGAAGAGACAAGGCTAGAGAGGGATGGAAGTTCAGAAGGGTGATACTACCTGATCCAGGGTGAGTGAGAAGCCTGAGAATCGGAGTCCAAACAGCAGAGTATTGAGGGGGGGGAAGGGAGCCTATGAAGCAGTTGCAGGGGTATCCAGGTAGTGGGAGGACCTGGCACACTTTCCACCAACTTGGAATTGCCCCAGATATGAAGTTTGAATTTGACTGGGCAGTTTGAAGGTAACTCCTGTCAAAATCTGGCAGGAAGATGAGTAGGGAAATACCTGACATTCCAAGGTGGGGCAATAGTCAGATAGTTTTATCATATTGACAAAGAACCAGGAGTGAATGATGGGTTGAAATGGCCCATCCTGGGTAGATCAGAAGTTGTGTGTGTGTGTGTATTTGTAAAGTGCCATCAAGTGCAACCAATTTATGACAACCCAGTAGGGTTTTTAAGGCAAGAGACCAACAGAGGTGGGTTTGCCACTGCCTTCCTCTGCAATAGCGACCCTGGTATTCCTTAGTGGTCTCTCATCCAAGTACTAACCAGGGCCAACTCTGCTTAGTTTCTGAGATCTGATGAGATCAGGCTTGCCTGGCCAATCAGGTCAGAGTGGATCAGATGTTAGGCTGTCTTTATCAATGGCTGGGTTGGATAAGCGATATTTAACAGTCTATAGCTAGATCAGTGATACCAACTGTCTATAGCTGGAAATGGTTCATATTGCCTTGATGAAGTATCGCTCAGAGGATATGATTGTATTATGCATGCCTTGGAGCTGGGGGAATGTAAATGCTTTATGCATTCCAGTGACACCCTGCTTCCGTGATAAAAATTTCCTTGGTCATGGCAGACCAGGTGTGATTTTGAGACTCATTTTTGAAGTCCTCACTATGCTTAGGCTTTCAAAGGGGTACCCTTCAAAACAACTAAGAGAAGGTTGAGGATCAAATTGTGGTGTCTCAACTGAGGAGAGGACAGGGCCTTACTGTTGGAATTTGAACCCAAGTCTCCCTAGTTGTAGCCTAACCCTGTAACCACTTTATGAACTGTCCTGCTCTCTTGGGCTGCATGACTCAGGTCACCCTGAATGAGCACAGAACTGGTGTCTAAAATAAAATGGTTCAACTGAGTCATATTAATCTTACAGATTTGCCTTCCACATAGCTTCTAGCCCCATAAATATAACACACGCATGGACAAAGCCATCTTGCATAGAGCAGGAGCCTAGGGTTCCTCCAGGTAGGGCCTGGAGGTGTCCTGACAGTACAATGGATTTTCAGACTACAGAGATCAGTTCCCCTGGAGGAAATGACAGCATTGGCGGACAGATTCTATGGTATCACATCCCTGCTGAGTTCCCTCCTCTCCTCAAACTCCATCCTCTCCAGACATTGCTCCTAGATCTAAAGAATTTCTGAAGCCAGAGTTGCCAGTCCTACAGGAACCAGCATTCTGGTCCTTACCTACATATGCTTGCTGCATATGGGCAGAGTGACTATGCTCAGACAGGGCTGCAAGCTGTTCAGGCCTCAGATTTCATGTACAGATTGTTCCCAATTGCAAGGACAGAGCCTACAAAGAGGTACTGTGCCCACGTGTGGCAATTGCACATGTGCATGAATATGTTGAATGTATAGGGTTTGCATGAGTGAGAAACTTTGATTGTGCTTTCCTTGTGTCCACAGATGTTTTGTTGCTTTGGACATGACAGGGATCAAACTGGACATGTATATTTATTCATGTGGCCACTCATTTGCAAGTAAAGCAAGCCTCGGGTTGGCTTTTCTTTCTGCAGAAGGGGTGCTGATACTTGTGCTCTCATTTCCTTACCCAGCAGCACTCCATTATTTGAAACATTTTTTTCTCCCAGCTGCTTAAAACAATGAAGAATAGCAAGGTAAATGAGAGGAAGGGGCAGATTTTAGGGGAGCAGGTCCTCCCACCCACACACTACACTTTCTGTTTAAAAAATCTCACCCTTTGCCTTACACGTGAATAAACAGAGCCATGTGTGAATCCCCCCATCATGTCTAGCTTGACCTCTGTGACCTTCTACCTGGAATCACAAGTAACAGACCTCATTTAGGACTACTCCTCACTTGGCAGGATTGGCCATAAGCCTGGCACTACTCAGCGCTTGCAGAACCAGGCATAAATGATACAGGTGAGTGTCCCAAACAGTGCTAAGGATGACAATGCCATCTCTATAAGTATGCTTCAGACCGCCAAGCATCTGACCCATCAACTCTTGGAAAGTAGTTGAAGTTTGACCATTATTTGAGCAATGCTCTCTTGCCCCTTCCAGTGCTTTTTGCCCCTGCAAAAGCTTGCCCTAGTATCCATACAATTATTTGAAATTCATTCTTTTACATTTAGTATTAGACATTTTGATTTCTTTCTCCTCTTTGGTCAAATCATGGTTGAGCAAAGAGCACAGCTTAGTGATATTTAAGTCAACTGTTTAACAGAGAAGAGAAACACTTTGCCACCTGAGAGTGGTAAATGTCTTGGGTCATTGGCAACCCTCTCCAATTACAGACAAATTCTGCACACGGCAGAATGACATGTCTAAGACTATTCACTGTGTGGGTAACTTAATAGCTTGAGGGAAGGCAAGAAGCCAAACCACAGTTCCCTTCTGAAGTATTGCAACCCAGATTACTAGATGCAAGGAGTTAACAGTGAGCCAGATTCTTCCAGGCAATATGGCAAGCTTCCATTGCTCTGATGGGGCAGAGCTACCCTTTGTGTGTTTGCATTAGGGAACCTGGCTAGCTCAGAAATGTCTGGGGGATGATATATAGCCAGGACCAGCATGATCATAGAGGCAGACTAAGCAATTGCCTGGGAAGCTGCACTCAACTAAGCCATTGTGCTGGACAGAAGTCTCCCTGGAGGAGCCATACAGAGCAATGGTAGCAGTTGATACGCTGAGGAATGTCCCCTCCCCTCCGGCATTCCCTGGGATATGATCGGCTGTTCTGATCTCAACTGGGCATAGACACAGTTACAAAAGGAACGAAAATTAAAACTCCATTAAAAATAGAAATGAGAAAAAAACTTCTTGATTAAATCTTAATCCCTTTAAAGTGTGCCAAGAACAGCAAATTTTTACTCAACCATGGTCAGCAAAAATCTTGGGATGATCCTTCTCTGGAGCAATTGTGTTCTTTTATTTTCTTTTTTCTTTTTTGGATAATGACATAAAAATGAGTTTTGCATATTTGATTCAGCCCAACCAGAAAGATATATCTATTTTTCTTGATCAGGAACAGGACCCAAGAATTATTTCTCTGTGCCTGGTACCAACAGAAAGGCCCTTCCCACAGCCCCACCCCATACATACTATCCCATGAGTCATGAAAGTCATGAGCCAGTTAAAAAAATGGTTTCTGAAATTACGTACATATTACATATCATGGTAATAGTCTATTTGTGTCATTCTATAATGGCCCTGGACTCTTGGATCTTGGTATTTGGGGCCCTGGATCAAGCACAGCAATATGAGCTGATTTCCGTGTGATCTGCAAAAGTGTGGATCGGTGGTAGATCATTAAACTTGCAGCACAATGCTGGAAAACTATGCACTCATGGTTCTTCTGTAGTCCCATATGGAAAGGGAAAGATCTGTGATTGTGCAGGTAATATGAAGATCGTTTCTCCCCCCCCCCCCCATGAGCTAGTATAGCATATCAGGGCACTCAGCCTTAAAAATCACAGCAGCTGTATTTGGGTTGCCAGACAGCTTGTCACCCATGTTCATTATGTTAAAAGGAGACAAAGGGAAATGGATTCTTTTTAAGGAAATCAAACCAAGTTGGGTTCTAAAGTAAACAAAAATGTCCCAGATGAATGCCTTTCAATCAGATTCCTGGAAGGCAGAGGATTTGTGGTCTGGCAAGTTTGGCATGTGATTGGAATTCTAAGCTGTTTTCTGGAGAGGCTAAAAGGGTTTTACTCCAGTGCCAATCTGATTAGCATACACAGATATTAATATTTACACAGATATTAATATATAGTATATTCCTTTTAAAACAAAATATTTTAGATCTTAATTTTCTGGTCTAATTCCCCTTTTTATCTCTTCATATCTAAAGCTAGAATGTGGCAAGCAAGCAAGAAATAACATTAGTGTATGTGTGTGTGTGTGTGTGTGTGTGTGTGTGTATAGCTCATCTCTTGCCTTGAAAATCCCATGGGAATGCCATAAATTGGCTCTGATTTGACAGAGATGAGCATATATATTTGCCAACCCATATATATATATATATATATATATATATATATATATATATATATATATATATATTTGCTTAGGAAATTGGCTGAATTATATAGAATCAGTCATATTTCCTTTGCAGCCTTGGGTCATTCATTAAGAGCCAGTTGATGAAGACTAAACCAGACAAATTAGGCATTCATGAGCAGGAAGCTGAGGGTTTCACTTGGCTAATCAGACACTGATAAGAGAATAGGAGATCCAATTACTTTTCAAGCCTTCAGCATTCAACTGGTAAGGGGCTGAAAACATTAAATGCTTAATGCTACTCTTAAATTATGGGAAACAAAATGGCGGATTTAAATAACTACCTTCTGTATAATACTGAATTATAGCAGCCAGATGTAAAGTGAATGAAATAAATGGCTATAAAAATTGTGCATAAGAAAGCAGAGATCCTATTTCAGTATTACCTTCTCTGGCAAAGAGAGAGAGAGACATTGACAATTGTTCCCATCACAACAACTCAGTCACTGAATGCTGTCTATTTCAAGAACCATTTCAGTCATATATATAGAAATCTGAGCACTTCAAAGTCTGAAAGGAAGCAAAATACAGACTAGTAAAAATGACTTTAGAGTATGCATGTTTAAAGACATGCAGTAGCTCTTGGACACAAAAGTTCCATTGTAAGTCTTGCTAAAGGACTTTATGTAACCTGAACTGTGGTGTGAGGTGACTTTGATAAATACATGGCAAACAGAGCGCTTAGAATCAATGGGGCTATAGGCAAGAGTCAAGACAACTCTCATGAGAAAGTACTTGGGAGGGGGGAAACATCAAGGCTGGGAAAGCCTGCTCAAATTACTAAAACATAGTTTTCAGGAACCCTCATTAGAATCATTCTCTGTTAATTTAGAAACTTTAAAGTAGAGAAAGCCGGCTGCAAAGTCTCCTGTTCCAGGAAGCATACAGTGGGTCAGTTGGGACCGATCAGCAGGCTACTTTATGCTGCTGGTGCTTTTAACAACTGACTGCTTTAAATTGCATTTTGATTAGACTTTATTATCAGCCACCTTATGGGGCTTATTCTTGAGGCAAAGAGCAAATAAACCCCTCAAAAATATTTGCTTTATTTCGGGTTAGAAATCCATTACATACTAAGTGGGTTTTTAATCGTTGTTTTTAGAAAGTAGACACCTTTTCTTTTTGGAGAAACGGGAGGCAATACCTTCATGGATATTCTGAATCAAGGTCTGAATCAAGGCAGTTCCCCAATAAACGGGAACTTCTTTTTAACTACAGTTCCTTACATGAGGCTACCAGCACTGGCTCAGAGCATCTCCTGTTCCCCTTGGCGGCTGACCAGACACCCCAGAAGGCCTCCAGCTGGGGCACAGGAGCCTGAGCCTCTCTAGGCTGCTGCTACTCAGCAGCTGGCATTCAGAGGCATCTTGCTCCCGTTCAGCCATCGTGGCCATTAGCAGTTGATCGGTCTCCTTCAGGAATTTATCTAAACCCTTTTGAAGCCCATGTAAATGACTATCGCCATGCCATGGCAGCAACTCCCACAATTACATTATGGGCGAAAACGCATGGTTGCTTTATCTTCCTTTAATCCCTGTTTCAGCGAGGATTCAGCCAGGATCGAACACATGCGTTTCACTTAATGTGCGTTCGAGCCTGGCTAAAACAGGGATTAAAGGAGGATAAAGCAACCATGCGTTTTCGCCCTAAATGATATGTGAAGAAATATTGTTGTTGTTGTTTTTGGTCTGAATCATTTTCATTGGGTAGCCATGAATTGTAGTATTTTAAGCTCTCTTATGCCATACTATGCATAATTCTATAAACCTCTAGCATAAATCTCCCTTTTTTCTAAATGCAAAAGCTCCAAACTCTCTTTTCTTGCAGAACAGGTGTTCCAACCCCCTTCTCTAAACTTTCCCAACTCTATAGTATCCCTTTTTTTGACAGGGGAAACCGGAACTGGACCCACATAATTGTTTATACTGCTTGCTGTTTTATTTCCAGTCCTTTCCTAATGATCGCTTTAACCATTATTATGCCTGCTTCCTGCTGAGGAGACATTTTCACTGAGGTGTTCACTTGGATCCCGAAATCTTTTTCCTGGTAAAGCACTGTGTTGTAAGCCACTCTGAGCCCCACTTGTTGGGATAGAACGGCCTAAAAGTCTAATAAATTATTATCAATTAAAGTCCCCTCACCTTGGGGACTTAAACTGGCAGTTTCACAAGCAATAGGTTCTCTTTTTGGCAGTCTCCACCATGCCTTTTTACAGACTCTAATATTCCACTTATGATCAGAGATCTTTTTGTTTGAGGCAGGACTATTAAAATGTTATGGGTTTAAATCTTATGATTCATCTGCATTATCAGATCATATTGCTGCGATGCCGTTATTCACATTATCCTTTACTAGACAAGCTCCAGTAGAGAAATCAGTAAAATCACAAGGCATACTTGTAGTAGGACAGTGCTAGTTATTCTACTTAACATAGAAATCAGTATTAAATGTATAGGCCCGGCCACTTCTCCTGCTGGCTCGTTCTCCCTGGCATTCTCATTTCTCTAATGATTCCACTGTCCTGTGATTGAATTTCATTAGCATTCCCTCCCAGGTTACCAAAGTATTTTTCCAAGACAATGGCCAGGACAGATAGAACTAACTCATCTTGTGATATTAAAAAGCCATGGGGTGCAATCTCAGTTTTCACAAAACCCTAACCCATTTTTGACACAGCTCCCTTAAACGTCATGTTTATGGTGGTAGAAAGTACTGTCAAATCACAGCCAATTTATGGCAATCCCATGGGATTTTCAAGGCAAGAGATGAGCAGAGATGGTTTGCCATTACCTCCCTCTGCCTAGCAACCCCGGACTTACTTGGTAGTCTGCCATCCCGACCCTGCTTAGCTTCTGAGATGAGGCTTGACTGGCCCATTAAGGTCAGGGCATATGTTTATAAACTATTAGTTTTATTGAAATCTGCATTTTAACTAGGTTATGCTATGCTCTTTAAGAGTATCCTCTTTAATTCATAAACCAACTAGATCCAGTCTGATGCATCTTTTTGTGCTGTCCCTTACAGTTGCAATGCAAAACTTCCCTAGTCTAGCATTATCACACGCTACAAGTCCTGAAACCAAAGCTTTTCTCCTTCCCCTCATCACTTCAAAAGCTGTAGTATGGTATTGCACTTTTCACCTCAGAACCTGGAACAGCGGGAGCCAAATTTGATCTTCTACTGTAGCAATAATTCCAGCCTCAAATGAGTAATGAAGCAGACCTGTTCACATTACAATGAATGCATGTACATCCTACCGGAACGAGCATACGTCGGTTTGTAAGAAATTAATGTCCACATTACAAAGGACCAGTACCTGGATAAATATGGGGTTTCAATCACATGTTCAGCTGTACACATTGACCATGTAGAGCAATATGAGAATTATGCAAAGCATGTATAAAGAAAAATTCAGTGTATACTACACACACATTGAACATGCATTCACTATAACTTGTCAACAGGGATACCTACATTTCCTAGAGCCAGTACGGTTGCCAGTTCTAATGGTTCCTTTAATATGCAACAGGTACAGGTGATGTTACTTGGCTCTACACTATGGAAAGCTTCACCTGCCAATTTCTACACTATAAGCCATGAACATAATGAACATAACATTTTTTCCAGACCTGCTGTCAACCCCAAATGCCAGCTGCCCCTCTCATAGATATTGACCATGTAACAAGGAGTTCTCTGTCCTAGGGAGCGTGAAAAGT
Organism: Euleptes europaea; assembly: GCF_029931775.1. Taxonomy (NCBI): domain Eukaryota; kingdom Metazoa; phylum Chordata; class Lepidosauria; order Squamata; family Sphaerodactylidae; genus Euleptes; species Euleptes europaea. Next base: position 63,637,526 of record NC_079321.1, read on the forward strand.
TAGAGATGTTCTTGAATGACTAGAAAGCTTCCTTGCAGCGGTTTCTTTAATAAAGGGAACGACCAGACATACGCTCATAGTCATACACTGGGAGCTATCCCACCCCCACACCTGCTTTGGGCAACACTGAATGCTAGCAGGATAACAGAACTACTCATCCGGTCAGAATGAAAGGACATCTAGTTTTTCCACTGCAGTATGACCAGAAGTATTTGCTGAAGTTCATTCTGTAGCTCATTTTAGTAGAAACCTAGCCTTTGGATAAGGTCAAGATTCTTCTCCAGACGTGATCTTGAAGCAGAAGGCATGAAACTTAACAGCTGGTAATCTTGCTTCTAACCAATAGGCATGGCTGCTTTTTGAAAAACCAAGTGTACACAAGTGAAGCCCAAGAATCATTCTATAATTTGTCATGATTCGGGTACGCGCAACTCTATTGTGCCTCAACTCTATTGTGCCTGACTACTGCACAGCAGACATTAGGCAGCACTTCACATCCATCATACCTCTCCAAACAGCACTTGTTGAATTTCTGCCCATCATGTAGAAGGTACACAAGGCCCTGACAGAAAGGGTGGCAACTGTAAAGGCAAGCACGAAGGCTATCAACCAGTTGTAAATTCTATTCATCAGCTTTGCTTGGAGGGCTTCCCTTCTGCTACAATCTGACAAAAAGCAGCCACTTCCCCTAAGTGTAAGATCAGTTATGGCTAAAACCAGAAAAAGCTACTTGGATTCCTTTTCTGCCCAGCTCTGAAGCCTAGAAACTGACCTTCCCTTGCACCTGAGCTTTCTGGTTTAAGTTTGACAAAAATTTTGACGAGTAGAGTGGAAGAGAAGCTCAACTACACAATCTTTATATCAGTTTTATTATTTACAATTTGTCCAATTGAATTCAAAGCATGGCTATACTGCCACGAAAAAAATCAAACAGCGCACTGGATACAAGAGTAAGAAGTGCACACATACTCCTCATAATATTCTATAGAGTTTTGCCATATAGATATTTCACAATGCATGGGTTAAGTTTTAAGTGGCTGACAAATCAGAAGACAGATTCTGTTTAAAGTAGTTAACACACAGTAATCCAACAAGACTTTGTATGGACAAGATACATACCCATCATTGTCAACAAATCTTTAGTTTTCTGAAGATCTACATATTTAGAGACTGAACCTTCATCATAATGCCAGCTTTAGGTCAAAGTACTTGTCTAAAACATTCAGTATAGAAACAAATTATTGAAGTCTCAATTTAAGAGATATGCACTTAAGATTCTTGATTTAACATTTAGTCCCCTAACAGTGCATTCCTAAGGAGAGTTACTCCAGTCTAAACCCATTCATTTCAATGGGCTTAGACTAGAGTAACTCTCTTTAGGAATGCACTGTAACAGAGTTGTTTTCGTCAGTTCCCTGCCACAACGCAGTATCAAAAAAATCAAGATGAACAGTTATGAATGAGATTTTACAAACTGCATTCAAATTAAAATTGACATCTGAAATTACTCAATTTTAGAAGGAAGTTGCCAGGAAGAAAAAGAGAAATGAATATCTGCTCCTAAACTCTGGTGGAGGTTTTCTCCCTTGCTTACTTTTTATATAAGATTTTGAGAAGTCGCTCAACACTTCGTTTTGCTGGCACATTGTTTAATTTATAACAACTTTAATAAAAATGGAAATCTGAAATACCACAGTAAATAAAACAAGTTTGCTAATAAACTGCACAAGCTTAGTTAGAACATCCACACATTAAACAGGGGCTTAAAAGAAAAATCTGTTGAATTGAAGCGTCCTGGCAATTCCACCATAGTGAGCTGCTGGATGGAACTTGGTTGCTGCTGGGTGCCTCCTTCAATACAGGATCAAGCAGATACCACTTTAGCTGTGGTTATCTTCTAGTGGCTTTATAAGCTTAGAGGCTTTGCTTCATTTTCAAATTAGAGTCCTTATTTTGCATAGCTTCCTATGTATCATCTAGCATTTTTCACAGAGGAGGTATTATCCATGGCTAGTTAAGCTTTACTTGCATTTCATATTTCCAATTCCAGCTGTTGAAGACTTAAGTTGATCCATTACCTTCTGGCTCTCCGTTGTCAAATTGTTTTCAGGGAAGATGGCAGCAGATCAGAAACTTTTTAGATTGGACTGGTACCAATAACTGGACTGGAGCATCAACTGCACGGGCTTGGTGTAGGCATTCGGTGATTCTTTTCTCATGCTGGGTTTTGAAGGTCTAGCCATCTCAGATGAGTAAGGGAACTGGGGAGGGAATAGCAAGAGTTCTCCAGCCAGAGTCTCTTAGCAAATATATAGAAGAGAGAGTGAGAAAATGAAGAGGCCGGTAGTTGCTTGAAGGGCATTTCCACGTCCCTTGGTAGTGTTGGTATTGTTCAGTGTACTCAATGGCACAGAAGAAGTTGAATTTGAATTATTGTGCAAGGTAGTTGCAGCAGTTGAATTCTGACCACCGGTCTAAATATGCATGAAAGAGAAAGACTGTTAAATCACATTGCAGTGCTTTGCTTCTTAAACATACATCTGTCTCTATGGACTTCAAGTACATTATGCTACCCGCAGTTATTTGTGCCCATCTTTATTCCATCAGTTCAAGTCAAAATGCCTCTCCAATAAGATGTTCCCAGATCTGTTTTTCATGCCAAGCTATAGAACAGAGAACTCAAAGGACAAGACCAAAGATGGTTCAGGCAACTTCTCCAGGAGCACCAGAAAGACTAAACGTTAGTCATCTACAACAGTTATTCAATAAGAAGTTACTCTGTTGTGCATCTAGTAAGGTTTCCTAATTAATTATGAACTCTTGATGTATTAAACAGAGATTTCCCACCACCTCTAGCTTGCATCGACAACTATGTGCACTGTGAGTTAAGTTATACTTTTTGAACTGTGCTAAAGTAAACTCAGACTCACAAAAGGTCATGCTGAAACAAGGTGCTACTGGACTCCTGTTCAACATTGCTTTGGTGACTCCCAAAGAAATGAGCCAACAATATCCATTTGTTGATCTGTATTTAACCTTTAGCCTAATTTTACTGAGCCCAACTAACTAATAGGCAGCAATTTCAAGATTCCTCCAAGGGTATTAAGCATTTGGCTTTATCCAACCAGGCACAATTTCCTTGTCCCTTGATTAGACAATGGACCTACTTTATCTTATTCTGATATAAACAGATAAAGTAGTTGAAAGTCTGGGACAGCCTTAATAGGAGATAAGCTTCTGATAGGTGAACAGAGGATGGCCATTAAGTTGAAGACAAGGTTATGAGCAGTGCCTGTTCTGTTCTTTCTTCCTTGTTACAGCACAATGGCTGTTACCGCACTGGGTATTCCCAGCGGTGTATCAAGAATTTGGAAATGTTATAAAAAATTCTGTTCACACTTTCAATGTATTCCCACCCATGTATTAAGAGTTTGAAACTGTTATAAAAAATACCGCTCGCACTTTGTTTGGCCCCTTTAGCTGTGAAGACGTCTTCCAACCATTTTTTAGCCATGGCATCCAAAAACCCTTTGAAAATGTTATAAAAAACATCGCTTTAAACTTCTTAATACATCGCTGGGAATACAAAGTGCGGTAACCCCCAATGTTTCATCCCAAGCAAGGCTGGAGACTGACAGTAGATTTAGGAGTGGAGAGATTTTGTTCCCAGGGCATGAACACAGGGTTCTTGTCTTATCACTTTTTGTAGAACAGGTTTTGCAGGCTTTTGAAAACAATCAAACAGCAGCATAGCAGGGATGAGCACATACAAGAGAAACGGAGATCTTTCTTCAGATCACCAGTTATTGGAGAAGGGTTATCCATCTCCAACCCAATACATATTTTCGAGTTCTTTTTGAGGCACAAACCAGGCAAGATTAGACATAAACACTGGGAACTTTAAATTGTAAACCGATACCATTCTCCCACTATTCCCATCCCCCAAATCAGCACCATTTAGTTTGAGAACCTGTTAAAGGTATATTCATGGACTAATAGTTTATGGAACGTTTCAGTCAGTTTGCGGACTTCTATACTAGAAAACTTTACCAGACTCAAGTATGAGATTTAGCAGCTGCTTGAGAAGCGTTGGGTAGTCTGGCAACTGGGTAGAATGTCTGATGGTAAGATACAGTTTGAAATTGATGTTTTCTGCTAGTTCCCACAGTGAAATAAACCACGCAGGAAGGTTTCATATTCTTCCTGCGTATTCGCACAAATGCTACTCAATTTCATCCCAATTCACCCCAAACCTAGACAGATTTACTTTCAGATAAACTCCATCAGTATCAGTGAAACTTGAATCTAGGATCAGAGCAAGTCAAGTTAAGTGATTGTGACATCCTTCTAGCCTAAGGCCACAACTGCCAGGGTCATATCTGTTGTTGAATAAAACATATTCAGAGCTTTTGAAACCAAGGCAGAAATCCTAGTTAAGCCAGTTCACATTCCTCTTTGATGGGACTAGGGCAACTTGCTTGCAGTCCAAGTCTCTAGCCCTCAGGGTTCTTGATATCAGCTTACAAGGATGTTTGTTCATCTATGAATCTTGGAATGCTTGGCTCACCTATAAGGAAGGCACTGAAGACCACAAAGCCTTACAGTTTTGAACTTACTAAGCTTGCACTTTTTTGGGGGGAGAGCATGGTCGCTTTAGCCTCCTTTATTCCCCATTTCAGCAAGGATTCAGCCAGGATCGAACGCATGCGTTTCGCCAAACGTGCATTCGATCCTGGCTGAATCCTGGCTGGAACAGGGAACAAAGGAGGCTAAAGTGACCATGCGTTTTTGCCCCTGGTCTCTAAGGTTCTGTATTTCTCTTCCTAAATGCCCCTCATTTGTCAATGTGTGCCTAAAACAAACATTTTAAAAAACACATTCCCCTTCAAGGAGACTCCCTTTTGGTTAATTTTCCACAGCCAGGTGTTCAGTTCACACTACTTCACCTAAAGGCTGAGGAGGGGGAGTCAGTTGCCCTGTCAGGTATATTTCTTCCTCCTGGGCAGAGAAGGGACTGCCTCCATTACCCACACTTTGGCAGTTGAGACCTAGGATTGACAGCCCTAGGAAGATCAGGGTCATGGAGAGCTAGTTCCCCCAGATAGCAGCAGTTCTGCCCAAGAGCAGAGGACCTGAAGGGGTTGGGAGTCCTACACAAGGTTACAGCAACCTCTTAAATGCATGCATCCCACACTCCATCTACCTGTAGAAGCACAAGAAGCTTACAGCTGGAATAAGAACCCATCTTTATAAGGTGCCCCAAGAGCCTTGTTTGAGATTGTTCTGTTGTCCATACAGGAGGGTCTCACATTTCACCATTACAAACAAAACAAGGACACCATAACCTCCATAACTACTGATTCTGACAAATTCCTCTGTGGGAAGGATGCAAGGCATAAGAGGAAAGTTCTACGCGCCAAGACCAGCTATTGCTTCCCTTGACTGTCATTTTGCTGCCTTGCACCTTCAGACATCACTTTTTTCTACTTGGAAACCTTATTATAAAGATTTGAGATATTCAGTTAAGTCTAACCCAGTCTCACAATTAATAGATCATTTAAAACCCCTTTTCTGAGTGGCCTGTTGACTCTGCTGCCTTCTACCAGTTCATCCTTCGTACTGGACTTGGGACTCTACAGCAAGCTATCTCCACTGCTTTAAATACTATCTCATCCATCTTAATACCCAGGGGGCGAGGGGGGGGGGAAGAAACATGACTCATCCAAATTCAATAGCTTAAGCTTGTTACAGACACTAGAAGAATTAATCCATTCTAGTGCATTCATTTAAAAAAACCTTTTTGTGACAAGCTGATAACTACATTCCTAAAGGAAAAAAACCAGAACACGAGGGAATCCTACAAAACTGACCGGCTTGAATTCAAATCAAATAGGCTTTCAAAATTCTTCAGAAGAAAAAAAAAAAGAGTGTACTGAAGGGGCTCTGCTGAACCGCAAAACATTTGTTGTACAGCATATCAGGAAATCTCCGACAGACTCCTCAGAGTTTTGCTTCAAACCCATTTGGGCTGCAGCCAAGGTTTGCTGTCGATACACATCGCATTTTACCTATTCGATTGCTCTGCCCAGCAGAAGGTACAAACAGGAGATGCTCAAGAAATTGTACGAAAGGCAGTTTGCCCCCAACAGGGTTCTGATAAGAATCACTTGGGTACATAGAGCATACTTAGGACCAACTCTTGTTTTCTGCCCAACTGAGGGTGCAAAAAAACTTGGGTTAAAAAAAGCACGCCACTATCAAACAGTGCCGTAGCTGTGGGGGGGGGAGGAGGGCAGCGGCTGCCCCTGTGGCATGCAGGGAGGGCGGCAGAACTGCCGCCCTCCCTGCATGCCACAGGGGCAGCCGCTGCCCTCCTCCCCTCCCCACAGCTACGGCCCTGCGATCAAGAGCAGCACTTTGAAGAGCCTCATATGCTGAAAAACAAATCTGCTTCTCGCTCTTTTTTCTAAATTTTTAAATTATTTTTCTATGCTAATTAGACAAAGTTTTCAACAATCAATATAGGTAAACATCAGAGTAGAAATTCTAATAAACAATTGTTGAAAATACATGCCTATATAGACAAAAAATAAAAAATAAAGACTACACCTGCCCTACACCTCCCTCAATCTTGTCATTTATTTGTAATCTCCTTTGTTTAAGATTCCAGTCCTAATATTGTTACAAACGTTGATAAGAGATTTGTTTGTTTAACATTACTCATAATCTAAGTATTTGCTATTTCATTTATCTATATTCAAATATAGATAAATGATTCTTCACTGAACCCCTCCGACTCTTGTAACTCACTGGACTCACTTGCTATGACAACTAGCCCATATGGAAGCAGAGGTCCAGATATTATTACTGATACCCTCCGCTCACCCAACTGCCCTTTTATTTTGTCAGAGTTCATTCAGTGGAGAGGTAGGCTGGTTTTGAGCTCCCCCCAAACTCTCAGAGATGGACGTTAGCTATGTTTTGTTCTAGTAACAAGAGTTTTGTGCGGCCAGCACGGTGTAGGGGTTAAGAGCGGTGGTCTGGAGCAGCGGACTGTGATCTGGAGAACCGGGTTCGCTTCCCCACTCCTCCGCATGAGCGCCGGAGGCTAATCTGGCAAACTGGATTTGTTTCTCCACTCCTACACACGAAGCCAGCTGGGTGACCTTGGGCAAGTCACAGCTCTGTTAGAGCTCTCTCAGCCCTACCTACCTCACAGGGCATCTGTTGTGGGGAGGGGAAGGGAAAGGGAGTGTAAGCCAGTTTGAGTCTCCCTTAAGTGGTAGAGAAAGTTGGCATATAAAAACCAACTCCTTCTTCAGTGTCCCCAAGACCATGCGGCACTTCCGCACATGCCGAACAATGCACTTTCAATCTGGTTTCAATGCACTTTGAAGCTGGATTTTACTGTGTGGAACGGCAAAATCAACTTGCAAACTGTCGCTAAAGTGCATCGAAAGGTTATTTAATCAGTTTGGCGGTCCTGTTTTACCCTGAGCTAAAAGTGCTTTCACCCTGACCTGGATGGCCCAGGCGAGCCTGATCTCGTCAGATCTCAGAAGCGAAGCAGGGTCGGCCCTGGTTAGTATTTGGATGGGAGACCACCAGGGAATACCAGGGTCGCTGTGCAGAGGAAGGCACTGGCAAACCACCTCTGATCATCTCTGGCCATGAAAACCCCCAAAAGGGGTCACCATAAATCAGCTGCGACTTGACGGCACTTTACACACACACAAAAGTGCTTTCAACCCTGGCGCCACGCCCATTCAGGGCAGCCAGAGACCCTCGATCAGTTTCTCCGCCGTTCCACGCAAAGGCAGAAAAAACTGGGAAGAAATGCTTTGCGGTCCAAAAAGGCGGGCAAGAGGTAGGGCGGGGGGCGCATGCTTTCAGGGGGCTGGACTGGCGCCTTTCGAAACACTTGGAACCCAGTGCTTCAAAGACTAGCCCCTGTGGACCCCGCCAGCGCGCTTGCGCCGCAGGAAAGCCGCGTGAGCCCAAGAGGTCCCGGGGCGGCTCTCAGGATTCCTCACAAGCCGGGAGGAATAAGCTCGCACTTCTCTGAAGCATGACCCCTTTAAATCCTCATGGCAAAAAATCTTAGATGAGAAACTGTCGTCGTTGGGCTTCTTGCAGGATACGTTATTAGATCTTGGGAAAACTGAAGCTTTTACCCAAATTAAAAAGCGCATTAAAGAGCTCGATTATAACAGCACTACTTTCTGCGCTCGTTGCGTCTGTTCGTCCCAGTTCTTCGGAATACCCCCTCCACGTGGTTTGCCTGCCTATACAGATTACCTGACAACTCCTCGTCTCTGTAGAGCTTTTTGCTTGGCTGGATCGAATGCGAACCCTTCTATGGCAATGCAGGGCAGAATTCTGAATATACCCTACTCAGACAGGATCTGCCCTTGCTCTTCTGGCTCTATTGGCTCATTAGCCCAGGCCCTTTGGGAATGCCGCTTTGACTTTTAATCGCACTATATTTCCCCCCTTTTAGCCTGCAAATCCAATGCCTCTACGACCGACATAATGCCTTCCTTACTAAGCGATAGGGACCCCACCCACGGCCAGATTTGTTTCAGTCCTTATATCCCTCCAACACTGGATAGATGCTGCTCAAGATCAATGGAGCAAGGAGCTTCTAAGGGATAAAAGGGGGGGGCAAGGAACAAGCTCGCCCGGGGCTCACCTGAGTGGGCAAGAGAAGCGCCAGGAGAAGGAGCCCCAAGCCCAGCCCAGCCGCGCAGCCAGCGCCGTCCCCATCGCGGATCGTCCCCAGCGCCTTCTGCAGCTGCTCCCGAGGTGCGCCGGAGGGGAGGCTGCGCCGGGCTTTTATGGGCGCGCCGTGGGGCGGGGCGGAGACCCCGGCCCCCTCTTCCCCACCCCTCGCCTCGCCTCCCCCCGCCCCTCGTTGCAATTAACCCCTGCCGCCTCCTCCGGGCCCTCTCCCGCCCCCTCCCTCTGCCCAGAACGGACGGACGGGAGAAAGGCGTGCGGCTGGAAAGGGGGGTGGGCGTCTGGGCTCGGCTCCCGCCCCCTGGGCGCGCGGGTCTCGCTCCAGATCGGCAGAGCTCGGCGGCAGTGACTTAAGAGGGAGAAAGAAAATACTCTGCCCATGCTCAGAGATGCTTTTTTACACCGCGAGATCAGATTTTCCTTTTTTTTTATATAGGATTTTATTATTATTATTTTTACAATATAAAACAAAACAAATGCAATAGTAACAAACAAAACCAAAAAAATTAAAAAGAAAACCCAAAAGAGTATACAAAGTTATAACATTCAACAAAGCCCAAATACCCTTTTGACCCTCCACCCACCTTAAACAGTGACCCTTCGCCTGACTTCCGCAGAAGTGTCTAAACAGTTTTAAAAGTTGTTAACAGTAATATAAAAGTAGATAATCTTGTTTCTATAACTCACTGACTAAAGTAGAAAAATCCATTTTTGCCAGTTTGTCTCAAGATCAGATTTTCCAAGCTGGAGCGCTGATCTTTTTAGCACTTTCTGGGCAAAGCCTTGTTAAACCCCGTTTCAAATTAATTCCTCAGTTAACTAATTCCAACGAAGGCTTCAAGTTCGTTAATTCCCCAATTCAGGATACTAGTCCCCAGTTAGTAAGAGCACCGATTGTTGGCCCCTCCCTCCACTGGAGGAATGGCAAGGGGGTCAATCCAGGGAGTTAAAAGTCCACCTTTACAGTAGGACTACCATCAATGATCAGGATTCAGTCCTCCAAGACAGAGGAAGCTCATAGCAGAAACTGTGTTCGTCTTTAAGGTGCTACTGGACTCTTGCTCTTTTCTACTGCTACAGGCAGACTAATACAGCTACCCATCATGATCAGTCTTAAAAAGAGCAAGTGCCCTTGCTCATGCGCAGAGTGCTTTGCCCTCTTTAGTGAGCACATGCAGCAAGCCCCTATACACCTGTGTTGGCTCTTGAAGGGCTGCAGCTGCCAAACAGGCTAAAGTCTTGGCATCCATCCTTTTAGAAATTAAGCAGCAATGGTGGAAACATTCTCTTGAGGGACCACATGATCACACATGAAGCTGCCTTATACTGAATCAGACCATTGGTCCATCAAGGCCAGTATTGTCTACTCTGGCCGGCAGCAGCTCTCCAGAGTCTCAGGCAGAGGGGCTTTCACATCACCTACTACCCGATCCTTTTAATCAGAGATGGCAGAGATTGAACCTGGGACCATCTGTATGTAAAGCAGATTCCTTTCCACTGAGCCACAGCCCTTCTTCAACACAAACGGAATTGATCCTGGTCCTCTCTTGTTATTGTTGGTTGCGTAACCACTGTTGGCCTGGAAAATACTCTCCTGGATGTTGTAGTAGTCCTATTTGCTGCCAGTCATGACTGGGAATATCCAGTGGTAAGCAAGTTTTTACTGTGACACTTGACATTTTTATGGCCCCTTCTAAAAAGACTCCTTCCTCCCAGCAAGAGCCTAGTTAATTCATCTCAGAGGACTGGATAGTCTTCCTCGTCATAATTTGATATTTGGAAGAAGCACCTTTTGTGGCAGCAGCACTTTATTAGTAGCATAATAGTAAGAAATTTGGCCTATAGCCCTTTCCCTTCATGACAAGGAAAGCTTCACCTGTTGAATTTTTACCTGTTAAAAGTCACAAAGACCCTGCCAAAAAAGGTGGGAAAGAAATGAACATGGAATTCTTCTAGGTGATCCTCTTGAGAATTAATATCCAAGTTTATGTAATGCTATCTTGAATCACATTTTAACCATCCTTTTGGAACTTAGGTTAATGTGCAGCCTTTTCCTGGCAGACTTTCTTTGCGTTTAAGCTCAGCATCAAGTAGAAATTCAGTAAATAGAGTGGTCTACATCACTGCATCCTAATTCGGGGAACAATCCAGCCCCCCCCCCCCTGAAGTTCTGTTTGTCTTTCAGTTTTTGAAGGAGCAAGGGAAAAGGCAGCAACCCTTTCGTCTTTAAAGGCTGAAAAAAGGGGATTCTTTCAGTGTGTGCCTAGAGGTGGCAATGTGGAATCTGATTGGCATTAGTGGCTCTCAGTTTGTGACAAGAGGGAGTCTAACAGGGTAGCACTAGCAATTGTCCTGCATTAATCCAAAGTAAAGAGGTGTGTGGTCTCACATTTTAGCGGTGCCTGTCTTAATTTCTGCCTCATCATGCTATAGGAGTGGGAAACCAGCTGTGTGGCTTCCTTGCCTTAGAAATACAAATATTGTTAATTTGTCGACCTCTTTAGATCTGAGCCTTTTCTGTCCCCCCCCCCTTACGCATTCTGCTCTTCCACCAAACAAAAGGGCAAGACCTAGGCTTTGAACACACAAGGACCAGGTTTATGTTGCTCTCACGGGAATGTGGGGTGCATTTGTGTGTAATAACAATCGGCTTAATCTCTGTCATCCCTAGCTCAAATTATCTCAGGGAGCAAGGTTGGAAAAGACCTCTGTTGGAAGTTTTGGAGATTAGTGTTGTCACCTGAAAAGTTCTGCAAACGTAGTCAGGCTCCTGAAAATGCCATATTACATGTGTAGGAACATTACCAGCACTCGTGCTAATCATTGTCCTGTAAGTATCAAGATAATGTGCTAATGAGGGTGTGGTATGTTAATGTGGAACCATTGTATCCTGACATGATCTGTTAACATGTGGAATCCAAGGCTAATCCACATGGCTATTGTGGACTGTAGTCTTTGTTAGTCTGGAGGTTTTCAGGACAGGAAGCCAAGCCTTATTCATTCTTAAACTTGGTTTTATATATAAACTTGGCTTTAAATAAGGCTTGGCTGTCCTGAAAACCTGTCCTGAAAACCTCCAGACTAACAAAGACTACAGTCCACAATAGCCATGTGGATTAGCTTTGGATTCCACATGTTAACAGATCACTTCAGGATACAATGGTTCCACATTAACATACCACACCCTCATTAGCACATTATCTTGATACTTACAGGACAATGATTAGCACATTACCTTTAATACTTTGCAGGACAATAATGACTCAGCTCAAACCCAACCCCCTTCTGACTATATATTACTCTTCCTACACACTTGACACTGAGAGACACTGTCCTTCAGTGTTACTCCTCTGAAAATGCCTGCCACAGCTGCTGGCGAAACGTCAGGAAAGGAAATACCAAGACCAGTCACACAGCTCGGATAACCTACAAAACCGATGAACTCTGACCGTGAAAGCCTTCGACAATATTTTAAAAATTGCTCTATTCCACTTTTCACATTAAAATTTTACATTGCTCTCTTAAGCAAGAGAGACTTAAAGTCAGATTTAGTATCATGCGTGACAATTCCTTGGCTAATTCCAGGTGTATCTGTGTTAGTCTGTAAAGGTAAAGGTAGTCCCCTGTGCAAGCACCGGGTCATTCCTGACCCATGGAGTGATGTCACATCCCGACGTTTACTAGGCAGAGTTTGCTTATGGGGTTGTTTGCCAGTGCCTTCCCCAGTCATCTTCCCTTTACCCCCAGCAAGGTGGGTACTTGTTTTACCAACCTCGGAAGGATGGAAGGCAGAGTCTACCTTGAGCCGGCTACCTGCAACCGACTTCTGCGTTAGTCTATAGCAACAGAATAAAACAGGAGTCCAGTAGCACCTTAAACAGTAGCCTGGGGGGAAAAATAAGTCTTCAAGGTGTCACTGGACCCCTGTTTAATTCCTTAGCTACATGTAACATGGCAAGAGCATTCATAGGTAACAACCCACCCCAGAAGATGTACTATACCTTTTTCTCCTCTTTCTTTACATGTAGACAAAGGATATTTTTTGAAGTCAGCTGTGACTTAATGGCAAAATCATATACACAACAGTTGACACTTTCAGGTAGGTAGAACAATGGGGGGGGAAAGGATTACAGGGCCTTTTCAATTGTGGCACCCTAAACTGCCTTTCCCTCTTGCTTTCCTGATATCTTGTGATAACAACTGCTTGTGCATCTGTTTACTTTTTATTTATGCTAGGTTATATTAATGCTAGGTTATTATTAATGGTTTAGTGTTTATTTTGTTTTGTGCCATGCTACTTAATTTTTTAATGTGTTTGTTTAAACTGTTTAATCTTTCTTTGCTGTTGAATTTACTTAATCTTTTATTGCTGCAACGTTTAATAATGTTGTGTTGATCTGTTCAAGTTTTGGTTTATTGATTTTAGTTTGCCTTTTTCTTTTAATGCTGCTTAATACTTTAATCCTGCTGTGGTGAAATTGGGATAGCCATGCAGTTTTTCCAACTGGGGGGGGGGGCAACCAAAGCAACAGCGGGGGCCTGCAAGTCCATTCCATAACTACTACCAGTTCTGTCTGCTTGTGATTTTATAATTTGGGATGGGTGTTACCTATAATACAGTATTGCGTCTTGCATTATTTATAATGGGGGCTGCTCCAAGAACTGTCAAACTGATGGACAAGACAGACATGTTCTAAATAAGTAAAAGGAATAACCAAAGGGATTTCTTGTGGATCTGTTTCCTAGAACGATCCTATTGAATTCTGTGAGGCTGTTCTCAATGCCCTTCAGGTTTATTCTAAAGCAAGTGCTATGGGCACTCACCCACATGCATATTTAATAGCCTTAATAAGCATGCCTCTTTAAAAAAAAGTGGTCTTAACTGTCTGTAATGACTAGAAGAGGAAAAAGTGAAACAGCACCAGTCAATTGGATTTGAGAAGTCAATAGGTTACCTTTCCAAGTAAGTATGCATAGATTTGCAGTGCGACCACTTTGCTTTTGGTCTGCTCAAGCGGTCATCGAGGTGTTGTGTTGCAACATATATCTGGCAACCATGCTCCCTGATCAGCCCATCTATCTATCTATCTATATATTGTCATCAAGTCACATCTGACTTATGGCGACCCCTGGTGGAGTTTTCAAGGCAAGAGGTGTTCTGAGATGGTTTGCGATTGCCTGCTTCTCCATCATGATCCTGGTATTGCTTGGAGGTCTCTCCTCCATATACTTGCCAGGATTGACCCTGCTTAGCTTCTGGATGCCCCAGTTGCTCATGGACCACCCAAAGACAGACAGATAGATCTGTCTGTCCCATGAGCTACTGTGGCATTTGGCAGTGAGGAACTGAACAACAGTTCTTTAGGGCTAAATTGTGCTTAGGTCTCTAAGGAACAAACCTGAGTAGATCTACTCAGAAGTGTCCCACTTTATTCCATGGGGTTTACTTCCAAGAAGCATTCACTTAGGAGTAAGTTCCACTGGTTCTATGTTAAAATGCATAGGCTTCAGGTGCCTTTCTTAAGGCTATACTTAGAAAGCCAAAGTTAGATGTTATATACGTTTAGATGTTATAAGTTTAAAAATTGCTCTCTTCCACTTTTCAAATTAAAGGTTCACAGTGCTCTCTTAAGCAAGAGAGACTTAAAGGCAAATTTAGTATCATGCGTGACAATTCCTTGGCTAATTCTGTGTTAGACTGTAAAGGTAAAGGTAGTCCCTTGTGCAAGGACCGGGTCATTCCTGACCCATGGAGTGATGTCACATCATGACTTTTACTAGGCAGGCTTTGTTTACGGGGTTGTTTAACAGTGCCTTCCCCAGTCATCTTCCCTTTACCCCCAGCAAGGTGGGTACTTATTTTACCGACCTCGGAAGGATGGAAGGCTGAGTCAACCTTGAGCCGGCTACCTGCAACCGACTTCTGTGTTAGTCTGTTGCAACAGAATAAAACAGGAGACCTGTAGCACCTTAAAGAGTAGCCTGGGAAAAAAAATAAAGTCTTCAAGGTGCCACTGGACCCGTTTAATTCCTTAGCTACATGTAACATGGCAAGAGCGTTCATAGGTAACAACCCACCCCAGAAGATGTACTATACCATTTTCTCCTCTTTCTTTACATGTCGGCAAAGGATATTTTTTGAAGTTAAATATTTACAATTTTAATCAAATTTCATTTCCAACATCCATCACTATCACTTTGCACACTCAGATAACTCATTTCAATAACATCTTGTCATTTGCTCTCATTGGGAGTTTGTTTAAACCTTGGAAAATTAAACCATTTTAGTGTTTATTGTCAGCATCACTGCCTGTTTAATTAGCCTCAAAAGTAGTATGTTAGCTCTGAATGCTTTTTTTTTTTTTTAAAGTCATATATTTTCCTAAGAACATAAGAAGAGCCTTGTTGGATGTGCTCTATCTAGTCCAGCATTTTGTTTCACACAGTGGCCAACCAGTTGCCCTGGAGAGCCAAAAGCCATGGTTGCCAACCTCAGGCGGTGGCTGGAGATCTTCTTCTGTTACAATTGATCTCCAGCCGATAGAGATCAGTTCCCCTGGAGAAAATGGCCACTTTGGAAGTTGGACTCTATGGCACTGAAGTCCCTTCCCTCACCAAACGCCACCCTCCTCAGGCTCCATCCCCAAAATCTCCAGGCATTTTCTAACCCGTAGCTGGCAACCCCAGCCAAAAGGCAGGGCAAAGAGGCCAAGGCATTCCCCTGATGTTGCCTCCTAGCACCGGGAATTCACTGCTAGTGGAAATTAGCTACAAGCATACATGGCTTTAAAACAAGATTAGACAGATTCATGTAGGATAAGTACATCAATGGCTACTAATTACACAGAGATAAGGGAACCTGCGTATTCAGAGGAAGCAAATAATTTCTACTAGCAGTGAATTCCCAGTTTAGTTACTCATTGAGTAAAGAAGTATTTCCTTCTTTGTGTAATAGTTCTCTCAGTTGCGGTCTTCCCCAAACCCACTATTCTAGCTCCTGATCTAAACTGTGTGCTAATATCAGAGTGGGGCTTAGCAAAAAAAAAAAAAAGCAGGTATTTTGGAACATGACAGCAAGGATTTTTTGAATGGCAAATCTCAGACTGAACCCACGGCTACAGAGATCTTTCCAGACTCCTCTGTCCAAAAATCTATTACAATTAGCTACCATTTCAATAAGAAAGGAGAGATCTAGTAAAAGGTGAGAAAGCAGGCCAATTAATAATAAATGTATTTATACAGTAGAACATGTAACCATTTCTAGGTGCTGCCCATTGTGGTAGGAGCAAGCATTGAAACCTGAATTCGCCAGACACTTTTATCTATGGCAACTTTTCTAGTGTTGATTTTATACATTATGCCTGTCTGTAGAAAACATTCTTACACGGCCCCGTCTCGTCTGTGTTTGGGTCAAGTTCTCCTGGAAACAGTCCAAAATCACCCAGCAAGCTTTAGGGCAAAGATTGACCAGAAGGCATGATAAAGATCAAGGATTGGCCTATATCAGTCTGTAAAAGCACTTCATGGCCCCAACTGCACTTCAGTCCAGGTTACACACAAAGGGGATTTTACCCTTCAGGCCCATTCAGATTTGTTAACCAGATTCGAGCTACTTTTGTTGCTGTTAGCATTCTTAATGGGGGAAATGTTTTAAAATATCCTTGTCCACTTTTAAATGCAAAGCAGTGTTTCAAAGTTTAGATAAAAGTCCTTTTTTCACATGGTCCCAATCTAGTTTGGAGCTGCATGCATGTAAATTTCCTTTTACAGACTGATGGAAATACAGAATCTTTGTCCTTTCATAGAAGCTGAATAATGCACTTCCAATCCACTTTCAATGCATTTTGCAGTTGGATTTTACAGTGTGAAATGACAAAATCCACTTGCAAATGATCATTAAAGTGCATTGAAAGTGGATTGCAATTTGCAAGTGTATTATTCAGCATGTGTGAAAGAGCCCAAAGTATCCCCAGTCCTGGTAATGTTTCTAGCAACCTGCCCTGCCCCCTTGACATTATTTACCTCCATGCCATGTAAAGCTTCACCTACCTAATGTCCACATGTTGACTTCTATTAAAGGGATTAGGGTATTTTTTTTCCTCTCCAACCTGTTGGCAACTGTAAGTCCTAGTCTCTGTAAGCTTCAGCTGCCAAATTCTGCACATTAAACCACTATTAAAGGGGCAGGGCATTTTCTTCTATCCAGCTGGCAACCTTAATAGGCATGCTCCTGGGTTTAAGTTTTACCTCAGACTCCCAGAGGGTGCCTGTACCCAAGAACCTATCACCTATTTTACCTAGCTACTATGGCTCTTCTTAAAAGAATATTGAAGTAGCAACTATCACCTATGGTTTTATAAAATGTTGACATCATTACTCTGGAGCGGTCCTTGAAAAAAATGATCAGAAGCTACAACTGGAAGCGAATTAGCGTTGCCAGCAGGCCTGGAGGAAAATGTCCTGTCCCTTTAATTGAGTCTTAATATGTGGGACTGGACAGCTGAAGCTTTTCATGGCAGCGAGGTAAATAGCATCACCTGGTAGATAACTCCCCATTAAGCCTGTTAAAAGGCCAGATTCCCCCCACTCCATGCAGCGGATAACAAAATACAGGTGTGCACCTGCTGGCCAGAACCTGTGGGGGTGCCAGCTGTTTTAAGGGTTCTCCCTCCTGTACTTATAACAACAGCATTATCTACCTGCATTAGCAGGTAATAGAACAGGGTTGTTTTTTTCTCTATGCTGTGGAGTCTCTGGAGTTCAAGCTGCATTAACTACTCAGGAGGTAGCCAGGCTTCCTCCTTCTGTCCCCCCACCCAGAGCTGGTCATACTAGCAAAGTGTCTTCACATTCTTTTCACCTTAAGATCTTCTAAATCCAATTCAAGGTGCTGTTTTAACAGCTTTGCTCCAATATATTTTACAGAATCTGTCTTCTCATATGAGCCCTCTTGTTCTTTTATAGCATAATCCTCTGTGTAGTTACTCAGCAACAAATCCCGCTGTGTTCAATAGTACTTACTCATTTGTCTCAACACATACAAGAAGAAGAAGAGTTGGTTCTTCTGTGTTGACTTTATCACTTAAGGAAGAATCGAACCGGCTTACAATCACCTTCCCCACAACAGACACCCTGTGAGGTAGGTGGGACTGAGAGAGCTCTAAGAGAACTGTGACTAGCCCAGTCACCCAGCTGGCTTCATGTGTAGGAGTGGGGAAACCAACACTGTTCACCGGATTAGAGTCCACCGCTCACGTGGAGGAGTGGGCAGTCAAACCTGGTTCTCCCGATTAGAGTCCACCACTCTTAACCACTACACCACGCTGGCTGCAGCTTGAAATCATTGGAAATTCCTCAGATGCAGTTACTGAGTGATAGATAGGGCTACTTTGTACATTATTGTATCCTATGTAGGGAAGAGTAGATGTTATTATTGAGAACCAGCATGGTGTAGTGGTTAGGAACCGTAGACTATAATTTGGAGAACCAGATTTGATTCCCCACTCCTATGCATGAAGCCTGCTGGGTGACCTTGGGCTGGTCTCAGCTCTCTCAGCCCCACTTCACCTGCTCCTTTGTTCCTTCCATTAGCCACCGCCGTTTGCATAACTAACGCACGGCTGTTATTTTGCATACTTTCTTGAGGGGATTCTTTGAGGCGGGGGCGGAGCAAACACAAAAGGTCGCGTTAAAGGGGGCTCTTAAGAAATGCAAAGCAGGTATGCGCCGGCTTCGCAGTCACTTCCTGAATGGCGGTTCAGCATGAAAAACCCAAAACATTATGCGGGGCACTTCAGTCTGGAATGCGCTTCAAATTACCAAGCATAAAGGGCCACTGCATTTATTTATGTATGTATGTTGTGATTTATAACCCGCCCTCCCCGGCCGAAGCCGGCTCAGAGCGGGTAACATCATATAAAAAGCATTGATACATCAATAATAAAACCTAAATCTAAAACAATACAATCCCAATTAAAACTTAAAACACAACGTTACAAATTTTCGAATGGTGCTTAACCACGCTTATATTGCTGGATATTTGCAGCAGGTTACCCCTCTGTTGACACCAATAATTTAACATGAAGGAGGGGTAATAGGGAGGCCAGCAGATGATGTTTGATATTTGTGGCTGTCCTCAGCCATAGGCCTGGCAGAATAGCTCTGTCTTGCAGGCCCTGTGGAACTCTTTAAGGTCCCGAGGGCCCTGATGTCACCAGACAGAGCATTATTGTTTTTTCTAAGCAAGTACATCAAACGTATTGTACAATGAGTGGTTTCAGGGCACAAAACAGCTCAGTGAAATAAGCTTGCTTCCCATTCCCAAGTCATAATACACTATCCGCCTCCGGCTAAAATTAGACATGGAGGAATCTGCCCTTAATGTTTTGTTGGAAAATACTCACCATCCTATCAGATATTCATGAGTAGGAGTGTCAAAAACCAGCTCGAACCCCTTCACCTCAACGACAAAGAGTCAGAGAGAAAACTGAGGATACTTTATACATACGTTGCAAACCGTATCCTTGAAAACTTATCCTGATACCAATTGCCTACACAAAGCATAAAAATTCATACAAACTCCTAACTTTAACAGATGAATAAATCAGACCACCATAGACATTACAGAACAACATCTTGCTTTTGCTATCTCAAGACCCTACTTTTTTTTTGAAGTAGCATTTATCTTTTTAACAGTTTGCAAGCAAAAGAAAAAAGCATTCACGTGGGCTTTTAGGGGAGGGAGAAAAGCAGCAGCTTTGTGGGGTACACAACTGTTTGTTGCTTCCAAGTTTTATATTGATACAGTAAACAAGGGTTTGTGGGGGGAGAGAGAGACCTGCAGATCGTTATTCAAGAAAACAGTTTATTTGCAGCTGCTGACTCAGAGGCCCTAATGGGCAGAAATCTCTGAGCCCCGATCATACCGAGGAAGGGATATTTATCCAAATTCAAGATATGACAACCCATCAACATTCAGGGTAGGCTGATAGCACTCCAGACATAGAGGCGGCGCAGTACAGTTCAGTTCTATCCAGTTTTTCTATCAATGTTTATAGTTCACTCTGACTCTCCATGACTCTTAACCCACTTCCTTAGCACACAGACATACAGGGCTATTCTGCCCAGCAACAAGCTATTCCCTGGCTGTCCTAATACATTTTACAGAAAGGAAAAGAGATTATTACAAATGGCTAAATCAGTGGATCTTCCCTAGTCAGGGGAAGTCTACCTGCTGTCACAATATAAAAACCGTTCACCGAGGAGCTGCAGGAAAAGTTCCGTCCACCTTTCCGGCCTCTTGTCATGCTGATTCTTCATCCTCCTCCTCCTGGTCCACCTCTGCCGTGTCCGAGGATTCGTGCAGGAGGACATACTCCCTGCTGCTGAACCCAAACTTCAGGGCGTCCTTCTCTTTCAGTTCATAGTAGCGCTGAGGTTCGATGCGCCGGTGGTTCAGAAACGTGCCGTTGCCCGAGCCGAGGTCAATGAGGCAGGGTTTGACCTTCCGGCCTGTCGTGCCGTCAGGGCGAGCGTACTGCACAAGCCGTACCGGCTTGTGCAGTACGCTCGCCCTGACGGCACGACAGGCCGGAAGGTCAAACCCTACCTCATTGAAAGACAGCATGCTGTTTGAAAGACAGCATGCTGTTTGGAACAGGAGGGGTGGTCGATGGGAATATCAGCGACGCGTCGGTGCCTGCCCAGCAGATGGGCGCTCTGCCTGTGGAGGGACATGACCGGGAAAACCTCACCCTTCTTGAAAGGATAGAGGCGCCACCGTTCCTTTGGGCCACGGGCTTCAGGGGGCTCGCTGTATCGGATCACCACTCCGCGGGAGGCGTTGGTGTCCTCCACAAGCGCACCCGACAGTCCAAAGCTGGGTTTTCCTTGATTCCCCGATTCTTTTTCTGGGTTGTTACTCCCGGGCCTAGCCGGGATTCGGTTCTCCTCATCCCCGCTCGCTTCCCTCTGCTGGCGCTGCTCCCGCCTTCTTCGCCCGTTATGAAACTCCCCCTTTGCCTGCTGCTCCCGGAGAGGACCGGCTTCCCTTTCCCGGCAGCCGGGGGCCTTTCCGTCGGTTCCAGCGGCCTCGGCGTCCATCCCGGTCTCCGCTTCTCCCCCCTCCGCGCTCCGACTCAGAACGGTCCCCGTGCCGACGTCCCTCGCGCCTCCCCCGGAAGCGATCGGGCCGCTCCTGCTTCGCGGCGCCTGTCACGTGACGGGGGCTTCGGCTCCTCTCGCGCCTTTCCTCCGAGGGCCGGCTCTTCTTTCCGGGAGCCGGCCTTGCTTCCTGCGGCGGGCTAGGCGGCGAGCGGCTTCCGCGGGGGCCCGTTCTTGTGACGTTCTTGTGACGTCACTCGGGGCCGTTCTACCTCCGCGTCGGTTGACGGGGCCAGAAACCGTTGAGCGCCGCCTGTGAGACGGCTGCGGCTCCTTCCGCAACGGCTCCCGAGGTGGGGGCTGCGCTGGGCTTCTATGGCCACGCCGAGGGGCGGGGCGGCCTCTTCCCCCCCCCTCGCCGCCGCCCCCCAACCCTCTTGGCGGTTAACCCCCCTGCCGGCTCCTCTCGGCCCCCTCCCGCCCGTCGCCCCTCAGGGCCGTTTGAACGCGTGGCCCCGCTGGGCAGTTGCATTGGGCCCCCCTGTTAATCTAGGCATGTTGTGATTACATAGATTAACAGAGGGGGGCCCTATGCAACTGCCCAGCGGGGCCACGCGTTAAAACGGCCCTGTCCATGAATAAATAAATACTATACTGAACTAATTCACAGTGGGTAGCCGTGTTAGTCTGTGTGCAGTAGTAGGAAAGGGCCAGAGTCCAGGAGCACCTTAAAGACTGACAAAAATATATTTTCTGGCAGGGGGTGAGCTTTCGTGAGCCACAGCTCAGTTCTTCAGATACAGCTAGAATGTGAATCCATCTGTCTTTAAGTAGAGGAGAATGAATTCAGACAAGCATTAGTATGTAAATGTTAACAGTATGTAAATGTGAATAGCAGGCGTGATGGGGTTAGGTGTGGTATGCAGAAGAGTCTGAGATGTCCAGGGGAGAGATGGGTGTGGAGAAATCAACATTGGTAATGAGCCATGAATGCAAGGTCTTTATTCAGCCCAGGTAAACGCATTGTCTTTAGTTTGAATATCAACTGTAATTCAGCAGTTTCTCTTTCCAATCTCCCTTTGAACTTCCTTTGTAAGAGAACTGCTACTCTTAAATCTGCAACAGAATGTCCTGGAAGGTTGAAATGTCCTCCCACTGTTTTTTGAATATTGTGGTTTCTGATGTCAGACTTATGTCCATTTAATCTTTGTCTAAGAGACTGACCTGTTTGTCCAATGTAGAAGGGCGTTGCTGGCATGTGATGGCATAGATTAGTGGTTCCCAACCTTTTTTTGACCAGGGACCACTAGACTTTTTTGTTCGGTGCAGGGACCCCAAGGTTCAAAATAAAAATTCCAAGAATTTGAAAATAAACTTTAATCATAACTGTTAGTTAAACATTAAACTTAGAATAATATTTGAATATATATTTTTAAAATAGAGAACTTTTAATTGAAAATATTAATTTATTATGGGTTTATAACTTTGTTTCGCGGACCTTAATTTAGTTCTCGCGGACCCCTGGGGGTCCACGGACCCCCTGTTGGGATCCAATGGCATAGATGGATTCACATTCTAGCTGTATCTGAAGAAGTGAGCTTCAAATTAAGTCAAATTAATTCCTCAGTTAACTAATGCCAATAAAGGCTTCGTGTTCGTTAATTCCTCCATTCAGGATACTGGTCCCAGTTAGTAACAGCACCTATTGTTGGTCCCTCCCTCCACTGGAGAAGTGTCAAGGGGGTCAATCCAGGGAGTTAAAGGTCCACCTCTACAGTAGGACTACCATCACTGATCAGGATGCAGTCCTCCAAGACAGAGAAAGCTCATAGTAGAAACTGTGTTAGTCTTTAAGGTGCTACTGGACTCTTGCTCTTTTCTACTGCTCTCTTGCTCTTTTCTACGGCTACAGGCAGACTAACGTGGCTACCCATCATGATCAGTCTTAAAAAGAGCAAGTGTCTCTGCTCATGCGCAGAGTGCTTTGCCCTCTTTCGTGAGCACATGCTGCAAGCCCCTATACACCTGTGTTGGCTCTTGAAGGGCTGCAGCTGCCAAACAGGCTAAAGTCTTGGCACCCATCCTTTTAGAAATTAAGCAGCAATGGTGGATACATTCTCTTGAGGGACCACATGATCACACATGAAGCTGCCTTATACTGAATCAGACCATTGGTCCATCAAGGCCAATATTGTCTACTCCGGCCGGCAGCAGCTCTCCAGGGTCTCAGGCAGAGGGGCTTTCACATCATCTCCTACCCGATTCTTTTAATCAGAGATGGCAGAGATTGAACCTGGGACCATCTGTATGCAAAGCAGATTCCCTTCCACTGAGCCACAGTCCTTCTCCAACACAAACAGAATTGTTCCTGTCCTCTCTTGTTATTGTTGGTTGCTTGACCACTTTTGGTCTGGAGAATACTCTCCTGATGTAGTAGTTCTATCTGCTGCCAGTCATGACTGGGAATATCCAGTGGTAAGCAAGTTTTTACTGTGACACTTGACACTTTTATGGCCCCTTCTAAAAAGGCTGTGTATACAAGCCCAGGTCTCCTTCCTCCCAGCAAGAGCCTAATTAATTCATCTCAGAGGACTGGATAGTCTTTCTCGTCTCATTTTGATATTTGGAAGAAGCACCTTTTGTGGCAGCAGCATTTTCTAGTGGCATAATAGTAAGAAATTTGGCATATAGCCCTTTCCCTTCATGACAAGGAAAGCTTCACCTGTTGAATTTTTACCTGTTAAAAGTCACAAAGACCCTGCCAAAAAAGGTGGGAAAGAAATGAACATGGAATTCTTTTAGGTGATCCTCTTGAGAATTAATATCCAAGTTTATGTAATGCTATCCTGAAACACATTTTAATCATCCTTTTGGAACTTAGGTTAATGTGCAACCTTTTCCTGGCAGACTTTCTGTGCTTTTAAGCTCAGCATCAAGTAGAAATTAAGTAAGTAGAGTGGTCTCCATCACTACATCCCAATTCGGGGAACAATCCAACCCCCCTGAAGTTCTGTTTGTCTTTCAGTTTTTGAAGGAGCAGGGGGAAAGGCAGCAACCCTTTTGGTCTTTAAAGGCTGAAAAAAATTGGATTCTTTCAGTGTGTGCCTAGAGGTGGCAATGTGGAATCTGATTGGCATTAGTGGCTCTCAGTTTGTGACAAGAGGGAGTCTAACAGGGTAGCACTAGCAATTGTCCTGCATTAATCCAAAGTAAAGAGGTGTGTGGTCTCACATTTTAGCAGTGCCTGTCTTAATTTCTGCCTCATCATGCTATAGGAGTGGGAAACCAGCTGTGTGGCTTCCTTGCCTTAGAAGTGCAAATATTGTTAATTTGTTGACTTCTCTTTAGATCTGAGCCTTTTCTGTCCCCCCCCCCCTTATGCATTCTGCTCTTCCACCAAACAAAAGGGCAAGACCTAGGCTTTGAACACACAAGGACCAGGTTTCTGTTGCCCTCACAGGAATGTGGGGTGCATTTGTGTGTAATAAAAATCGGCTTAATCTCTGTCATCCCTAGCTCAAATTATCTCAGGGAGCAAAGTTGGAAAAGACCTCTGTTGGAAGCTTTGGAGATTAGTGTTGTCACCTGAAAAGTTCTGTAAATGTTGTGAAAATGTCCTGAAAATGCCATATTACATGTGTTGGAACATTACCAGCACTTAATGCAGAATGTACCGTCTTTGTAACATATTACATTAAAGTTCCTTTTTTCGCATGTTTGTTGCACCTTTTCTATGATTATTTCTGAAATAAATAAGGAACCCTTCCTTGAAATGGGTAGAAAGCCTGTTTGGAAGCCACGGCTCTAAACGGTTTGCCCAGTGGCGAGTGTGCGCCCATTGCCAACACTGCAAGGGCTGCCTGGCTCATTGGGGACTTTCCCGGACAGTTAAATGGCCAGCCCACTCTGGATGCAGGCAGAAACTGAACCAGCCAACTTGTTAGAGCCAGGGTAGCAGTAACAAACCAGTTTTCAAAACTCTTACTTGGGTCACTGAGATAACCCTGAGTGATTATCACTGAGTGACCCTGATTATCTAATAACTCATTAGCATTAGATAATCAGGGTAACTGAGATAATTCAGTCCTGACTGTATTACCATCTGTTTGTGGCAGGGATTGAGTTTTTCAAAAGGACCCTACAGGTTCACATCGGGACCACAAAACGCAGCATACAAACAAGGATAAAAGAACATGAAAGATACTGCAGACTTGGCCAACCTGAGAAATCAGCAGTGGCTGAACATGGACTGACACAAACAGGACACAGGGTCTTATTCCAAGACACTGAAAGACTGGACAATTCTACCAACTATTTTGTCAGATTGCACAGAGAAGCCATTGAAATTCATAAACAGCACAACTTTAACAGAAAAGAGGAGAGTTTAAGAATGAATAAGGCTTGGCTTCCTGTTCTGAAAACCTCCAGAATAACAAAGACAACATATTGTCGAAGGCTTTCACGGTCAGAGTTCATTGGTTCTTGTAGGTTATCCGGGCTGTGTAACCGTGGTCTTGGAATTTTCTTTCCTGACGTTTCGCCAGCAACTGTGGCAGGCATCTTCAGAGTAGTAACACTGAAGGACAGTGAGAGACACTGTCCTTCAGTGTTACTACTCTGAAGATGCCTGCCACAGTTGCTGGCGAAACGTCAGGAAAGAAAATTCCAAGACCACGGTTACACAGCCCGGATAACCTACAAGAACCAACAAAGACAACATTCAACAATAGCCATGCAGATTAGTTTTGGATTACACACATTAACAGATCACTTCAGGATACAATGGTTCCATATTAACATACCATACCCTCATTAGCACATTATCTTGATACTTACAGGACAATGATTAGCACATTACTTTTGCAGGACAGTACTCAGCTCAAACCCAACCCCTTTCTGACTATATATTACTCTTCCTACACACTTGACACTGAGAGACACTGTCCTTCAGTGTTACTACTCTGAAGATGCCTGCCACAGTTGCTGGCGAAAAGTCAGGAAAGAAAATTCCAAGACCACGGTTACACAGCCCGGATAACCTACAAGAACCAATGAACTCTGACCGTGAAAGCCTTCGACAATATTTTGGAGATACCTCGTTTGACACTGCTTTTTCACAAGCTATTTATGGAGCTGTGTTTCCTGGTTAGGGATTTTTGGTGTCTTTAAGGAGTGCCATCTCTTATTTTGTGTTTCCTGCTGTAGGTTTCTAAGACGTCATGATTTCTATTATGAGAGTGACTTATTGAAACTTCCATGAATGACAGTCATAATGCTAGACATGGCAGTGGTCTGCCTATCCACAAGCCTTAATTCTCAGGCACCTTTAAGACTTTTATTGCATTTAAAGGCATGCAAAACACCTGTAAATTAGCTGATGCATCACTGAGCATGCAATACATATCTGGAATGTGTGGCTAAATACACCATTGCAAAGCTGTACTTTCCTTCAGTCCTGGGTTCCACATATAGTGGGCATTCAAATAAGTTGTGGTATAAGTCCTCCAGAGCAGATGTTCCACAGATGCAAAGATGTTGGTCTCTTGGAATTCAGCAATAACGTCCGGACAATACAACCGTTGGCATTGTTTGAAACCGTAGGGATGTAAAGTCTGCTCTAAGCTTTGGATTTGGAATATTGGCTAAATAAGAAGCTCTAAGATGGTCAGTTTCGAAAAGTTTAAACCAAAGAGCAGTTCCCGATTTCAGCATCTGTGTTCTGTCCATCAGAATAATCTGCTGATGGCCCTAAAATGTGGTCTGGAATTTTGTAATTGAATGGGTAGTAAGGAAAATTCTTAAAGTCTACATTTATAGCAAGGCTTCTTTGAAGTCCTACCATTATATATGAGATGTGAAGCACATGACCAGGTCAAACTGGATAGAACATTATTTGTATAGGCATCAACCAATATTCAAGACCAACCGGAAAAATTCTGGTTCTACACTGCCTACTCTCTCTCTCTCTGCTCTTTTCGACAATAGTGATCGGTTGTTTTGTGACATCAGAGACATTTTGAAATAGAAATTGTTAAGATGGTTCAAATTGTCAGTGCTAGGCGGCTTGTGTTAATGTTTTTGGCTTTCTAGCAGTAAGTAGACTTTAAAAATAAAAATATATTAATGTTGTTTAATGTTAAATGTTATTGAAAGCACAAAAAGTGCAACTGTAAAAACAGTTGTACGCGATGTCGTTTAATTTAGTATTTTTAAATAGTAAGTTGAATGTGTGTGTGTGTGTTAAGTGCCGTCAAGTCACTTCTGACTCATGGCAACCCTATGAATCAGTGCCCTCCAAAATGTCCTATCCTTAACAGCGTTGCTCAGATTTTGCAAATTGTGGGCCGTGGCTTCCTTTATAGAGTCAATCCATCTCCTGTTGGGTCTGCCTCTTTTCCTGCTGCCTTCAACTTTTCCTAGCATGATTGTCTTTTCCAGTGACTCTTCTCATAATGTGTCAAAAATACAACAGCCTCAGTTTAGTCATTTTAGCTTCTAGGGTCAGTTCAGGCTTGATTTAATCTAAAACCCACTGATTTGTTTTTTTGTTTTTGGCAGTCCAGGGTATCCGGAACACTCTCCTCCATCACCACATTTCAAAGGAATCTACTTTCTTCCTATCAGCTTTCGTCATCGTCCAGCTCTCACACCCATACATAGTAATAAGGAATACAATGTTATGAATTAACCTGATCTTGGTTGCCAGTGATACATCCTTACACTTAAGACTCTTTTCTAGCTCCTTCATGACTGCCCTTCCCAGTCTCAATCGCCTTCTGATGTCTTGGCTGCGGTCTCCCTTTGGGTTGAGGATGAAACCAAGGAACAGAAAGTCTTCAACAATTTCAATTTCCTCTTCATCAACCTTAAAGTTGTGTAATTCTCCTGTAGTCATTATTTTTGTCTTCTTGTTGTTCAGCTGCAGCGCTGCTTTGGCACTTTCTCTTTTAACTTTCAGCAGTAGTCGTTTCAAGTCTTCGCTATTTTCTGCCAGTAATGTAGTATCATCGGCATATCTCCATGGAAATTGAATACTCACTTATAAATTAATTTGTGTATACAGATATCATGACTAAAATAAATGTTATACTGTTATTCTTGTTTCTTGTTATTTACATATTTACCTTTTTACTAAAACAACTATAAACGAAGTATAAGGGTACAATTTTATATTTTGCCTTGGGCACAAAATTAGCTAGTTATGGTTTTGTTCTACCAAATAACAAGAAATACAGAAACAAAAAGATGTCTCCTTTCTAACAAGTGTGAATGTTATTATGGCTGGTTTTTTTAGCAATAATGTATACTTTGCGGAAGTTGTTATAAAATATCACTGTGAATTTACTGTGTTTCCATATGTTCATCCAACTTCTTCTCAAGCAGAGATCTGACTGAAATCTGCTGGGATTTGCTTGAGCAAACATTTATGGAGAACTGTTGATTTGTCACCATTCAAAATTATTTGGTTGGATCCAGTCAGCTTTTCCACTGGTTAAAAAGGGGTTCCCTGTAACCACCAGGCCATCAAATTAGGCTGTGGCTCATGGGACCTGCATGGACAAAAGCCATGTGGGACAGGGGCTGTAATAAGAGGTAGAATTGGTGGTGAATGAGCAAAAAAGCTGTCTGGATCCAACCCACTGTCATCATCACTATAATACTACATGGTAAGGTGCTGCTACCTGGTGGCCAAAACGAGTTCTTAACATTTTATTTATCAAAAATGAGACATCCACTCTTACAAAGATGTATTGTACCGCCGATCTTCATTGTCACACTGGTTATAAACACACACTTTCCTCTGTCAACCTGTCTCTTTCATTTTCATTTCTGTGCCGAATCTTCTCTCATAGTTTTCTTGTTATGAAACCTGTACACAAAGGAATGTAGAAAGAGAGCTGTTAGAAATGACTGGATAAGTAATTATAACTGTGTACGTTCTTTTCATTTATTTTTAATTTATGAACTGGGTGATTTGTTTGCTCTGTATACTGGTTCTATGTATTGCTGTATTTTAATTTAAAAAAATTAAAAGAGAGAGAGCAGGTCTACAAAAACCAGCAAGCAAGGCCTCCCAGCAGAGGCTTAGCAAACTAAGTGATTGTGTGGGCGGGAGGTATCCTGCAATCGCGACCTCAGCCCCATAGTCTCCTGCCGGAGGAGAGGGGGGGACCTGGCAGCCCTACTCCCCATCCTCCCCCCAACTTGGTTGGGGGTCCACTGCCTGACCAAGTTTTTCCAGTGCCCATGATCCATGACAA
Organism: Euleptes europaea; assembly: GCF_029931775.1. NCBI lineage: Eukaryota > Metazoa > Chordata > Lepidosauria > Squamata > Sphaerodactylidae > Euleptes > Euleptes europaea. Next base: position 63,666,628 of record NC_079321.1, read on the forward strand.
TAAATGCCATCTTGCTTATTGCACTGTTTGGAGTATGTAATACTGACTTTGATGGACCAAGGGTCTGATTCAGTATAAGGCAGCTTCATGTGAAGTCTATGTGGTACAGAGAACCATTACCAGCATAAAACGTTATGCAGTATTTAATAAAAAATAAAATAAGCATACGCTCAGCACAGCACCAAATTGAGCAAGAGATTAAAAAGAAAAGAGAAAAACATGACTCCCCTGCCCCTCCCTCTGTACATGCCCTAATAGATGTTAAATATAAGGCAGGCTCCTTAGCTTAAAAATGTACAGATGTTCCAAAGGGTTTCCATTACCTTGAATCCTATTTCAGGTGTGCAGGGCAGCACATGGCAATGGCTGTCTTCTACAGACCTCAGTTAAGAGTTCTGTCTGCCTTGATGGAATCCACACCAAAAGTGCCTCCTCCTTGCTCCCAGGAGTTTTATCGTCTTCCTTTTCTCCTCTCACTGACCAGGTCAGGCCAGGTCAAAGAAACTTTTCCTGATGTCTCCAGGAGTTTCTTCCCAAAATCTTTCTAGCACTTCATTCCTTTTCTCTGCTAGATGTCACTTAATAGCGTTTCTAAAAGGGTGGTTGAGGTAAGGTTGGAAATCAACTGATTTCCAAGAGAGGAAAACCTTTAAAAGCTCCAGGTGAAGGTTTTGCTCAGTTCAAACCTTCCAAAAATTTCATTTCTCTACACTTTTAATTTAAAACTGTTGTGTGTGAGAGAGAGAGAAGCCCCCCCACACACACACACTCAGAAGTCCCATCTTATACAGGTTTAGTGGAATCTGCATATCACTCCCACTCTGTAGATACTTAATTGCTTATCAATAGGGTTGCCAACCTCCAGGTGGTAGCTGGAGCTATCCTGCTATTACAACTGATCTCCAGGCGACAGAGATCAGTTCCCCTGCAGAAAATGGCTGCATTGGAAGGTGAACTGTATGGCATTATATCCCATTGAAGTCCCTCCCCTCCCCAAACCCCACCCTCCTCAGGCTCCACCCCCCCCCCCCGCAAATCTCCAGGTATTTCCCAACCCGGAGCTGGCAACCCTAGTTATCAAACAGGTACCATGCTCAATTCAAGGTTCTATTACCTACAATTAGGATTGCCAGATTCAAATATTGTTATCATTCAAACCTTATATTTTGTAATCAGCTTACTGGCTGACTGAATAGTTCTGTCATCCTTGTAATCTGCCTTGAGTGCCAGTGAGAAATGAAAATAAATAAATAGAATATTTCAGTCAAATCCTGAGACCAGCAAGTTAAACAACAGGGTGTTGCAGGATGGTGTCCCCATCCTTAACTTTCAGGGGAAAGTATACAGACACACTCTCATAACCTGTTCTGCTTATGTTCTGTTTGGTAAATTCTATGAGTAAGCCTAATGTATTCTGCAGTGTAATGAATAAATGTTTCTTTTCAACCACAGTAAAATGGCTTGTGTGGTGTAGTTTAACATCTATATGTGTTCCCTCACCCAGCTTGTCCAAAGTTTCAATATGTGGATGACACCCAGCTATACCTGTTGATGGACGGCAGCCGGATATTGTTGATGTCCCAGATACTTTGGCCAAGTGTCTGGAGGCCGTGGTCAAATGGTTGAAACAGAGCCAGCTGATATTAAATCCATCGAAGAAGGATTTCTGGGCCGGGGGGAGGGGTGCGGAGATGGGGCACCTGCTCCCAACTCTTGACAGGGTGCAAATAACACCTACGCCAACCGTCAGGAGTTTGGGTATGACACTGGACATTTCCCTTTCAATGGAGACACAGGTCACCAATGTAGGCAGAACGGTATTCTTCCATCTTTGCCTAGCTAATCAGCTGGTGCCCTGTCTGTCCCACCCTGACCTAGCTACAGTGATCCATGCAAAGGTCACCTCCAGGTTGGACTGCTGCTACTCGCTCTATGCAGGGCTACCCTTGAGGCTGCTCTGGACAGTTCTGTCATAAGCTGGCCTCCCTTTTCCACCTTGTTCCATCTTTATTTATGCTTGTCCCGCCTCTCACCCAATGGTTTTGCCACCAACACTAATGTGAAAGGCATCATCTAGATTTTGTGGATTTTCTGGTTTTAAATTGATTAATTTTCGTATATTTTATAAGCTTTTAATCTTAGTTAATGTATTGATTTGTTATACTTACTTGAATTCCATATTTTTAATTGTTGTTGAATGTTGGCCGCCCTGAGCCCAGTCTTGGTCAGGAAAGGGTGGGATAAAAATCTAATAAAAAAATAAAATAAAAGTGAGAATGTCAGTCTAGGATCTGGGAGACCCAGGTTTGAATCCTTGCTCTGTTATGGAAGCTCACTTGGTAACCTTGGTAAACTATTTCACAAGGTTGTTGTGAGGATAAAATGGAGAAGAGGAGAACAATACAAGCCACTTCGGGTCCTCACTGGGGAGAAAGGCAGGATATAAATGAAGACAACAACAACAATAATAAACATTAGAATAAAATTAACATTAAAATGTTCCCCCTGAGCCTGTACATGCTTACTCAGGTGTAATTCCCACAATGTTTGGTGGGTCTTTTACCAAGGAATACTTGCATTACATTACATCTAAACATTTCTGCACATACAAATGATGGGGGAGGGTGCACCTACATTATTTTCCCTTGAAAACTAACCACATTAGTATATATCTACAAAATTAGGCACTGTTAATTTGGCATAAGTACACAGTCTTCCAAGTAGTAAAGCAATTAATCAGAAGCAAAACTCTGGAGAATACAAAAGTAAGCAAATAATTCAAACTAATTAACATTTGGTGATGGAATGTGTAGCTGTCATAGCTAATAAGGATATTAAAAATAACTAGCAGTTAATTTAATTGCTATTTCTTTTTCCTCTGCATTCACCACCTGCTTAATGTTAGTGAGATAAGCCCCCGAGGCAACAACCAAAGGCAAGGCACACAGGAAGGACTTTCTGCAGCAGTTATAAAATACTTTAGCTTATTATGCAGAAAAAAATGATTAATAAAACATTCTAAGAAAATTGAGAGGAAGGAGTTGCTTTAAATGTAGGAGAAATGAGCCAAGCAGATAAAGAATATGCAAACCATTTCTTAAGAAGGTTGAATAACTCAGAGGCTGAAATAGAAAAATATTTAAGTGGATGGATTTAATGTGATTTTGGCTCACAGAAATTAACAAGGCTGTTACCTGATCCAGTTCTTCTGTTGTGATCTTTTAAAGGTCTCTGTTCTTTAATAACACATCAAATATCATTTAATACTTGCTTGTTTTACTGACTACAGTCGAAAACAGCTGGATCAACTGATGTATTCTCCGTGCCCACTTCTACGGTGATAGAATAGGTTGCAGAATGCATCTGTGGTTGGTATTTTGGTTTAAAAAACACACACACACAACTGCAACGATTCAGATTTACTTTCTGCCTCATGAACCAGCAAAATGACACTTCAGTGGTGCTGAAATGTTTATCTTTGAAACTCCAGAAGTAATAATGAGACCATCAACTAGTTAGGTCAATGGTGGCCCCGTGGACCAGGAATCCAGGCTATTCACTGCCCAGACTGACCTGGGTGCTGGGTCATCATTTTCATATGCAGCTAGAAACCATAGCAAGCAGAGGATGAACAGAAATGGTAGGCACCTTTCTGTCATAGGTTCTACAGTAGAGAAAAGAAATGCAGCAACACCAAAGATAAGCAGCATGAGAATAGACATGAGAGCCAGTGGGTGTAGTGGTTAAAAGCGGTGGACTCTAATCTGGAGAATTGGGTTTGATTCCCCACTCCCCCCCCATGAGCGGCGGACGCTAATCTGGTGAACCGGGTTGGTTTCCCCATTCCTCCACATGAAGCCAGCTGGGTGACCTTGGGCTAGTCACAGCTCTTAGAGCTCTCTCAGCCCCAACTACCTCACAGGGTGTCTGTTGTGGGGAGGGGAAGGGAAGGTGATTGTAAGCCATCAGGATTCTTCCTTAAGTGGTAGAGAAAGTCGGCATATAAAAACCAACTCTTCTTCTTCTTCATGGGGGAGGGCAGGTAAAGGGAGCTATCTGCTAATTCTGTAGCACAATCCAGCAGCCTCATACGAGCCACAACCTGAAACTCCAAACCAACTTCTGTATTAGTTGATTAGATTTCTTCTGAACGTCAGTTGCTGGAGACCAGCTACAGTGGAAGGTTTTGGCTTCTGTATCTCTGCATGCCTTTGGGGCATTCGCCAGGCCAACCTAGAAAATAGGATGCTGGACTACATAGACTACTGGTCTAATCCAGCTGGAGTTTCATGTTCTTAATCAGCAGGTTCCCCCTACGAGTTTACATCATTATCAAATATATTTTACTGCCATGAGCCCCAAGCAAGGAATCTACAAAAGTGTAGTTCTCTGAAAACCCCTCCTAAGAGTCTCTTATAAATAATTCTCAGCACCATCACAAAACTAAAATTCCCAGATTTATAGGGGATGTGATGACAATTAAACCAGCATAAAATGGGTTCCAATAAACCACTTAGGAAACTGGTTCTTGTGGGTTATCCAGGCTGTGTAACTGTGGTCTTGGAAGACCACGGTTACACAGCCCGGACAACCCACAAGAACCAATGAACTCTGACCGTGAAAGCCTTCAACAATATCACTTAGGAAACCTCTTTGTAACTGATTGCTATAAAATTCCAATCCCTTCTACTTCTCAACTATATGATTTCAATAATCCCCCCTCAAATCTGGGATCAATATTAGTATTTAACAATTTGAAATTCTGAAGTACATCCCTTTTTTGTCTGAAATTTTGTTTAAGTTTTTAAAAAGAGACAAAAATGATCTGAATACACAATACAGCAATAACTAGCCATAAGTATGTGGAAAAATTGGTTCATCCTGAAAGGCATTTGTCTGTAACAACTGTTAAAAATCTTCTAAGAGAGACACTGTCCTTCAGTGTTACTCCTCTGAAGATGCCTGCCACAGCTGCCGGCGAAACGTCAGGAAAGAAAATACCAAGACCACGGTCACACAGCCCGGATAACCTACAAGAACCAATGAACTCTGACCGTGAAAGCCTTCGACAATCTTCTAAATCTTTACCACCAGATAATGAAGTAGGTCATAAAAACCATTTATGGCTCACTGTGGGGAAATTATTGCTCTTGATTTAATTTAATGTGAATAGTTTTAATAAGCTTGGGTTTATGCAGGCTTATCCCTTTATAGTTCAGGATGAAACCAGACGATTGCTCTGCAGCCAATTGTACAATGTACTGTCAAAAATCTCTTAAAAAAAAAATCTGGGAGCTGATATCGTCATTAATAGATCTAATTTTCAACATTAATATAGATCTAATTTTCAACAGACTGCTGGACTCAACGGGCCTGGGTCTGATCCAGCAGGGCCTTTCTTATGTTCTTATTATAATTATATTATATGTAATTATATTAGGTGCTTCGGGACACAGGCAGGATAAATGCTGCTGCAGTCGTCTTGTTTTTGGGCTTCCTGGAGGTCCCTGGTTGGCCACTGTGTGAACAGACTGCTGGACTTGATGGGCCTTGGTCTGATCCAGCAGGGCCTTTCTCATGTTCTTATGGAGGATGGGGCTATCCATGGCTGCTAGTCAAAATGAATACCAGTCACGATACAGCCCTGTTCTCTCCAGGATCAGAGGAGCATGCCTATTATTTTGGGTGCGGTGGAACACAGGCAGGACGGTGCGGCTGCAGTCGTCTTGTTTGTGGCTTCCTGGAGGCACCTGGTTTGGCCACTGTGTGAACAGACTGCTGGACTTGATGGGCCTTGGTCTGATCCAGCAGGGCCTTTCTTATGTTATTATAATTATATTATATATAATAATATTAGGTGCTGTGGAACACAGGCAGGATAAATGCTGCTGCAGTCGTCTTGTTTGTGGGCTTCCTGGAGGCACCTGGTTTGGCCACTGTGTGAACAGACTGCTGGACTTGATGGGCCTTGGTCTGATCCAGCAGGGCCTTTCTTATGTTCTTATTATAATTATATTATATATAATAATATTAGGTGCTGTGGAACACAGGCAGGATGGTGCTGCTGCAGCCGTCTTGTTTGGGGGCTTCCTGGAGGCACCTGGTTGGCCACTGTGTGAGAAGACTGCTGGACTCGACGGGCCTGGACCTGATCCAGCAGGGCCTTTCCTATGTTCTTATGAAAGGGCTATCCATGGCCACTAGTCAAAATTAATACTAGTCATCATGATGCATGCCTATTCTCTCCAGGATCAGAGGAGCAGGCCTATTATATTAGGCGCTTTGGTCAGAGGCAGGATAACACTGCTGCAGTCGTGCTGTTTGTGGGCTTCCTGGAGGCACCTAGTTGGGCCACCCGTGTGAACAGACTGCTGGACTCGACGGGCCCGGGCCTGACCCAGCAGGGCCTTTCTCATGTTCTTATTATAATTATATTATATATAATAATGTTAGGTGCTGTGGAACACAGGCGGGACGGCGCTGCTGCAGTCATCTTGTTTGTAGCTTCCTGGAGGCACCTGGTTGGCCACTGTGTGAACAGACTGCTGGACTTGACTAACCTTGGTCTGATCCAGCAGGGCCTTTCTCATGTTCTTATGGAGGATGGGGCTAGTCAAAATGAATACCAGTCATGATGCATCCCTATTCTCTGTAGTATCACAGGAGCATGGCTATTGTTTTGGGTGCTGTGGAACACAGGCAGGATGGTGCTGCCGCAGCCGTCTTGTTTGGGGGCTTCCTGGAGGCACCTGGTTGGCCGCTGTGTGAACAGACTGCTGGACTCGACGGTCTCGGGTCTGACCCAGCAGGCCTTTCTCATGTTCTTATTATAATTATATTATATATAATAATGTTAGGTGCTGTGGAACACAGGCGGGACGGCGCTGCTGCAGCAGTCTCGTTCGGGGGCTTCCTGGAGGCCCCCGGTGGGCCCCTGGGGGAGCAGGCTGCTGGACTCACTGGGCGGGCCCGGGCCTGGCCCAGCAGGGCTGTTGAGTTTTCCCACCCCGCCCGCAGCCGTCGCCGAGGCCGAGCGGCGGAGTCCTCCGGGGCGCTTCCCCCCAGCAGAGGGGGCTGAGCTCGGGCGGAGGGACGCGGCTCCGTCTCCGCTCCTCCCCGCCGACGGGCTCCCAGGGAGGCGGGGAGGACGGGCCCGCACGGCCGGAGCGAGGAGCGCCGAGCGCGGGTAGGGGGCCGCGTGGTCTGGGCGCGGAGGGAGGGGCGCGCGCGCGGGGGGGGGGGCCGTCCCGGGCAGGGCGCGCGCGGCGGCTGCAGCCCGAAGCCGGAGGGGAGACCCCCGCGCCACGTGGCGCGGGGGTCTCCCCTCCGTCTTCGGGCTGCAGCCGCCGCGCGCGCCCTGCCCTGCCCTGCGCGTCCCCGGACGGATCCGAACCCCGTTGACTTCGCAGCAGAGGCTCCGCGGGTCGCCGAGAGTGCCCCGCGTCCCTGAAGCGGCTTTAGCACGCGGCGGTTTGTAGTGTGCCCTGTGCGGATAGCAATCAATCAGCCAATCAGTCGGAACCTTTAACGGCGTGTGGGGGGGTGGGCGTGGGTGTTCAGTGCCGGTCAAGTCGCTTCCGGCTCCTGGCGACCCTATGGACGAAAGTCCTCCCAAATGCCCTGTCCTTGACAGCCTTGCTCAGGTCTTGCAAATGGAAGGCCGTGGCTTCCTGTATCGAGCCGATCCATCTCTTGTTGGGTCTTCCTTATTCCTTGCTCAGGTCTTGCAAAGTGAAGGCCGTGGCTTCCTTCATCAAGCCAATCCATCTCTTGTTGGGTCTTCCTTATTCCTTGCTCAGGTCTTGCAAATGGAAGGCTATGGCTTCCTTTATTGAGTCAACCCATCTCTTGTTGGGTCTTCCTTATTCCTTGCTCAGGTCTTGCAAATGGAAGGCTATGGCTTCCTTTATTGAGTCAACCCTTCTCTTGTTGGGTCTTCCTTATTCCTTGCTCAGGTCTTGCAAATGGAAGGCTATGGCTTCCTTTATTGAGTCAACCCATCTCTTGTTGGGTCTTCCTTATTCCTTGCTCAGGTCTTGCAAATGGAAGGCCGTGGCTTCCTTTATCAAGCCAATCCATCTCTTGTTGGGTCTTCCTTATTCCTTGCTCAGGTCTTGCATATGGAAGGCCGTGGCTTCCTTTATTGAGTCCGTCCATCTCTTGTTGGGTCTTCCTTATTCCTTGCTCAGGTCTTGCAAATTGAAGGCTGTGGCTTCCTTTATTGAGTCAACCCATCTCTTGTTGGGTCTTCCTTATTCCTTGCTCAGGTTTTGCAAATTGAAGGCTGTGGCTTCCTTTATTGAGTCAACCCATCTCTTGTTGGGTATCCCTCTTTTCCTGCTGCCCTCCACTTTTCCTAGCATGACTGTCTTGTCCAGTGACTCTTGTCGTCTCATGGTGTGACCAAAATACGACAGCCTCAGTTTAGTCATTTGAGCTTCTAGGGTCAGTTCAGGCTTGATTTGATCTATAACCCACTGATTTGTTTTTTTATTTTTGACAGTCCATGGTATCCGTAACTTTGTGTGTGTGTTAAGTGCTGTCAAGTCGCTTCCGACTCATGGCAACCCTATGAATGAAAGTCCTCCCAAATGTCCTGTCTTTGACAGCCTTGCTCAGGTCTTGCAAGTTAAAGGCCGTGGCTTCCTTTATTGAGTCCATCCATCTCTTGTTGGGTCTTCCTCTTTTCCTGCTGCCCTCCACTTTTCCTACCATGACTGTCTTTTCCAGTGACTCTTGTCATCTCATGGCATGACCAAAATACGACAGCCTCATTGGTTCTTGTAGGTTATCTGGGCTGTGTGACCGTGGTCTTGGTATTTTCTTTCCTGACGTTTCGCCTGCAGCTGTGGCCGGCATCTTCAGAGGAGTAACACTGAAGGACAGTGTCTCTCAGTGTCAAGTGTGTAGGAAGAGTAATATATAGTCAGAAAGGGGTAGGGTTTGAGCTAAATCATTGTCCTGCAAAAAGTATCAAAGGTAATGTGCTAATCATTGTCCTGTAATCATTGTCCTCATTAGCACATTATCTTGATACTTTTTGCAGGACAATGATTTAGCTCAAACCCTACCCCTTTCTGACTATATATTACTCTTCCTACACACTTGACACTGAGAGACACTGTCCTTCAGTGTTACTCCTCTGAAGATGCCGGCCACAGCTGCTGGCGAAACGTCAGGAAAGAAAATACCAAGATCACGGTCACACAGCCCGGGTAACCTACAAGAACCAATGAACTCTGACCGAGAAAGCCTTCGACAATATTATGACAGCCTCAGTTTAGTCATTTTAGCTTCTAGGGTCAGTTCAGGCTTGGTTTGATCTATAACCCACTTATTTGTTTTTTTGGCAGTCCACGGAATCCGTAACACTCTCCCTCCAACACCACATTTCAAAGGAATCTATTTTTTTAATTTTTTTATTTATTTTTATCAGCTTTCTTCACTGTCCAGCTTTAATGGCATATATCCTATGCTAATAACAAATTCCTTGACTCCACCATCAACCCAAAGGGAGACTGCAGCCAAGAAATCAGAAGGAGATTGAGACTGGGAAAGGCAGCCATGAAGGAGCGAGAAAAGATTCTTAAGTGTAAGGATGTGTCACTGGCCACCAAGACTAGATTAATTCCTGCCATTTTATTCCCTATTACTATGTATGGGTGTGAAAGCTGGACAGTGGAGAAAGCTGATAGGAAGAAAATAGATTCCTTTGAAATGTGGCGTTGGAGGAGAGGGTTACGGATTCCGTGGACTGCCCAAAAAAACAAATCAGTGGGTTATAGATCAAATCAAGCCTGAACTGACCCTAGAAGCTAAAATGACTCAACTGAGGCTGTCGTATTTTGGTCACGTCATGAGACGACAAGAGTCACTGGAAAAGACAGTCATGCTAGGAAAAGTTGGCAGCAGGAAAAGAGGAAGACCCAACAAGAGATGGATTGACTCTATAAAGGAAGCCACGGCCCTCAATTTGCAAGATCTGAGCAAGGCTGTCAAAGATAGGACATTTGGGAGGACTTTCATTCATAGGGTCGCCATGAGTCGGAAGCGACTTGACGACACTTAACACACACAGTAACAAATTGCAAGAGATTGCCTGTTATCCTCTGTGCACTTACGAGCAGTTCTCTTGAACTTAATGGCAGCCCCCCCACCCACCCATTGGATAAGGCTTCATGTTTACGAGTCTGCTTACTAGGAATAATAATAATAATGAAAAATAAATTTTATTTGCGGCAGGCATGTCAGAAGAAAACGGGTAAAACAGAAACTGACCACACAGAGTAGATGTTTACAACCAAGGCCAACAAATTTAGGAATCACCCGATTTTGCAATTCCACAGATTGACTAGGAATAAACAATGTTGGACTTTGTGGAGATGGGTCTCTAATAGCCCTTTATAGGATTGCACTGCAGATTTGTAGGAATTCAGTGGGACTTTTTGCATAGGTAGGATTGAATGGTAAAAACCATTGGATATTATTTATATCTGTCTCCATTAGGATTAAGGAACAGCTTAATTAAAAAAAATGAAAACATTTAACACACTAACACTTCACTGTGACCCTTCCAATGCTATGTTTACTGATAGTTTATTTAAAATCTGATTTATGGGGGCACAAAACTGGATTATAATCTATTTTTGGCTGAATTTGGAGCCAGAAAACATAAAGAGGACTCATGTGGTCCCTGAAAACTTAACAAAAACCTATCACAGCATAAGTTTTTGTGGGCTAGAGCCTACTTCTTCAGATGCTGTGAGTGGATCCTCACTATGCAGCTGTTTTATATATGGGGTATAAATAAACACAAACAGCAAGGGCTATGAAAATACAAGATGAAATGTAACTATAGAGTACAGATCCAATCAAGAGAAATACAGGGACCCTTCATTAGTTATGCTAAACAATTTAACACCTGTAGTGTTGAGAGTCAGTGTGATGTATTGGGTAAGAGCGACACACTCTAATCGGGAGAACTGGGTTTGATTCCCCACTCCTCCACAAGAAGCCTACTGGGTGACCTTGGGCTAGTCACAGTTCTCCCAGAACTCTCTCAGCCCCACCTACCTCACAAGGTGTCTGTTGTGGGGAGAGGAAGGGATTGTGATTGTAAGCCTCTTTGAGACTACTTAGGGTTTAGAAAAGCGGGGTATAAAAACCAACTCTTCTTCAAATCCATTATTTGCTAAGAGGGTCAACATCTATAAGTGAAATAAAAATCCCAAATTCCTTTGTGGGGAAGGGCTAGTAAAAAACCTTTTGGTATCATTTCAGAAATTTTATCTAAAGTCTCCTTTTGAAGTTATTTTGTTGAAGAATGGTGACTGTCGGGTAAGCAGTAGAGTGGCCTCGCAGATGGAAATGTTCCCCCACTCGCTTCAGAACATTGTGACGTTTAATGTCAGATTTGAGCCCATTTATTCTTTTCTGTGATGATTGTCCTATGTAGAGAGCAGAAGGGCGGTGTTGACGTGATGGCATACATCACACTGGAAGATGAGCAAGTGGATGAGTTCAAGGGGGTAAAGTTGATGGTATTAGGTCACAGTGTATATGGGGACAGAACTGGAAGCTTAGTTTGTTGTGGAGTCTGGTTTTGTAACTCTGTTAGGCGGCCCGCTAGTGTTGGCAGGAACCTGTTTTAGGTTGTGGGGCTGTCTGTAAACAAACAGCCCCAACACCTGTGAAAGAGAGATTTAGATTGTTTATTTACGGCGCTTAACCCAATAAAATTACAGACAACAATTTACAGTCCAAGTCTTAATTCACTTAAAATATCAACCAAATTACCTCTACCATTTGGGCTAAGAGAATACTCTATGACAACGTATTTTCATTGCTGCCGTACAAAATTTTGCAACCTGAGAGGTAATAAAGAGGTTATCACCTTGTAGGAGCTTTTCAATCTTTTCTCTTTCCCTGTCGGGTCCCATTCTCAGTATACGGGGCTCAATAAAGTTATAGCGAGGTATTGTATAAAAATTACAGTATTAGAAGGACATGCTCAATAGTTTCTAAATCCCCGGATTTACAGGGGCAGAATCTCTCCGTCCTAGGTATCTTCTTAAATTTCCCGTCTAGCATGGCAGAGGGAACCTGTGAAAGAGACATATCAGTGTCCAGTGCTTTACAGCAGTACTATTGAAATTAATGGGATTGCTGTGCATGGCAGCCTCCAGGTGGGGCCTGGGGATCCCCTGGAATTACAGCTCATCTCTAGACTACAGCGATCAGTTCCCCTGGATAAAATGGATGCTTTGGATGGTAGACTGTATGGCATTGTACCCCACTGAGGTCCCTGTTCTCCCCAGGCTCCATCCCCAAATGACCAGGAGTTTCCAAACCTAGATCTGGCAACCCTACCCCTCCCATCCCCCACCAGTGGCCAAGGGGAACCTGACAACCCTACTATACATGGATTGATATTTGTCTTGCCTTTAGAATCACTGTATTAAATGACAATGAGAGAGCAGTAATAAGTAACTTTAAAAGTCTGGGCCATTGGTAAATTTTAAAAGATACACTGCAAATCTTACTGCTTTTGATACAGGCCTTCTATCAAAGTAAAGTTTTGCCATCAGTCATGTACCTATTCATTTTGGTGCAATCTTAAGAACATAAGAAAGGCCCTGCTGGATCAGACCAAGGCCCATCAAGTCCAGCAGTCTGTTCACACCGTGGCCAACCAGGTGCCTCTAGGAAGCCACTAACAAGACGAGGGCAGCAGCACCCAAAATAATAGGCATGCTCTTCTGATACTAGAGAGAATAGGTATGCAGCATGACTAGTATCCATTCTAACTAGCCATGAATATCCCTCTCTTCCATGAATATGTCCACTCCCCTCCTAAAGCCCTCCAAGCTGGCAGCCATCACCACATCCTGGGGCAGGGAGTTCCACAATTTAACTATGCGTTGTGTGAAAAAATACTTCCTTTTATCTGTTTTGAATCTCTCGCTCTCCAGCTTTAGCAGATGACCCCGTGCTCTAGTATTATGGGAGAGGGAGAAAAACGTCTCCCTGTCCACTCTCTCCAAACCATGCATAATTGTATAGACCTCTATCATGTCTCCCCTCAGCCGCCTTCTTTCCAAGCTAAACAACCCTAAGCGTCTTAACCGCTCTTACTAACTTTCTTAAGCGACTAACTTGGACTGCATGGGCTATAAACTAAAAGTTAAGTTATTTGACCTATGTTACAGCTGGCGGATGGTTCTCAGAGTGACTGCATTCCCATATATGTTTGGTTATTGTGGCTTATTTACAGCCCTTTTTTTGCAACAGCCTGGGGTCCTGATTTCTCAGGAAAAAAGGCAGGCTTCTAAATAACTCAAATGAACAATCTGATCCTATGGCTTAACTCTGGAAAATTATAACATGTCTGTGAGCAATTTGTATGGATGAGACACTTGAACTAACCATTTTCAGATGAAAACCGATCATAGGAGTCAGTGCAGAAGTCATACCATTGGGCATAATCCCGTCAAAGTTAAAGTGCACTCAAATCTCATTAATTTTGATTGGAAATGTAAGGGAGCTGGAGAGGTTCAAGTGCCTGTGTCCTGTGGATTGTGCCCAGTGGCTGATAGCTGTTATGTCGATGGTTAAGTCCCTTGGCATTCTTTTGTCTTAAACTCATCTATGTAAGTGAGAAGGTCCTAATTCTAGTACCGTTGCCAACCGCATAGTGATGCTAGTTTTAATGGACTCAGAAAATAGTCATTCGCTGTTGAGTCTAACACAATATACCTTCTTTTATTACAGGGTGCATTATGACAGGTTGCAGACTGCCCCTTTGCACTTTTAGAAATCTAAATGCTTGGCTTGGGCTCTTGGAGTATTCACCTTATAAACTCTGTGCACCTTGGAAGAGATGTCTTTACTCTACAAGCTACCAGCCAGTTACAGCAATCATCCCAAAACATTTATTTGTTTCTTCCATAAAATGCCATGCATTTTTGATACCATTGCCCAAATGTACACCAAGAATGTCTATACGACTCAAAAGTGACAAAAACTCTCGGAAGAATATGAAACAAACTGTACAAGAGGAAGAGGAGGATGAGGAGGAAGATGAAGATGAAGAGAGAAGTGATTCAGAGGATGAGTTTGAAGACGATGCCACCATACTGAAGGACTACAAAGATCTTGAGAAAGTAGTCAGGTCATTTAGATTTGATGTAATCATGAAAACTGGTCTAGATATTGCAAGAAAGTAAGTGTAAAGGTTTAGAATGACTTGCTGATAATCCGGGTAACAACCGACCCGTCAACTGGCTATACCTGGAAAAGTTTTAGAACAAATCATCAAACAGTCAGTCCTTTGGCATTTAGATAGAATGGCTGTGATTACTAAGAGCCAGGACGGGTTTCTCAAGTACAAGTCATGTCAGACTAACCTCATCTCCTTTTGTGAGAAAGTTACTACCTTGCTGTGGTCATAGCTTATCTTGATTTCAGTAAGGAGTTCCACATAATATTCTTGTTGGCAAGTTGGTAAAATGTGGCTTGGATCCTATTACTGTTAGGTGGTTCTGTAATGGATTGACAGATCGCACCCAAACAGTGCATTCCTGAGCCCCTGGTGGCGAGGGACAGCATGGAGGAGGTGCCGCCACACCGGCTCCAAACTGGTGTCCCGGCCGCTGAAAACCTTAAAAAAGGCTTTTGCAGGCTTTTTAAAGTTTAAATGGGGCTTTTCGCCCCATAGAGAACAGCAAGGCTGCGCCTGCTAAAAAGCAGGCACAGCAACACTGTTGTCAGCACCGGCGTTACAGGACAAAGGGACAGGAGGCTGCCTACAGGCAGCCCCATCCCCTGGAACGCCCCAGGGACACTGGAACGGATGCCAGAACGCCAGTGCGGGCCTTTATACTGGTGGGATGCCATCAGAAGGCCCCGCCGGCGACCTGGGGTGGTGGCAGTGCCTGGAAAACAGCATCCAGCCCTCCCTGCCGGTGTTGGGGCCTCTTACAGCAGCCTAAGTAGCCTGGATGCTGGCATGGAGGACCCCAACACCGCCGCAGCCCTTCCTGGCCTCCTGAGGACCTTTGTCCTCAGAAGTCAAGAATTCACTGAAAGAGTGCTAATGATTCCTCATCCTCTTGGAGAGGAGTGATAAGTGGAATGCCTCAGAGATCTGTCTTGGGCCCTGTGTTGTTGGAGAGGTAATATGGTAACCCGAGAAGGTCAGACCAGAACCAACGGGTTGAAATTAAATCAAAAAGGTTTTCGGCTAAACATTAGAAAGAACTTTCTGACAGTTAAAGCAGTTCCTCAGTGGAATCGGCTTATTCATGAGGTGGTGGGTTTTAGAGATTTTTAAGCAGAGGCTAGATGGCCATCTGACAGCAATGCTGATTCTGTGAATATAGGCAGATCATGGGAGGGAGGGTAGGAAAGGCTGCATCAGTGTTTGGCTCTCGTGGCCCTTTCTTACATGCCCAGGGTAATGCTGATCGCCATTTTGGAGTCAGGAAGCAATTTTCCTCCAGGCCAGATTGGCCAGGATTCCTGGAGGGTTTTTTCTTTTTTGGCCATCATGTGGGCATGGAGTAGAGGGTCACTGAGGGTGTAGGGGGGACGTAGCTGTGAATTTTCCGCATTGTGCAGGGGGTTGGAGTAGATGACCTTAGTGGTCATTTCCAACTCTATGATTCTATGATCTGTACCTAGCACTTTTCTGCTCCTTTTATTGGTGTAGCAAGGTTGTTAAGAATAGGTGATCATTGCTCTGCTCATTTTGGATGCTGTAACAATTAATTGTGATTATCCATTTGGACAGCATTCCGACACACTTTTTAGAATTTACCTTGATCTAGTAATTTAAAGAAAAAATCCCTACCCAACTAGACTGTTTGGTTAAATAGTCCATGGGCCAGACCAGATGTTGGTATCAGGTAGGGTGGTAAAATTCCTTTATGTTTGTCTGAAAGGGGTATACCTATGTATTTTATTTGGATGTGATAACCTGTCCTAATTGGTAGATTAAGCTTTTTATGATGTCATGAAGAAGGCAGAAGCCAATTTTCCTACCTTTTCTAATTTGAGCCATAACTTGTGAACTAAGTGACCACTTTCAAATTTTTCAGTACTGTTGAAAAACTAATAAATTCCCCTACAAATAAATAATACTAATAATGACACTGACCATTACCATTTTTGTGACATAAGGCATAAATCAAAGAAAAAGTCTATTTTGACATTTTATAAGGTTTACAGCATATGGTGCTTTACCTAATCCAGGTAGTCACCTAAAGTATATTATATGTGTAGCTTATTCATTTCCCTTTCTAATGAGCCAGAAATTCATTTTGATGTGCCACATTTAGGTACATGAGAAAAGATCCATGTGATTTTGATCCGATGTAGCTGGATAATAGATAGCTTTGTGCACTGCAAAAAAAAACTTTAAATGTTATGAGTTCAGCAACTGCTCAATACACATATATTTTTGTTTACAAATCTTACATTATCATTTCACAACTGCTGACATCTAATATAATTTCAGTCTATTTTAATGTTCATCATAACTGAAATCATCTTCTGAGTTCTCAAGTTCAACTGCAAAGTGCAAGTAAATCCATAGGACAGGCATGAGCAATTTGGCAGTTGACAAGAATGCATCATATGCCATAAACCTTATAAAAATGTGGTAAGCTACCTATAAGAACAGGTTATCACATCAAAACATAATACAAAGACATACACCTTTCAGAAAAACATAAAGATGTTTTGCCACCTTTCCTGACACCATGACTCTTAGCCCATGGAATAAAAGGAAAAGAATCATAAATCAGGCATTAGTAAAAAATAAACATGCTTATTTGCTTTAGGAGCCCCGTGGCGCAGAGTGTTAAGCTGCAGTACTGCAGTCAAAAGCTCTGCTCACGACCTGAGTTTGATCCCGACAGAAGTCGGTCTCAGGTAGCCGGCTCAAGGTTGACTCAGCCTTCCATCCTTCCGAGGTCGGTGAAATGAGTACCCAGCTTGCTGGGGGTAAAGGGAAGATGACTGGGGAAGGCACTGGCAAACCACCCCGCAAAAAACAAAGTCTGCCTTGGAAACATCAGAATGTGACGTCACCCCATGGGTCAGGAATGACCCGGTGCTTCCACAGGGGACCTTTACATTTACTTTTTTATTTGCTTTAGAAGATAGTTCTAAAAACAAACCCTGCATTGCAGAACTCACCAAAGAGTTTTACAATACTTAGCTTGCAGCTACTTTAAATTCAGGCTGAAGCTTTGTAGGCCGTCTGATAAATACATAGATTTCTTACACAAGCAGGCCTCTCCATTCCATTCCTGGCGTACTCTGTGTGCATAGTGAGTGTTCCCCTTTCATTAAAGTGAATGGGGGAGTCTTTGTACACATGGGAATGCTCAAGGGACAGTTGTTGCTACATGTAATGCTACCCTGCTGATATGCTTGCAGAGAATACTGAAATAGACATAAACTGATAAAGGGATTTTAAAGGGAGATTAGAGAGACTGCTAAATTACAACTAATAATAAAGCTCAAGAGAATGCATTCTCCTGGATTGAATAGAGACCTGAGATTTGTGTCTCATTACCAATGCTGATTTCTCCATGCCTACCACCCCTTTGCATATCACACCTAATCCAATCACGCTTGCTAATGTCATTTACTTGCTATTGACATTTACATGCTATTGCCATTGGATGTGTGAATTCACTCTTCTCTACTTAAGGATAGATGGACTGACATTCTAGCTGTATCTGAAGAAGTGAGCTTATACGCCGCCTGAAATTTTGTTAGTCTTTATGGTGCTACTGGGCTCTTGCTCTTTTTTACTACAGACATAAACTGAGATTGTCAGTTTTTAAAAGTCATCTGTGGGACATATGAAAACTTGCTACTAAATTGTTCATTTTTTAACTATAATTGTGAAATTGATTTTATGATTAGGCTTAAGAACATGTTTATGTTCAACTTATTTTCTAAAGTGGTCTATTTAATTAAATAGTGTACTTGTAAGTATAACAGCTGGGTCCTGTGCATAGAGGTTAGTCCTGTGCATACAGACTCAGAGGTAAGTCAGTAGAACTAATTCTGTAGTAAGTGCATAGGATTGCAGCCTTACTTCGCTTAAGAAATGTGCCTCCTGCATGGAACCATATTCTTGTAGCTGTTCATGTATAGCATCAGTGAATATTAGAATACAGAACAGGAGTTAGGTCTTAGTGTGTCAGGAATACCAGTCTAGATACACGTTTCATATGCATATATTCAGACTGTGGAATGTTTTACTAGCTGCCTGTGTTCTTGCTTATGTGGATGGAAATAGTAGTATTATGTGAGGGGTGTGTGTGTGCATTAAAAAATTCTTTTTCCCCCCCAAAGCAAAGTGGAAGATGCATTCTACAATGGTGAATTGAGACTAAATGGAGAAAAGCTATGGAAGAAAAGCAGATCGGTAAGGCTCTTGAGAAGTATATTTTAATGTCTTAATTTAGCAAAAGAATACATTCTTTGGAATGATCTCACTTACGTGAACTTGCAATGACTTGTGCCCCAGTAGTTTTCAAATATGTACTGCTTACATTAAGAGAATAATGACATTACATGAGAAACATAATTTTGCAGGATCAGGATTGCAGATTTTTACTGCCCCTACTGCTTTTTCACTGGAGATAATTCAGTCAAGCATAACTAATTCCAGTTGGTAGGTGCATTTGTCTTTTGTAGCAAAACCCCCCCACACACCAAAACAGCTAATAGTCTTGACACAGTCAAGACACAAGACTGCACCCACAAATCATTGGAAATCACTGTGCTGCAGCAGTTATTTGCAACTTGATTTTCATAATAACGTAAAAGTCTTGCTGGATCAGACTAGTGATCCATGTAATCCAGCAACCTTTTTTACACAGTGGCTAGTTAGTTGCCCAGGAGAGCCAGCCAAACTGGCATAGAGGCTGAGGCCTTCCCCTGATGTTGCCTCCTAACACTGATATTCAGAACTTTGCAGCCTCTGTATTATGGAGGTTCCCTTTAGTCGCCATGGCCTGTGAGTAGCCCTTGATGCTGTCTAATGCCCTTTTAACATCATCCGAGTTTGTGGCTGTTACTATGTTCACTGGTAGTGAATTCCACAAATCAATCACTCATTCAGTGAAGAAGTCTTTCATTTTGTCTGTTCTGAATTTATTGTCCTTCAGTTTCCTTTTTTCCTTTCTCCCTTAGAAGCTCTTTGATCTATTGATCTTGAGCAGCGTAAATCTAATGTTTGAGGGATATAAGGACTGAAATAAATCTTGCCACTGACAACGTAGCCTTGGGATCCCTGTCACTTAATAAAAAAGGCATTATGTCAGACACAGAGGCATTAGATTTATATGTTAAAAGGGGAGAGATGTAACGTGATCTAAGTTCCTCATAAAAGTGGTATTCCAAGAGGGCATGAGCTAATGAATCTATAGAGCCAGAAGAGCAAGGACAGGTACTGTCTGGGTATGGTATATTCAAAATTCTTCCCTGCATAGAGGGGTTAGCATTCAGTCTAGCTAACCAGAAGGCTCTAGAAAGATGAGGAGTTGTCAAATAATAAGTATAAGCGGGCAAACCGCATGGTGGTGATATTCCAAAAAACTGAGATGAACAGCTGTCGTGAGCACGAAAAGTAGTGCTGTTATAATCAAGCTCTTTAATGCACTTTTTAATTTTGGTGAAAGCTTCAGTTTTCCCAAGATCTAATAACATATCCTGCGAGTCCTTCAGTTTCACTGGTCCCCTGAATTCTAATATTTTGGGAGAGGGAGAAAAAAGTCTTTGAAACCACACTTTTTACTACATGTATAATTTTATCAATATCTTTTATGCTCCCCCCTAAGTTGTCACTTATCCAGTCTGAAAAGTCCAAGACTCCTTTATCCTTTCCTCATGGTGCTCCAACCCCTTAATCGTTTAGGTTGCCTTCTTCTATACTTTTTCCAGCTCTGCAATATGCTTCTTGAGATTCGGTAACCAGTATTGTACACAATTGAACACAGGCAGGATGGTGCTGCTGCACTCGTCTTGTTTGTGGATTCCTGGAGGCACTTGGTTGGCCACTGTGTGAACAGACTGCTGGACTTGATGGGCCTTGGTCTGATCCAGCAGGGCCTTTCTTATGTTCTTAATTGTGTACAGTACTGTACACAATTTGCCAAGTGAGATAACA
Organism: Euleptes europaea; assembly: GCF_029931775.1. Lineage (NCBI taxonomy): Eukaryota > Metazoa > Chordata > Lepidosauria > Squamata > Sphaerodactylidae > Euleptes > Euleptes europaea. The sequence goes on from NC_079321.1 coordinate 63,686,819, forward strand.
CCATAGATCTATACAGAAGCATTACAGTATTGGCTGTTTCATTTTAGTTTCTTTCCTAATAAGCCCCAGCATGGATTTCTGTGACATGATGATAGTACAATATCCAGCCACCTGTGGATGCAAGTTAACACTTTTATTGTAGTAAAAGCTTGGGCGAACTACCGCCAGTTGACAGAGTGAGCTCTAGTCCTACAAATCTTTGTGGCCAGAATAAATGGGCTTGTCTTCAAGGTGCCTCAGAACTTTGCTACTTAAGTTTGCAAGTCTGAGATACTTCAACAGCTGCTTTCACTAGATGAACTTTTGACATGACGTGCCCCCAGCACTTCTGTGTATGCCTCAGTTGCAAGAGTGGTGGTTGCAGCATTCCAGTCATGGCAGATGTTAAGCAGCTGTACTGGGAGCTTCTGTCTAAACTGCAATATTAATAGGGGCGGACGACTGGGAATCAGAAGTTATTCCTTAAGGGAAGTATAGCTGATTGTTTAATTTCCCCCTCTCTTTCATTAGGTAAAAGTTGGTGATACACTAGACCTCATAATTGGAGAGGACAAAGAAACAGAAACTGCTGTAGTTATGAGAGTTGTCTTAAGGAAAGCCTCGGAAAAGAATGATGATGAAAAATACAAAGTGATATTGAGGCGCTGGCGAAACTTAAAGGTGCCCAAGCAGGATGTATTTAAATGAACTAGGATTTGCATGGGGAAAAAGTTTCTGAACAACTATATTTGTTATATAATATAAGAAATTTGGTTAAACAAGATTTTGTGCATTCTTTTTTTAAATGAGTATGTGATAGCATGCAATCTTCTTTGGTGCATACCACACTTCAGTGCCTGCGGTTGTTTCTTTTGTGTCGTGCCAAGGTGGCAAAGCACTGTTTCTAAGCGGTTCTCCCAAAAGAGAAAATATATGAAAGGAAATAGAAGGGTAAGTTGATTTTAGAAGCAGTCTTTGGTTTTATTTAAATAACATACCTGGGAAGTCCAAAAGCTAATCTTAATTTTCACATGAGAAAACCTGACTTCTTTAAACTTTTATTTTGTGTGTGTGTTATCTATAGTTAGTTACTCCAGAAGGTTGAGCCATAAAAAGAGAAAGTACCAGGTGGCTTGACATTACATCTTTCCATTTGTACAGTGTTTCTGATTTGTGTTGCTGTTTTTTCCACTGAATTTCCTTTTAAACTTTGTGAGATACTAATGTGAAAGAGAATTGAGTCTGTGGCTACTGTTATTCCTTTACTTGTATGGTAAAATTGAGAAGGGAGGGAGAAAACATACTTCCACCATCAAATTATTTGCCTCAGGAACGCCAAAGTGCAGACAAGTTAGAAAATCATAGACATGTGCATTTTGGTTTGGAACCCGGTATATGTATGTTCCACTCTGAACAAAAAAAATTGTGTATGTGTGAATTTACCCTGTTCAGCAACGGAAAGGGCAGCTTTACATAAATGGAGTAATGATCTCCATAGAAGTAAATGCGGCTGCTCACATGCACAGGAATGTACATGCTTACTGGAATGTACAGAAAGCTCTGGATCAGAGTGCATATGAATGCATTGCTTTTGTCCTTCTAGATCCAAAACCACTGCAGTCATATGCTGGCAGCCTCTTGCCTATCATGCACTAATTTCAACATGTAGCTTAGGGGCGAAAACGCATGGTTGCTTTAGCCTCTTTTATTCCGTTTCAGCCAGGATCGAACATATGCGTTTTGCCGAATGTGCGTTCGATCCTGGCTGAATCCTGGCTGAAACAGAATAAAGGAGGCTAAAGCGACCATGCATTTCCGCCCTAAGAAAAGCTCTGTAGAATCCTCTATATTTTCACAACCAGTGTAGGCTTAGCAACCATTTAGGATGAAAAGGCCAAATAATGCTTAAGCTTGTATGATATTACATAGGAAAGCAAAATGAATGCTCCCAGGTTTAAAGGTAAGTATTGTTTTTCACCATGAAAATACGAACTTTATAGTAATGGTAATTTTCATCAATAATAACCGTGGCTTCAAATGATATGTTGCCTTGTACAAATGAAATCCCTGTATTAATACTAACTTAATAAAGTCCAACTAAACTGTATACAATGCAAATGGATTCTTCATCAAAGATCTGGTGATTTCATAGCTAGAAAGCTGCTCATTTAAAAAAAAAAAAGAAATACTTGATTCAGATAATGAAGGACACAATAAGAGCTTTATTTTAAAAGTTAATGTTTTACTCTTAGAATCTGGAGTTTAATACAGGGTCATCATCAGTAAAAATATTGGCAGAACTGGGAGCCAGTCAAATTACAGTTAAGATATAGGGAACCCTTTCCACACATTTATCTGCTGATGGTCTCCTGAACATCTGCTATTGAATCCCAGTATGGTAAGTGGTTTTGGGAGATGTAGGATATGTCCTCCGTTTGTGCAAGATGTTGGTCTGTCCTGCGAGACCTCACCATGCTCCCAAATAAATCAAGAGTACGCTATAGAAAATACCCAACTCTCCTTCAGATGTGCATTGCAAGATAAAAGGGGAGCAAACAGTCTTAAAGGGAAATATGTTTTTTGTGTATCATTTTCTTATTGAGCATCCCGGGTTGTCTCAGAACACAATTTTGAAAACAACCGATTCAGACTAAGATCCTGAAAATAAATAGTATTTAATATCTAAAGTAGTGCATTATATATTTTGATTTTCTTTGTTGCATCCTGTTGTTCAGTCACGATCAGTTGGATTGGGTGTATATATTCTTTTGTGTGTTTTCAAATAAAAAGGACAAGGTAATTTTGGCATGTTAACAGAACAGCTTTATAGTGAATTTTTTCAGCAGTTCCTTTAGGGAGCTATCTCTTCATGTGTTGCCTGGTCACTGAGTTGCTAGAGCAACAGCCAGCATGCTCAAGGGATGCTTTAATAAATCAAACTGCCTTTGTATGTAAATAAGCACTGCCACCATTCATGATAGGATGTTTTTCAAGTTAGAAAAGCTCTTCTGTTCATGACTTATGTGAGCAAGCAAACTGCCAGGAACACCTCCACACTATTCCAGAAATACCACAGTGAAAAAAAAACATATTAATGAATGTTTTCCGTAAAACTACATTAAATGTTTCCTTGCTAGCTGCCAGAAACTAGTAGCGAGATCGGTAACATTCAGTTCACAAGCAATGTGGAAAAACACAAGTATTTTGTGGATAAAAGCATCCGTTCTGTAATTAGAAAGGCAACTCTTTCCCCAAGGAATTTGAAGAATTGCAGGCAGACAGAAGATTGATGGAAATGACTGGAATTTAGGTTTTGTGTGTTTTTGTATGTTTGTTTTTCTGTATGAATATAGTGTATTCTAGGTCCAGAGGTAAAGTAATATTTTCCAGTTGGCTTCAGAAGGTTTGGATGTTATACTGGGTGGTACAGAGGTGGTTGTGTGCCAACTGAATGTTAGCTCATAAATGATGCTGTTTCGTTTATGCAGGGATTTAGGATATGACTGATGGGTGGTGAAGATTTATCAAGCCCCCTGATCATAATCCTTTCCTGCTAATTATGTATTACAGAGAAAGGTGGATTAAAATCTATTAGATAAATAAATTAGTGCAAGAATGGGTTACACTATTGTGCATTGACTCAGAGACTCCAGGGAGGAAAGTTTTGGCTCAGGTGATGCTTTCATCAATCCTTCCTGTAAAAACTACGAGAATACTTCGATGAATGATTGGCTATGTAGGTGGTGCCATCAAGAAATTTTTTATTTTTGGGATCACTACTGTTTCCTTAATGAAAGACTAATGGCAAGAGAGGGGTACTTCATGAGAACTGGGAAGAATGTATTTGGTAGAAGCCAAATCTGATCAAGAGGACTTTAAATCAAATTCTGTGCAGGAAGGTGACACAAGCTCAAAGGTAAGTGCTAAAGCTTAGAGATTTAAATACTGAAGATGGAAATGGGAGAATTGTGCAGGCACCTAAGGAGCATAATATTCATAGCTTTCATTGTCAATATGCTAATGCTCAAAGTACAGGAAATAAGATGACTTTGAACTCCTAATACAAGAAGGTAAATGCAACCTGGTAGGTATAACTTCGACTTCGTGGGATGATTCTGTGATGGAATGTATTATTAATAATGTACACTATACAGTTCATATATGGAATTTATAAATGTTAGACCTGCAAGGCTTGACTGCATATTGCTTAGAGAATTTTTTGTATTTCCTCTAAAAGCTACTCTTCTGTTCTTCCACCTTGAACAGCCAAGCCAAAATGAAGAGATGTATTGTTCATTGTTAGAATGAATTGTGAAAAGTTGATCTGCCAAACTAGCTCTCAGCACAAAGAACAATGCCACACAATCGATTACTGGAAAGAATCCAGTTGTGTCTATTGGAGCATGCTCAGAGGAACATCATATCACACCTTTAGAAAGCATGAATCAGAAGGTTCAGTAAAGTCATGTGCTGGCCTATGTAATAGCATTTTTGTAAGCTGTCCACACCCTATAACCCCAGATTCTCTCAGACTCAGTGAAATCTGATTTCTTCTTAATAGACAATGCTCTGGTTAAGAAATTTTGATATTTAACTTTTTAAAATCAGATTGAATAGGAATGACATCTATGCTTAGATTTTTTTCTATTTCTATGGGGTGTGCCAGTGTTCTGTGCATTTATTCAATAATGTTTAATCACATCTAGAGTTATCAGGTTATTTTAAAATAAATGCTTAATTGTTTTGGTTGTTTATTGGGTGGGAAAAATAAATAAACCTCAGTATCTCCCTTAAGAGACTGAGGGCTATGCCCTGCGAAGATTGAATGTTCTACGGGAGCAGTTACCAAGCAGCACTGTGATTTAGTGGTTAATGTACTGCTTTAATTTAATCGAAGATTAATGACTGTTTAAAGTAATGCCCCCTCACAGGTGGGCCCAAGTGACTGACACAATTCCAGTGGCTGGAATGTAGCCACTGAAGGATTATATAGAACTATCCCAAAAGAACACAGGCTACACATGACAAAAATGTGTACCTCTGTACAGAAATTCATGTGGGTAGACATGGTAGTACTATGGCTGGAGTTTACCGCAGACCACCAGAGGACAAACAGGCTAGTGTGGTGAACAGGTTGCTGAACTGTGGACCGCTGGTTAACACTGATTACTTGTGTAAGTATACAACAATCTACTCTGCTTAACCTATCTCACAAAATAGTTAGGATGATACGGTGTGGGAGGGGAGAAAATGTGATAAGCTGCTCTTGGTCCTGATTAGGGAGAAAGGCAGGATAGAAATAAAAAAGTATAAAATAATGTAAAATTTGTTGCCACGGGAAAGGTGACTAAAAAGCTCCATATAGGGCAATACAAGCTGTCATCAATCCTCATGCATGGAGGACACAATGTGTATTCTATCAGGTCTTGGATACAGGTAGAACTTTCAGTATTGCACTGCCATGTTTTAAGAGTTGCTACACGCAGGGAAAATCTCTTCTGGGAAACTGATTGTAGCCAGGGAGCCTCTAGGACAGCTTATAGAATTGTAAGTTCAGGGACGTAAAAGCTGTGTGGGCTGTGAACTGGCCCTCAGATGTATAACTCGCAGATCAATGTATACAAAGGAACCTATGTACAGAGTGGGTCCCGATATTCAAATTAACAGTGCCTAGCAGTGCTAAACTGCAACATGGCGTGAGTCAGCGTGATATAGTGGTTCAGAGTGTCAAACTAGGATCTAGGAGATCCAGGTTTGAACCCCAGGCTGCCACGGAAACTTGCTGGGCAACCTAGGGCAAGTTACACACTCAGCATAACCAACTACACAGGATTGTTCTGAGGATAAAAAAGGAGGCAAGAGTAAATGACATAAACCATTTGGGGTCTCCACTGGGGAGAGCAGCAAGGTAAAAATGAAGTAAATATCTTGTTCTATGACTATTACTTTTTGACCCTTTTCCCAACTGTCCTATTTTCTTCTCACCTTTAGTACCCTTTTTGATTTAAATATGAACTTGGGAATAGAACTAATACTACCACATATTGAAAGTACTTAACTTGTACTTTTTACACAACCAGTTTTCATTACAAAACTTTTTATTGCAGCATTTCACAAACCCTGGAGAAGGGACTGTAAACAAAAACAAAATTATTTTCACCTTAACCTGAAGCATTTTTTGCCTTTTCTACTGAGCCTCTCATAAAAACATGGGTAAAATTCAAGTATTATAGTATTGATAACTACTCAGAGACAAAGCAAACTATGAACTTACACATGTTGTATTGTACTTTGATTGTTAGAACAAGTGTAATCATTCAGTTGATACATTCATTTTACTAACTATACATTAAAATTAGAGGGGGATATTCAGAAATTCTGATCAGTTTCTTTGGTAAAATACTCTCTTGGAGCTGATTAGGATGCAGGCAGTACATTCATGAATTCATTCTTGCAGAATGCTAACACGAAAAATGGTGAGCACTATGATCTGTCATAGTCTTAACAGAACTTGACTTCTTGGGATAGAAAGGAAGGGTATCTATGTAAGGAAGCAATGTATTCAACAAATCTGCATTAAAATACTTTCAATTTATCAGTTACTACTGTATATTGAAATAAAACTAGTAACTCAGCCTGATCAAGACCCTATTACTTAATGGAGCTACCACATGTCTGAATGTTTCTAATGGAGGAGCCCACAGGTCTGTCTACTGGCTGCCTCCTACTGAACTGAATAAGGAAGTCTCAGCAGATGGGAAGCTCCATGAGCACATAAAAATGTTGGTTTAGGGCAAACTGATGTTATTCTTCTTTGATAACATAATCTCATGATTACTTAAGAGCGAAATGAATCCTTCCTTTATGAGATGAAATGCTTTCCAAGGAAATCCAGAAAAGGGATTATGGGGTTTGGGTGTAATTAAAGATGTACCATGATTGATGACATTTCTATCACCTTAACCTCAATTATTAGTTACAATGATTAAAGAAGTATCTATATTTTCCATAATTATGCAATCATCTGGGATGTACTATATTTTCAGAAATAAATATAAATTTACATATGATGCACTAAACTTTTGATATATAACTCCAAAGAACTGAATTTAGATACATGTCATATTTAATATTTAAAACCTTTGAAAGGCAGCAGTAATTTTACCAACAAAAAAAAAAAGAGTATGGGACTAAATGTGTTTCTACATTCCTTGATTCAAGTATTTTTATAAGTAGTGACAGTAACAGGTAATAGCACCATAGCTCTACTGATAAAGGGCAGGATTCTGTTTCACAGTCTCTGCCCATACCGGTAGCACATATAGCAAGAGGTCACACTGAGACATCATAACTTATGAATAAAAACTGAAGTATCAGTACTACAATGCTAACACATTAAGTAAGTCCATGATCATAGTCTTAATTTTTACAGTAATTCAACTACAACATGGACAACTTGTCAAAATTATAACTCTTCTGTTCATTTATTTTGTAATATTTTCAGTCCCACTGTTCAAACAAATTCAAGGACATAATTGTCACAGAAACTCTGATATACCACTTTTTTCAAACTGTGGTACTTCAAAGACTACAAGGTTTAAAGACTATAAAAATTAATTTCAAATAACTGATTAAAGGTACTTAAAATTGTGCCAAAGACCACGATTTGTTAAAATCAATTCTATGTGTACAATGTAGGAAGTAAATAAAGGTACTGTACCTAGCCTTAAATAAGGCCTACTGAAATGAACCCAAGGTGTTCTCACACAATATTCATTAATTTAGATAGAATTTTGGCAGACATTACCACAGGATTGTATCTTGCCTCGTTCCTCCCAACCCAAGCTACTGCACTGCCCTTTCCTATACATGTGACAATCTTAGTTGTCAATTGCCCTAGTGTTAAGTGAATGTACTGAGAAGTGTTGGATCTAAAACTTAAGATTGGCCTCTCAATCAAAAACAAAGTACTCGTTTTAAAAAAAATTAGTGGTCAACATCTTTGGAAACTTTAACAATCCCATTACTTTTTGCTTTCTTGGCTTTTTTCAGTATATCACACTTTTTTCTATTGGGACGTCTACATCTTTCATCGATACTTGGTATACATTCATAATGCCATACTTCATCCATTTTCTCAACAGGATAAACAGCTTCAACATAATGACGGATTAGTCTCAGCCTGACTGGATCAAGCTGCTTTTTATTACAAGCCCCTGAATGGTTGTATTGCAGTCTGAGATTATCTGAAGTAAAGAGCTCTGGAAAAAGCCTTACTAGAAGTCTGGCAGCAAAATTACCAACTGAAAGGCTCTGCTGTACTATCTCTCTTACTTCTTTATCAGAGAGCAGATACAGAGAAGGCACAGGAAAGTCTGGAGAAGGAACAACAAGTTCCTCAAGTGGTATCTTGCAAAAATCTTTGTTGCTTCTTTCTGGAGGCAATGGCGGTCCTTCAAATTCTTCTTTAAATCTTTCTGGGTTTATTGCATAGGTCAGAAATTCTCTCCTTTCAGGTCCTGGCATATGAACTTTTCGCTGCAATTGGTATGAACGTCTCTGTTCAGTATCTCTACGACGACATCTCTCATCAAGCTTCCCAACAAATTCCAGTGTCCACACTCTGTCATTCTTTGCTCTTGGGTATAACATTTGCACATAATGTCGAATTAATTTAATCCTAATGGGGTCAAGTTGTTTCTTGCCCAAAGAGCCACTACAATTATATTGCTTCCTTAAATTTTCATGAGTAAACAATTCAGGAAATAAATGAACAAGTAATCGAGAAGCAAAATTGCCTATAGACAAGCTGCTTTCATATATATTCTTAAGCTGTTCTTTGCTTAACAGATAGTCTGGGATAGAAACATCAAAATCAGGGAGAGGGATGTCAAGCTTATCAAAGTCTATAGGCACGAGCCAAATCTTTTTTGACCTTCTACCTGGCCTTTCATACTCAAAATTATCTTCGACTTTTATAACAGAAACATCATCAGGCAAGCTATAAGAATCGTAGCAACCATCTCTCATCTGTTCACTCTCACTGTCATCCATGGACATGCTTTCAAGTTCATCATTTATTCGTTGAACACAATGCTGTAACCAGGCCTTCCTCTCCTGCATAGAAGGAAAGTAAATTTCTGTGTACCTGCGGATTACTTGCAGTCGCTGAGGGTCAAGCTCTTGTTTCCCACATTCTCCATAACAACTGTATTTCTCAGCCAACTTTCTGTGATCAAAGAGTTCAGGGAACAATCTGTGTAGCAAAAACACACAGAATTCTCCAGGAGAAGAAGCTTCATCTAAAAATTCATTTAGGTCCTGAGCATCAAAAACCCATTCCGAGGCAATGGAACTGTCCATAGGTAGAGTGTCTTCCTCCTCCTTGCCATCAATGGCCTGATCAGTATCATAAAAACTAGAGGGCTGACTATTTTCCATGTCTCTTTGAGCCCAGAAACTATTGAAAAAGTCATTCACCTGAGGCAAACACTCTGCCTGCCAAATAGCAGGATTCTTCACAGAAGGATAACAAACTTCCACATAATTTTGGATAAGTTGCAGATGTAGTGACTCAAGTTTCTTTTTGTTAAGACACCCACAGGTACTACAGGTCCTATTTGACTCATCCTCACTGAAGAGCTCTGGGAAAAGCTGTACTAGTAAACGGCAAGCCAAATCTCCACCAGATGTACTCTGATCCATGATTTGCTTGAGTTCTGAGGCAGTCAGCTGATACTCAGGAGGTGGCCTAAATTCTGCAACAGTGTCTGTGGGGCTGATATGCTTTTTAATTCTACTGACTTCTAATGATAACAAGTCTACTTTGCTGTGAAGCTGAGTCATATTGGAATTTAAGGTATTTAGAGTATAGAACATTTTTTGTATCAAAGAGTATATGTTTGGATCAGACTCTGATGGAGAAGCTGTAATACTATCTCTTTTTCGTTGCTCGTTCAAAGTTCGAAGATTGGATGGACTGCTAGGATTAACCTTTTCAAACAACTCATAGGAAATGAATTGTTCTGTTCCTGGCAAATTCTTCTTCTCTGTAATTTTGTGAGAGATCCCATAGAGAGGTTTTTTATATGATGGCATGATTGTGTTATTCGAAGTGGCTTCTTCACAAAGCCATGTTACATTGGGAATATTATTTTTGTTTGGCTGCTCAACATCTTCCTGAGTAGGTGACCCATCTCTATTCTTCATGCTTGAAAGAACACCCTTTCAATGAAAAAAACACCACACTTCATTACTATGGTAATTGATTTCTAAAATAAGTTACTTATTTGCTCTAATGAAATTATGAAACATGCATTGGCTAATTTTAAGTAGTGAATAAATAATATTTGCATTGATCAAGTGCAATGTATTGACAGCCACCTGACATTAGAACATTATTTCAACAGCAATTTTAGTTTTTTACCATGTAGCCAAATACTGTCTTAAAAGTTCAGAAGAAGACTGTTCATTAGAAAACTGAGTGTCACACCTGGCTCCTCCAATTCCTTGCAAATATGACAGTATATTTGACTGAATCTGAAATCATCTGGTTCATTAATACAAGGCAAGGAGATAATGATTAATTGCTCTACACTAAATACATGATGAAAAACCTAAGATTCAGGTCATGATCCCTCCCCCCCCCCTGTTAAGTAACAGATGACTTATGGCGACCCTGTGGGGTTTTCAAGGCAAGAGACATTCAGAGATGGTTTGCAATTGCCTGCCTCTGCGTCATGATCTTGGACTTCTTTGGTGGTCTCTCATCCACATATTAACTAGTGCTGACCCTGTTTAGCTTCCAAGATCTAGTCAGCACTGGGCCATCCAGGTCAGGGTGATCCCTTAGTGGTTTAGCAATATTAATCAATAGGAACAAAATAACTGTAGCATCTTAGATACCGTATATACCCGTGTATAAGCCGACCCGCGTATAAGCCGAGGTGCCTAATTTCTCCCCAAAAATGGGGAAAAATTAGGCACCTGCGTATAAGCCGAGGGTCGGCTTATAACCCCCCCCCCCGCAGGCTTACCTTCTGGGCTCCTGGCGGCGGGAAGCGGCGGATCCGGCGGGGACGGCCTTCCAGCAGCTGCAGGAGGCCCCCCCAGGCTGCTCCTAACGGCGGGAAGTGGCGCGGGCCCGGCGGGGGCGCTGCCTCCCTGCGGCTGCAGGGGGCCTCTGGAGGCCGCTCCCGGACGGGAGAAGGTGGCGGGGGCGACCTCCCTGCAGCCGCAGGGGGCCTCTGGAGGCCACTCCCGGCTGGGAGAAGGCAGCGGGGGTGGCTGAGCGGCCTCCCTGCAGCCGCAGGGGGCCTCTGGAGGCCACTCCCGGCAGGGAAAAGGCGACGGGGGCGGCTGAGCAGCCTCCCTGCGGCCGCAGGGGACCTTTGGAGGCCGCTCCCGGCCGGGAAAAGGCAGCGGCGGTAAGTTCCCCCCTCCCTCCTCTCCCCTACCGTATTGACCCGCGTATAAGCCGAGTTCGGCTTTTTCAGCCCTTTTTTTGGGCTGAAAAACTCGGCTTATACACAAATATATACGGTAATTGGTATACTTATCATATGCAACTGCCTATCCTCAGTTCATCTCATGTATCCGATTAATTTTGCTATGTAAAAACACACACCTCAATAATCCAACTATCCTCTAAAAGGCCATAATACCTTTTCTATTTAGTTTCTTGATAAATTATGACATCTATCACTGCTATTGTGGACATTTTGAAAAATAACCCCACAGGGTTGCCATAAGTCAGCTGTGACTTGACGGCAAAAAAAAAAAGGGGATCATGACCTGAATCTTAGGTTTTTCATCATGTTTTTAGTACTCCAGAGCAATTATTAACTAGGTTAGACTAAATATATTTGCTATCCATCTTGAAAGTGAAATGTATACATTTAAGTAAAATTATGTAAAGGAATCACCTCTTGTATAAGGCCTCTTTTTTTCACAGTTGTTTCTTGGTGGCTTACTGAACCATCACAACCAAATGAAGTTCTTTTTCGTTTGTTGGTGTCTTGTTGGCAGGACACTAAACTCCCCAGTGAGTTTTTTTCAGATCTTGAGACCACAGAACAATCTAGGACTTCATCTTCTTTGCCTGTTTCTACTTTCATGATATTTTTAATAACTGATAAAAGTAAGAACAAAAAAGGTGAATAAATCAATATATTAGGTTTTATTTCAGTTCATTTATACCCTGCTTTTCTCTCCAATGGAAACTCAAAATGGCATACAACCTTCTCAGCTTCTCCATTTTATCCTTACAACAGCCTTGTGAGGTAAATTAGGTTTAGTGTGTGTGTGACTGACCAAAGGTCACTCAGCAAACTTCCACAGTGAATGGGTATTCAAACCTGGGTCTCTCAAATCCTAGTCTGGCCCTCTACCACACTGGTTCTTGCTACTATATATTCTTGTACTACCATCTGGCTCTTAATACCTTATTATATACAACATATTATCATTCCCCATCCTCACTTACCAAAATGCTGACCTCCAGTTCTCTGCTGTCAAAACTAAATGATTCAACTGTAATGTACGCTTCTTCCACCAGGACGATAACAAGTCAGAAGCAGATTTAACATATAGAGAGGGAATGAGTGGATAGTGATGTGTACATATAATGATGTCCAAGACGCTTGTTACAATATGTTTATCAAAATATATTGCTGGTGTAGATTGTAGAGACTGTATTCACAAGTCTTTTAGTCTGATCAAAACACTGATTTATAGTGAAAAATTACCTTCATCGTTGTTTTCAACATCAAATAATTCAGTTGAATTCATATTCGGTTCTCCTACATTAAAAGAAGAGGGGGGAAAAGAGAAACCTAAACAGAAGATACAGGTCTCAAGTGTAATATATTACCACACTCAAATCTTGTATCTCTGGTACACAGGCTAAAAAACAAGAGATGCCACATTTACTTCCATGTTGGGAATGGCCAGGATACAAATATACTTCTACTCTACCTTCACCTGAATTAAGTTATTGAACTCAATAGTCTTGAGTCTAGTACTGCTTTTCTTAAGGGGGCAGAAAACATCAAAGGGTGTTCGAAAAAATGTATTGTCATAGAGTTGATTCCTTCCAGGATCAGCAATAATATGCAAAATGTTCATATAATATAAACTTATAATTACAGAAGGATTTGTGAAGTAGTTAACACTGTCTATTTCTAGCCCCACATAATTTTCCCCCAAAAAAGTGTTGACTTGCAGCACAATCTTTATTTACTTTATTTATAGCCCACCTTTCTTTCTGAAAATCAAGATGGATCATATGAAATAAAGAATACAATAGTACTAGGATTACATAGCTGGAAAAACTATGCAAAAGAAAAAAGTATCAGACATATCATCAACAATGCAGAAAATGGGATTTAAACGTAGAAGACGGTACAGCAACATACAATAAGCACTGACTACAATCCTGTTCCTTTTATTAAAAACTGTCCTCCTGTTCCTTGCATGTTTACTGTGTTCTGTAGGGGTTTGTTCCTAGCACAAATTGGCCAAGCAACAGGTGTTGGTCTTTTTTCCTCAAATCCCCACTCCTGCCATGGAAGCTTTCTGGGTGACCTTAGGCCAGTCACATAATCTCAGCCCTGACCCTGGCTACTATTTGGATGGGAGACCTCCAAGCAATATCAGGGTTATGACATGGAGGCAGGTCCGTTGCCTTGAAAACCCTACAGGGTCACCATAAATCAGCTGGGATTTGATGGCAAAAACAAAATCCCAGATCCATCCAACGCCATGCCCTATAAAAAACAGCATTTTATCTTTTTTTGCTTTAAATCATTGTTTGAGATTTCTCTTGTAGAGAACATAGGTTGTACACTAGACAGGTATTTAGACATAATTAGGGAAAGTCATACTCTCCTAAACTGTGATGTCAGAGTGATGCACTATGTTTTTACAGCAAAGCAACAGTGCAGTAGCTCTTGTGGTTCTTTTTGACAGCTGGAAAGGCAGAAAGGAGACCTGGTATGGAAGTATAGCACAGTGTTATTGTAATCTGCATAGCCAATCAGTGTAGATCAGAAGTCCACTTGGGCAAGAAACCCATCTGGCCCCACCCACTTTCTAAAATACTTGATGCTAAGAAAGGTGTTGGTAGGTGCCATAAGAACATAAGAAAAGCCCTGCTGGATCAGACCAAGGCCCATCAAGTCCAGCAGTCTGTTCACACAGTGGCCAACCAGGTGCCTCTAGGAAGCCCCCAAACAAGATGACTGCAGCAGCACTATCCTGCCTGTGTTCCCATTTTCTGCATTGTTGATGATATGTCTGATACTTTTTTCTTTTGCATAGTTTTTCCACAATGTCAAACAACACACTATTCCATGCAATAAGGAATCTAGTAACAAAAAATCGCATAGAATGGCCACACTATAGTACTACTCAGTATCAAAACATATATTCAAAATACATTCTAAATACATACTAAACCACTAAAATACTATGTGTGCATAACTACTTATCCTATACTTAAATGAATATATCACAAGACTCACAAACTGTAACAAACTAATACATCTTAAGGATGGCATATAGCCTAAACCATAACTCATAGACAATAGCACAAATAGACACATGTAGTGTCTTAGTGTACAGTCCACAAAGTCCCAATTATGGCTTGCAGCCTAAAATGGAAAGAGTTCCAATATGCTGTACGCTAAGACACTACATGTGTCTTTGGTTCTTGTAGGTTATCCGGGCTGTGTGACCGTGGTCGTGGTATTTTCTTTCCTGACGTTTCGCCAGCAGCTGTGGCAGGCATCTTCAGAGGAGTAACACTGAAGGACGGTTCACACTTGCATCGTAACTTGGCTGGTGGGGGAAGGAGCTTAGACACACTACATGTGTCTATTTGCGCTATGGTCTATGAGTTGTGGTTTGGCCATCCTTAAGATTTATGTATGTATGAATATTTATGGTTTGTGAGTCTTGTGATATATACATTTAAGTATAGGATTAGTAGTTATGCACACATAGTATATTAGTGGTTTAGTATGTAAAAAAGATAAAGGTCCCCTGTGCAAGCACTGGGTCATTCCTAACCCATGGGGTGACATCACATCCCGACATTTCCTAGGCAGACTTTGTTTACAGGGTTGTTTGCCAGCGCCTTCCCCAGTCATCTTAGTATGTATTTAGTAGGTATTTTGAATGCGTTTTGATACTGAGTAGTGTGGCCATTCTATGTGATTTTTTTGTGACTAGATAATACCACAATAATACCTCCCCCCAAGCCTATCTGAATACACCGATGAGGAGTGAAAGAGCCGCCTGGTGAAGAACAACTCGGAACCCCCTCCCCCTGCCCGATGACCCAGGCCAGCTGAAGGAGGCGTTGTCCCCTTGCACCTCATGTCAGGCAAGGCCATTGACCAGTAGGGTGAGAAAGGCACTGGGCGCGTGGGAACGGAGCCCCCCTCCCCTTAGTATAAAAGAGCAAGAGTCCAGTAGCACCTTAAAGACTAACAAAAATATTTTCTGGCAGGGTATGAGCTTTTGTGAGCCACAGTGAGCTGTGACTCACGAAAGCTCCTACCCTGCCAGAAAATATTTGTGTTAGTCTTTGCTACTGGACTCTTGCCCTTTTCTACTATTGCAGACAGACTAACACGGCTACCCACTGTGAATTAAAGACAGATGGATTCACATTCTAGCTGTATCTGAAGAAGTGAGCTGCGGCTCACGAAAGCTCCTACCCTGCCAGAAAATATTTTGTTAGTCTTTAAGGTGTTCCTGGGCTCTTGCTCTTTTCTGCTACTGCAGACAGACTAACAAGGCTACCCACTGTGAATTCCCCTCCCCTTAGCAACTCCAGCCAAGTCTCTGGTTCGCAGGATCACGTGGCCACCCTTGGCTGTCCCCAGAATAGAACGGAAGGAAGGATGGGGGGGGGTCCGCTTCATTCTCCCCCCCCCCGTGCCACTCACACTTGCATCGTAACTTGGCTGGTGGGGGGAGGAGCTTAGAAGGCCAGCTCCTCTGCCGTTTAAAGAAATAACTTATATGTTGGGACTGGGAAACGCCGCCGCCAGGCAAACTGGTAATCAGTTGCGACCAGAGCAGTTCCCAGGCAACAGCAGCTTTGCAGGAAAGGAAGAGGGGTGTGGGGGGAGGGGAAGAGTTGGGGAAAGGGAGGGCCGCCGCGGCTCAGCTGCTGCCCGCCGGAGCGCTCGCACGAGGCCCGAGCCGGCGCTCGTTTGCACGGCGAAACCCACGAGCCCGTCACGCCTGCGCCTTCCGGAGTCTCTCCGTGCCTCCCCCTTCCCCTATGTGGCAGGAGGTTAAAAAGGGGGGGGGGCCCGTGAGAGGAATGGTACGTCTCGTTTTCCCCCCCTCCCCCCGCGAGCTGCACCACAGCAACGGTTCTAACGGACGCCGGGCTCGAGGGCAGGGGCCTACGGAGGGGGGAAGGAGACAGGCAGGGCGAATCCAAAGTACGTGGGGGGGGGATCATCGCCGCAGGCCGCACGTCCGGGCCCGAGTTTCCTAACTAGGTGAAGCTGGGGGGCGGGAGGGGGGTGTCGGGGGGCGGGCTTACCTGGGTCCCGGTTAGGCACTGTGGAAAAGAAGGGTGGTGGAACCTACTCTCGGGTGGGTGGTTTTAGCGCGGCGGCGGCTGGCGCCCGTGCCTTTCCCCCTCCCCCTAGGTCTTTGTGTGTGCGAGGGGGGGGGGTCCGCGCGCTGCGCTCTCGCGTGACGTGACGGGGACGGTGTGTCATTTCCGCACAAGGACACTGAGCCCTGAGGAACCGCTGCGGCCACCCGGGACAGAGAATGCGGGGGGGGGAGGGGAGGGAGGGGGGCGGGCTGATCGGCGTGGAGGCGCCACAGCGCGCGCGGATGCAACGGCCTCTTCCCGCGCGCGCGCCTCCTCTCCCAGCGCGTGCCTGTGGGCCCCGCCCCCCTCCCCGTGGCAACTGCCATTGGGCGAAACCGGCGGTCGCCTCGGAGGGGTGCAGCACTGGCCCCAGGAGCGCAGTTTTAAACAGAGTAGTTTTTTTTTGGGGGGGGGGAAAGCAACTGACAATTTGTATATATATTTTTCACTTTAAGGTAAGTAATGTTGCAGTAAAACAGGGGTTCGCGGGGGAGAGCGAGACCCAAGATCGCTACCAAGAAAACAGTTTATTTGCATTGGTTCTTGTGGGTTATCCGGGCTGTGTGACCGTGGTATTGGTATTTTCTTTCCTGACGTTTCGCCAGCAGCTGTGGCAGGCATCTTCAGAGGAGTAACACTGAAGGACAGTGTCTCTCCGTGTCAAGTGTGTAGGAAGAGTAAGATATAGTCAGAAAGGGGTTGGGTTTGAGCTGAATCATTGTCCTGCAAAAAGTATCAAAGGTAATGTGCTAATCATTGTCCTGTAAGTATTAAGATAATGTGCTAATGAGGGTGTGGTATGTTAATATGGAACCATTGTATCCTGAAGTAATCTGTTAACATGTGGAATCTAAAGCTAATCCACATGGCTATTGTGGACTGTAGTCTTTGTTAGTCTGGAGGTTTTCAGGACAGGTTTTCAGGACAGCCAAGCCTTATTTAAAGCCAAGTTTATATATAAAGCCAAGTTTAATCATTGTCCTCATTAGCACATTATCTTGATACTTACAGGACAATGATTAGCACATTACCTTTGATACTTTTCGCCGCCAAACTCGCTCTAGCTGTCTAAGCCCCCGCTTCATACTTCAGAGCCCCTTGGTATAGCAAGGGGCCCAGTTTCGGCAAGAGTGAAGAGGATGTCAGGATGCGATTTCATCAATGGCTGTAGAGAGCCGGTCATGCCACTCCTCCACTAGCCCATCGAGGAAATCACCGGGAGGAATAGGATCCCACAGAACCCTCTGGAATCCAAGCGGATCCATGAGTCTCTGCAAGTGAGCATGAATCACCTCGCTGCCCAAACAGGGTGGAGGTGGAAGATCAATCCAAGCCTTCAGGACAAAGTGATCTGACCATGGAACTTCCTGACTGGGCATCAGATCCAAACCTATCCCAAAACTGAAGGTCAAGTCCAGCATGTGGACTGCTTGATGTGTAGGAGCCAAAACAAATTGGGAGGACCCAGTGCCACCATGAGGACACCAGGTCCAAGACATGCGAAAAAGGTGCAGCATCAATATGGATGTTGAAGTCCCCCAAAACTATCAGCCTAAGGAACTCCAAGGCCCAGCCTGCCGCCACCTCTAGCAAGCTTGACAGGGTATCTGCCAGTGCGTTAGGTGGCTGGTACACCAGCCAGATAGCCAAGTTCTCCTTGGTTTCCCACATGAGGCCAACACATTCAATGCTGGGAATGTCCAGATCAGGTAGGGCCCTAAGGGAGAAAGCCTTCCGGGTGACCAATGCCACCTCCCCCCGGCCCGACTTCCAAGACTGGTGGAGGACCGAGAAACCCGCTGGAGTCAGCTCTCTTAGGGCAATGACTTCTCCCTCTCGCACCCAGGTCTCAGTTACACAAGCCAGGTCCACACCCTGCGAGACAAAATAGTAATGCACGGTCGCGGTCTTATTATTAATGGACCTGGCATTGAACAGCAGCAGTGTCGGAGATGGGTAATTCCTAGACCTCCTACCATCATCTCTCAGGATGGGATGCAGATTGGAAGGCATCCGAGCATGCCCATATCTCTGAGACCTTCCTTTGTGTGATCTGATCCCATCGCCAAATCTCCCACCCACCCCCAATAGTTGGGATCCCCAGCCCATGGCTGGCCTCCCATGATTTTTCTCTTCCTGCCTGCATTTATATAGTAATCACAGCAACACTACAGTAAATCCCACTAATATATCTACTAACATTACAGTAAAATACAACAATAACAACAGCTAACCCTCCCTATAACCCTACTAAAACCTATTAAAGCCTGGTACTATCTATTAGGAATTATAGGCTAAGTTACACTAGACAAGACATGGCTTGCCATTTCAAAAACTTATGGGGCTGTCCAAAGCCCTCTGAACCTAGATGAAGATTCTCTGATGACCTCTGGAGCCTCCCGAAGAGGCGCCATGTCAGCAGCATAATGAAATGGGGCAGAATCAGAAGAGGCAACTAGAGGCACGATGACACATGCGGCGTGGGTCTTTGTCCCAGGATGGACCAGCCGAATCGGGGCCACTCCCCCCTCAGGTCCACTCCGGCAGAGGTAGTCCCAGTCTGGCCCCAGTTCCACCCAATTGTTTGAGTGCTGGATGCGCCGCCACTGCTGGCCTCCCTTGGCTCTACGGCCGATTCCCAGCTCTCACCCAATCGAAGGCTTCCGTTTCTGCCAGCATTCCATTCTGCTCTGCTCCCCAATGCCGTCCAAGAAACACAGGCCAGGTTCAGAGAGGTAAACTAAAATGCTGCGTTGCACCAAACGCCAAGCAGAAAATCTCAACAGCGGAGCAGCACATGTCGAAAACACGGGGTAGTACGTATACATTCTGGCTATTAGAGTTTAGTTGTTACGTTTAGAGGTTCCTTTTGGTGTCATCTGCAAATTTGGTCACCCCCAGCTCCAGGTCATTGATGAACAAGTTGAAAAGCACTGGTCCCAATGCAGATTCCTGAAGGACCCCACTACTCACATCCCTCCATTGTGAGAAATGACCATTTATTCCTACTCTATGCTTCCTATTTTTCAGCCAGCTCTCAATCTTTAGTGGGGGACTTTTGTCAAAAACCTTTTGGAAATCCAACAACACGATGTCCACAGGCTCATTCCTGTCCACATGCTTACTGACCCTTTCAAAAAAACTCTAAAAGGTTAATGAGACAGGACCTTCCTTTATAGAAGCCATGTTGGTTTTTGCTCAGCAGGGGTTGTCCTTTTATAGGCTTGACAATTCTATCTTTAATAATGCTTTCTATCATTTTTTGTCTCTGTTCTGAGAATTGTTAATCTACTTTTTTGTGAGATTTTCTAGAATCCACTACTACTAATTCCCACACTGATATTTTCTTTCACTAAACCCCATGGCCCGTCTGTCCTCTTTTTGCAACATTCATAATTCACATTACTCCATTTAGAGTATGAATCAAATATTTTGCAAGGCCAAGTCTGACTCCAGCATGCATCTTTTATGAATATGTTGGAAAAGAAGCAGCGAGCACTATTTTAAACATTTATATTTTAAATTTAAATCTAATTTTTACAAGGCTAAAGATTGGTCTATTCTGCTCTATATTAAAAAAAGAAATTACCAGCTTAGTCTGCTGAAACTAATTTGTCTTTAGATTTATTAAAGGTATATAAACAGTTGTGCAAAATAGTGAATTTCTTCAAGTGCTGGAGCTTTTGCATCCCTTTATGAGAAGATGCACCAGCTGGGATTCTCCCCACACAATTACTAAAAGCGCAGAAAGCCTGCTCACCTTTGGATCAGGCCTCCATGCTTGAATGTGATGGAAGGGTTAAAGCACAGTTAGTTCAGTAAAGTTATGGCCTTACCCGAAATGCTTTACATTACGATGTTTGGCAAAGGAAAAAATAGCAGGGAAAGCAAACTAGTGCAAACCAAACTGCTTCAAAGCCCTGGAGAAAACACTTGCCAATTTGAACTCCACCTCATTTGTACTCCATAGTGCTGGCCTCAGGCACTGCTGCTATTAGGGGACCCAAGCCCAGGAGGGACCCTGCAGGGCCTTAACTAGTAATCCACAAGTGTGATTATATTGTTCCTCTAACAATCCTGATTGGAAAGGGAGTAAGCAGGCCAATTTCAAATAGACTACATAGTAAGCTTTCCGCATACTTCACACATAGTAAGCTTTCCGCATACTTCACATATACCAAACAACAGAATATGGATGTGGTACACAAAGAATTTATTCAGAATGCTTTCTGTTTCATGCCTCTGGCTTAAAAACTCCTCTTTAACAGACATTTAATGCAATTAATTATGATGGGGTAGGTATAATCTACTGTGGTATTTAAAGTAGTTGAAATTTAAGGAAACTTAAAGATCAAAGATTGCAAAATTAGACTGGATTACGAACATAACAATCAGCTTGTGAACAAAACACCAGATAAATTCCATATTCAAGAAAACATACCCTCAATTACAGCATTTGTGTTGGTACATAATGCTCTATAAAGTCAAAGCAAGGCAGGTTGTGTGACTAGATATATCACCACTTGAATATCATCAGTAACAGACAAGCAAACTGCAGCCACAGGTATTGGTAAATGAATGAGATTAGGTCCCTGTTGGAAGAAATTGAAATTATGAGGTATGTTTTTCCATACAAGAGAGAAGTTCTAGATAACCCAGATCCCAGAACAGTTTTCTACATTGTAGTTTTCTACATTGTACCAAACATTCAACATCTCACCTCCTCCTGGGACACCTATTGTTCTGGCTATGATTCAGACCTGGAACCAATTTCCAAATACGTGGGCTTCTTTGCTGTCATGATACCATTGCATAGAAATAGGCAAACTATCGCATATTGATTTGGCTGCTCTTAGTCTTGCCAGGATCTAGTTTGCATCAGGTATATTTTCCATATGGAAACTGCACAGTTTACATGCAGCATAAGAAGTTTCATAAATCCTACAAATACGAAACAATATATTCTTAATTAAAACATGCAGAACCAATTTATATAATGAAATGCTCTTTGTAAGATAAATGTTGGCAAAAACTTAGAATATGTATTATTTAACATAAAAGTAATATTAATCTAAACAATATGCTTCTATGGTCCAATTTTTTTTAAAGAGCACAACCGTCTCTCAGACTTTACATTATGGGCTATGTACTGATCAGACCACCATAATGAGAGTATACGTTATTTTAAAAGGGCAGAGTGACTACTTGTGCACTTAACATCCAGTCCGGAAGAGAGTATTCAATTGGGTATTGCTTACCCTGGACCCTAAGTTCACTGCAGTCAAGAAAGGCATATTTGTGAACACTTCCTAAGACTCATGGTTATGACACAGAGAGTCAATCATTCTGGAACACTCTGTTTGGTAATGTGGAGCTTCACCATATCGCTGATAGTTATCTGAGCTACTTCACCAGCCACAACAGGGCAGAATTATGCTAAAGCTCTCTAAATTGTGAAAAATTCAAGGCTATGGATATGCATTTTTTTCCTGCTGGAAACCAAGGGTGCTTGCCTGTAATGGTCCACAGTGGGTTCCCCAACCTCAAAGGAAGGAATCCATAATAACCATGAGAGAGAGGGGCTAGGAAAAAACAAGAAGAGATCCCCGTTATGAGTTTTGCAACATCCTTCCACTAGCACAAGAATTTGATGATGACAGATAGCAAACTCAGTTGAGTTGATTGGTTCTTGTAGGTTATCCGGGCTGTGTAACCATGGTCTTGGTATTTTCTTTCCTGACGTTTCGCCAGCAGCTGTGGCAGGCATCTTCAGAGGAGTAACACTGAAGGACAGTGTCTCTCCTGTCCTTCACTGTCCTTCAGTGTTACTCCTCTGAAGATGCCTGCCACAGCTGCTGGCGAAACATCAGGAAAGAAAATACCAAGACCACGGTTACACAGCCCGGATAACCTACAAGAACCAATGAACTCTGATCGTGAAAGCCTTCAACAATATTCAGTTGAGTTGACTGCCTGTCTTGATGTATGATGAGTACCCAAAAGATCTAAAGCTGGAGGGTGTGTGTTCTGAGCTGTTGGTGGACACAATAAGTATTTCTAAAATGATTTGAGTGCTGTCCAGAATTTTTTTTTTTAAAGGATTAGTCTGCTGAGAAATCAGGAAGTGTTCCAATAAATATAATCAGATTGGATGGATTGAAGAAGGATATTCCATATCGTCATAAAGAGCCAGTCTTTGGAATATGGACAGTGTCGCCTGAGAAGCTTCTCCTTGAAAACTATGATGAGAAATCAAATATCTGTGTAGAGAAAGTTCATTTTATTCTGGAACCT
The DNA here is from genome assembly GCF_029931775.1 of Euleptes europaea. Classification (NCBI taxonomy): domain Eukaryota; kingdom Metazoa; phylum Chordata; class Lepidosauria; order Squamata; family Sphaerodactylidae; genus Euleptes; species Euleptes europaea. The sequence continues at coordinate 63,709,716 of NC_079321.1, forward strand.
CAGTGAGGCTATGACAACTATTATGCATTTAGTGAAGACACAAGGTTTGAGCATCAGCTCTAAAGGGATCACTTGAGACTCCTGTGTTGAGGCCAGATGGTGACATGGAAGTATAAAAACCTTATCTTCTAATTTGTTGTTCGGAGAGTCAGAAAGCCTCTACCTGTACTGTTAAGGTATTTATCCTCTGGTATAAAGTTTATAGGAGCCATTTGCTCATGTTGTTAGACAAGATAGCTACAGAGAGATACTGAAAGCACTTCTGTTGAATAAAACTTGTGTACTGTTAGATTAAATGTGGATACCATCTATTGCTGTGAGGTGCCAAATGATAATGCAGTTCAGGGTTGTGAGAGCATAGGTTTGAGTAGTCACAATGGTAGTCATAAAGAAATTGACAGTATGAGCACTGAGATTTTGGAGTCATGCATGTATGCCTACGAATAGGGAAGCAGAAGAAATAGTATCAAAGAGAAAACACTGAAACAGTAAGCAGTGTAGTATGGACTGCAGAAATTACCATAGGCAGTATCAGTCACATCACAAAGTTTCTTCTGTTGCTGGATAATGCTGATATTGCCACAGTTACACACATCTTAGTAACATTCAGACTTGACTACTGTATTGGGCTGTATGTGGGGCTGCCCTTGAGGATGGTGGAAAGGACAATTGGTACAGAATGAAGCTGCTAAGGTCTTTACTGGGATGCACACTGCAATAATATTAAGCTATTATTATTTATAAGATTTATACCCCACCTTTCTGTCTTCATCAGGATCATCGGGGCTGCTAACAGATTAAAAACATACATAATAAAATCACATCTTAAAAACTACTAAAACAACAAAAATAATTCAAACCAAAGCTAAAAAACATATACATAAATATAAAAACAACAATTAAGACAGGGCAGGAAACAAAAGTGTTCTTCACCCACTAGTGGAAGATGGCAACAAAGGGACAGATGAGTCTCCCTAGGGTGAGTGTTTCAGAGTTTTGATGCCACAACCAAGAGAGGTTGCCATCTGCCTAATCTGAGAAGCCATGGGCCTGTGGAGCAGAGCATTGGAATCTGACTGCAATGGTCAGGTAGGTTCATAAGGGATTGGTCCCAAACCATATACAGCTTTAAAGGCCAACACCAGCACCTGGATAGCTACAGCTATTCCACTGACATTGGCTTCCAATTTGTTTCCATGCCAAACAGAAGTGTCTTTAAATTCCTAAACAGCTTGCGCCCTGAGTACCTAAAGGACCGACTCCTCCTGTAACATAGGGCTTGAGAGCTGCATGAGGGATCTTACATAGGGAACCAGCTGTAACTGAATCAGTTGGCTGGGATGAACCAAAAAAAGGTTGAGGAACAGAAAAGATCTCTTACAAAAAGATCTCTTACACAATCCTAGCAAAAAAAAAACTGCTTTAATGAATACACAAGATATATCTAAATAAAAAAACAAAATGGCATATACATCAAAGTTAGAAAATATATGGATAAAATGTTATAGATCAAAACATATCTTATTTAGATACCAACTTTGGCATTGTACATAACTACAGCAATCACATTACTTTTTAAAACATCTCCCAGGATATGGAAATTATATTTGTGACAACATATTCCACCAGATATCAAACGATGGCAGTTTAGCGATCTTGCAAATATATTACACAGTGAGTACATTCTGGAATTCATTAGGATCCATGAATCTCCATGGGTGGATTGTTTTAACTGTCCCCCCTCTCCTGTGGGGTGTTGTAGCCACATTCACCTTTATCTTGAGTAGATCGAGATCAGACCATGGTATAGACAAAACCGTTAACTTTGTAGACAGGCTTTTCCTCCAAGATTCAGTGCAAAATTGCAAAAGGCTCAGTTTGTCCTTTTTCATGTGATGGACCTCTCATGACATGAGAGAGGTCCATGGCAACCAAAAAGGCTACAAAATCCTGGGCTGGTCCCAGTAAGGAGCATACAGTCAATGCCAGCAATAGTTCACACTGGGGGTCTGAGAATGGGGCAACTCCTGAAGGATGATAGCCACCCCTCTGTCCTGCTGTCTGGTGTGGGGTTGATGAAAGACCATAACCATGCAGAGTTAATTGGGACAGACACAGTGAATCATTACCTTTCAACCAAGTTTCAGTTACGCAAGCCAGTTCAATTTTCTCTTCTTGCGATCCATACAAGAGTGCAGTTTTGCTCCTCCCCAATCTGGTATTCCACAATATTGAAGAGAAAGTAGAAGAAATAGTGGCTTTTCTATCAGAATCTCTTGCTACGGAGATTAGGTAAGCATACCCACCCCCATCTACCAGCTCCCATTGGCAATGAAATAAAATAAGTACATACTATGTATCATTGAAATAAAAACAAACCATGAATAAATTTAATATTGATACCTTTGTATTATTTAAAGGTAAAGGTCCCCTGTGCAAGCACCAGGTCATTCCTGACCCATGGGGTGACATCACATCCTGACGTTTACTAGGCAGACTTTGTTTACGGGGTGGTTTGCCAGTGCCTTCCCCAGTCATCTTCCCTTTACCCCTAGCAAGCTGGGTACTCATTTTACCTACCAGTATTATTTAGTAATCATTATATCACTTTCTTTAAAACTGGATTAAGAAATAGTTTCTCATTTTTAGTCAGTGCTATAGCTTCAACATTGGCCCCTAAGCATCAGACAACATGATCATATGGGTGGTTTGGGGCTAAGGGTAAAGTATTAAAATAGTCCTTTATCTCTGGCAACAGATTCTGGAGCTCCTGGTTCTGGCGTTCATTTACATATCCCCAGCTGTTCCCATGGCTGGCCAGCCCACCCAATTGCCAAATCACTGTCAATTATTTTCTACTGAGAACTCCTAACTCGTTCCTTCCTGCTTCATCCCCATGAGATTCGGGTTCTACTGTACTGCTGTTGCTTATCTAACCTCCTTGTATGCAACGCAGACTAGGCAGCTGAGTACTTATCTACATGGCTGTTGGTCCGGTTGCAGACTGATATGCTGGCACAGGTACTGAGGATTTGGATGCTGATTTAAGAAATTTACGGTGTCATCTGTAAGCACTGATGAACACAACCTACATAGTTCTGCCATCTATGAATAAACTGCTTTATTAGCTAAAATGTGAAGAGGAGGGGGGTTGCTAATGCAGACAAAAACACATTTTGGTAACATTCTTTGTTGCATTCACTTTGTTATGCTGCTGTTGAACATAATGATGCAAACAACCAAGCAATTGTACAAAATTATTGCCACTGATTTGCATATGAAATGCACACCTTTTACTGCTTCATGCTGGCATTGTTTAACTAGGTTATAAATAGTAGAGCTGAATATGGGGGGAAAAACAGAAAATGGTCTCTGATGAGCACATGCAAGGAATGAAGCTCTATTCAGACAATGCTGAAGTTGGAGAGCTTTCACTGAAATCAGCCAAGGGAGGGAATAGTTCACTTCCCAATCATGCTTTCTGTAAAAAGTCTACATCAGGAAGTTTCTCTGCTTCTGAATATTTAAATATCAACCCATAGGGCTAAGAGAACCGGAGATCATGTAATTCAACCTTCTGTTCCAAGGCACAATTGTCTGTGCTCTAACAGAAATAAACAAACTTCCCATTATTTGGAGCAACTGAAGGAGCAGTAGGGGCACACAACCAGCTTCTGGAGAAAGAGGGATGATAAAGGATGACAGAGAAACCAACATCTAGACCCGTGTCGGCAAACCTATGGCACGCGTGCCGCAGCCAGCACACCGAGCCCTCTCTATGGACAGGCGTGGACCCGTTGCGTCTGCCTAGGATGTGCCGTGTCGCGGGCGCTGAGGGCGGTGCTCCTTCTCCCCAAGCCCATGCTCCCCAAGCCTGCGCTGGGGCCCTCCCTCTCCTTGCACCCGGGCAAGCCCCTCCCTCTCAGCTGAGCTGTAGCCGCAGCTCAGCTGTTTGTCGGGGCGCCCCGCTGGTCTTCAGTTTGGACCCGGAGGCTGTGGCCGAGCACCTTGCCATGCCCCCCCCCTCAGCTGAGCTGCGGGGCAGCTCAGCTGTTTGTCGGGGCCCCGCCCATCTTCAGTTTGTCTGGGGCCCCACCTGCCTAAAAAAGCATTTAGAAAATTCTACAACATTTGCAGACAATCCTACAAGCCATCAGGAAATCTACAAGGAATTTTCTAGCATTGGAGCAGCTGCAAAGGTGAATTTTAGTAACAGATTTTTACAGTTCCTTAAGATGGAGACAACCCTGTGTTTTCTTACTTCTCCAGATAAAGCCAAATTTGAAGAACTTGATCTTTCCTGCCTACACTGGTTAGATTTAGAAAATCTGGAAATGGAGCTAATAGAATTTCAAGAAAGCTCTATCTGGAAAAATAAATTCTATGACCTGCGTGAAACACTTGAGAAGATAGAAGGGATGCCAAAGGACAGCACAGTTAGTTCTGAAAATGAAATTCTTAAAGTGTGAAATTCTCTGCCAAATAATTTTAAGTCAATGAAAGCACTTGGGATTGCTTTCCTTACTTTGTTTGGATCATCTTATGCTTGTGAGCAGCTGTTTTTAGCTTTGAATTATATCAAATCTGACACCAGAAACAGGCTAACAGATGACCTGAGTGCTGCATGTGTTGCTCTCAAACTTACAAAGTATGAGCCAAGGGTAGACAAATTATCAGCATGCACACAACAGCAAAAATCACATTAATTGTTCAAAAAAATTGACGATGTCCTCAAAGATGTCACAAAAATGGTGAATTACATCATGGCTCATGCTCTGAATTGCCGACAGTTTCAAGCACTTCTTGAGGAGCTTCAGGCACAGTATAATTGTTTACTTATGTACAATAATGTCCAGTGGCTGAGCAGAAAACGAGTCCTGGAGAGATGCATGCCAAATGCAAACTTTTACCTTTCAATAAAAAGTTGTTTGTATCATTGAAAGCTCTGTTATTGTGTTTTTCTTTTAACGTAAAATATGTGAATGTATGAGTTGTTTTTCCTAAACTAAAACCTCAGTATTCAGGTTAAATTGCCGTATTGGCACTTGGCGATAAATAAGTGGGTTTTGGGTTGCAGTTTGGGCACTCGGTCTCTAAAAGGTTTGCCATCACTGATCTAGACTGAGGTAGAGCTAGCAAAGCTAAAAAAATATATATAATAGAAGTTAGTCCTATAATGTTGTAGTTTAAGGAGAACCTTGGGTCTTGAAAGACTAAGTCCACTAATAATGTTTTTAAATGCTATCTTTAGGGAATACTTTCCATGGCACGCCTATCTAGATTCTCTAGGGTGTATACATTTTAGAACTTCTTGCATTTTAAATGATTCTGGGGCATTTTATCACATGCACACTGTTTACTAGGTGTGCTAATCACACTTTACCACTATTGAGCAAATTCAGGGTACATCCTATAACACAGCCAGCGAATAACACAGCCAGCTATCTCTAGTAGCTACATAACAGAGAGAAAAATCAGGAGAAGCGAGGAAGGTTACTTTCATGAACACTTGCCTGCATTTAATTAGAAATCCTTGGTAAACATCTGAGGTGCCCAGGACACAGATTTTGAAATACACCTGTTTAATATTTATTTATTTATATCCTGCCCCTCCCTGGCAATACTGGGCTCGGGGCGACTCACAACATATTATAACACATTAAAACATAAGTTTCTGGTCAAAAATTTCAACATGTTAAAAAGTTTCTAATGGTGCCCTAAATCATTCCAGTGGCAGGTGCCAACCGAGTAAAAATAGAAGGGTTCAAGACTAGGGTAAACACGATTAATAAAATAACTAAAAAACAGTAGGGGGGAGGGAAAAGGGGAGGGGGAAAGGAGGGGGAGGGAAGTCAGCTAAGATGGAACCATTGGTGTCCTCAGCCATAGGCCTGGTGGTGCATCTCAGTCTTGCAGGCCCTGCGGAACTGCATCAGATCCCACAGGGCCCTGGTCTCATTAGAGAGAGTTCCACCAGGCTGGGAATGACCTCTGGTTAAGGACAGCCGGACACTGGGCTGGGCACCACCAGTAAGTTGTTTCTCGTTGAACGTCATGGGAACGTAACATCTCTGCAAGCAGAGGGAATAGAAAACTTCTCCTAAGGTAATGAACTCAAATGGCAAGTGAGGAATATTAACACCACTTCTTTAAGTCAACCTGAATGGAGAAAATGTTCAAAGAGAACGGAAAACACAAAGAAAGAAGAGGTAGAAAAGACAGGAAGTACACGAATGGTAGACTGGCAAATGGTGAGAGTTCCTAGCAAATTAGCAGGGTGGGGGGAGAACGACACAACTGGACCTTTATATACCTGTGACTTATGAAAATATATAGAAGTTCAGTGGTAAATGCACTTGGGGCATTCATTATTTTAAATCGGAAGTCTATGTTTATGATAGGATGGCTAGGGAGGGAGGGTCACCCATTGGTAGTTCTGTCTGCCATTTTTCTAGTTCACCATTTCTGTTTAATAAAATACCTTTCCAGCTGTCCTGTTCGTATGATAAATATTAAGGCAATAACTGTAACAAATCTGATTTAATGCAATTCCAATAACTTGATTATAATAAAAGTGACTGCCCAGTAGCAGTTTTTTTTAATGATTCCCTACATTATTCAAAAAGGGCAAGAGTCCAGTAGCACCTTAAAGACTAACAAAAATATTTTCTGGTAGGGTATGAGCTTTCGTGAGTCACAGCTCACTTCTTCAGATACCATCTGTATCTGAAGAAGTGAGCTGTGACTCACGAAAGCTCAGACCTTACCAGAAAATATTTTTGTTAGTCTTTAAGGTGCTACTGGACTCTTGCCCTTTTTGACTACTGCAAACAGACTAACACGGCTACCCACTGTGAATTATCCCTACATTATGTTAGGTAGATTTTTTTTAAGTTGAAAGGTACTCAATAGAAGAGTTAGCTATTCTGTCATCTATACAGACCTCCAATTTAAAACAATGCCTAAAGTATATTTATGACTGAACTTTTATATCTTCTCATTTTAAAGAAAATATTAGAAATTAAAAACAAACCACTGTATTTTTTTATGACAGTTAAAAGTCCACAAGTATACTTTTGTTCAGCATGAATATTAAAAAGAGAATGACAATGGATTCTGAAGAAATAAAGCAAGGTTTCATTGCAAGTATAAGAATCTCTTACACACGGGGGAGCCAAAGTACTCTTTTGATTAACATTGAAGGCAACAATGATTTTTAGACACTATTTTAACATCATGGGACAGGTCTATAGAACTTGAAGGAAATATTGTACATGATTATAAAATCATGTATTATGAGCAGCACAGTCTTTCAACTTATTGTCTGGATTTAAGGGTATTGTATGCTTCACTAACTTTGCTAGACACAGTCACGAATACAGCAGATATACTTATGGGAAAACTTTTAAATTTAAACCAAGAAAGAATTCCTATAGACTGTACCTGAAGGGATATTTTCATTTCCCAATAATCCTTCTGTAGGATAAGAGCATACAAAACCAGAAGGGAGCAATGGAACAGGTGGACCTTTCAACAAAAAATACTTCATGTTGCCCTTTCTATTAACAATGTCACATATAAAAGATATTTGGGCTTCACTGATTTGCAAGACTCAAAACTGGTTTGTTTCTTTTACAACACATGAAAAGTGGCATGTGATGTGTTACTAGAAACATCTATCAATGAAAATTCTGGAAGGCAAAGTCTACAGTGTTTTACGCTGAATGCTGTCACTTTAAGGAAAACAAGCTCTTGCAGAAAGTGAAGGCAATTAATCAGCTACAAATGGGAAAGTCACTTCAGTTTAGAAGGGCTAGGAACTGCCCTCCCTGCTCCCAATTGCAAACTCAGATTCAGGGGAGAGGGGGTTCAATAGCAGCCAAGAGGGTAAGCTACATTTACTAGGAGTAAATAACTCTGCATTTTTGTTACAACTGCAACTGACAATCTCAAAGCATTACACAATGAATCAGATTTCACAACCACCCTGCACACCAATGAAAGTTAATCTCAATATTACAGATTGAAAAGCATCAGCCAGAAGATTGAGTGGTTTGTTTAAAGTTACTCAGCAATCTTGACAGAACCAACTGGACCACTTGATCATGTTTCCTAAAAGAGCTCAATGTAGAATATAGCTTGATGAAAGAAGCTATAGTGAATTCGTGTGGTAGTAGAGATTGTACTTTATCTTTAGATTGTAATGCCTTCAATGTAGGACATTTTAAAAACACATTCATAGATTCTTTTTAGTGTAGCAATTATTTAAATTTAACTTTCCCCATAAAGCTGTGATCTTGCATGCCTTCCAAATTTCTGAAAGAATTTGCATATGGCAATTTGCAAGTGGATCGAGCTGTTTGCTTTTATCCATCATCCTTTAAAGAAACTTTGAGAAGTTTTAAAACCAGCCTAAGACGGCAAAATCAGCTAGCTCCATATGTGTAATATATTTTTCTCTCCCCTTGTCCAGGTCTAACTACACTCTTCATTTATGTAATCATATATCACTTTGTTCCTAAAACCGGATAAACAGTTTTGACTGAAATTGAGTGGTATGCTTCAACCACTATAACAAGCATGAAGGAGTCCAGGGGGTCCTTGGACTTTTGTGCTCGCTCCCCCCTCTCTCTTCCTTGTGGTTTGATAATTTAAAAATTTCACCTTTATAACAAATCATAATTTGCTGTTACAGGTGAGCCACAAACTATGTTTTGCACCCTTTATTACAAACCAGGATTCCAAGCTGTAATTTAATCCTGGTTTGCAGGAAAGAGCACAAGCCATAGGTTGTGGTTTGAACAGAACCAACCATGGGAGAGACAGTGCACCTGCCCAAGGATCTCAAAGACATGCTTCTGTAATGTGAACTGCGGATTGTACAGATATGGATAATTTAGGATTTCCTAACACTTTTATCTCAACAATTAAAAAAAGTCAAAGGTGCATATATTCAAACCTGTTCAAATTGTCATCTTCAGCCTTTCATAGTTCAGGTGGCTGAAATATTTTCTGGAGGCTGATCACTGAAACTTTATGATACAGTGTATGGATGTAGGAAAATTTGGGCTCAGAGCTTCTGGGAACTTTTCCATGATCCCAACTCAAACAGGATTTTTTTTTAAACGCATATATATTCTTGTGGAAGCCTTTGGTAGTGATTTTATATAGTTTACTAAGTGAACAGCTATTTCTTTCCTGTTGAATGGGATCAAGCTACCTTCTGCTGGAGAACATTACATTTTCATACTGCTGGATGTGTAACATTTAGTTGCTGGGAAACTAGTTTTCCCTCCACCTAGTACCCCTGCTCCTATTAAGGGTCTGTGTAATGCAGTTGCACTAGTCTCATGCACAGCAATTCATGCCTATATGTCCAGAGTGGACCTGTACTCTCCTAGACTTATCCAAGAAGAGTGGAGGTGCACCTTACCCGGGACAGTGAGGTGATGGGGAATCACTTCATATTAGGAGCTTCTCATGGGTGTGCTGACGTCTGGGATGAACATAGATTCAGCAGAGATGCCTGGCCTCGCCTTCATCCCCAAGAGGCTCTGCTTCCATCCAGCTGGCAAGGGAAGGTATGATCGCTTCTGATGAGGCCAGCTGGGTCTCATTGCCCGGGGAGAGGGGTGGGGATTTCCCCATTAGCAAGGGCAGGGCTCTCCCTCTCAGGGAGTTTCCCAGGTCATGTTGCTGCCATGAGTTGGGGGCCAAATCTGGTCCTTTGCCATTACAGGGTGGAGCTCTTAAAAGGGAGTTCAGACAGCCAAGGAGGGTGGCTAGACAGTCTCTGACAGCTAAGACACACCAGCCAGAAGGAAAGCCAAACAGAGGGTAAATGGAAGTGACTGAAACTCTCCCCTCAAACTCCCTCTGCCCACCCTAAGACTGCCTCTCCCAGGCAGCACCAGAGGGGAACCTCAGTTCACCACCTGCTCACATTCTGACATATGAACAAGTCATTGAACTTCCCCACCATGAAGTTGCCAACTGCAAAGCAACTAAAGAAGTCCCATCAGATTCTTCTTAGGTAAAGCTCCTGCTGCCCAAATTCTACAAAACATTATCCAGTAGTTAGTATCTGTACTATTTACTACTACATTTGATGATAATGCATTAAAAATTAAAATACATATGCTAAATGTTAAGCTGTCAAAACCAGATACTCCCAATCTGGGAAATGTTAACTGTCTAATGCTTGCTGTTCTCTTTTCCAGATGTAGTCTTTGATTGTGCTTCAAGAATACAATGGCGCAAATTACATTTCTATCTATTTTCTAAACAACTGAGTTACAGTAAGCAAGTAATGTTTTTATAAAAGAGAAATGTACTGCAAATTAGCTCTCGACAAGGGTATTGGGATATATTAAATCTTCCTCATGTGAATCTTCAATATATAACTGATTCTTTTAAAAATCTTCTAAGTAAACATGCTGGCCCATTATATAGTAGGGTTGTGACACTACACTTTAGTTTGTGCACGTGAAGAATTTAACTGAAATAACTCCACTTAGTGTTCAAGAGAGCAATGTAATGAAATCTGTTTGCTGTGCTAGCTGTCTCCAGATTGGGCTGTAATTACACCACAGAAGGAAGAAAGGTAGCTGAGTCTCAATCTGGATCATTTATGTAAACTCAGCCTTCTTGTCAACGATATTCTCAGATTGCAAGCATGCAAACCACAAAAATCATCTCCTATGAACAAAATAGAGACAGTGTCAGATTGCAGGCTTCTGATATACCTTGTATTCTCTCTGTAATTGGACTTTAACATTTGACACAGTAAGGTTAAAAAACCTCTCATGTAATATACATCTATTCAGGGAATGAAATTCTGCACTAGCAAGGGAGGGGGGGAGAAAATAACTATCCCTTATTCCTCTGGATTGATGCACAGTCCTATGAAAAAGTATTTATTCAGCCTGAATGATAACAAAATATTGAATAAATCTTGGAAAATACAGTAGAAACTCTGATCGGAAAAGATTGCTAGGTAAAAAAAGGCAAAATACTTCACTCTCTTGAAGTCCCAGAAGCTCATTCTTTGAATCAAACTGAAGACTTCACACGCAATTGTTGTTTTATACAGAATAATATTTTTATCATAAAACTCCTGCCATACCTGATGCTTTCTCTCCACAGGTTAGAAACACTCAACACATCAGGCACAATTTTACATTTAAATACATAAACAACAGTGTGAGGAGGCACGGTTGAATGTAGTCAGATAAAAGAACCCTTCCTTTCCCCCACTAATTCATTGAGCTGCCCTTCATGTTGATGAATTGGTACATTAATTCTGGATTTAAACAGCCCTCTCTCCCTGGCAGATTTAGAAAGCATTCCTTCCGACACCTGCAGCTTCACGCCCCCCTCTGTCTTCTCTAGTGCAGGAAAACCACAGGCCACCACACTGGCGCCATCCCTGGCTATGTCCAATCAATAAGGACTTATTTCCTGTCCATTTGCTGAGGTCACAGAAGCGAGTCTCATTAATTATTTCTACTGGTGCAGCCTCAAGTGTGCTTCTGGCATGACAAGCGAAAACTGTTTGACCTTTTTTCCCTAATTTTGTTTGTAGCAGTTCCGAAGGATATGTGTTCATTCGGAAAAATGTGGTGAGTAGAACAGAAACAAATTTTGGGGGGCTCTTACACTCTACGATGCGAGGTGATGGCAAATTTGAACTTTTTGCAATTATTATCTGCTATTCAGAAGATGAACAATAATGTCTTTTTTTTCCCAACTGTGCATCACGAAAATCTTGTCACAGCGTAAACAATGTTTTTTAAAGCAGATCTGGCCTCAGAGGGAGGGAAGCACTCCAGAGCCTCCAGTGCTCTGTTTCCATGGAAACGACACAGGTCAATAGCTGAAGTCACACCTTTGCCAGCCTTGATTGCATCTTGCAACTGTTGGAAAACACATGCACAATATCATCAGTTTTGACACAAATAACTGTATGCAGCATTATGGATTCTCTGTATTTATTATCGGAGCCGCAAAGGGCAGTTAAGCTAAACGCTAACAAAAAAATAAAACTCAAAACCCCTCCTTTGGTACTCTCTCATCGAGGAAAACTCCAATCAATTTAAATTATCCTTCCATGCAGACATAAACCATTCAAAGACATATGAAACTGAAATATACCCACATGTGTATGATTCTCTGATACAGCTTTGCCCTAGGTAATATTCTTACATTTTGAAGGAATTTATAAAATACATTTTAATTGAATTTCAGAACCAGCAACGAATGTGCATTCTTTTTCAATATGGAATATACATTTCAAACAAAATTTTCCAGGATGCCTACAAAACTCTGAAGGACCTTTATTTTTGCTCTTTGAGCATAATAAGATTAAAGGGAGGGGGGAGGGGGGGAAGAGATAAGCATCAGCCCAAGTGGGAGATCCACCAAATGGTGGTGGATTACTGTGTAATCTCTATGCATTCGAAGTAGGAATCACACAGGCTTTTGAAAAAACACGCAACAGTATTGTTTTCCTAAAGACTGTGCTCTTTGACCATCAAAGGCCACACAATTCTAAGGAATAAAGGAGGTGACATAAGGTTTGAGGTATCCATCCAGAGCTTTTTATGGGCAAGACACAACTAGAGTTAGACACTTTCAATTACTATCGATACATCCAGAGAATTAAGCATTTTTAATTTGTTCTTTAAAATAAGAGGGCTTTAAAGAGGTAAATCTTCTACCTCTACAATGTATAAGGATATCATCACTATCCTACTGACAAAGTGCTATGGACATGTATTTATGTGCACCAACAGATACCAGAGAAATAAACAGCACATCCTTATGACTCTGGCTGCATTCAGATATCACAACAGATTATGGTTTATAAGCTGTGGTTTGATCAAATGCCAGTTAGTTGTGGTCTGAATGCAGATGGTACAAAACCATAGGATTTATTGGTTGGAACTTGCCACCAACCCACAGTTTAGGCAAACCTCAGTTTATTGTGATGACTGAATGTAGACACTACACAATCCCTTCAATTGCTTTTTGAATACTGGGTATATAGGTAAGTTTGTTTACACATCAAGTAACCTGAATTGTCAACTGGGAGAAGGCAGAAAGGCTAGATTCCTTGACTATGATAAGGAACTCTTCTCATTTAACTAACATAGACTTTAGCTCTATACCATGCTTAGGTAGCTAAAACGGAGGAAGAGATTAATAAATGAGCTCTCACTTTGGTATATGAAAAGAGCAAGAGTCCAGTAGCACCTTAAAGACTAACAAAAATATTTTCTGGCAGGGTATGAGCTTTCGTGAGCCACAGCTCACTTCTTCAGATACACTTCTTTGGTATATGAAAGAACACACACACACACAGAGAGAGAGAATTAAAAGCCTGTAAAGGAAATTATCCTGCAGTATTTAAATGACACACTTCACTAGAAAATGACACTAAATGATATGAAAGTAACTTGAAAACCAGAACACAGCTGTGAGTACCATTTATTTTATATAGGCACTTACTTACCTTTATATATAATGAATGATTGTTATCTAAACATGAAACTTAAGTGAGTTCATTATGTATATTTGAGGATGACATCAGTTCTGAGCATGGCATAGTACTTTAGTGTTCATGTCCCAATTCATAAAAGTTTTATTTTCCACATTACTTATTACTATACTTCTGAGGAAATATGTTTTTATGATATGCAAGTACGCAACTCCACTAATTAAGCACTCTCTCAAAGAGCGTAAAACCTATCACACCATCCAGTACAGATAGAATTAAGTGGAAATGGCCACTTATACTACAGCTGTGTGCTATTGTGTGCGTTACTCATGGCATTTGCAAGTGGCATTTACAACGATGTGGGTGTTCTGCTGAGTCTGAGAAGGCACATCTCTTTTATTGGGGTAGGGTGGCAGAGATATCACTTCCAAGAAGGTGCTGGGGCCAACTACAGATCTGTACTGTAATGTTCCTTGGAAATCTGAGGCATTCAGTCATTGCTCCCCCTAAACAATCTTAGGCTGATATATATCCTACTTATATTTATTTCTTCATGTTTAAATAACCCAAGATGCCTGATCTAAGACAGTAAACCATCGTAAAAAACCCCTCTAAAATCAATTAAAACAACACAGCAACTCAGACAAAAATAGCAACAACAGGCATCCAGTAACTACAGTCTTGTATCTCAGATCAAACTTCTCTGAATACAAGCTTAAACAGAAATAATTCACATTTCTAAAGAGGGACACTTGCAAAACCTACATGGGAAGATGAAATGAGGACCACATTGGACTGATTTTGAGACTGGCCATCATAACCTTACAAACTTCCATTTCTGGCATCCTTTCTACTGACATGTATGAATATTCAATTTCTTTGATGGCAGTCAGGAGCACATTCCCCCTGATTTAACCATGGTCAATAAAGTCCGTAGATAAATTCTTGCTAGTACTAAGCACAAGTTTCTCTGAATTCTAAGACAAGCAACTGGCTTTTTTCAAATACACCCTTGCACAAATTCTCTGAGGACTGGCCAGCGATTCTTAGGGTTACCTCTCAGGACTGACAGGTTTACTTTCAACTTACCAAGATTCTCTTTCTTAACGGTAAGGACACAGGATGTTGAACAGTCCCCATCCCCCCGTTCAGTTGGGATGTGAACTCAAATACTGCAACTATACAAGTGTGCATGCACTTTGCCACCTTTCATCTCTGATGAAGAATGTCTGATTTTTGAGCACATTTTAACTAGTTTCTTGTAAGTACCATATGTTGTTTATTCTTTTGGAATAGATCCACTTTTTTCTCTGTAATACAGCTCCTGGATTCCCCCATCTAATTCTACAATCTGGTAAACTGATTTTTTGAAAGCTGTTAATTAAAAAAATTAGGGCAGCCTCACCACCCTGCAACGGATGAGGTAGTGGCAGTGATGACTACTGCAGTTTGTTAAGTTTTTCAACTATTTAAGAGAAACCAACTGGGGTCCAAAAAAAGGAGACTGGGGAAGGAAGCCCAACCTTGAGTTGTTCTTCAACATTGCTGAGAAAGCCCTTATCTGAGAGATTAACCAGATGAGATGGGGCAACCAAATGTACAGACTTAGGGGCAAAACTATTTTTCATATAAAAAAGGAGATCTATGTTTGGAGAAATAAAGCCTTCATTACCTGAAGCACATTTCTCCCCAGCCTGGTCCTCTTCCATCACAACCAGGCTGTGAAGCAAAAATGCTTTGAATAGTGGAATGCACCAAGGTAAGGCAGACAAGTGAGGAATGTATAGCACACACTATTCACATTCACTGCCTTCCAGCCATCCACAGCCTCAGCTTCCCACCCAACCACTGACAAATACCCTTTTCTAAAGTAACATAGTCAACAAACTACTCACTTCAGTCATGTGCCTTGTCTCCCCAGCTCTCATCCAGGGTCTCACTCTGGCCCAAAGACCAAGAGCCTTGCTGTCATCTGCATCTCAGCTCTCCATTACAAAAAAAGATGCACAACTCTTACAAGGATATCCAATATCTATCCCCATAACTTGCTTTTTTATTTATTTAAAAAGGGCAAACTTAAATTGATATGTGGTCAAGGAACTAACTAATGCATTAAGCATTTACAATGTTACATGCTACCTTTTCTAAATTTGTTTTCTCTTGCGGGGAACCTTCTGCCTTGGTAAGTGCTGATGTTCAGACTACTAAAATGTTACCTCGAAATGAGGCCAATACACCTCATACCTAACAGATTTATTTTCCACCTTTGCTGATGGAATGTTTCAACTTTAGTTGCTGTAGATTCGATTGGTGTTTGCAGTTGAGCATATTAACTTCTTCCTCAGCTATCCTATCTAAATGGCAACTGGACAAGCATTTATTTTAAAAGCTGTATTTTATACATCTTTTGGCTATAATAACATAGGCCTTCCTGGCAAAGCACAGAACTGGAGAGGTAACTGAAAGTTATTTAGAAACCTAACTGTAGGATTGTAATACAACAATTAGAATTGTGCTCACAATATTACCCTTAATGGTTTTACTTGGGCCATGGAGTATGAACCAAGAAAGTTCTAATGCCAAAGAAAGACATTTCAACAAGACTCAGAATTTGTGGGAAAATGGGCTATAGATACCTACTGGGGCGGGAAATGAATCTCTTTATCATGAAATGAAACTATTTCATAGTTAGCAATATATTTATACACTGTGCTCCAGTTTTTCAGAAAAAGCCTGCCAACCCAGTTAAGTATATTTAGCTGTAAGACAGAGCATTTGTTTTCAGCGTTACTTTCCCATAAATGTGCTTAGTCCACAGCTTGATATCTTAATCCTACCGAGGCACAAAAGCACAGCTTGTGGCTTGCACTGGAACAGCTCCCATTGTATTCAACACTGTGCTTGGCCAATTGTTTTTCTACCTGTCAGTTGCAATCCCATTGTAAATGTTTACTATAATACACTACATACCTAATGCTCTGGTGGCCAAAACTCCTCAAGAAGGTTTTGTCAGTGTTCCAAGTTGTACTGTTCAGATGAGATACACTCAGATTTAAAAAGAAGAATTTTGTGTTCCATATTTTGACTGTAAAAAATAATATTTTTGGAAGAGGATTTCAAAAACAATGTTTTAAAACCCTGGATATTAATGAATTAATGTTGCCAAAACTGTAACAGATACCAGTATTGAATAAATGCAGTTGTGCTTTGCCAGAAAAAAAGTTTCCTTAATTTGAATTTTTCAAGGAACTATCTTTTGGGAGGAGGGTCTTTATAGACATATAAGAGAGATGACTTGCTGACACTGCCAAGCTGAAAACTGGAACACAGAAGTGGGATGGAAAGTCTTGTGATTAAAAACAAACAAAAACTTTGCATTTGCAAAGCAAGAAAATAAAAATTCACAGCAAATTCCAATGCATAAACTGTAAGAACTAATTAACTAAACAGAAGTCACTATGATCCAGTCAAACATTCATGTCAGGCCAGGTTTGGTATTACATGAACTTCAAGTTTGTATGCTTCCTTTCCCTTTTGCCTTCATTCAATTTGGTTCTCTCTTTCTTGCAGCAAGCCAGAATTTCCTATTATCATGTCTGAACTGACAAGCTAGGGCCTTCAAAACCAGAACTGGAAACCAAAATCAAACTGTGGTTTAGAAAAAATGGGCTACAGAAAGTGCAAACCACTGCATGCCAGTTGGACAAACAATGGATTGCTGCAAAACAGGAAGTCAAAGAAGTAACTACAGCATGGTAACTGAATCTAGCCTATTTGGCACCTACATAATGGGTATTTAGCCTATGTTCAGTTTAGACAGTCTTGTGGTGTGAGGAATGTGCAGCACCATATTTTGAATGTGAGAAGGACACATGCTACCAGTTGGGTAGTGAAGTTCATGCTGATATTTATGGCACAAAATGAATGATCTGAGTTCTGCTAGTAAAGACATAAATTTCACATAATTACGCAATTACAGTATCTCCGAAAGGATAAAGTACTTCCAATAGTAATTGCTTACAAGATATTTTGAAATTCCAGTTCCCCTCCAATGTGAGTATGTGTATCTATCAATATATGTAATTTGCAATAAGATCCTATCTGTGGAGATGTAAATCCTGAGATTGTGACCATAGCAGTTGGTTCACATATTAGTTAGCTTGATAAACTCCTATACAAGGTGGAACACAGGACTCAGGATCTCATACACCAAGCACAATATCAAGTAAATCAAGCATGAACTGAATAGCTACAGGTTCAAATACTCATAATTTGCTCATTAGGGGAACTGTAAAACAGACATATAGCTTTAAAATTACTTACCTTGGTATAGTCTAGTAAACTTTCTTTAATCTGCACCTTCAAAAAAGAAGAGAAATTAAAATAGTTTCATTTGCTAGATATTTGCAACTTGGAAAAATATTTGCAGTGCCATAAAATACCTAAAAAGGAGGCGACCTATTTATTTAATTAATTCATTCATACCCCGCCTTTCTCCCCGAGGGAGACCCAAAGCATATTTCACACTAAACAACAGAAAACAAACATTCTTTTCCAAGAACAGGAAGAAAGGCTACAGTAAGCTGTTTAATAAAACCTATTCTACTGACAGACTCTTTCAGAAAGTGGGGTGGGGGAAAGGTATAAGGAAGAGTAAGGCCATGAACCTTAAACTGCTTCAATTGAATGTACTATTAGTGAAACTCCTTCCTGGGCCTATAGGAGATGGTTTTTTCTATGATGAAGACATGGAGAGGTGAAGCATGGATTTTAGTAAAGAACATAAAGTAGTCCCATAAATAACTAATCTACTTATCCTTTATAATTTGTAAGAAAAATGTATTTTCCATTTGCATGCAGCCAAACAGATAACTGTGTACTTGCAGAACACTAGGGTGACCAAGAAACCTTGGTTTCGAAGAAACTGTCAGTTTTTTCAAATACATAAGTAAATACCTCTATGGTTGGAATCATGGTTTGTTTGTTCCAGAACATAAACATAACGATAAATGACCAAAGTTAGCAGTAATGTGTAGCAGCAATCTTGACTTAAAGGAATCTGTGCGCTGGCATATACCAATGGAGATTCATTCAAAAAGCCCATGGTTAAGCTTTCTAAGGCACAAAAAGCCAATCCTTCAAGAGACCTGCATATGGCTTAAAAGCATCCACTGAACAAACAGCCTGTTCAATAGAACAGGGGCTTGTACGAAGACAGCACTTTGAGAGGGGAGAGCAATCAAAACAGCCGAGAGAATATCAAAGCAAGTAGTCCTAAAATTAGTCCAGCCAGCTGTGTTTTGAGTTAGAATCATATACGCATGAGCAACTTCTTCCCTCTGCCTCCTCTTTGCTCTGAGTTTAGAAGTAATTAATTGTTGAAAAACGAAAATTGTTATTTTATTTGTTTTAATCGAAGAGAATGTATGCATATTTTTTAAAAAATCTCACTCACAGAATACAAAGCCAAGCGAGACTCATTAAAATTCAACACTGAATTTTTACACTAAATTACTTTAACAGTGATAGTATTTTTTAGAAGACACTCCCTATTATAATCTCCATTTCTGTGTACCACTATTTTATTTCCATTGTATCCAAACTGTTTTAAAAAAACAACTCAAAAGGTGGTACATATTTTTTTTACATACAAATTATTTGGGCACTCCCCAAATCAGAAAACACTAAATTATAACCATCAAATTAATTTGTAGCAATGGATACATATGTATTTATTTACCTCTCTAATCTGCTTCATCCAGGCTTCTCTTCCAATGAGCTCCTGATGCAAGACTACAGGAGCAGAATTTAAACTGAAGGCCACTGTACCAGTACTATTTTCTTTAACAAATGGCTGAATGTCGACATTTAGCTGAAAGATGGGATCAAAATAATGTGTAAAATAAAAGTAGCACTTCATACAACATCAACCTTATCTGTACTTAGTATCACCTGGACACAAGGGTTCTTGCCTTCCCCCATCTGAATTATCCATACAAAAAGCACTGCTTTTCAGGAGTTCCGGAACATAATACTCAGGTCATTCCTGATTACGTTGTCTGGTTAAAATCTGATTAGTATCAGCATATTGTCCAGTTGCAAAATGCAGATCTTTAGAAGCAGAGAAAGGGTATGTTCATATTTCCAGATACCTTTTCAAAAATTCTAGAAGTACTATTTTCAGCTTGAACAGTTATAATTTTGCTCCATTCTGTTTTCTTATTTTTACTTGCACTGTAAGGACAACCACCTTTGAGGGAAATGAGAATTCTCCAGAGAGGGACAAAGTGGTTACTCTTCTAGCTCAGTGTTCAGCTGGGACATACCAACCTTTCCAGCTAGAAAGCAAGGAGGAGATAATACTATGCCTGAGCCCACCCCAAGCTGAATGGGTGCCTTTCCTCTGTCCCCAGACTGTAGTGTAACACAGAGTCAAACAAGGCAAGGCACTGGGAGACTTGTGAATGCAACTCGGGGCTGAGACATGAAAGAGAAAGAATGTAACCCTCCCCACACACACACACGTATTTCCCCCCTGACCTTAAACAATTCCACTGAAGAAATATATAAAGCTGTCTGGACTTGCCTATGTACTTCATTTAATTAGGCACATAGAAGCCTCAGGGGATCATTTGAGATCTGCATCCAAATTTCTCTCTATGGCTGTTTTTTTTATTATTATTATTATTATTTTTGCCGTCAAGTCACAGCTGACCCTGTGGGGTTTTCAAGGCAAGAGATGTTCGGAGATGGTTTGCCATTGCCTGGCTCTGCATTACAACTCTGAACATCCTTGGTGGTCTCCCATTCAAATACTAACCAGGGCCGACCCTGCTTAGCTTCTGAGATCTGATGAGATCAGGCTAGCCATTTATGGACTTCCCACTGCCTTGCCTAAGTTGATCTTAACATTAACTTAAGAAGTTTTATTTTCCAGCTACAGAGAGTTCATTTCAACAGTAAAGTTCTACACTGATGGTTTATTTCTGCCCAGCAGTGGTTATAAGAGATCACTGTATATACATATACAGACCACAGTTTAACAGGACTCTTGCATTACATCTTGACAGAGTCAATATAAACCAAAAAGAAAAGCAATCTGTGTGTGCAGGAAGAGTTCATTACTTCTTTAAGATGGGATGAGTTCTTAGCCATTGTCAAGATTTTCCAAACCCTATCACAGCAGCTTCTTATGGCAGGAATTCTTGGTCTTCCATAATTTAGTCAATGGGAATGTAGTTGTAATCAATAATACAAGGATCAATCCCCTTCTTATATAAGGGACTTTTGCTATATGGGAAGATTTTATTCTGTGCATTATATTTAGGCTGTAGTTTTATTCCCAAATCAAAGGAACTGCTCTGCCACTGAAGGCCAAGAAGTCAACCCTTCATGTCCTTCTCTGAGGACTGGGCGTACTAATTATTTTTAATTTCTATATATAATTTTAAAAGGCTGAAACTTTCTATGACATGTTGCAGTAATATAGGGCAGCAATGAGCCCTCTTTTGGCATATTTTGACTGCCTTGAGACCAACAGATGAAGCCTTATTGCGGGAGCCCATCTTACGGGCAGTCCACAGGGCCTTTGCAGCAGTCACCTCTAAGCTATGGAACTCCCTCTGTCAGGAAGCAAGACTTGAACCATCTCTTCAAACCTGTTAAAGCAAACTAAAGACATTTTTATTCTGGAAGATCTTTGAATAGGTATTTTTGCTCTTCTGTTTAAAATTAGTTTGTTTTCTGCTCTTGTTGATTTTCTTTGGTTTCTAGGATTCTATTATTTTAGTATACTTTAATGTATTCAATGTTTTACTGCTTTTTGGGCCATTCTTCAGTGCCCCTTGTGGCAGAAAGGGGATGGGCTGAAGTAACTAAATAAAATGTTTACCGTCTCTTTCCACAAAGAGTTGCTTGAGCAGAATGCTTACATTGAACAATGTGATTTTTAAAAATGTAAAGAGAGTTATCCACAGATGCAGAACAAAATTAAAAGATACTTGACAGTTCTTTACTATTTCAGATTTTGCACACTGGAAGGAGAGATGAGGCATACCTTGTGACTCATAGACATGTGCTTTCCATACTTAAATGCCATATTCTGGATCCCTGCATCATGCTTTGCCAACTCCATTGCAGCTTGGCAGCTCTTTGCTAGCAAGGCACTATGGGATAGGAAAATTTGTTCTTCCCAAGTTGATATGCCAATGTCATCTGTGAGACCACTTTCCTAGAAACACAATAAAAGCTCAACTGAATGACGGGGGGAAAACAAGGATTAAGCACAGTAAAAAAAAATGTATCTTCAAGTCCAGAATCTTGATTATGCAGGTAAAGCATTCATTTATACTGAATGAGAATCTTCCACAGCAAGGCAGTGGAACTTACAAACTGACAAATGTTATCTACTGAATGGAACTTACAAACTGACAAATGTTATCTAATGAAATTATCTTTTTCTACTCATTTCCCTTTAACAATACCCAAATCACGCTGATTCTGGTGATTGTTAAAGATTTATGGATTGGATCCTACAAAATGTCAATAGAAAGTGACTGCCAATACATATCCTCCCCACCTTCCCCTTCCTGTGGCAAAGCTCAAGAGCTCCAAAATTCTGATGCAGGGCATGTGTACACAACACAGAGGGGAGATCTAAGGAGGCGAAACTGAGCAAAATTATCCTCACCTCGTTTTTGTGACAAAGAGCATCTTGCACATATGGAAGCACCGTAGGGAAGAAGGAGGTAGGATTATTCTTCTTGGTTCCCCCTACTCAGTACACTTGCCCAGGCCTTGACCTTCTGCATCAGCTTTTCAGATGTCTCAGAGTTGCATGGGGAAAGGGGAGGGCAGGAAGTGTGATCATGTCAGCGAGGATGCTTGCACTCATGCTTCACTGGATGCAGCCCTTACACCTTGAAATGATCAAGTTGGTTTACTGTAGCTACTAATAGCTCATTTCTGACCTAATCTAAGTGTGTCAATGAGATTAAGGTTTTATCAAACATCAAAACAAAAAATTAGAAGACTTGTAAACATGGGTTTTAAATGCTGGCAGAGGAAAAGGAGGCTGGGAACGGAAGGAGTGGGCAGGGAGTTAATGGCCTCTTTTCCAGATTGCTGTTTCTCTTCTGCAGATTACTAGTACTCTTATGCTACACTGTAGAGGAGACCCGCTGGCCATGGTCCATATTCATGTGAATTTGCCTTATGGTAAGTCACATCCCCTAGGAAGGACCGTGGAGAGGTGCTGCCAGTCACAATAAGTGGCCAGTGGACCGACATGGTAGAAGGCAGTTTCCTAGGCTCACAAATATTTTAGTTGTATGGAGTTCAAACTATTTGTTCAGATTAACAAAAATATGTCTTGAATAGTCTTGATAAAGGTCCTCCATCCTCTTTACACTTATGGCACTTATCAGCCTCCCAGTCCAGAAACATTAAGAGATTACAATTCAGATTCAAAACAGAAGGTTTTAATTGGATCTATCTGGTCAGAGTGAATGGGCATTCAGTACTGATGGCACTGCTGTGTAAACTATCTGTCAAGTTACATTTAAGACAACTTTCTACATTTAACTTATTGGGGGGGGGGTCAATTATCTCACATCTCTGCTAAATAGACCACATTTTTATAGGCTTATAATCAGATGACTCAATTTCCTGAACACAGTTACTTGGTTGACAAATGTGTTTCTATGATGGCACCCCTGCCTTTTGAATCATAGCCACCTTGTGAACCTTAAGGAAACTAAGGTTATACCAAGAAAAAATGTCTGTAAGATTATTAAAACATGGGGTGCATTTTGTCACTGCTTTCAGGAAGAGCCAAAAGGTAGTTAAAAAAGAGACCAAGAAAAGAAATTGTAGAAAAAGTACCCCATGTCATCTAACAATCCTGTCCCTGTGAGTTTCTTCAATTAAATTACTTAGAAACAAGTAAGAACTAAATCTGCATGACACCATAATTTTCTAGCAAGGTATTATCTGTCATGAAATTGGTAACGAATGAAATAAAATCCCCCCATTCAGCTCTAATCTTTCTCCCTTGTGGCTATTGCCAAGGAGGGCTGTGTTGCAAGGGAGGAGATAATATGAGACTGATGGGAAAAGTAGTACAATTCTGCAAAGCCAAGTTGCTGAACATTGTATCAAAATTCATTGCTTTCAGACACAGCATTTACTAGCATGAAGGAGAAGGGGGGAGACAAGAGAAGGAAAGAAAAACCACATGTTTGATGCTATATATTCATGATGACAAATGAAAAAAATCAAGACTTAAACTCCAGCTACGTGTAATTTGACAGCCACCGTGTCGAACACTTGTGCTTCAACGTTTCCTTGACTTTCAGAGTGACAAGGAGAGACAAGGGGCAGCCCTTTAAAAATCCAATTATTAGCCCACAGTTTAAAACACGCTCTGAAGATGATGAAAAAGTGGCTGCAGCTTGGACCCAGTTTCCTTAGATTACAAAAAAGAGAAAGAAATGCTTCATCGACAATTAGCCTGATAGCCAACTCAGAAATGTGATTTAATATGACTCTAATTAAATTCCACTAAATCCCAGTCTCATTAATGCAAGGACTAGAAACAACAAGAGCAGACACTTGCAAAAGAAGATGACAAGGATGGGTTGACGAGAGCTCACTAGCTTTCAGGCAAAATACAAATTTTCAACTTTGACACTTGCATGTATCTGGCAACTAATTTGGGCCACCTGAACATGCTCCGTAGGCTTAATCTGATTCTGCTTTCTGGCCTTACTGACAGGAGTGTGGCTTCCAAAGGAGTCAGCAGACACAAGCACACAGTAACAATGAGCGGAGATTTACCAAGCGCTGCCTGACTATTCAACAAAACTTCTGCATAAACAGCACCAAGTACAATGTACTCCCATCACATCCAAAGATAGCTTAGAAATTGCTCAAAATGTGGTGCTTGTAGTAGCTAGTAGAAAATAAATACTGGAAGCATTCCAATTGAATGTACTGTCTTATTCCAGCTGAGCTGGCTTCATTTATCCCAATGAGGTGCAAACATCTGAAGCTCAAGAAAACACCTGATTTTTCTCTTCTACAAAAAGGGTACAAAACAAATACCTGAGTACTTCAAAAAGGAATACACAAACGGCTGTAAAACTAGTTTTTCCCTATAAATACATAAGTGTTGCTTTTATTGCACAATTTACAGCACATTTTAATACTGCTGTACAGCAGTTTGTTATACTGTTACCCAGACCATTTGTTATTACAAACTTCAGTTAACTCTAAGTTAGAACAATCAACAGACTGAAAAAAAACCCCAACTTGGATCACTCTCTGTTTCAGCTGCAAGTGAGATGATTCAACAATCTTTATTTTCCCATCTGGGTAGGAAAGAAGCCAATAAAATTATGAATCCTCAACAGCAGCAACACACTTACTCTGAAAGCATCTTGGATGTGATTGATGTCTCACTTAGCAGATGTCTTACTGCTTGTTGAACATGACAGGACATATTTTATTGGTCTATTAATACATGCCTTTGATGTTTGTGATAAAAAGGGGTTAGAATAAATGGGTCCATAAAATACACCCTGGAGTGCCTTAATATTTTATTTTACTCAAATTCTAGAGAACCCTATTTTTTTTAAAAAGGTAGTTATGTATCACCTTTCCTTATTGCAATGTACTGAGGGATGCACTTCAGTTTAGATCTACCTTCCCTTCTGCTTTCTGTATCCCTCGGCACGCAATTTCTTCCTCATTTCCCGGTTTTGTATGCATGGACAGTGAAGTAGGACTTAGGTTCTGAAGCAAACTCTTAGTGAAACTGCAACCTAATTGGCTATTAATGTTTTTTTTTAACCTTCAATATGAGTTGGGCAATCAAATCCTTCAAGTGGCCAAATAATATTCAGCATTTATACAGCACTTTGAATACTAAATACTTTAAAGCAGCAACTTTAATGACAGTTCTGTAAAATCAGCTAACAGTATCATCCCCTTACTGCAGATGGAGTGCTGGGACTGAAAGTATGGCTTGCCCAGAGATGTAAAGACATGGGGGTGGGGTAGGGGGGGACAGAAACATTCAGGCAGCATTCAGGGTTTTCCTTCCAACAAGGGTTTTCCTACCATTTTTGCTAATGCAAAAATTGGGAAATGTTACCCCCCGTGCAAGTTTGCATGAAGACCTGAGGATTTTGCACATCAAATGCAAAATAAATGCACATTTATGCATGATAAATTGATCACATGTTTTCCAGTAACCTTATATTTGAATAAAAGGAAGCTATCAAAGCTACACTGGCATATTAGTAAGAACATAAGAAAAGCCATGCTGGAACAGACCATGGTCTATCAAGTCCAGCAGTCTGTTCATACAGTGGCCAACCAGGTGCCTCTAGGAATCCCACAAACAAGACAACTGCAGCAGCACCATCCTGCCTGTGTTCCACAGCACCTAATATATTCGGCATGCTCCTCTGATCCTGGAGAGAATAAGTATGCATCATGACTAGTATCCATTTTAACTAGTAGCCATGAATACCCCTCTCCTCCATGAACATGTCCACTCCCCTCTTAAAGCGTAGTGTTAGAAATAAAACTGGAAATTAGTTGAATCGTTACTCATACGCCTTGATGTGGTACTTACAACAAGGTACTCACATGAAAAGTGCACAGTAGGGCTGTCAGTTCGGTTCCATCCGAACTGGAAACCGGACAAATTTCCCCTGGTTTGGCGGTTTCCAGCTCGGATGGAGCCGAACTGAAAAAAGGCGGGAAACCATGGTGCCGAAATCGGCAAGTTCAGGGGACAAATTAGACAAGTTCGGAGTCCCCCAAACCTGCCTTTTCCCGCCTTTCAGAGAGCTCTCCAAAGGCAAGCAAACTTACCTTCTAGGAGAGACAACCAAACCAAGCAAGCAGTGGCCAATAGGTGGCCAAACTGGGTCTTCTTCTGCCAATCAGAGAAGGGATTCTCACATTTGAACCTCTTCTCTGAATTGGCGAGAAGAAGAGATTAAATACCCCTGACTGCGAGTCCAACTCTGCTCCTTCCATTGCTGGCGTTTACTGCTGCTGCTGTGCTGAACCCTGGGCTCCTGAGACCTAAGGTGACCTGCTGCCCGCTGCTCCTGGCTGGAATTGGACTGCTGGATCACTATCTCCCACCCTGACCTGACTGCCTGCTCCTGCCTGCTGGAAGAGAAGACATCCACACAGTTTGACCCATTTTGGGACTTTTCCTAAAACTTTTTTCCTGTGTGTGTGTGTGGGGGGAACAGATTCTGTGGAGGGGGGGAGGCCAAGGGGGGAATTTTCCTGATCTGCAGGGGGTGGCCTTGCAATTTGATTGCCTCTGTGTGGGAGTTGGGAGTCTGGGACTGAGATTTCTGCTGCTTTAGTCGGTTGCCAACTGTACCTGGAGTGAGGATTGTCTCTCTCTGCCAGGCCTGTGTTTGTGTTCACTTTGTTTCTCCTTGTTCTGGTTTTGGGGGGGGGATTTTCCTGTTCTGCAGGGGGTGGCCTTGCAATTGGACTGCCTCTGTGTGGGATTTGGGTTAGGGTAAGGGTTTTTTTTTTTGTAGTTTTTTGTAGTTGGTTGTGTTAAGGGTTTTTGTAAACAGTCTACAGTTGTCAGTGACAGTGTGGTTGTGCATGTTATCGATCTGCTTCTAGGTAGCTGCCTTGTTTGTAATGTTGGTGGTTAACTTTGTGTAAGGGTGCACTAGTTATTAGGTAGGGTAGAAGAAAATGGCCTAACTTAGACTAGGGTGTTTCCCCACCCCATGCCTCTGGGCAGCATTTTTGGAGGTGGGGGTCCCAAACGTTCAGGGTAGCTTGGGAGGACCCTCCTTGCAAGAACCCCTAAGGATTGGGTCAGGGGGTCTGGAGTTATGGGGTCTGGAAGGGGGCAAGCCCCCTTCTCCATTAAAACCAATGCAAAAGGGTTTACATTAGTTTTGATGGAGAAGGGGGCTTGCCCCCTTCCAGGCCCCCCCGACCCAATCCTCACCAAACTCGGGGGTTCTTGCAAGGAGGGTCCCCTCAAGCCACCCTGAAAGTTTGGGACCTCTACCTCAAAAAATGCCCCCTCCAGAGCCGTGGGGAAAAATCTCCCTATGGCTTTCTACACTGGGAGAATTCTCATTAAGCTATTTCCTATTCGCGGTTAACACTGTAGGCGTCTGTTAACCGCGAATAAGGAAGTAGCTTAATGAGAAGTATCCCAGCATAGAAAGCCATAAGGAGGTTTTTTCCCACGGCTCGGGGGGGGGCATTTTTTGAGGTAGAGGTCCCAAACTTTCAGGGTAGCTTGGGGGGACCCTCCTTGCAAGAACCTCTCAGTTTGGTGAGGATTGGGTCAGGGGGCCCGGAGTTATGGGGTCTGAAGGGGTCCCCCCCTCTGCCCATTGCATGAATAGAAGCTGCTTAGCTTCTGCGATCTGACAAGATCAGGCTAGCCTGGGCCAACCAGGTCAGGGCCCATGGAGGATAATTTTAAGTATTAACAAAGCATGTGTTGCTCATCATTATTAGTCCCTTTGTACAGGTGAGGAACACTAAGATCAGCTCTCTCAAAAAATAATATTTGGCAGATAATTTCAAGTACAACCACTCCATCATTCAGACACACAAGAGAGCCAAGAAGGGTGCAAGAGAGACAGTTTATGAGAATAGCAGGCAACTAGGAGGTCACAAGAAGACATAGTGATATAAACCCCCTTTCTCCTATCCCTTCCTCTTTTACACACACACAAAAGGAACTCACCACTTTGTGTTCCACTCCTTGCCTTTGTAGGCAAAGACCTTTGTAACATCCACTGCCAATGTTCCCACCTGGTAGACAAGCCAGGTGGTAACTGAAACTTGAGCTCAGCCAGTACAAATACTGCTAAGTATAGACCTCTCTTCCAAATTCCACCTAGGTAATCTCTGCAGGAGAGACCAGGAGCTGCAGACCACATCACTGCAGATTGCCACAGCCACACACTCCAACTGACTGATGCCAAGCCAGACCAGAACAATGCCCTTGCTCTTGCTGTTTGCCCAGGAGTAGATGCAAGCAGACAAATCAGACAGCCTCCTCCTCGGAATCCATTTAAAATTTCACTAATGAATTCACACACATTCCCATTCCTCCTCCGGCCTAGTACACAAGGCTTCAAAGGCACATTTAAGGAAGCAACTGCATCAACACAACCCAGCCTACACGTCAATTAGTTATCAACAATCAGTGTTCTGCCTGCCCTGATGAAGAGATAGGTTCCCCCCACCCTCCTTATGCCATTTGATCTCCCAGCTGATCTCCCATGATATACTATCATGGTCTTGATAGCATTGCTTAGAAAGTAGAAACAGGGCAAAAGACAAGCTTGACCGTGGAAAAGTCAACCACATGGTTGCCATGAAGAAGAAGTAAACTTGTGTGTGCTTGGTTGCTCAGCCAGAAACACGTGTGGTGCAACTTTAGTTGAGCTGTAAAATTTAAGGCAAGTAGGGAAACTGAATATCTGAACTGACTTCCACATAAAACGCTATTTGTGTATGTGTGCAGTCAAGTCACAGCTGACTTATGGGGACCACAGAGGGTTTTCAAGGCAAGAGATGTTTGGAGGTGGTTTGCCATTGCCTGCCTCCACATCACAACCCTGGTGGTCCTTGGTGGCCGCCCATCCAAATTCTAATCAGTGCCCACCCTGTTACGCTTCTGAGATCTGACAAGATCAGGCTAGCCTGGGGCTATCCAGGTCAGGGGAAACATTATTTACACATCTGCATCTCAGGAAGAAATGCCGTAATGAACATTATCTTGTCTCCCACCACCACCACCAGTTTGGTATAGGTAGGAACACTTCATATGGCAGAGCATTCTCTGGCCCATCATCTGATATAGAACAACCTAGCAACTGCATCATCACATTTAGCTTCTACTCATCTGTTTTAGTTTAGTCTGTTCTCTCCAATTCCCTATATTGTGTGTGTATGGGAAGAAAGTTATTTGAACACATATTCTGAGTAATATTTGTGATTCCAAGGACTTACCTTTGCTAAGTTAGAATTTTCATAATATATCCCTTGTACTAATTCACCAATGGCACTTGACATGATCTCTACGACCTGAAAGAAAGAACACAAGTTTTAACTAGGATGACCAATTACAGATTTGTCATAATGATCTAAATTAAAAGAGAACACAGGAATGCTTTTCAGTGTGATTAAGAACATTCTGTATACTGGAGCTACAAGCATATTTCATTCACTTCCTACTAAATGTCCAATGTAATATTAACAAAATGAAAACATACTTGGTTTTATTAAAAATAAGAATTAAAAAAATTGCCACGCATACAGACTACTACAATATCTCCTGTCTGCAAATTGCTAAGAATCCAAACTTTTATGTCTGGAGTCCATAACTAGTTAATCATTGCATCATTAAGTGGATACATACTGAAGCCATCTTTAGGTGTCTGCCCTGATGCTCAACAGTACCAAATGCACTGAAATGTCCACCAACATAGAACTGTTCAAATCATATTTAACAAGCCATTATTCTTTAGGGTTCTCAAATGTTCACAATAAAAAGCTGAACCTGATCCAAAATGTAAAAGCAAACAGTCTCACTACACTTACTGTTAAAAATCAGAGCTCTGCACATGTTAACTCCCTTAACTGGAACAGTATACAGGGATTTACTGCAATTCATTCAATGCAGGGGTATCAAGTAGGCACACCTTAAGGCTATCCTTCTACTTGCTCATAGGTTTATTTCTTCAGTAATTAATTTCCTATGTATACAGTGCTGTATTCAATTCCCACTATCTCCTTCCTAAAATTTAGCTCTTTTGTTATTGAATTAAAGGATTTTGTTTCAGTTTTTATCATTCTTGTAACTGGAGACAGTATGTCTGATAAAACCCAAAAAGCAACACATATAAACCTCTTAACATTTTTTCAATTCTTACTATTTGCAAGAGATCTCCAACCTTAGTATATTTAGTTTCTTACAACACACCCTATATTTATTCACAATTTTTTGCAAATAGTAACAATTAAAGAGACATATTGGTGATATCTATGAATCCATTTGCAAGCCCTATTTAGAAAACAGCTTCATCCTGGGAGGGGAAAATTGTCTTGCCCTCTCGGTAACCAGATACTTAAGGAAATATTGTAGTAATATGAGCTACAGGGGAACTGAAAGGACAATGATCCTACAGTGTTAACCCAGATGTGTTGAGTTATTTAAGTGGGGAACAGAGAAAACGAGGGGCTTTTTGGGGGGAAGGTATCAGATAAGCCCTATGCCCAAATCCAGAAGGATTGTGTATCGTCAATAGGACTATGAAAGCCTGAAACCAAATGCTCAGTGTCAGATTATATTACAGTTTATACAAGCAACATCTCAAGATTTCTCTGATGGCTGGGACATATAATACAGATCAATCACTCACTAAAAAATATTATGGTTTGTGAAACAGTTGGAGCCCAGTCACAAAGTGGTAATACGAAGAAGAGAGTTTACAAAGACACCGAGTCCTACCTCTAAATGTCAAAGTGATAGTATGAGCTTTAACAATGCTTCTAGCTGTGGATAGTACTCCTCCCCCCACCCTTCTCTGAAACTCTAGACAGAACATAACCAAGTGAAAGATCCTTTACTTTAATCAACACTCACAAGGATATGAAAGTTTTACTTATTTCAAGCAAACACATTTTTAGAAGAGTTTAAGTATCTTTTTGCCGCTCCATCATGCCTTCACTCCTTCACTAGGAGGAGACTCTCTTTAAAAACATCACATGAAATCCATACGCAAGATTCGTAGTCAATGGAAGATCTTTGAGTAATGTCCTAAAAGCCATTGTTTTCCTTTGGTAAATCCCCATTTATTGAGATAACCATAATATTTAGCATGAGTGGTAAACGATTTCACATCCTCAGTCATACTTATAATAGCCCTTTATTTATCTCCTTTACCACCCTTTAAAGCCTATTATTCCAATATTTGAACGGCTGGAAGATGATGGCTACATTCAAAAGTCACTTGCTCACCAGGTCACTTGTTCCTCCCCTTTCCCTCACTCTCTTCTCTTCTTTCATGGGCTGCAACTAAGAATTCCTTGTTTGAAACAACTCTGTCACCTCCCCCAGAACCCACGGCAAAACTGTGACTTACCATGACATCAGGATGTAGTCAGTGGCTTCCCTAATCTGCAAGATCCTACATGGTCATATTATTTAACCACATTTAACAGATTTAGGGTGGAACACAGGACAGTATGCTACCTCCCCACCACCTCCTGTACACATTTACCACCTTCATCCATTTCAACCATATTTCAGCATTAACTGAAATCACTCATCGCCTTGTTAAAATGAAACGTCATGTGTCCTCCTAAAGTCCTATTCAGAACATTAAACTACAGGTTTCTACCAAACTCTAACCCCTGGTTTACATTCTGCCTGCACCAGGACCCAATGTAAGGTCTGAGTTCACCTGTTGAATCCCAATCACCAAACGTCCAGACAGGGTGTTCTAAGAAGCTGATTTATTTGGGAAGCATAAGGTGAGTAGCAGGAACTTACAGGGAAAGGTACGAGGACTCCAATGGGGGGAAAACGAGCAGGATGGAACATATACAGACAACCAAAGGCACAGTTGGATACCAAGCCAAGCCTGGTTCCCATGATAGATTACAGTTATCACACTAACGGAGAGCAAGCAGTCATAACAACCTTCTAAATAGCACAACCTTGGAGGGCAGCTGCGCTCCCAGGCTTGGAGCTCACATTCTGCCCCCCCTAGGGCCCCCCTCCCCTCCTCATTCGATGGGGCGGGTTTGTCCAGATACGAGGCATGGAACTGACGTAGTAGGTGAGGGGTGGAAACATGACGATGCTTAACCCATTCATCATGGGCGGGGCTAAAATGTTTCCAACGGACTAGGTACTCCAGCCCCCCTCTATGGATACAGGAATCAAGGATCTTGGAAACCTCGCAGTGTTCCTCCCCCCCCCCACCATTTTGGGAACCTCTGGGGGATTCTTCTGGATGCCACTGAGGTGCTGGCACGTATTTTGTTTTGCGGTGAGCTTATGCATCCCGGTTAAGGCCTCAAGGTTCTTGTGATCCGTCCACACCTGGAAAAGAGCTTCAGAACCTTCAAGAAAGTGTCTCCAGACTGTTAAAGCATGTTTCACTGCTGCTGCTTCTTTTTCCCAAATGGGCCAATTAAGCTGAGTCTGGGCGAACTTTTTAGAAAAATAGGCACATGGGTACAATTGGCCTTCCTCACCCTCTTGCAAGAGGGCCCCTCCCATGGCAACTTCAGAAGCGTCTACTTGGACAATGAATGGGCGGCCACAATCCGGATGCTTTAGCACCGGTTCGGTTGTGAACAAACGTTTCAAAGTCTACCTGACATTCCGGGGTCCAGTCTATTTTTGCGGAAGGCTGGGTAGCAGCAACCCCCTTCCCCTTGGTTTTTAGGAGATCAATAATCGGAAGCACCACCTGTGCGAAATTGCTGAGGAAATTCCGGTAAAAATTAGTGAAACCGAGAAATCTTTGCACCTCTTTGCGAGTGGTTGGCAGCTCCCAGTTTACACCGCCTGTACCTTGTCAGGGTCCATGGTTAACCCTTGATGCGAAATCCTGTAGCCCAGAAACATTAGTTCTTTTTTATGGAACTCACATTTGGAAACCTTAGCATAGAGGTGGTTTTCTCTGAGATGTTGCAAAACCTCTTTGACCAAAGTAACGTGCTCATCTAAAGTTTGAGAGTAGATGAGAATGTCATCTAAGTAAACCACCACTCCTTTAAACAACAAATCATGAAGGACTTCATTATTCATTTGCATGAAGACCCCCGAAGCTCCTTTCAACCCGAAGGGCATCACAAGGTATTCATACATCCCAAAGCAACTTGAAAAGGCAGTTAATTGCTCATCCCCCTCCCAAATACGAATGCGATAATACGCTTCCACCAGGTACAATTTAGTGAAAATGCGCCCTTCTTTTAGTTGGCTTAAGAGGTCCGGGATAAGAGGGATGGGGTAGGCGTTGGTTTGGGTAACCGCATTCAGTTTGCGAAAGTCTATACAAAGTCGCAAGTCGCCTGTCTTCTTACACACAAAGAAGGCAGGAGCGCAGTGGGGAGCCGTGGAAGGGCGGATAAAGCCTCGTGCCAGATTTTTATTGATAAAGTCTTTCAGTACCATCTTTTCCCCTTTAACCAGCCTGATAACACAATCTTGTTATCTGTAAGAAACTACCACTGTTGGTGTACAGTTTCTTACCCACAGGGAACCCATGTTTGCTTGGAACTCCCCTGCTGATTACAGAGAGTTCTGGGAAACATTCTTCAATGTGAGCGATTTGTGCAGACCATAGGAAAGGCATGTTGGTCTTCGCGATTGCTCCATATGAAAGGAAGGGCATCTTAGAACTCACCCAATAGTCCCTGCTGTTGTACATCTTTGAGGAACATCAGACATGGTGGGCAAGCAGTCTTTCAGGGTTGCTTGTCTGCCATTACTGATTTGGTCATTAAGGATCTCCCAGTAAGCTTCTAAGGCAAACCTAGATTTCTGCAGCCCAAAGCTGTAAAACCAGTGGAGTGAATGGCCAATCAGAATTGCCAATCAGATATACAGTATGAATGTCACCTAAAGGAGCGTTAGTTCAAGATACCTGTTTTTGCACCATCTGTAAAGATAGCTGTTTCCAGATACAAAATAAAAAGTCTGCTGAGCAGCATTAGTAGGAGACAAGTAGGGTACCTGTGAACTCATGGGGGGTCTTATTTTCCCATTCCCTCTCTCCCTTTTGCTTTTCCTCTTTGCCTCCCATGGAAGCGCCTACAGCCCAATCCCTTTCCTTTTCTCCCTCCCACCCACCTACATACCTTTTGCTGTTCTTCCCTATGGCAGCCTCTGTCCCCTGCCTCCTCCAACCTTTTACTTCATCTTTTCCCTTTTTTGTTCCTGGACCTTCCTTTCCTCCTACCTTTTTAAAAGTCTACCTCCCTCTCTGACCCTGCACTGTCACTGACTGAGGCTTCAAACCCTCAGCAATGTAGGTTGCAGATTGCTCAGCAACCGCCCCCCGCCCGCCCCTGGCTACTAGCATCCCACAATGTAGTCTCACAAGATCTCAGTGGTATATTTTTCTTAAAGCAGCAGACATTGATTTTGGGTTATTTCCCCAACCCCAAAGCATTTTTTTAATGTTCCCTATTTTTCTGAAAACTGGGGTTTTCCCAGGCTTACAGACACCCCCCCCCCATTTGTCCACGGGCCTCTGTGTGGATTTTTTGAATGACACACTATGGGCCAGTTTAGAATTAGATATGATAGCACTGGCATGTGAGGAAAGATCTTAAAACTGAAGAAAAAGAACATAGGTTCAGCAACCTTTGAACAGTGGTATGGTTTTTCTCCCAACTTCACAGATACACAGGGTGCATAAATGGTCGTAGTTGGTATTATGTCTCAGTTGGAGTCATCTAGGTGATCCAATTAAATCCTTTCCATTTTTTAAATCATAACAAATGACATCTACCTCCTTGGAAAAGGAAGCAACATCAAGGGATGAATGAGACCAACCAATGCACAAGTAGTTGCCTTAAAAGAGTGTAAGTGCTTTAAAGGCTTGAGCAGGACAGGAGAGAGAAAACATGCTGGTATAATGGAGCACGTGTGCCCTTAGACAGTCTGAGAAAGCCAGCACTGGATGAAAAAGCAAAGGAGATCCTCTGCGTTCCTATGGAACAGGATGAAAAAACATTTCGAAAGGAGAAATTTACCTAAGATGTAGCAGAGGAGTGAGTGAAGAATTTGGGTTTTTGTTTTTTGTTTTGCATTGAATATGATGTTAGAGGGAAATGCTCATTAAAATGATCCATGAGTTGCATCAAATATCGAGCACAGAATGAAAAGAGATTGGGGGATGGGAACAGAGAAATGCTGGATGGGAAAAACAAGCAAGCTGTTTGCCTTGAGAACTGGGTTCTCCTCACCTAGCAGCCTTTCTGTACTCTGTCAATTAACCATCTAATTGTATCTCTAAAAACAAAGAACTCTCCAAAAACTAGAATCATGACAGAAGAGAGGTATCATTCTCCTCCCCCCATGATCATTCCTGGAAAGTCAATAAACTGTTATTACAGAGCCTATTGACTGTTACAAAGAGTAGGAACTTGAATCAATCATTTATAACCGAAGTAGCAGACTGCTTTGTAGAGCTCCATTCATACCCTTCTCAACTGAAGCAAAGCCACCTGCCAGTGTTTATTAAGGATTTTTATTCCAGCCTTCTTTAGACTTTTAACACGTTTTACATTTTGCTTAATTACTCTGCTAAATTATATCTTTATTTTCCTCTGAGTAACTCTAAGACGCAAGTGTGAATTTACTAATGGGTAACTACTGTCGAAATGGGCAATTTGTGGACTGTGTGCTATGTGCCTTCCCCCCCTCCCCATAGCTGCAACCCCCTTGCTTCTCTTAGAATTCTGAACAGACACCCAACAAGCTCCAATTAAGGAGGGATAGAACAGGCATGTTTATCCCACCCCCATTTTCCTAAACATGATTAGAACAAAGGATAAGGCATATTGCATTTACTTACAGCATATGGCTATGAAAATATAATTTTAGCCATAGCATTTATTTCACTAACACTACCTTTCCCTGAATCTCTTGCTTCTTTTTACTATTTGTTTTGTCAGACTCATAAGTAAGAAGCACAATGATAATTTGCCTGGCATGATTAATTAAACCTTCTCGGAAGCACAGAACTTGATATATACCATTACTATATTGATAATGAAACTCAAGTCTGTAATGTATGAGAGATTCAGTAATAATGTAAGTGAATTATAAGATTAGTATTAAACTGCTGAAATAAATACTGTGTTATGTTAGATGAAGCTTCCTGGAAGATCTTTTACCTAAGGGCTCCCCCCACCAACTATGGCTTCTCATAATAACTGTGCAATATCTCTTCTGAGCCTATGGCATGATTTTGATCTAAAGTTTTCTACTAGCAGTTTCCTTGGGGGAAGTCTATAGGGTAAACAGCAGTTTGGGTGCACATACCTAATGTTGCTAAATACTATTAACACTCTTTTCAGTAAACAACAAATGCGTACAAACCATTCACACAAGCCACTTAACCATTTAGTCATTCAAGGAAAGAGCCTCTGTCTTTTGGCAATAATAATTGCATTTGGATGTCCACCTTGAGCTCGGCTATAAATAAAAATAAAATTACCAAGACACAAAATGCTTGCCTGACAAAGAAGAGTCTTGTAAGTTCCGAGTATATTTTTCCTTTTCAGGGCTTAATTGGTGGGCTCGATTCCTCTAAATGATTTCTAACCCCAGAATAGAGATACCAATTAGAATAGTTTATAGGAAGTATACCCTAGAATGTCCATGACCGCCACCACACACACACAGCTTCAAATTTCCCAAGTACCCACTCACTTAAAATCAGTAGCATAATATATAACAGCCAGGTCGTTTAACCAAAAGGGGGAAAATGTAAAAAGTACTTCTGTAGTGTTGCTCATACTGATGTTAGTTTTGTGAAACTCCTCAAAATGTTGCTAATAAATCATACACTCACATGAAAAGACAATTTCCACCCTGTTATTCTACTCAACTGGAAAAGCAACTTAAAGTAACGCAGTTTGGAAGTATGATTTTCCTTTGGAATTCTTAAAGAATCAGGCTTGGAAAGTTAGATTAATTTGGATCCAGAAACTAGACCAGTAGGATTTGAATTTGGTTTTCAAACGGTGTTTATTCACTGTTTAGGCAGATTAGTTTAGGAAATGAGATGGACACCTGTTCTGACATGAAGGTTTTTAAGATAACACCACTTACCAAAAGAAAGCCCTGTCGTTTGGGAATGCAGATCAGTGGGGTTTTTCCAGGGTGGGACAGTTCTCATGGTGATTTTGCTCCTTTCTATAATATACTGAACTCTAAGTTATAGTGGTACTTTGAGCTCTAAGTCATTTTATAGATGACTAGTCAGTGCTTGAAAGGAAGTGAAACACTATCCTACTTCTTCAGGTGGACCAAAAACTATCCCACTTTTCCTCTTTTTTTTAATCACAATTTTATTTTCAAATCTAGAAAATACAATCAAAACATACAATACATAACACCATAACATACACAACACAATACAATGTACCGAGACATTCTTTGCAAGAGTGAACTTAAAACATGATTTCATTGTAAGTTCTATCTTATAATATAAAAGTCTAATATAATACTAATACTAACCTTTTATGATAACACTCAAATCATGGTATCTATGCTTTACCTTTGTCTTACTACAATGACCCACATATTCATTAATTGCTACCAACTTATATATTTCCAAAAAGGATTGTCAAAGGCCTTACTCATATATTATTGTATCTAAGCATTTTCATCTGATTATACTTTACCCTTACAATAATAATTCTAACCAAAATTAGATGCTATCTCTAACCTTTTATAATACTAAATCTTGAAACTAACCAGTTTTCTTACTATTTATGCAAACCTTACATAGCATATAACACAATTCTCAGTTTTTTCTGATCTTCGCTAGATCTTTTATTTACTAGATTTGTCAACTTAGCCATCACTGTGTATTTGCTAATTTATCTCTCCAATCTTCAAGGTCTGGACATTCTTCTGACTTCCACTTTGATGCAATAACAACTCTTGCCGCTGTAATCATATATCTAGCCAGTTCTTCCAAAGACTTCATAATAACAGATGGTAATATCCAACAGCATGGTTTTGGGATCCAATACAAAGTTCACCTTTAAATTTTTTTGCGTTTCAGAATGGACTTCTCTCCAAAACCTTATCTTTTTTCATGTTCACTACGTATGGTAAAAATGCCCATCTGTCTCCTTACATTCCCAACATATCCCACTTTTTCAATGGATGAAAACCATAATGGAGCATAGACACCCCAGCATGGCAAGATGTCAGCTGTTTACAGGGCAGGGACTGAGAGAGACTGGCACTGCAGAGGCAGGAACTTTTCTGTCAAAAACGGATGCCCCCAAAATCTCTTCCCACAAGTGCCAGCCTGCTTCTCCCAGCTCTAACACATCTGTAGCCTGAGCAAGGTAGAAATGTGCTCTACTGGACTTGCTGAAAAGCAGGAAAATTCCATTCTGCTGATGATAAATTTAGTCTGGATCTAACCCAGTTATACAAGAGGTATGAAAAGTTTTTCGAAGATATGCCATGCTCATTACTATGTTTGGCAACAATTGCAATGATTTTAAAGTATGAATATGTGATTTAAACTTGTTGGCAGATAGTCCTTGCAGTAGCTACCTAGCTAGTTGGTAAATGGATCACAGGATAAATCAAATCTAATTTGAAGCAAAACCATTCCACTTAACTTTTCTCTCGTTCTGAGCACTGTAACAAAATGCAACCAAAAAGGATTTCACTATATAAATGTTGAAATATTTTTTTAAAGAAAATAGAGTTAAAAATCTAGATCATGTGTCTTCATGTGTAGAAAATTTCTTTCACCTGTATATGTCTGGAAGTAGAGAATGGGGTACAAAATCTTGTGTGCGCTAACTTATGGGGGGTAAGCTAAACTACTATTAGTCCTGAGTTGCCAGAGCTAACAGTTTTATGTTGTTATGTTACTTAGGTGATCTGCTAATGTGACCCAGCAAGCCAGATGCAAGTCATAAACCCACCAGAAGTCTGATAATCCTCCTCTTTTTGCTGTCTGCCCTTCTACTGCAAAAGAAGCAGGACCATCAAGCATTGGGTAAGTCTCAGTACACTGCTACATTCAGCTTGTTGTGTCACAAGTTAATACTGGCCTGACCTATATCAATAGGTGTGACTCAGACACACTGTCATTTAGCAATGAATATTCTATAGAACTACAAAAAAAATCGTTAAATTAACAAATTGATCTATTAAGTCAACATCAGTAACAGTAACTCAATCCCACACTAGCATTAAAAGCATTTCAAAATGCAGAGTTCAAAGATGACAAGACTTTTCAAGTTTTATTCTGTCAGTTTCAGTCCGTGCAAAACAGGAGCATATGAAGAATTTTTATAATTACAGTCCCTCTTCCTTAAAGCCTGACATTTTAGAAAAAATATTTCTAAAATGAAGCAGGAAATACATTATAGATCTTCCTGTCATTTTTTATAGAGGGTGATCAAAGACATTTTAATGTTTCATATTAGCTGTTTTTCAAGAAGATTTTTCAGCTGACTAGGCTCATGTACATTTGCCACAGTAAATCTGTATGTGATTGTTTTTATTACTTTTTTCTGTGTAAGAAAGGACCATTAAAAACCATTAAGCAGAAAGAAGAATGCTCTCCAGGGAAGACTTAGCTTCTGCGTATGCGCTAAAGTTGTGGAAATATATTATAAGAAGCACTTCAGTATTCAAAGTAGCCTCACTTGAAGGGAGATTTTTACAAAATGATTACTAATCCTACCACTTACACTAGTTTAACTAATATTATATAAACCTTTTAAAAATTGAGTTGTTGTTGGTTTCCTTATAGATTTACTTACTTAATTAAGGCTTGACAAATAATTATTTTTACTTTGACAGTGACCCACTTTTTTTTATCACACTGATACAGCTGAGTATGCATTATGGATAATACTGAAACTTTGACAAAATTGTTTGGATAGCATATCACCAATCTGTGGATCTTTTGGGCTGTCTAGCCAACAAGGGTGAAGAACAGTGATATAATCAGAATTAGTCTGGTGTCATAGTCAGAAAGTCAGATAGGGCTGGGGAGATCCCATTTCATTCCCCACTCTACAGTTAAGCTCACCAGGTTACCTCATGTGGTTTCTCTCAAACTAAAGGCTAAGGGTTCTTGTGAGGATAAAATGGGAAGGGGAGAACGTCTATAAAGGGACAATCGGATGAAGACATAGCTAAAGAAACATTCCAGTGAATCACCTTGACAACCATACACCTCAAATACCCAATATGAGAATGAAAATATAATGAGCTGCTTCATAATAATCAGATTATAGTAGACAAATGGAATTCCTTTGTCAGTTCTGGGAATTCTGGCACAGTGAACAATTCATTGGAAACCATTCTGGTTTCATTTCAAATTGTTTAACAGTTTACAGGATCTTGAGAAGATGCTGGACAGGAGAGGTTATTAAAATATATTAGAAAAGGTTTTAAAGAACAGATACTTAAAGAGAGCAATGGATGTGGAAACTACACAATGCACATCTAGAATGTTCAAAATATATGCAGTTTTCACATACTGAAGGTTTAAATTCAGAGTTTAAGGCAAGTGCCACAAAAACTACCTGTCATGAGGAATGCTGCAATTAATATACAGAACCACAGCACAGATTTCTTACATAGTAACCACATAAAATTGTTGAAGCATATTGCCTTTCATAACTGGAGTTTAATCATATAATCCAGATCCTTAAGACTAACAGTGTCTTGTCACAGAAATTCTGCTTTCCAAAGCTTCAGGTGATGTTTCTGTCCTGTTTTCTAAGTAGCTGTCTTTGATTCTAAATTCACTATCCTGTCAATTGCAAATTTTATACATCTGGGAACATTTTAGGATGCAGTCCAACAATAACATTTTTCAGGACCAAGTGTGGCCTTATAAAAGCAAAATCATCTCTATATACTAAAACTGTTGATAAAACTTAGCTTTGTTGACACTGGGGGGTGCCAGTATACTGTGCTAATTATAGCTTGAGGGATGAACTCGTTTATCATACGGGAATGCTCGTCTTCCCATTTCATCATACAGCCCCTGAATTCACTGGAGAGAAACACAAGATTATTTGAAATTCAATCT
The DNA here is from genome assembly GCF_029931775.1 of Euleptes europaea. Classification (NCBI taxonomy): domain Eukaryota; kingdom Metazoa; phylum Chordata; class Lepidosauria; order Squamata; family Sphaerodactylidae; genus Euleptes; species Euleptes europaea. The sequence goes on from NC_079321.1 coordinate 63,751,077, forward strand.
TTGGCCACTCGGGTCAAACAAAAATAAACGCCAGGTCAACCTGGCATGCTGTTATTGTGAATCCAATTTGTAATGCAGTACAATCACAGCAGAACACATTCTGCTCTCAGAAGTGAAAACCTCACAATATGATGTACAACAGAGTCACAAAGGTATGTCACTTTAGCAATGGTGAATTGCAGAACAATTCAGAATGTCTTCTATGGAAGCAATTGAAATCCAATATTTATTTGGCAGCACTGTACTCACAACATGTAATAAGTTGCATTTCAATGTTACGCATGACTTACTTACTTTAAACCCCAGATGAAATGTATTAGAATTAATTAAAATTCAGCACACAGCTTACTGATATAGCAATCATTCTCTTAGCAAATGTAAGAACACTAAAATTAGCTCAGGAAAATTGATGGCCAAAATGCACTGTGAAATCATTTCATATCATTATTTGCTATATATGTATTTGTCAATTTTAGATGCAGCCATAAATTTGATATCACAACAACTTTTCAACCCAGAAACAAAAACAGAAAGAAATGGGCTTTGACTGCTTGCTTCTTTACCACGAGACAGGAAAAATGCCTTGAATCAAGCTAGTATACTGATTGCTCATCTGGAGCTTCATCCATTCTGGCTTGCAGCATCTATGTAATGACACTACATGCTTGGGGTTTGCCCATGAAAGAGGTGAATATAACGCATAACATTACAATTTTGTTTCTCTGGTGAGTCTTTCTGCTCTGCTTGGCTGGTGTTCCCTGCACAGCCAACAGGAGGCAGAGTTTATCCAAGGCTGCATTTAAGAACTAGATTTCCTCTCAATTCAGGCATTCTGCTTTCACCAGGGAGAGGCAGGTTATATTCGAGCAGAGCATCACATGAAAGGTAGATTCAATTTTCACATGTCTTGTTCGAAAAAACTGAATTACCACTCGCCTTAATACAGTTGGTAAAACCTTCACTTAAAGAGAAAATGTGATATGCAGAGCCAGAACAAGACAGAGTTTAATAAACCAAATGGTTTATTAGATTCTGTACAGAAGATTTACATGCATAAATCAGTGATATTTATGTAAACAAACAGCTTATTTGGTAAGCAACATATTTATGCCTTTAGGAATACATAAAGCTAGCATACGGAAGTTCTTCCACCATGTAAGTAGTACATCTGTGCAACTGGTTATTTACAAACAACTAATGTTCAACACAAAATAATATTGTCTTGGTGGTACAGTTTCAGCCGAAAGGCAGAACCACCATATATAACCTCTAATATTTCAATATAATATATCAAACACAATTTAGCTGAATTATTTGTTAGGTCTAGGAGAAAATTTCACTCTTGGACTACCTCATATCAAAAATTGTCATGGATAAAATCTGGTCTCAAAATTTAGGCAGATTTTCAATTCAGAAGCACATTTTTTAGAAATAAAACAACACACGACATTTGGCTTATTTCAGTCTTGTATTTCAGCTTTACTATCTCAATTGCTATCAATCTACAGCAGCGAAAATAAGCATTTCCTATTCCACTCCACCTTCTCAATATCTGTTCTCCTCACACTTTTGCCAGATGATCATTAAGAAACTGGCAGATCTCCTGTCTTGACAAATTTCTTTGGCTGTTATTAGCAATGCTTTTTTAATACTGCCCAGGCACAGCTAAGGCATGACTTTTAAAGCAGCCCCAAAGAGACTTGCAATTATTCTTGCTCCAAATTCCTGGGTAAAATATTGACACCACTTATTTATACTTCAGAGATGTCTGGCCAGTAGACACCAAGAAAATGCAAAGTCATCTGGACTTCTCTCAGCAGCTTCTATCGAACTCCACGTTGTGTTACCAAGCTTTGGGATTGAGTTTGACTATATATTTCTTTATCGAAGCCTCCAGATGCTACTGTCTTTCCTGAATTAGAGTTCAGATGCCATAATTGGATGAATGAGGAAGAACAAGCTGAAACTGAATCAAGACAAGACTGAGATGAGGAAAGCATTTTCTAGAAGTAACTGACGATTACTTCCAGATTGGTTTACTGCAGCGTATTCTGCAAGTAGCTGCCGCTCAAGGTCACCCGTAAGCTTCAAACAGTGAAAATTGTGGTGGTTCATTTCTTCATACTTTATGACTTGAGACCAACATACCTGAAGGATGATCTCTCCCTTTAGGAACCTCTCGTTGTGCTGCCTATTCAGTAGGTGCAAACCTCTTTGACTATGTTCTGTTCCATTTCTGCTATAGGTCTCATTTTGTGGGAAAGCATTCTTGAAAATTGGTTCTTGTAGGTTATCCGGGCTGTGTAACCGTGGTCTTGGATAACCTACAAGAACCAATGAACTCTGACCGTGAAAGCCTTCGACAACATTCTTGAAAAGATTGTTGGGAAAAGCACCTTTGTTGTTGGGAAGTTGAAATTTTTATTAGAGGCGTTTTTTCTATTTTGTATTGGCTTTCAGTCTTTTAGTCGTGACACTGTATTTATTTTTCCTTTGAGGACACCACCTTACGTGTACGCTGCCATTTCTTCACTAGTCACCCCAGCTACCCCATGTGATTCCAGGACCAAAGGATCGGCCTCAGAGCAGGCTTGAGATAAAGACATGTCTATTTATACAGGGATTTTTTTTTAATGGTCCTTTATTTTTCAATGGTCCAGTCATTTTAGGACTACTTTACTCCAAACCTTTTTCATAATCCTAATAAAGTCTACGAAGAGGGCAATCACAAGCTCAAACACCTATGAATGTGGGCTGCCAGTAACTGCATTCTGCTGCAAAACCAGTGACACTGAACTGTCAGCTATAAATTGTACAGATAGATTAAGGTACACCCTATACACATGGCTACACCTGGAACCTGTTTACCTCCCCCACCCCCCAAGAATTTGACCACATTCTTTGAAATGTGAGCAAACTTAACCAATAAGTAGAGAAGCCTTATAAAGATATCATAGGTTAGTAAGAACAGGTGATAAAATACATTGCATTAAATAAGCAATCAATAATTTAATAAAATCCTCAGATACTTTACTTGCAAGTTGGGCAGGGAAAATGGTTTATGATGAAACTCTGGATGCATTCAGATATCATGAACAAACCACAGATTGTGATGTACATTAGCCAGAACTCTTGGGCTCTGGTGCTCTCTCCCTCCTCTCCTTGTGTGCCACACTGAGATTAAGGCCATTAATGCATGGCAAGCTTTGCAATTTTTTGTCCCTCCCCTGTAGCGCACCTTTTAATCACGCATTCAAAAAATTGAACACATGGTCAAGAACATGCACCTCCACCCGACTGGGGTTGCCAAGTGGAGAGGGGGGAGGTGGAAGGGGAAGAGAGAGGCATGGGCTCTGGCGCTCTTCCTCAGTGGGTGGAGGCAGGCGGAGGTGGCAAGTTGCCAAGCAGAGAGGGAGGAGGCGGAGGGGGGAAGAGAGAGAGGTGCAGGCTCCGGCGCTCTTTCTTTGCTGGTGGAGGCGGCGGCTGGTCCGCTGCCACCACCTCTCTCCCTCTAGGCTCCTTTGTCCTCTTGCCTTCTCTGCCTTGCAGCGGAAGGAAGGAGAACGCACACCTCACCCAACTGGGGTTGCCAAGCGGAGAGGGAGGAGGTGGAGGGGGGAGAGAGAGAGGCATGGGCTCCGATGCTCTTCCTCAGCGGGTGGAGGCAGGTGGAGGTGGCGAGTTGCTGAGCAGAGAGGGGGGAGGCGGAGGGGGGGGGAAAGAGAGGTTCCAGCGCTCTTTCTTTGCAGGTGGAGGTGGCAGCCGGTCCGCTGCCACCACCTCTCTCCCTCTAGGCCCCTTCGCCCTCTTGCCTTCTCTGCCTCGCAGCGGAAGGGAGGGGAGTCGAACCCGCGCATGTAAACACACCTGAGAACACTCACAATTGTAGCCACCTTTTTAAAACAATTACGAAAAGGCAGGGATAGGAAAACCTTGGTAAGTTACGGGGGAAGGTGGGTTGATCCCGTGGGAGGGAGGCGGCCATGCGTTTAGTCTCCCGCAATTCGCTTCATTTGTGGGAGACTCGCACAACAAAATGACCATGCGTTTTTGTACTAAGATTTTCTGGTTTGGAACTAAGCACAATTTGTTATGTTCAAAATAAGGAAGACTTGAGTCTCATGACGAGCAATACAGGGAAGTTAGTGGGAAAAAGAACAAGACCTTGAGGACTTCCCAATTCATTCTGAATGGATCAGACAGTTCTGATTATACTGTGGATTTTAATCATATTGTTTTGAGGAACCAAAAGAAACAGAATTCAGATTTGGAAAACAACCATGATATTTCCAAATAATGTTTTTAATGGATTATGCGAAGTGGTATCATCATATCAGAAAGTATTACGGTAGTTATTATGACTTTGAACTGAACACTAAGATAAACACTGATTTGTGTTAAAAAATAAGCATAACACGAATCCTTCTTGTGCATGATGTAATTTGCAACTGCACAGTGACTGTTTCAATACAGGTTCACTTATTTGACCGAACTGTAGCGATTTTCTGTAATGGTAATGCAAAGAGGAACGCTATGACAAGAATAGCAGCAATTCCTATATTTAATGTTTTTTAAAAAAATCAAAGTGTTACCTAAGGCAATTATCTTGCAGCCTTTTAATATCTACAGGGAAAAGCCTAAAGGGGAAATAATTGACTTCGCTAATTTTCCCCTTGACAATTATAAAATGGCTTTACATTTAATTATAGCTGCAAAATTTCACATCTAATTGTCATACTTGATAGAAGTACAGAGATAAATGAATTATACAAAAGCTTAGACAATTGCCCATAACAGCATGAGAAAAGTAGTTCAGAACTAATGGTGCAAAATAATGCTAGAAATCTTGGATATAAATTATATTGCATAGAACAATTGTAATTAATGAAACAAATATGTGATTACTCAAACATTGTGGTCTCTCATGGCTACTACTGTTTACAGTGTGTGGCGCATTTTTTAATCCTCTAAACATATTGAACATGTGGTAATGGTGAGTGGTACACTAAGCTTCAAGAGAAGACAAGACAAATACATAGAATTTATTGATAAAACTGGCCCTAAATGCTCAACTGCTGAAAACAAAGTGGTCGATAGGGACTAAAGTACTCTATTAGCAATCTGCACTGTTTCAGTAAAACTGTAGTTAGAACCACAGTGTGGGAGCCACCTGAGAGTTTGAAGTAATTTAAATGTAACTGAACATAATGGTTAAAAAAAGGAATAACCTAATGTATACAGGCATAAACTAGGGCTACAGTTTAGGCACCCCCTGGCTTTCATCCTTCTCCCCAGAGCCAAGCTGAAACTAGGAGCTTAGGGTAGTTTCCTAGGGATCACAGGTCAGAATAGGGAAGGCAAGCAAACTGGAAAATAAGTAGCAACAATCTGCACTTTGTCAAGTGATGATTAAATAAAAGTGTACAGACCTGGCTTGTGCACACTCCTGGCCCTCCTCCTTCCTCTTCTCCTATGTCACATAAAGTATGGTGAAGGAATGGTGATTTCAGAGTAATTCCAGCTTCTTGTAATGCAATGCATTTTGTACATAAGATTGCTAGCATTTGCAGCAACTTAGATGGCTGGTTCAGGTCAACTTTAGCATGCTATCAGTGTGCAGTCTGATCCTAGCTGTATGAATCACTTTCAGCATGTGAGGCCTGATGAAGTGGACATGGTGCTTAGTAGCGTGTTGCTCATCATGTCTAGGCTCAACCTTTGCTCTTCATGGCTGATACTATTTAGCAGAGTCACTCCAATATAGTATATTTGACTGTCTGCAGAAGCTGCATACATGGATAATATCACCCCTGTGCTGAATATCATCCCTTCTGTCACTGTCTTCCACCAGCAGGTGAAGACTTTTTGGTTTGGGGGGGGGGGGCATTCCCTCAATGATCCCTACTTCCTAACCAATGTTTTTATGTTTTGTATGTATTTTAACTCTTTTACAAATCATTTTAATGATGTATGTTTGGGAGGGAGGTTGATTTTAATGGTTTTATAACATATTTTATCACGTCTCCAACAAGTCCTGACAGACCAACCTCATTTCCTTCTTTGATCAAGTGACGAGCTTAATGGATCGAGGGAATGATGTCGTTGTTTACCTGGATTTCAGTAAAGCTTTTGACAGGGTCCCCCATGATCTGATGAGTAAACTAGAGGACTATGGACTGGACTCTAGGATAGTTAGGTGGATAGGGAACTGGTTGGAGAATCGCACTCAAAGAGTAACTGTCAATGAAATGTCATTGACAACAGATGAAATGCCATCTGAATGGAGGTGTCCAGTGGGGTGCTACAGGGCTCAGTTCTGGGCCCGGTACTTTTCAATATTTTTATAAATGAACTGGATGAGGGTGTGGAGGGACTACTCATTAAATTTGCAGATGACACCAAAGTGGGAAGCAACAAACACACCAGAAGATAGAGATAAAATTCAATGAGATCTGAACACACTGGAAAAGTGGGCAGATGTGAACATGATGCAATTCAACAAGGATAAGTGCTGAGTTCTACATCTGGCTAGACAAACACCTGTCAAGGGTGCTCTAGGCTGATCCTGCATTGAGCAGGGGGTTGGACTAGATGGCCTGTATGGCCCCTTCCAACTCTATGATTCTATGAATGTTTTAAATTGTTAGCCACCTTGGCGGCCCCTGTAGGGGAAGAAAGGTGGGATAGAAATTTTGAAAATAAAAGATTTGCACTGACTGCCTGCTTGTTTTGGAGCACAGTTCTTACCTTTACAGCCCAAAATGGCTTGGGGCTGGGGTACTCCACTCCACCAACTGAGATCTTCTTCTCATGCACTGTGGTCTGTTCTCCTGCTCCCACAGGTGAGGTGGTTGGATTCAGGGACAGGGCTTTTTCATCTGCAACACAGGGCCTTTGGAATGCCTCCCCTTTTGAGGCTCGCCAGCATTTGATCCCAGCTTTGACTCTTTTAAGCTGTGTTACTGTCCACTATAATATCATTTTAGGCTGCTGACTTTGATTTTATGGATGTTGTTTTTATTGTTTGTTTTTACCCTGTGTGCTGGCTAGATGCCAATGCTCAGGTCTCCACTTGAAGTCTCTGAGATACTGCTCCAGGCGGTTGGCAACAGCAGGGAGAGGGTAAAGCAGAGTCCAAAGAACAAGTCCATTTGTCGAAGCCAGAAATCAGAGCCAGTACTTGCCAAATCAGAGTTACAGTTTGTAGTCCAGGTAGCCGGTCCAAGGTTGAGGGTCACGAAGAGTCAGAGGTCCAAACAGCCAGTCCAAGGTCTAAAGGCACAGAGAGTTGTTCAGGCATGGGAGGCAGCAAGTTGCACTGTGTTGCTTCCTCGACCCTGGGCTGTTCAGCGGAGGCTTTTCTGGCATCTGGCTTCTCTGTCAGTCCTCCTCCTGCAAGGACTCACTGTTCTGCTGCTGTTCCAGCACACGCCGGTAGGCTTCTAGCTGGGCACTATGTCTTTTAGCCACCAGTGCCTTTCTCTGCTGCTGCCTCCACCTGTCAGCCTCTGCTGCCTTAGTAGCTTGAGGGCTCACAGCTGGGCCACTGGGTCCAGGCTCTGAGCAGGACAGGGTTGGTTCTGCCATGACTTCTGACTGTAAGTGTTGTGCTTGCTCTGGAGAGTCACCAGCTTCAGGGCTGTCAGCCTCCTCACCAGGCTGTGCTGAATCAGGCCCCACTTCAGGCTGCGAAGTCAGAGGCAGCTCCATTGGGGCTGAATTCTCCTGGTAGAGTTCCTCCTCTGAGGAGGACCCATTCTTCAGGGACTGCCCCATGGCACCCTGTGAGTTATCCTAAGCAGGTGTTTGGAGAAGAAGCATACAGATTTTCTAAATAAATAAATGCAAGTGTGGGGTTTAACTGGAGTTGGTTTTCCTTCCACAAACTGGGATCCTAGACCAGGACTAAATCCTGCTTAAAAATTCCAGATGGTGGAAAAACTAACTCCAGTTAAGCCGTGTCCCTATATTTGTACCTAGAGAACTCAAGTGAGTCTACAACCATAACTCATACAATGTGCTCCATGACGGAAAAGCAGGGAAAGAGGGAAGAGTTTGATCTACATGCATTTTCAACTGCAGTTAAATTTGATGCCTGAATGTGGCCAGAGAAGAAAAAGTTGGGTGACTTGATGGCCATATGAAAAAGTTGATCATTCTAGCTCTGAATTGTCTGTCTCTCAAGCAGTGTATGGACTGTCTGAGCGACCTGAAGCTCAAGAAACACTATGGCCTTCACCCAGGCAGATCTCCATCAAGTTGAATAAATATTAGTACTTTCTCTACAATATCTTTTCACAAAAGAAAGAAAGAAATGGGAAAGAAACTCCATGGCTTTTTTCTACTTGGAAAATACACAAGCAAATCTAAAAATCCATACCTTTCCGAACAATAAAATACCATGTTGTCAGTGTTGCTGTCAAGAAATTTTTACAGCTTATATTCCAACTGTTCGGGTTTTTTAAAGGCATAAAAGAACATGAGCTGATAAATAGATTGGCTTTCATAGTTGTATTCTACTCATGGTATATAGAAGATACTAAAGCATTCAGACGTCAAAAATGGGGAAAACTGTTAACATGTTTTGGCAGAATTTTCAGACATGCCGCTTAATTGCTTGAGAAAGCATGGAGTTCTTTTAGACTCCAGTGCTTCAATTTTCTACACATGTGATACACAGCAATCCTTAAATAATTACAGCTCTTTGCTTGAATACTTAAGAACAAAGTACCCACAACCATTTTATCTAAGTTTTCCATCAATCTGAATAAAACTGAACATTATTGATGGCTAATCTCTTTGATTTCAATGCAGAGCTTTATATAAGGGCCAGCTCACACAATGCCTTTTCCCTGCACATGTTAGAATGTGTAAATACTTCTCTGTATGCAGACCCTCTTCCTACCTGAGGACCCCATGCTTACATGAAGCACTGTAATGCATGAACAAGTTGGTATAGCCCCACAGTAATTCCTCTGGTCATGGCAGCTGCAAAAACATGCTACTGTGCTCATGAGGACTGCTGCCGTCCCTATCAGTGATTGTGTATTTCACATACTGACATTTTTCCATGTGACAGATGTCCAAGGAGCATTTAGAATGCTGACACATACACTGTGTAAAGCGACACTGTGTAAAGCAGCTGTAAGTTCTGTGGAAACTATGAGAAATGTACTGATAAAAACCAGCTGTAAATACATATCACATTTTTTATCCTCCCTTCCTCCAAGGAGCTCACAGCAGTGTTCACAGCCCTCCTCTTCTCATTTTATCCTCACAACTACTTTGTGAAGTAGGCTAGGCTTAGTGTATGCAACTGGCCCACGGTTACACAGCAAACATCATGGCAGAGTGGGAATTTGATTCCCAGGTCCTACTCTAACCTTATACCACACTGGGTCTCAAAAATATCACTGTATCTAAACTGACAGGCTTCAGTACAAATGGAAAAACCTGAAAAACAAAGCAACTGGAGATTCCACAAATATGCAGATATGACTTTGTAAATTAACCAAAGGGAGGCCATCTCAAAAACAATCCCAGAGGGACAGAATATTGCGAGCAGCTCAACATCAGTTACAGGGCAAAAAACTTCGGGAGAGTGGAAATCAACCTCTTCAAAGTTCCTACAAACTGAGAGAATGGGATGGAATTTCTAAATTAATTCTCTTTGCAACCATTTTTGTGTACCTTCAGCTTATTAATTTAAAAGGAAAATGTTCACAAGTTTAGCAGGCATTTAAACAATGTTCAGTTTATCTTAATTCACCATTTCTGATGGGTACAAGTTTGCAAGCTAACATTATCAGTGTTATGTGGTCACAGAGAACATTAACAATACAAATTTTATACACTCTGTTTGAAGCAATTGACATTTTGTACCTGGTAAAATTTCAGACAGCTGGGCAGCACAAGTTTATGTGACATCTAATGACTCAAAACCCTAGATTACTAACAAAATTAGCTCAGATAAGAGATAGCAATCTTGTGAAATATAAAACAAGTGTAGGCCACAGATTCTTCTAAAGTAATAAAAACCACATTACCTTCGTATTGTGCAGCTGAGCTAGGCCTGTACAAGCATTTGCTAGAAGAAAATCACCACTCAGGATAGCCATTTTATTCCCAAACTGCATATCCTTCAATGGGCCATCCAAGGACGTCAGTTCACCAACATTTACTATCCCACGATGTACCAAGAAAGCCGTGTGGATCAACTCTGTAACCTCTGCCAGACTTCGTTGGCTTTAAAACAAAGACCATAAAGAGTTCAATTTCTTTTTGAAGTTGCAGAAGAACAGTATAGCTTGATGGCCTACTATAAGAAAGAGCTAACCCCACATTAATGGGAAAATTTTCAGCACAAATATGGTGCTGCATGCTAATATGAGCACCCCAGCAAGGTTTCAACTGGGAGCACTTCAGAGTATATTGCTCCAGTATTAGCCCAATTAAAAGTACTGATATTGATCTTTAAAGCCCTCAGTATTTAGGAGCCACATTACTTCAAGGGCTACCTTTTCCTATAAAATCCCACCAATTCATTCAGATTGTTTTAGAGGCCCTGGCTTGTGCTCTCTACTATCTGAGATAGAATAGAATTCTCAATAATAAGACTACAGAACTTCAGTCCTGGGAGAGATTTGTCTAACTTCCTTGCAAATTGAGTTTAGGCTGCAAGGTAGAAAAAAACATTATTGTGGATGGCATTTGGGTAGAGAATTATGCTTCTGCTCCCTTTTAGGGTTTTTGTTGTTGTTGTTGTTAAACAACATTATTAAATCCCTCCCCTTTCAGTTGTCACTGCTTAGGAAACAGGTTTTCCTCTATTATGCCTGGGTCCAACTTAAGCGTTAATGAAAAACATGTCTTTTTACAGTATTTTAAGGTATCTTTTTAATGTAAATGAATATGAGAACCCTTGCACTGAACAGTGGTATATAAATATTAAATAAGAGCGCTGCTAAAAATGTGTTAGTTTTAATATAGTTTTTCTAGTTGATGCAAAGTTTCTTATACAGCATTTTTGATGGAAAGGTAGAATAGAAGCTTTTTAAACACATAAGCTTAACTAAAGTCTTACCCTGCATAAATGCCCTTCTTTCATATGACTTATTGGAATTTTTAAAAAGCATGATGTGTTAAAAACAAAACTAGAAGATGGACCCTCCCTATTTTTGCTAGTGATGAGAAGAAAATGATAAGATAGTAGTTTGACCAGATTAGTTGAGAATTCACTTCTTAAAGAGAGTGATCCTATCAATATGCCTAGAGAAATTACGTGTAGGCATGGAATTTAACCACCTTATTATTTTAGAAATAGGCAAAAATCAACAACTACCTGTACATCGTGGCACGAGATTTCTAACAATCAAAACCTTAAGTCTTAAGAAGGGTTAACACGTTTTGGGAGGGAAGCAGGCAGTGGAGAGGAGACTAACAAGACGTCCTGATGTTCCCCACTGTCATTGTCAGGGCAGCCCTTGGAGGAAAATGTCCATATCAATTCAGTTTATCAGATGGACAGCTGATCAACATTAAACAGACTTGCTCTGGGCAGACTGAGCAGAGATACCTGCCCTGAATATCAATGAGGGCCCTCTGCTCTCAGCAACCGAGATCTGCCATTTCTGACTGCTGCAGATCCCAAGACATATGGGGATCCCTAGTGACGAGCACACAATGCTGCCGCTAACCCAAGCGATGGCTCATTTCCTCCAGCTGAAGGCACGCATTAATATCTCGAAGAGATCAGGCTTGTCTCTCTCCGACTCCCACCCCTTCCAGCCATTGAAGCAAAACCACTACCATCCTGTTTCTCTCTTTAATAAAGCTTTTAACGAAGGAAAAGAACAATCCTCCGACTTTTGTACAGCTTACCATGGAAAGGTTACACAAATACATCAGTGTCTTACTTTCCAAGCCTTCCAGACCATTTCCCCCTTAAGTCCATATTCTGTTTGCTCTCGACATACCTACCGTATATACTCGCGTATAAGCCGAGTTTTTCAGCCCCAAAAATGGGCTGAAAAAGCCGGCCTCGGCTTATACGCGGGTCAATACGGGGGGAGGGAGGGAGGAGGGAGGGGGGAAACTTACCGCCGACGCCGGGCCCGTGCCGCTTCCTGCCGCCGGGAGCGGCCTGGGGCAGCCTCCTGCAGCCGCAGGAAGGCTGCCCCGCCCCCCCCCGCCATTTTTCCCGGGCGGGAGGGGCCATGGGAAGCCTCCTGCAGCCGCAGGAAGGCTGCCCCCCCCCCGCCATTTTTCCCGGGCAGGAGGGGCCTTGGGCAGCCTCCTGCAGCCGCAGGAAGGCTGCCCCGGCCCTTCCCGGCCCCCGCCGCCATTTTTCCCGGGCGGGAGCGGCCTTGGGCAGCCTCCTGCAGCCGCAGGAAGGCTGCTCCGGGTCCCCCTGGGCCTCGCCGCCACTTCCTCCCACCGGGAGCGGCCTGGGGCAGCCTCCTACAGCCGCAGGAAGGCTGCCCAGGCCCCCCTGGGCCGCACCGCCGCCGGACCCTCGCCGCTGGAGAGCCCTGTCATGTAAGCCTGCGGGGGGGAGGGGTTATAAGCCGACCCTCGGCTTATACGCGGTTGCCTAATTTTTCCCCATTTTTGGGGAGAAATTAGGCACCTCGGCTTATACGCGGGTCGGCTTATACATGGGTATATACGGTATTTATTTAGCCATTGACAATAGCACTATGGTTCATTTGTTCAGTTATTCAATTCAAAGAATACTTCAGGACACCCTCTGATAAAGCATACTTAATTTTTAGCTAAAATGACACACAATTATAGTAAATCAACCCTCTTCACTGGGATTTATAAAAAAGCCCTGGCATTTTCTGAGGGTTCAAAATTCTCACACAAAGTATCAGAATAACATGTTTTAAAGCAACCTCAACTCATTTACTTATTGGAAAAATATCTTCCACACGAATCTTAGAGTGCACTAATAATCACCTATCTTGTGAAAGATCACTGAGGAATGGTCTCTTACTAAACAACCCATGCATAGTAAAATGCTCCAAAGGTACCAAGATTAGTTCAGTTCACTGGTTGAGGGGGGAATCCAATTCATACATTATGAGTGCAATGGTCTGAAATAAATGCAAGGTTTGAATACAGACTTGTGTCCATTTACAGAGCTTTTGACACCACATGAACCACACAATGAACTCCAGTACTTCGTTCTAAGCAAAGAATAATAATTAATAAATTATTTCTGTGCCCACAGATAATCTGAGAAAATGGCTCCAAGTGGCCACCAGTACAGAAAGTACAGCAAGCCGTCTCACACCACCAGCCTTCCTTGCACAGGTAAAAGCAACATTTACTTCCAGCACTACCTTAATCTCCTTGATATAAGCCCTCGCTTCCACCATTCCAAAACCTTCCCCAACCTCTGGTTTCCAAGGCAGTCCACATGGTGTCCCAATCCAGCTCCCGGTCCTTACTTCCCAAGTTGCCTCATGCTACTAAGAATGCAAAGAGAACAAAGGAAACAAAAGGTGCAAAAACAAGTTTGTAGGGGAGCTCCCTCTCAATCTGTTTGGGAATCAAAATCCAACTGTTCAAGAATCACAGTTCTGCAACTCTGGCTCAAGCACAGCAGCTGCATCCAGAAAACACTGGGAAGCAACTAGGATAACAAAGGTGGACTATTTGGAGGCCACATGTTAAAAGCATTTGCATGGCCATACAGTATACACTAGCCTTCTGAAGATGGTACATTCACACCAACTGGGGGGTTCTGGTTCTCATGTAGGGAGGCAGTATGTGCACTGAAAACCCATATGGCATGTAATTTACATATACAGTGATTGCACATTGTGGGGATCATACACTCCCAAATAAGCGCAGTTGGTGGGCTCCCAGTTTGTGTGAATGTAATGTCTGCACAGGCCTACTGCTACCCCCACTGAAACTGGTACGTGCATTTTCTTCAATGTATGTACATATACCAGGCAGCCACATCACAATCCCAGATCCCTGTAAAATGGATGCATGCAGCTGTTTTATTTATGGCAATGCAAACACATACTTTATCTGTATACTGACAGATTAGACCATACCATATTACAGCATGCGACAAAACCTAACCCTCAGTAACAGCTAAAACAGTAGTTTGTGTGGCAGTGATTTCATCCCACAAGTAACAAGTTGTCCTAAATACTGGAAAAATTCAAATAATGAATTTCCTGGGAAGCCAGCAGACTAGAGGTTTACATCAGGTAGAGGAGTTCTTTGTTACTGAGGATGCTCTCCTAGAGTTCTGGACATTCCAGGGTAGTTGTAAATAGAGATCCTGCCTAACTGAAGGAAAGATGGCTTAAAATCACTGCAAAAATAATGGAAATGGAAACTTTGCAACTAAGTTCATTCTTACTGTCTGCCGCTTAATTCACTACCATAGAAAAATGAGTCATAGATAAAGGGAGAGAGGATTGTGTTTCATCTCTATTTTTTTTTTGCTCAGAAGTAGACACACAATTTTGCTCATTATTCTTTTTTCCTGATTATAATTAATGGCTTTAATTCCAAGTAAAGGTAATGTTTTCTTGTAATGAACTTGGTAGTGTAGTCAGTCTGCACCCACACACACAAGACTAACTTGGCCCACACAGACCAATGCACAAGGAGAAACTAGAGAGACTTCTGCGTGGATCTGAACTAATACAATAGGATAGGTTCACAAGGCTTGCCCTTGCATTTAGGGTAAACTGGAACAGGCGGCTAGGGAACTGCCCATGATCAGTAAATGAATTAAAGTACTTGGAGAGATTTCTGCTTTAACAGAAGAACTAAAAATCACAGATCTTTATTTGTTTCTGCTGATAAATGGAAAAAGTTTTTTTTTAAATGTCTGTTTGAGGAAGCAGAACAAGACTAGACAGGTAAGCTACTCACTAAAGTCTAATAACTTGGGGAAGCTGGGGAAGCTGCTCTCCCATGGCAGAGCAGAAGTACCTAAGAAGATAGTTTTACCATAACAGGCACTTTTACAATCAGGTAAGGAAAATAAACCTACTATGAAGAAGGATCTATTACTACATACAGATAATTGAGGTAACAGAAAAGAGACTTTCTTGAAATGCACCATGTGGAACACTGCTTACTTCTAAAGATTTGAGTTGTCTCAATATTAACTCTACCCTTCCATCTGAAGGGCACTGTCCCATCTCAGTATCATATTACATAGCAATCAATGAGCATTCATAATAAAGATGATCAAGTGTTGTGGATATGTCAGCATATATTCTGGAAACCACATTACAGTGTCGAACAAAATGGCACAACAATCAGAGTAATGCATCAATAATAAATAAACCTATAATTCCAAAATAAATTTGAATTGCTGGGACATCATTTAAAATAATTTTTAAACAAACTGGGAAGATAACATTTGATGCTCATGCTTCTTGAAAAGTTCATTATAGCTGTTTTTTTTAACTTTTAAAAATACAGTCTTGCTCCATTAAAAACAAAAGACATGTAAAACTATGGGCACCTAGAACTGTCAATTCATATCCTGTTATCTAGATCATGCTTTTAGTATTTGGGTTATTTTGTTTTATGGTTACTTAATGACTTGTTTTAAGTATTATACAATCAGATGTGAAAAATACCTCAGTTTTATTGACAAATGGGGATTATTATCTGTAACCCTGATGAGCATTTCTTCCTGGCATCTGAGAGACATGTACCAGAGGAAGGACAACTATGTCAGCCTGGATGGGAACACTGCGGGCGAACTTGGTTTCCACAGCCCTTAACTTGGTGAGAAATTTTGTCCATCAAAATTTCTCAACTTTCATCTGTTAATCTTGAAATCTATTTAATAGAATCAAGTCCAAACCTAAGAATACAGAATTCTGTGCATTTTTTATCAATGATACTAAGTAAATTTAATGCAGGGTTCTCAGGAACTTGAATCCCAATAAAAGTAATACCTTTTTCCAAAGCAATATGTGGTAGAATCTGTCCTTAATTTCCAGAAACCATACGTGCAACATGATGCAAGTCAGGAATCAGATGCTACTGTGCTAGGATTTTTAAAAATGGCTCTTTGTAGTTCACATGAATAGAATTAATTGGAAGCACTTTCCAGTTTTTGTGCCAGCAGAGATCTATCCAGATTTTTATTCCAAGCTTACTTTACACCCTAGGAATACGTAATGCATTCTTTATTCTGAGTGGGTTGCTGCAACTGTTTCCTCTCCTACCCCACCTCCATGCCTTTTTAAAAATACTCATTGTATTGAATATTGGTATATTGCAAATTGTCTAACATATGTTCAAGTTGAAGGCCACCACAGAACCTGGCAGACTGAAGTGTTGAAACCTGATCTGCATATTATTGGGACACTCAAGGCTAGATTCCATGTGGCCCACTATACAAAGGCACCTCACAGCTGAAATACCAGTAGTAAGAATCCATAACCAAATAGCACACTCCTTTACAATGCATCCCTATGCAGAGTTATTCTAGTCTATACCAACTGGACTGCACTGCTTTTCATGTAGAGAATCACAGAGTTGGAAGGAGCCATACAGGCTATCTAGTCCAGCCCCGTTTATTGCAGGATCAGACTAGAGCACCCCTGACAAGTGTTTGTCCAGCCTCTACTTAAAGACTGCCAGTAAGAGGGAGCTCACCACCTCCCTAAGAAGCTGATTCCACTGTTGAACAACTCTTACTGTAAATTTCCCCCCCCAATATACCTTTCTGCCCTGTAATTTAAACTCATTATTGCGAGTCCTAGCCTCTGCTGCCAGCAGGAACAGCTCCCTGCCCTCCTCTAAGTGACAGCCCTTCAAATACTTAAAGAGAGCAAATCATGTCCCCTCAAGCTCCTCTTTTCCAGACTAAGCATGCCCAAGTCCCTCGGCCTTTCCTCCTAGGGCTTGGTCTCCAGGGCCCTGATCATCTTCGTTGCTCTCATCTGCACCCACTCTTTTCTTTCCACATCCTTTCTGAAGTGAGGCCTCCAGAACTGCACACAATACTCTAGGTGCGGCCTGACCAATGCAGTGTACTGTGGAACTATGACATCTTGCAAGTTGGATGTTATATCTCTGTTGATACACCCCAAGATTGCATTAGCCTTTTTTGTTGCTGGATCACACTGGCTGCTCCTATTTAACTTACGTTCCACCCGTACCCCAAGATCCTGTTCACACAGGCTGCTATACAGAAGTGCATCTCCCATCGTTTTTGTTACCCAGATGCAGAACTCGGCACTTATCCTTGTTGAATTGCATCTTGTTCACATCTGCCCACTTTTCCAGTGTGTTCAGATCTCATTGAATTCTGTCTCTATCTTCTGGTGTGTTTGCTGCTCCTCCCAATTCGGTGTCATCTGCAAATGTAATGAGTAGTCCCTCCACACCCTAATCCCAATCGTTTATAAAAATACTGAAAAGTACCCGGCCCAGAACCAAATCCTGTGGCAGCCCATTGAGCACCTCTCTCCATTCAGACAAAATGCCATTGACAGCTACTCTTTGAGTGCGGTTCTCCAACCAGTTCCCTATCCACCTAACTATCCCAGGGTCCAGTCTACAGTCCTCTAGTTTACCCATCAGAACATCATGAGGAACCCTGCCAAAAGCATTATTACATTACTGCAGATTTCTTGCTCACTATTTATAGCATCACACCTAAAAAAAACTTTTGTACCTTCTAGACATTGCCTACATATAATGTGAGTAGTCAGACCCCTCCTTCTTTTAGGGGGTGCCATTACAGGCACAGGGGCCTGAAACTGATATCAGAGCAAGATACTGCTGCACACTAAATGGATGCCTCTCAGAGAAGTGCGGAATCCATCCAGCGTGCTTGTCAAAGGCAGAAAGTGGTTGGCAGCTGTGCATTTTCCCATGACCCAAGGAGTGCCTGGCTGGGTAATGAAGCTGACTAATCTCCATTGTCTCACCTTAAGGTGATTCAATCAGAACCCTGAACAGACCATTAGTTGCACTATCTATACCCATCCTGGCAATCACTCAGTATTCAGGAGAATACCCCAAGCATTCTGTTGTCCTGAAATCTCATCAAGGATTCATACCTGCAACTATCACAGTTATCAATCAATATCCAAGAGAATCATTCAGGTATTCATGTGCTTCCTAGCGACCCATCAAGCCTTTCCTTCTCTTTTGTCTGGACCCCGGAAAAGCAATCATTTCTTTGTCCCTGGCTTACCTGCCAGTTAACTCATACCGCCTCAGGACCTATTTGGGGGTACAAATACCAGTCCTTTGGCTATTAATAGTTTGTACGCGACTTGGATCTGACCATACACTCCCTACTTGTGTGTAGGGTTGCTGCCTTCTTTACCTCCAGAAATGCAGGCCATTTCTCCCTCTACAGCGCTGCTTTCACCGGACATTGCTCTCCTAGACTGGTAAATATAGGTAAAGGTAATATAGGCATAAGTTTTCACCTGCTGACGAAAGATACCAATAGAGGGAGACAGACAAAATTCCCTGAGGAGGGAGTTCCAAAGTTATGGTTCCACAACATCTAGCCTCAGAGGGTAGGGGCAACTGAACCAGAGCCTCCGAGGATGACTGGAGTGAGCAGGTAGGTTCATATGGGGGAAGGAGGTTCTCATGGTATGTTGGTCCCAGGCGGTACAGAACCCTGAATTGACCACAGAAGCAAACTGGAAGCCAGAGTAGATGGAACAAGACTGGAGTCCCTATGACCCACTCCATGTAACAAATCACAATCACTGAAAGGGGGACTGCACTTGAGTGTACAGCTGCAGCAAACCTAGGCAAGTAAAGTTGGAAAGTGACAATCAAATATATCTAAAGAAGGCTCTAGCTTTGGAATGTAAGTAAAATCGAGAATGTGTAAAAAGGATGGGTAATTTCATGACGTTCATTTATTTTTATAGTCACACAATATACGTCATTAAATTGAAATATGTTATTATATTAAAATATGAGCCAACAAGTTACATTGTTAACTGGGGCGTCTTTAGAAAAGGGCTTTAGCACTATAATAAATGAGATCTAGCACATCTAGAGACATACACTGGATTGGATCCAGAAAAGCACAAGTGGGGAGCCACACAAATAATGCATTGTTCTTGCCTTACTCTTCCTGCTTCCAAAAGTCACACATGTGTCAAGCAACCCAAGGAAATGGAGTTGAACATGGCAATGGGCATCAGTGGCAACTGCTCTCTTCTCATGCAGAGCAAAAGAGTTGTTCTGCTCAGAAAAGGGAACCCTAGAACATATGTTTAAAATAGCTTCATTAATCATATTTGCCTATATGACTTACATCTAGACTTTTTACCATAGATTACTTGGATGTTATTCCCACGGATTTTAATGGAGCTTACTTCAACATAATAATTTCTGAATCCAACCAAGAGATCCATACTTACAAACAGTGGGACTTGCTTGCTGTATGTAATTCATAAGTAAAAGTGAAAAATATGAGACTTCAATCAGAATTTTTTTTTTAAAATGTCATATTTGTAGAGTAGAAAATACACACATATACAGAACACATGAAATAGACACTATCTCTGAAATATGGTTCTAACTGTTTAGGAATACACTTGTCCTAATGTAGTAAGAGAGATCCATGTATTAAAACAGATATCCATAAACAGATCACTGCTTTTGATTTCACCTAGCAAAGGAAAAAGATTACCTTTGGAAAGGTAGTGGGAAACCCCCATATCTAGGAGTTGTGACAGAACATGGGAAAGAAAGCTGAACAAGTAACACAGTGACCTACAACCAACACTACCAGTCATTCGTCTGTGGACAGCACTCCTTCAAAAAAGTGGGTTATGCTGTCAGAACCAACTGAGCTAACCATCTGTTCTGTGGGATAGGGTCTCTCTCTGTGTGTGTGTCCATTGCTGAATGCAAGGGTGTCTGGACTGCACCACAATCTGAATTGGTCTCAAACTAGCATCCATGCTACGTAGACTGAGAGACCATCTATAGTCTTCTATAGCAATTTCTTATATGGTAACCCTAACCAGGCAAATCACATTTATTAAAAGTAGCATGTCACATAGTTCACAATTACAGACTATATCAATACACATTATGCCAGATGGTAATGAGCCATACATAAAGGACTATCCATCCAAAATAATCACACTGTTTTCCACAGAACTGTTGAAGAGGTTATGGTTTATTACACAGTACTCATTAGATGTACAGTGCCAGCATTAGCAATTTTTCCTTCATTTGTATCTCATTTAAGATTCTACCTCCACAAGCATATTCAAATTAGCATACAAGGTTAAAACCATTATGGTCAGGGAAGAAATTAAATTGCATTTTATGTTACAGAAATGGGAGATCAAAGTTCCCTTAAATCTATTTTTTTAAAATTAGTATCTAACAGAGGATACTAAAAAGGTAACAGGAATTTACTGCAAGTATAGCTATTGCTATGTACAAAGACAGAACAATCCAAGTATAATTCCAATCTAAGTAAAGATGAAACATTAAAAAAAACCTGAGGCTGCAACACAAGCCATCAAAATTAGTGACTGGTCAAGCCTTGACTTTGATTTTACACCATACTTATTTAACTGTAAGTTTGTATGTGTTACAATTTTATTTTTAAAAAGAACAATTCAGAGAAAATGACTTACCTTAATTTCATTGAAAGTTATGGGGCTGATTGCTGTTATATGCCCTTTTTTTGGAATAAGACCTACTGCAATCAGTGGGGCTTGTTTTAGACTTAATTTGGCTTTGTGGCCTTAAGTGTACACAGCCCTATTCAATTCAGTGGGATTTAAAACTGACTTCTTTATTAATATGGCTTTCATATCCTTTTATGTTAAGCCTTCTATAGTCTGGCATTTATCACATCAAGGTATTCCACTAAAAACGTTCTCCCTGGTGTGGTAAATGCCATGTCAATACAGATTCAAACAAAAGGCTCACCATGTGAAAAAGCCTATCTGGGGGGTGGGGAATGTCATGCCCAGGGGCCGTTTAAGGCCCGCGAAATCATTTGATCGGGCCCTTCATGGGTCCTGGCAGATCTCTAGCTCAGAAGGATCTAAGACTGGTGATCTGCCCCCTCCCGCGGACAGGAATAGCCTCTATTCAAGACAGATGTGAGTTTGTTTTGCCGAGAAAAGGAACTCCCCCCCCCTTGCACAAGAGTCATTAGCTATGGAGCTGCTAGGACCACCCAAGAAACTGTGTTAACCCTTTCCCACCTGGGCCATGGAGAAACGTATTCCCTCTGTACTACAAGAGGGCTGGGGGCGGAAGTGGCGACAATGAAGGGGTTAAAGGGGGCAGGACCAGAATGCATGGGGGGGGGTTCTTAGCCAGTGTGTCCTCATTTCACCTCTGCAGGCGGAGGTAACAGGAGCCGGCTGTATAATCTGGCCCCGACCATGCGGAGCAGGAGCAACTCCGGCATGCGGCTGGATGGCCACACCCGGATGGTGCAATAGACCAACCTGTGCCACCAGGTGGGTGAGTGGGCCACCGGTTGGATGCCTGCCTGCTTGCCCACACCGGGGGGTGGTTACCTGGGACAGCTGCCTGCCTGGGGCTAGGTCAGCTAATTTTTAAGTTGATAATTTTGTATGGCCCACGAATGATGTTATAAATATCCAAATAGCCCTTGGCGGAAAAAAGGTTCCTCACCCCTGCACTAGAACTTCTAACGAACGTGAATTGTGCTGAAGTGCAACTATCACCCAAAAAAATAATAATCATGAAAACCAGACTGTCATGAGTCAGCCTGCAGATACCTCCTCTGACGAAGGGGAAATAGAAGCCAGAACAGAGGGACATCCTCAGGCAGAAGTCCCACAGGAACAACCACAGGGCTTACAGCCTGCCATGCCTGCAGCCTGCCAGTTCAAGGACTCCAGTTGGACCTGACACCTTGCAACATGCAATGTCTCCAGAGGCCTCGCCAAGGCCACTGGAGCAGAGAAGAAGACAGGTTCGTCTGGCAATGCAGCAGAGACGTTAGAGTGCTAGACTGAAGGCTTTACAGAGGAACCTCCTCAGTAACAGTGATGAGAAAGAGCCGGGCTGGCTCTGCTACAGCAGCAGGAGAAGGGATTTAAGCCATCAGTTAGGCTTGGCTGTTGTGCAAGCAACTTGTCACCAACCTCCTTGTGTACCGGCCTTGTTTCCCTGCTATACTTTAGATTCCTGGTATCCTGACTTCTTGGACTGACTTTGACTAACGCCTCGGGGACTTCCCTTGCCTCTACTGAGATCTTGGACTCTGCCTGAACTGTGAATGACCTTGGACTGTTCCCCAGACTACGTTTCCAGCCCTCGCTCCTTGCCTGCACGACGACAGAGACAGATAAGCTGTATAGTAAACTATCTAGGTGTAAAAAGTGCTATATAAATACTGAGTATTCAACACTAGAATATGGAAGTTTCCTACAAATATCTGCACAATTACCGAAGACAACTAAATGGTAAAAATCCAGGCTTAGGCTGTTACCACACTAGGTTTTCCCAGCAATGTATTAAGAGTTTGAAAATGTTATAAAAAATACTGTTCGCACTTTCTATGTATTCCCACCGATATATTAAGAGTTTGAAACTGTTATAAAAAATACTGTTCACACTTTGTTTGGCCCCTTTAGCTGTGAAAACGTCTTCCAACAATTTTTTAGCCGTGGCATCCAAAAAACCTTTTAAAGCGATGTTTTCTATAACATTTTCAAACTCTTAATACATTGCTGGGAATACCTAGTGTGGCAACAGCCATAGTATCCCTCTTTCCCTCCCTACTCACTGCAGATTTGTGGAGCCCGAGCATGGCCAGGGCCACAAGGTGAAGTGCAATAAAGTGCAAGGGCACTCGCCCTGGGTTCTTTAGACTCTGGCCTTGGTCTTGAGGGAATAACCCAGTGGACATTAGTCTAGGATGTTTTGTATTTTGTTTTGCTTTGTTTTATGCTGCAGTTTATTTAAAATGGTTTTAAACTGTTCTTCTGCATTTTTGTAAGCCACTTTGGGGCCCCACAGGACAAGACATCAAGAGAAACACACTAAAATATTCACATTACTGTTTTACTCCTCACCACACATATAAACATATCCACCTAATGGACACCTGCCTTCCATCCTTCTCTTTGTTCACACAGGTAATCACTGTGCTTTTAGTCTCTAAAATTAATAATAACTTGTCGGCCAGCCAGACACCCTACATCACATTATTTTAGGTTGTCGTTTACATGAAGAACCCCTTAAAAAAATTATATTACCCTTAATCAGCAAACGGATGGCCCCTTATAGAACATCTACTTGCCAATTCTTGCTGAACGACATTACAACTGATGTTACGGTGAAGGTGGCGGAGTTTTTGGCAGAAGTTGTTAAGGTTAAGATTCAAACTCAATTTTAATCTAGATATGTATTATCTGTTTATCTCTGACCTTGTGACCATCAATATTATGCCAATAAAGGTTATCTGATTCTGATTCTAATAACTTGCCCAGACAAAACAACATAAGAACATAAGAAAAGCCCTGCCGGATCAGACCAAGGCCCATCAAGTCCAGCAGTCTGTTCACACAGTGGCTAACCAGGTGCCTCTAGGAAGGCCTCTAGGAAGCCCCCAAACAAGACAACTGCAGCAGCACCATCCTGCCTGTGTTCCACAGCACCTAAGATAATAGGCATGCTCCTTTGATCCTGGAGAGAATAGGTATGCATCATGACTAGTATCCATTTTAACTAGTAGCCATGAATACCCCTTTCCTCCATGAACATGTCCACTCCCCTCTTAAAGCCTTCCAAGTTGGCAGCCAAAGCTTACACCATGAAAAAAACACAACAGTTGAACAACTGACCTAACCGTTAACACTGAGAAATGAAACCTTTTCACAGCCCAAGCACAACAAATTCTGATTAGAAGGAAATTAGATCCAAAATACTACTTGTAGCAAATCAAAATGGGATTGGCTGGGATTAACAACCACCAGACAATGATCAAGACCACATATAATCTTGATAGTTATATATTTGAAACAAACATTACTATAACTTTAAAAAACACACAAAAGAATTGGGCAACTGGCTTCTGCATTGATGAGGATATTACAGTCCTGAAGACGATACAAGAAAGGTGGAAGAGACAATGTAAATCAAGGCAATAGGGGAATTCCTTTACTTGTTATTTTGTCCATTTTATGCCCAAACCTTGAAAACTCAGTTAAAAGTTTATTTGCAAAGCCTTTACGAGACAAACAGAACCAAGGTAAACAGATTCCTATTAATATGCATTGCCAATTATGTACAGACACCACCAAACCTGTGAATAAATGCTCATCTGTCCAAGTGTTTCCCTGAAATATTTCTACATAACTTTTATGTGTGTGTGTGTGTGTGTGTGTGTGTGTACACACACGCAGTAGGACAAAAAGTAATACTAATAGATCGAACAATGCATGAACAAGAATGACATACAAATAAGTGGCATTTGGTTCTTGTAGGTTATCCGGGCTGTGTAACCATGGTCTTGGCATTTTCTTTCCTGACGTTTCGCCAGCAGCTGCGGCAGGCGTCTTCAGAGGAGTAACACTGAAGGACAGTGTCTCTCAGTGTCAAGTGTGTAGGAAGAGTAATATACAGTCAGAAAGGGATTGGGTTGAGCTGAATCATTGTCCTGTAAAAAGTATCAAAGGTAATGTGCTAATCATTGTCCTGTAAGTATCAAGATAATGTGCTAATGAGGGTGTGGTATGTTAATATGGAACCATTGTATCCTGAAGTGATCTGTTAATGTGTGAAATACAAAGCTAATCTGCATGGCTATTGTTGACTGTAGTCTTTGTTAGTCTGGAGGTTTTCAGGACAGGAAGCCAAGCCTTATTCATTCTTTTCTGTTAAAGTTGTGCTGATGTTTATGAATTTCAATGGCTTCTCTGTGCAATCTGACAAATAGTTGGTAGAACTGTCCAGTCTTTCAGTGTCTTGGAATAAGACCTGGTGTCCTGTTTGTGTCAGTCCATGTTCAGCCACTGCTGATTTCTCAGGTTGGCCAAGTCTGCAGTATTTTCATGTTCTTTTATCCTTGTTTGTATGCTGCGTTTTGTTGTCCCAATGTAAACTTGTGTCTGCAGTATCTTTCATGTTCGTTTATCCTTGTTTGTATGCTGCATTTTGTTGTCCCGATGTAAACTTGTCCACAGCTGCAAGGTATACGATATACTCCTGCAGAGGTGAGGGGGTCTCTTTTGTCTTTTGCTGATCGTAGCATCTGTTGTATTTTCTTGGTGGGTTTAAACACTATTTGTAGGTTATGTTTTTTCAAAAATTTCTCCATCCTATCAGTGACTCCTTTAATAAATGGCAAGAATACCTTTCCTATGGGAGACTGTTTTTCCTGAGTTTTCTGATTTTTGTTTGGTTTAATAGCCCTTCTGATTTCATTTCTGGATTAGCCGTTTGCTAGCAGTGCGTGATTTAGATGATTAGTTTCTTCCTTGAGAAACTGTGGTTCACAGATCCATCTTGCATGTCCTGAAAACCTCCAGAATAACAAAGACTACAGTCAACAATAGCCATGCAGATTAGCTTTGGATTTCACACATTAACAGATCACTTCAGGATACAATGGTTCCATATTAACATACCACACCCTCATTAGCACATTATCTTGATACTTACAGGACAATGATTAGCACATTACTTTTGATACTTTTTGCAGGACAATGGTTCAGCTCAACCCAACCCCTTTCTGACTATATATTACTCTTCCTACACACTTGACACTGAGAGACACTGTCCTTCAGTGTTACTCCTCTGAAGATGCCTGCCACAGCTGCTGGCGAAACGTCAGGAAAGAAAATGCCAAGACCACGGTTACACAGTCCGGATAACCTACAAGAACCAATGAACTCTGACCGTGAAAGCCTTCGACAATATTAAGTGGCATTTGTTTAAAAAAATTCATTTCTCAAATCAAGCGTGAACTGAATATGTACACAAAATGAAAATAATTTGGTATTCCAAAAGTCAAATACACAAAAGGGAAGACAATGAGATAAGAAGTTGTCTTGTCCAAGAAAAGGAAAATTTATTATTGCAACATATTCACAGAAATTTTGCCTCATAACAATTTCATATTTGAGAGTATTTCTTGAGTGAATTTTTGTAAACTGTTTTGATGTACAGTAAAACTAGTCTTATGTTATAATAAAGAGATGGATCAAGTTCAAAGCTGTGTGAACTTGCTTAGACAAGGAAACATGTCACACAGTGGAATGATTTATATTAGTCAGTCCCTATCACACACTCGTATGTACAGACAGGTGTGATGGCATGGAGCAAATCATTTATTATATATCATTTCTGAATGGATTGCATGATCAGCAGCATTATAACATGCTCCAAAACAGCCACCATTTTGTATTACCATATATACTATGGTAAAGACACACACTTGAAATGATTCTATGAGAAGACAGTCCTCACAATCTAAGTGGCCATTCAGACCTTAAGGAAGCAGAAAGTTCTCTCCCAAGGGTCTCTACAAATACCTTCCCTTAATTACTTGTCTAGGTGAGCCAGCATGGTGTAGTGGTTAGGAGCGGCACTCCTCCACATGAGCGGCGGACTCTCATCTGGTGAACTGGGTTGGTTTCCCCACTCCTACACATGAAGCCAGCTGGGTGACCTTGGGCTAGTCACAGTTCTCTCAGAACTCTCTCAGCCTCACCTACCTCGCAAGGTGTCTGTTGTGGGGGGAGGAAGGGAAGGAAATTGTAAGCCGGTTTGATTCTCCTCAAAAAGGTAGAGAAAGTCGGCATATAAAAACCAACTCTTCTTCTAGGTCATACAGAGAAATAGGTTGAATTGATAAAGGAAAACCTTGCTTTGTCCAAGATTAAATAAAAAATACATTACAGATAGGCTTATAAACTCCTGATATTTTGGCTCAAGTAACCAGATAGATACTTTATTTGCGGCCCTTGACCACATAAAACAAGATACATGGACAGGCTCAAGTAGCCATGACTGGTTGTTCTCTCTTCCAAATATTAATAAGAGTCCATTTTAGAGGGGAAGAGTGAAAGATATCAAGGCAAATTATTGATCAATAAATGGCAGATCAGGCATATTGCATTAAGAACAAGGTATCAACTAATATCATACCACAAAGAGGGGAATTAAGTATTTTTTGTTAATTGAGATGGGATGAGGATACCTTGAAAAAAAATCCAGAACTTATTTCATGCTACTGACTCTAGCATTTCAAACTATTTTAGACATTTTTCTTTATTCCTCAACAGTATTTCACCTTATCAACGTGGTGGTTTCCTGCGCTTTTGGCAAAATATAACCACATAGCAGATGGGTACTGCTATGTACACGCAATAATGCTTAACAGTTAAAGGAGATGGCAAGCTGCCTCTGAGCCATTGCCCCTATCACCAGGTGTGTTGCTATAATCAGCAGAAGGGAAGGGATAAAACCCCCTTCTGAGCCACACAACTGCTGCTGCCTCTGAGACACGATCAGCTTAATCAGATACATTTTGGAATGTTTGTGTCAGCTATTTTCTATTATTAAGGCAGATTCCCTGCTAGTTTTTTTTTTTAATTGTAAAATATTATGTAGGGTGCAAGGGAGCCCTTATCAGGGTAGTTGCTAAGTGATTTTCAGAAGAAAAAATAAGAAATTTATTTCTGCTTCGTACATGTCAAATTTAATGGAAAGTATTAACATTCTTCTTGATATTTAGACATAAATGTACCTAACTAAGGAAGAGCTTAAGATGGAAGCAAACTACTTCTATGCAGATTAGATTTTAAATAATAGAAATTTAGATCCATGTCGGTTTAAGAATGTGATTCTGGCTTTCATGTACATATATTGTATATGTGTATTGTATTGTGTAAGACAAATGCATGGTGGTGTGCAGGATATGCATATCACTGAGTAGTCACGTGCATAAGCATAGTGCTACTATATGAAAGCCTTATTTTAACACATTATTGTGCCCTGCTGCTTACTTAAAGCAGTCTAATTCTAGACACTGTAAAATGTTATTGTATACATTCCTAAAGTCACACAAGACATAAAATGCATAGCAAGGAAGAGAATACAGAGTTACCGTCCTTTAAAATCAGCGAAACACTTACCTAGAGTATATCCCACTGATCATGTCTTTCTGGAGAGAGATGTCTGCTGCATTGCTGGGCCCAGCTGCCTTAGAAATAAGTAAAACCACCAGACCTCGAGTCTGCAGATTGTTTCTGCTATCATATACAAAACTTCTGCCAAAAAGGGGAAAAAAAAACATTTCAGCCTCAAATTGGATTAGTCACCTGTGAATCACTAAGCAGTTGCATTAACCAGCTGTTGTTAATGAGACCAGCTAGAGATACTGCTTTCTATCGATATATAAAACATAGTTGGTAGGTAGCTGTGTTGGTCTACAGTAGAAGAGTAAGATTAGAGTCCAGTAGCATCTTCAAAACCAGGAAGATTTCCAGGGTATACACATTCTAGAGTCAAAACTCAGAGTCAAAGTTATGACTCTTGAAAGCTTATACCAAGGAAATCTTGTTGGTCTTTAAGATGCTACTGGACTCATATCTTGCTGTGTATGTAGAACAGGGGGTGACTTCAACCAATTCGCCCTCCTTACTATAGTTCCCCAACCTGCATGGTTTTGTTGTCCTTGCAGGTCCCATGCTCCTGAGAACCTGCTTTTTGGAAGTCAAAAGAGACTGCTGTGGGAAGGTGAATGCAGTGAACTTCTATACATTCTTCTGTTCAGAAAAACCAATGTATTGTTGCCAAACAGGGCTTTTGGGTATTAGAAAGGAATACAATGAATTTTTGTAGGTGATATAGAATTTGAACTCTTACTACTTTGAAATACATGCTGTTATTTCATTAAAATCCTACTTTGGAGAAACAATGACATTCTATGGGGAATCATGCATTCAGCGGGGACCTACATAGAAGCAAACAGAAAAAAACACCTATGTCGTGATATATTAAGCAATTAAGCATGAGGATTTTACAAACTGTATAGCTAATTTCAAATAAAGTCAACATTTTAACTGGAGGCTCAACATTATAAAGTTAGAAAGCAAGTTCGATTTACACAACCATCCTAACTTTAGTTTGATGGAAGTGTAAGTTATAATTATTACCATATGATAGACATTAGATAAGAACAGAACACTGAAAAGATGGAGAAGGAAAGCTAACCTATGAAGTATTCTAGTCAAATGGTCACAGCTGCTAATTAGTAGCGATTCTAGATAAAGAAATGTCAGTGGGCAGAGTACAAGAATCAAGACACATAGTAATTGACAAATGCTATAATATCCACTTATGTGCCACTGTTCCATCCAATTATTTACAGCTTGGGTAAGTTATCAGCAAAGTAAGAGTTGAAGTTCCTTTCCACTCCAAGTAGTAAACATAAATACATTTGTGACATCTACTCTATCTTCACCACAGTAAATTGCATGAGACTTGAAACAAATAAACCCTAAGGTGACCATCCTTTAGTAACTAGAAGCAACTGCAATCACTTGACATGGCTTCAGGGGTCACGTTCACATTCTACCTGAATCCAGATCCCTAGAGATATTCAACCCCAAGTCACAGGTACATAAAAGCCTTCCAGATGGTGCAATTAGTCTTGATGGGTATGTAGCAGAAGACAGTTGCCTCTGGGGGAGAAAAGTTAACTGGAAGCAACCCAAGTAAAATTGGGAACACATGCGCACATGATTGTCAGAGTCAGATTCTTTTTTAAGTCTGGGCAAAACACATCCACAAGGGTAAATATAAATATAAAACCACCAAGATTATGGTGTTGCCTGTTATAGGTTGTGCACACTGGTATTATTAAACACTATACCCTAAAGGAAAATGAAATTAGATTGGTAAGGCTATCCATAGCAAAAGTTACTTTATGGAATAATGAAAAGACTGTGGGAGAAATATAATTATTCTAGATGCTATTCATGTGACAAAGCCTAATTTTAGGAGCCTGACATATTCACATATTTAAATACAGAGATCTTCTTTTAAAAATTCATGTTGATCCACTGGGGGGAGGGGAAAGGAGTCTAGCTCTGAGACAAGAACACTGATATCAGACTCACACCACCCACATAAGCAGTAACACTGGCTAATAGTTTATATGCTGAAAAAATTTACACCTCCTACTACTGTCCATCTGTTTTAAAGAATAAATCAAGCAAACATGAGCATTCTTATTAAAGCTTCACACACTTAATTTGTAATGCCCAGTCATTTCAATTTTCAGCTAGAGATAACACATAAATTTATAGTTTCAATAGTAGCTACTATTCACTGAAATATTTCTTCTAGGATAGAAAACTAAATGGAAGCAATTAATGTTTAGGGCACGTGGGCTTCATAAAAGATAGCTCAATGATTATTTTGAAAAGTTTACTAAATGTTTTAATTAGTTTATTTGTTTATCAAGACAATATAGAAAATAGGATGACAACTGCATTATATTTTAGAGTAGGCAGCAAAGTGGAGGACAGCTAGAAAAATTCAAGTAAAAACTTGAAGTGTGCTAAGTCAAATACAAAACTACATAAATAGAAGGTAGCATTAATGCTTAAAGTGAAATGGAACGGTTTTCAAAATACTTTGCATATTACATGTAGTTTAACACAATTTATACGTAACAGTCAAACCATACAAAAGCAGTAATGGGTATGCTGAAGTCCCATATAAGCAAGCATTTCCCATTCTCTTTCATCAAATCAGAGTCTCACTCAAGCCTGTGGAACCGAAGTCAATCTAGAAGATGTCAGTGGGACTTATTTCCAGGTAAACAGCAACAGGACTGACCTGCAAGGTGCATATATTATAAAGCAAACAACAGTATACATTGAGAGCCAGTGTGGTGTAATGGTCAGCGTGTCGGTTCAAATCTGCCATGGAAACTTCCTAGGTGGCCTTGAGCCAGTCACACACTCTCATGGGGTGTTCTTAGGATAAGATGGAGGAGAGAACAATGTAGTTGCTTTGAGCCCCCATTGGGGGGAAAGGAAAGGTACAAATTAAGAAAAACTGTAACTTATGAAAAAGAGCTATTATAAATTAATCTACAATTTTTAGGAGTGTTCAAATCCCTGCCCATATATAAGCACATACTTCTATCTCCTGCTAATTAGAGGTTTATCATTGAGAGAGAAGTAAACTAAGGTGAACAGATACAGCTGTTTTAAAAACCAGGCATTACAGGAGGAAACTGTTATCCATTAATGAGTACACCTAATGTTCCTTTTGATGATTTTCCCAAGAATTTGTTGCAAATAGTACCACTTTTTCACAGGCAAAGTTAGTGCAAACACTCATGAGTCAAGCTGAAGTTTCCTTTCTTTCCATCAGAAAGTTCACTGACACCAGTAGAAGAAACAAATTAAACATTTGTAGACTATGAGAAGTCAGAATTCAACTGAGAAGACAAGCCTAAGGGACCAACCCCCCAAGTTCTTACTGCTCTCCTTTACCTGGAGAAAGTCTCTTCAACCCTCCCTCCCTCCAGTGAGGTAAGGTGAAGAGGACTCCTGTTTAATTCAGGCAGGTTCAGAGATCCCATTCCCACAAAAACTGCCCCTCTGCCCAGCAGAACCTCGCCCAGTTACCCTTCACCCATCAGTTCTTCAATGATGCATGTGCTCCTGTCCCCTACACTGCCAGTAAGATCATAACTCTGGGTCATCCCTTGCTGTTACATGACTATGATGCCATATACTTGTAGCTCAGTTGGTCCCATGCTGCCACCTGGGAGTTAAAAGGTGGGTCCTGGATCTGGAAAGGCTGAAGGCTACCAGCACTTGGCTCTGAGGAATGGTTCTCAGAAGTCTCATGCTTCTTACTTTTATCCAAAGAATTCAGACTGAACATGCCACAGGAAGGAACAAGCTGAGTTTCAACAAAGGTGCCTACAAGAAAGGAATTAAGTATACAATTCCAAAAGAAACTTTTTTAAACAACAGTTTTTTCCCCAAAACATACATGGTGGTATTTTTGCTGTATTGTACCTTAAGCCCGACTAGCACTATGTCGATATCAGATGAACAATAATTGACAAATGAATGGCAAGATTTGCATCAGTGACCAAATACAAGTACTGCACACAGCTTACATTTAACAATCAATATAAAATAGCTTCTCATATATTGTGTGTGTATGTTACTCACTCCTGATAGAAGAATTAAAGATTTTAAATGGTGGAGAATTTAAACCACTTGCTGCTTTGGAAATGTTAGTTTCCACAGCAACCAGCATGACTTTCTTTATATAGCATTATAAACAGATGGTAAAAAGAGTGGTCATGTTTGTTTCTTTGCCAATATGTCAATAGAAACTTCTGTACTACAGTATCGAATATTTGAGTTATTCAATAATTCAGGTATACTAGCAACAGAATCTACGATTGTAACAACATATGATAAAATCATTATTTTTCATTCACACTCTATATTCATGCTCTGACGTGTTCCGCTCTCAAGGAAAGTAGATGTTTCTCCACCCAGATCATGAGGCTTCCTGATGCAAGCGTGAGGACCTGGATCTGCCCCGTTTGTTGATATGGGCCTGGGAGGCCACATTGTTGGTTTGTATGAGAACATGATTGTTCTTCAGGATGTGATGGAACTCCAGCAGAGCTACCTTACCGTTCTTAACTCCGAGAGATTGATGTGGAGTTGGTTTCTGCCTTAGTTTACCATTGTTTGTTAGTGATAGAATGGCTGCAGCATGGCTCCTCTTGCATGGGATCTGAGCCTGCATAGGACTGAGAAGAGACTGAGCCTGTACTCTCCCTTGAGTGTGAACTGTGGCGCCCCCTGGGTTTGGGATAGATAAAATCAAGCCTTTCAAAATGTTGTTCAAAAGTGTTTTCCACTATGAAAATCACCCTTTTCTCAGTTAATTCCCCTGGGGCCCCACTCCCATCCGGGAGTGGGGGTACTTTACCCTTTGAAGTCTTGGAAGGATTTTTGCCAACTAAGAGATTGGAGGAACCAGCAGGGACCTTGGAAGGTCGAGGCGGCACTCAGCTTAGCATGTCGTCTTGAATGTTTCCCACTCTTTTTTGCGGTCGCCTTTGCCGCCGCTTTTGAGTGTCTTTGGCTTCCCTCTCTGAAAGTCCGCCGGAGCGGCTAACAGTGGGAGCCGGCTTGTTATGGCCACTAAGCGCTGCACTGTGGTCTGTGTCGGAGAGAAGTTTGACTTCCTCCGCTACTGCAGTCGCGGCGTCCATTTTTGGGCGCGTCTTTTTTCCCTTTCACAAGCCCGATGCAAACCGGCTATGCTGCTGCGGAACGTACCGGGAAGGCAAGACACACAAAGGGACCCAACACAGTACAGTTAGGAGGGGAGGAGGGGAACAAATGGAGTAAAACAAGAGGATAGAAGAATTCACCTAGCTAATCTCCTAAGATCTAAGTTCCAGCTATGGCTGGAGCGTCCTCTCTCCAGCAAGGCAGGAGAATAACTGGAAGTGTGGGCGTTCCTCGCCCCGAGACAGGAAGTAGTTTAAAATTAAGGCAGAGGCCGGGCAGCGCCAAGCTCGCCGGGGCCAGGGGCGGGAGGCAGCGGAGCCGCCCCGCGGGGATTGAACCGGGGGCCTCCCCCCCCCCCACTCGCTGCATGGAGGCCAGGCAGGGCGGGCAAAGAGCGAGGCCGGGTCCCGCCGCCAGGACGATCCGCGGGCCCTCCCTCCTTCCTTTCCGCTCGCCCCGACCCCCCGGCCTTTCCTTTCTTCCCTCTCCCACTTCCCCCTCGGCGATCCCCACTGCACGGAGGCCGGGCGAGCGGAAGGGAAGGAGGGAGGGCCCGCGGATCGTCCCGGCGGCGGGACCCGGCCTCGCTCTCCGCCCGGCCTCCGTGCAGTGAGTGGGGGGGGGGAGGCAGAGGCCGGGCAGCGCCGAGCTCGCCGGGACCAGGGGCGGGTGGGGGCGGGTGGGAGCGGAGGCGCCCCGCGAGGACTGAACCGAGGGCCTCCTGCTATGCCAAGCACAGGCTCTGCCACTGAGCCACGGGCCCCTCCTTGTTAAGCTGCCTTATGCTCAATTAGACCCCCCCCCTCGGTCCATCTACTCAGACCGGCAGCGGCTCTCCAGGGTCTCAGGCAGGGGTCTTTCCCATCACCTACTTGCCTGTTCCCTTTAACTGGAGATGCCGCTGGGGATTGAACCTGGGACCTCCTGCATGCCCAGCAGAGGCTCCACCACTGAGCTCACAGCCCCCTCCCCATGGCTCTCCAGGGTCTCAGGCAGGGGTCTTTCCCATCACCTACTTGCCCAGTCCCTTTAACTGGAGATGCCGCTGGAGATTGAACCTGGGACCTCCTGCATGCCCAGCAGAGGCTCCACCACTGAGCTCACAGCCCCCTCCCCATGGCTCTCCAGGCAGGGGTCTTTCCCATCACCTACTTGCCCAGTCCCTTTAACTGGAGATGCCGCTGGGGATTGAACCTGGGACCTCCTGCATGCCCAGCAGAGGCTCCAACACTGAGCTCACAGCCCCTTCCCCATGGCTCTCCAGGGTCTCAGGCAGGGGTCTTTCCCATCACCTACTTGCCTGTTCCCTTTAACTGGAGATGCCGCTGGGGATTGAACCTGGGACCTCCTGCATGCCCAGCAGAGGCTCCACCACTGAGCTCACAGCCCCCTCCCCATGGCTCTCCAGGGTCTCAGGCAGGGGTCTTTCCCATCACCTACTTGCCCAGTCCCTTTAACTGGAGATGCCGCTGGAGATTGAACCTGGGACCTCCTGCATGCCCAGCAGAGGCTCCACCACTGAGCTCACAGCCCCCTCCCCATGGCTCTCCACGGTCTCAGGCAGGGGTCTTTCCCATCACCTACTTGCCTGTTCCCTTTAACTGGAGATGCCGCTGGGGATTGAACCTGGGACCTCCTGCATGCCCAGCAGAGGCTCCACCACTGAGCTCACAGCCCCCTCCCCATGGCTCTCCAGGGTCTCAGGCAGGAGTCTTTCCCATCACCTACTTGCCCAGCCCCTTTAACTGGAGATGCCGCTGGAGATTGAACCTGGGACCTCCTGCATGCCCAGCAGAGGCTCCACCACTGAGCTCACAGCCCCCTCCCCATGGCTCTCCAGGGTCTCAGGCAGGGGTCTTTCCCATCACCTACTTGCCTGTTCCCTTTAACTGGAGATGCCGCTGGGGATTGAACCTGGGACCTCCTGCATGCCCAGCAGAGGCTCCACCACTGAGCTCACAGCCCCCTCCCCATGGCTCTCCAGGGTCTCAGGCAGGGGTCTTTCCCATCACCTACTTGCCTGTTCCCTTTAACTGGAGATGCCGCTGGGGGTCGAACCTGGGACCTCCTACATGCCAAGCAGAGGCTCTGCCACTGAGCTCACAGCCCCCTCCCCATGGCTCTCCAGGGTCTCAGGCAGAAAGGGTCTTTCCCATCACCTATCTGCCCGGTCCCTTTAACTGGAGATGCCGCTGGGGATTGAACTTGGGACCTACTGCATGCTGAGCAGAGGCTCCGCCACTAAGCTCACAGCCCCCTCCAAAATACACATGAACACATGAAGCTGCTTTCTAATGAATCAGACCCCCCCAATTCAGTATTGTCTACTCAAACTGGCAGCAGCTCTTCAGGGTCTCAGGCAGGGGCTCTTTCACATCACCTACCTGCCCGGGCTCTATAACTGGAGATGCCGGAGATTGAACCTGGGGCCTTTCAAGACCCCCCCCCCGCCCGGCTTCCAGGGAGTCCCTAGAAGCTGGGCGGGTCCCTGCCCAACAGCTGAGCCTTGGACCGGGAAGGGGCGGGGAGGTAAAACTGTTCTGCGCTGCCTAGGCAAAAATATGGTAATATGTCATTTTGCATTTTCAGAGGCCTAGAACAGAAAAAAAGAAAGATGCTGGGCACAGTGTATGGAGAAGAATGAAGAGTGGCCTAAATGTAGATGGGCTATGTCTTTGATTAAGAATTCTGCCTGGCTCCTTATCAACCTCGTGATTCCGGAACCATTACCTACTTAACCCTTTTTATCATGCTATGTTCTATGTCCATTCCCAATTTAGTTATTTAAAATTTAAAAACTTTAAAACTTCAGTCTCAGAAGCAGAATTATTCATAATTACTCTGGTTGATGGTAGAACTCACAGCATTCTGACCTTAGTTTATAAAGCTATGCTCTCAATGGGGCAGTTCTAAATTTTTGTAAGTTGTTCCATATAGAACAACCCACACAGTCCTAAGTCACAGTCCCATTGCAAAGCAATATCTGACTTCTCCCTTATCTCTCCCCGTCTGTAATTCATATGATCGTAGTGTCATTTTACAAACAGCTGAATTGTCCATTAAATTGGTATGAACTACCAAGTGCAAGGTATAGTGCAGTGATGGCGAACCTTTTAGAGACCGAGTGCCCAAACTGCAACCGAAAACCCACTTATTTATCGCCGAGTGCCAATGCGGCAATTTAACCTGAATACCACCCCCAGAGGGGGCCCAGAGGGAGAGGCTAGGGTTGCCAAGTTCCTCTTCGCCATGAGTGGGAGGTTTTTGGGGTGGCGCCTGAGGAGGGCGGGGTTTGGGGAAGGACTTCAGTGCCATAGAGTCCAATTGCCAAAGTGGCAATTTTTTCCAGGGAAACTGATCTCTATTGGTTGGAGATCACCCGGGGTGGGGCAGAGCCGGAAAGGCCAGCGGCTTGGAGGAACCGCGCGTGCCGGCAGAGAGGGCTACGCGTGCCGGAAGTGGCACGCGTGCCATAGGTTCGCCAACACGGGTATAGTGTATTCAGCAATGTTTTCTATTGCCTCTGGTGGTGGAAAGTACAGTCAAGCTGCAGTTGACTTATGGCAACCCCGTAGGGTTTTCGAGGCAAGAGACTTTCAGAGTTGGCCTGCCACTGCCTGCCTCTATTGCTCCTAGCCAGATCAAAAGGAAGCACAGCCATATAGGCCTGCAAATGCTTAGGGTACCAGCACTGCTGCTGAAAGAAAAAGCTTAGCAAATAGTAATTCAAGAGATCCAAAGAACTGACCAAGACTGATTGCAAGAGTTTTCGGAACCCTGCTCAACATAAAATAGCATGCAAACCACGTGGAACAAAGTCACAGCCTCCTAATTTAGGGGCAATTTCTGCACTTTGAGTCAACTATAAAACTTTATTCCTTTGATAATTCAGTTTGTGACATGATATAAAGGATTTACGTTTTCTCCTGAGAATTCCTGGCGTTGCATTTGTAAGACATTTTTAAACTCATTTAAACATGTTCCCCCTTGGCACCACAACCATCTTTCTAAAGCCAAGCAAACTTTTATGAAGACTTTAATAGAAGGTTTCCTCAAATATACCAGTGTGTGCCTGCCTCTGAATAAAGGTAAATCTGTGTGAACATGAAAGGATCATTTAGAACAGAGCCAGCCAAAGTACCAGTTCTCAGTAGACACAAAAAATGAAAACAAGTTTAACTTTAATATGCACAGGATCCATTTTTAAGAAGTTTACATTAACAAGTTAAGAAAGTTTCAAAATATGACACGCATTTCATTTAAAAAAAACTCAGAATCTGCCAAATGATTTCACTGAAACTGCCTATACAACAGGTACCATAATATAACAATACAACTGCAGATTTCAAGTAGCTGCATTAAGTCTGGAAAACCTCTAGAATGGTGGTAGAATACAAGGCAAAATTAGACTTGTCATAGAAGGATTTGCCTCTACGTCAAACAAAGAGCCAATAATGCTGGGGAAGTATAACAGCCAACCATGGAAACTTTCCGTATCTAACTACCAAGTTTAAATTTTGGCTGAGGTACTTGGGAAAACTGCTTGAGCTTGTTAACCCATTTAAAACATGGTAACCTTAACACAGCTGTTATTTGCAGAGAAAGAAAAGAATCTACAAATTAGTGTTTTTTTCAGTACACATAATACACAAAAGGAACACAATGCAAAATAAACCTCAATCATATCTAAATCTGTGCTGGATGGTGGTCCTTGGTTTTTCCAGTGATGGGATACTTTACTTGGTACTCTGATACTACATATGGTTGGCACACTGGCCAACTGACTCATCAAATATGTTTAAATAATTGCCTGTTCCACATTGTCAAATATTTCCTGAAGCTAAGAATATCACGGTGTCCTTTATTTCACAATAATGAAAACTGTTAGCAGTGCCAACAGAGCCGTGACTATATTAACTGCTTGTGTACCAGCAACAAAATGGTTTGGATTAACACCCTTCCTCCAAGGATCTTAGGGTGGTATACATGGTTTCACCATTTTATACAAACAACCCAATGAGGTAGGTTAGCCAGGCAGATTTTTTTATATAACATACAGCCCTGTGAAGTAGGTTAGGCTAAGAGTGTGTGACCGGCCCAAGGTCAGAATGGGGATTCCAACATAGGTATCCCAGATCCTAGACCAACACTAATCATTATACCAGAAAATTCTGTGGACTCACACTAGGGGAGTGGGCAAGACAGGTACAGCAAACAAAAGGGGAGAATCAGCAGAAATATATCCCACATACATGCAAGATTTTAAGAAGTAATTGTATGGAGGAGATTCATACGTCTTGTTACCTTTCCCCACAACACATCCCACATGTTTCTTTAGCACCCCCAGGCTCTTGGGAAAGGCTTTTTTTTTGGGGGGGGGGGGAATGCAGACAGATGCAACATTAAAGGGAAGAGGAATATTACATTCCATGAACTGACTCTGTATACAAAGGGATTGGATCCAACATGAATGTTTGCTGAATAGCAGACTGCAAACGTCTTCCCAATACGTAAGGCTTTTTGCTAACCTTTTAAAGAAACAAATACTGACCCTGTAAATTTGATTAATTTGCTTGTTTCAGCTAAAATAATTCTTAATTTCCCAAATTAGCCTAAATAGAAAAGTATTATGTCAAAAGAAAACATAACATTAAACATATGAAAACCTCTGCAGAACAGTGGGTGACTCACAGCATACCAAATATATCCTATATGCTTTCAATTTTAAGCTTGTTCCATGGAAAACATTTTCATAACTGTATTTACAAAGGACGATATCATATTTTTCATAGAAAAATAACAGAAATACTCTTTAAAATGTTAATAAATCAAGCCAATCTTCCCTGAACTGTCCTGTATACTGATATTAAACTGTAAGATAACCTTACATGATTTGCCCAAGTCTACAGCATTAATTGTAGAGCAATAAACACATAGTCAAACCAGAGTGATCAACAATATTCGTCCACATAGTTAAGTGTTAACCAACAACAGTACAACTATGAATAAAGAAAACGTTTAACATTAGGCATGTCAAACAATTATAAAATTTCAGTTAGATCACAAGTGCATGTTAATTACCATTAGAGGGTATGATACAGTCAAAGTGCTTGACCCCCCACTGATCACAAGAACAGCATGAAGAGAAGGGCGATTTCTTCATAACTGGGGGAAACCAGCTAGGCAGAAAAATATATTATTAACACCCCCCTGTGTAAAAAAAAATCTAGTGAGGAAGAGGACTGTGAATGAATGAGGTATTCCTGACACCTTAGAACTGTGAAAGCAACAAGGTCTGGGCACGAGCCCAGCCTCTGCTAGACAGCCATGAGACTGACGGGAAGCAAGTGGCTCAACAGTTGCTGCATTTCCTCTGCTAGAGGAGAGGGAATTGTGGTTCCCCAGCCTTTCCTCTGCCCTTCTCCTGCCCAAGGAAAAGCACCAAGGAATGTTCCTGACAGCACCTTCTCTGACAGACCTTCTACAAGTCTGCTGCCTTCCCCGACCCACACAAAAGTGCTATGGGAAAATTGTTCCATAGCACTGTAGTACTGAACAGAAACAGAAACTACCACTCCATCCTAAAAAGCCACCCTTAACAGTTCTTTTTTCATGTTCATGTAACAAACAAAAAGCAAGACAGTCTGTGGCAACTCAGAGACCCTGGATTAAAGGGACATCATCTTCCCAGAAAGAATCATCCTCCAGCCACAGATCAGAACTGCCCCCCCCCCCACAAAAGCACTCTTTGGGGGTTACTGCACTTTGTATTCCCAGCGATGTATTAAGAGTATAAAAATGTTATAAAAAACATCACTTTAAAAGGGTTTTTGGATACCACGGCTTATAAATGGCTGGAAGACGTCTTCACAGCTAAAGGGGCCAAACAAAGTGCAAACAGTATTTTTTAATAACATTTTCAAACTCTTAATACATTGGTGGGAATACAAGTGCGGCCGGGAGAGGACTCCAGAGCCCCCCTGCGGCCGTGGGGAGGGCGCTCAGCCGCCCCCGCCGCCTTCTCCCGGCCGGGAGAGGCTTCCAGAACCCCCCTGGGGACGCGGGGAGGGCGCTCCGCCGCCCCTGCCGCCTTCTCCCGGCCGGGAGAGGCTTTCAGAGCCCCCCTCGGGCCGCGGGGAGGGCGCTCCGCCGCCCCCGCCGCCTTTTCTCGGCCGGGAGCGGCCTCCAGAGGCCCCCTGCGGCCGCGGGGAGGCTGCTCCGCCGCCCCGCACCACTTTCCGCCGCCAGGAGCGGCCTGGGGGGGGGGGCCTCCTGCAGCTGCAGGAAGGCCACCCCCGCCGGATCCGCCGCTTCCCACCGCCAGGAGCCCAGAAGGTAAGTCTGCGGGGGGGGGAGGGGTTATAAGCCGACCCTCGGCTTATACGCGGGTGCCTAATTTTTCCCCATTTTTTGGGAGAAATTAGGCACCTCGGCTTATACGCGGGTCGGCTTATGCACGGGTATATATGGTACTAGTATTTATCATGAAACAATTACGTTTTTTGCAGCAGATGAAAATATCCAGAAGATTCTCCATATCTAATAATCATTGTATTTGTCACAGCCTCCCCCCTCGCAGTAGACATGCATAAAAAAGAAGATGAGGTGGATGGAGGCAATAAAACCTGTATAATCCTACTGCCACACAAAACTGCACTGCATCTAAAGTAAGGACTTTGGTAATATGTTGATATTGTGCAACTCTTTGGCCAGAATAACAGGCCACCCCTAACAGCTCCACAACAGTCCTCCAAGAGTCAAGGCCTCAAAAACATGGTGGTTTAGTGCTCCATCTCTAGCGTTTAAAGATGTCACCATGCTAAACTGGTGTCTAGATCTGTACAGAGTACTCAGATGACCTACCTTTGTGTTCAATCTGGGCTAACATAGAAAAAAAATCCAAGTATCAGTGTAAATTTTACTTGAAGAACTTTACCTAAGCACAATTTACATTAGTTACTATGGGAGCAACTGTAAGCAGGTCAACTCAGAAGTACCCTCGGACTGAAGCTTAAACAGCCAATATAAAGAGAGGGGCTGTGGCTTAATGGCAGAGCATCTGTTTGGCATGAAGTCCCACTTTCAATCCCCACTATCTCCAGCTAAAAGGATTGTGTCGTAGGTGATGCGAAAGACCTTTACCTGAGGCCCTGGAGAGCCATTGCCTGGGGAAAGTGTCCTGTTCATTTAACAGAGGCTTAATATATAGAAACGGACAGCTGAAGCTTGCATGGCATGGGGGTAAACATTCCTCTGTTTCTAATAAATGGGCAGGCCATTTTTCTCTCTAAGCAGATGGCAACTCAATTCTCTAATTGTGAGAGTCAGTTTTCTTACACTGCTTATTGTATGTATTACACCAGCCTTTGTTTTGGTATTTTTATAATGTTGTAATTAATCTTGAGTTTCAACAAGGCAGACAATAAATAAAACAGCAATATTTATGTTATTGTAAACATTTCTGTACCACCTTTCCACCCAACTCAGGGTTCCCCATTAAAACATTCCAAGTATTAAAATTATAAATATTTACCAAATACTTAAAACAATTAAATAAAAAATATTAACACAAAAACTGGGAGGAGGGAATGCCAAACAAAAAAGTCTTCACCTGCTGGCAGAAGAGAATGACAGAGAATGACAGAGGAAGACAAGATGAATCTCCCTGGGGAGGGAGTTCCAAAGTTTTAGCACCACAACCCAAAAGGTTTTTTTGCTCAGGTTACCACCAGTTTAGCATCAGAGGGAGGGAGCACTGAAGCAGAGCCTCTGAAGATAACCAGACTGGTTGGGGAGGATCATAAGGCAGTAGGTGGTCCTTAATGTATGCTGACACCAAGCCATATAGGGTTTAAAAGTCAGCACCAACACCCTGAATTGGGCTTAGAAGCAAACAGGGAATAAACTGGAGTGATACAGCCTCTGTGACCCAGTCCAGTCAATATTCTGGCTGCAGCATTCTGTGCCAACTGTAGCTTCTGGACAGTCTTCAAGGGCAGCCCCACATAGAGCACATTACAGTAATCTGAGCCAGCTGTTACCAGGGAATGTACCACATGTGTTCCGAATACCCAAGCCTATGAAAATCATGTTCTTGTCTTCAACGTTCTTTAGAAGGGTCTACTTTTCACCTTGTATGGACTGTGTCACTTCATACTGCAACTGAAGTTCAGTGATGAAATACAGTATAACTGACATTTTTACCAACGGAATTCACTTCACACCAAGCACAAAATATACACATTACAATTTTATCTCTTTCACATCAGTGACTCATCCAATATTTATGCATTTAATTCCCCCCATACCAAACCCTTCGTATGAAACTATACATTTCAAAAGACATGACCACTGGCCTATGTCTCTTCCCCTCTCATCCTCACAACATCTAATTTAACACAACATATGACATGACATCATTGTGTTGTACCACACCCTGAACCATCTAAAAACAAAGCTGTTTTTTTCTCAGAACTATAGGCATATTAAGGTTAAATGCTTAATCAGCAAAAAATTCTGAGTGACAGCCCTACTGCACATGAGTCTTCAAAGTACTGTGTGCAAATATAATTTAAAATGAAGTCTCACTACTCTTATTTCTACAGCTCTAATCTAACTTTTCTCTAACAGATGCATTTTTAAAAAGCAAATTAAATGATGTCTTGTCTGTTCTCCATTACTTGAGGTAAACTGCCTGCCTCTTCCAAACATTTTAAAGCACAGCACATGCATGCATCCAGCATCTTACTCAATATATACAGTCAACTTTTAAAAATAATTAATCCTGCTCCAGGAAGGAGAAATTACATGGCATCACATGGATTAACTCTGTGGATAACACTCTGTGTTATCCACTCTGTGTTATCCACATAAAGCTTCAGTTGCAAGTGTAAAGAAACAGGGAAAAACTGGTTTCCCTTAAAGTGAGTTCTGAAAAGAAGCTATACGTTACAAAACATACTCAAGTTGCACATATCTGTAGGCAGTGCAACGTAACACAACTCAACCCTACTTGCTAAATTCTGTGGCCAAATTTCAGTAGCACAACACCAACTTCGCATACAGAAAGTCCCAGATACAACCCCTAGCATCTCCCATTTAAAAAGCTACTGCGAATCAGAGTAGATACTGGATTAGACGAAGCAATATTTTGACAATACAATACAAGGGAACTTCAAGCTTTCAGGGAAAGGAACAGAAGGAAACCGTCACAGCTCCAAATAAGTACTGTCCTTTTATACTGGCAGAGGTCAATGAATGCTTAGAAGTTTAGATGTTCTTTCCTGAAGTCAGTACTGAGACAAGGAAAGGACTAATAATTTCACAAGGAATATTTCTGGGCTGTTTGCGGCAGGCTCCAGTGGGCCCTTACCTGGCAGTGTTGAGCAACGGGTGCTTGGTCCCCACCAACTTGCGCACCTGCATGGCGATGTTGCTGAGCTCGTCGCTCAGAAGGCAGCGGAGGCTCATGAAGGAGGTCGGATAGCCCACAATTTTCTCAGCATCAGAAACCACCTTGCTCCAATGAGAAGCAGATGTCGGAGAGCCGGAAGAAAGGCACCGCCGCTGCCTCACCCCCTCTCCTCCCGCCCGGAGCTGTAAAAATGCCCGAGAGCAACATCTGGCAAAAGGCGACAGCCGCCCGAGCCCCATCTTCGTCTCTCCGTCAAACACTTGGGAGAAGCCGAAAGCGGAGCCACAGCTGCGTCCCCAAGGGAGGCCTGACCATCACCACA
This sequence comes from Euleptes europaea, assembly GCF_029931775.1. Taxonomy (NCBI): domain Eukaryota; kingdom Metazoa; phylum Chordata; class Lepidosauria; order Squamata; family Sphaerodactylidae; genus Euleptes; species Euleptes europaea. Next base: position 63,795,103 of record NC_079321.1, read on the forward strand.
CTTCCTTTTCTGCGAAAGACAAATGGGACCCACAGATTCTACAAGCTGCCCTCTTTCCCCTGCCGTCCTCCTTTAGCAGTATTAACTGGCACGCCGCACCTCAGCTCCCTGGGGGTCCGCTCCGGCCCACTACCCCACGAGGCGCGCCCCCACACGCCGCGCTCCTCGCTCACGCGGCCTTATTCTCCCCGACAAGAACGAGACGCTGTCCAACACCGTTGCTTGTTATCGCTCCTCTGCTGTAAAACGTCTTAAAGTCACCGTCTAGAAACTCATTTCAACCAACAAACCCTCCAGTAACCTCCCCCCACCCTCCACGCTGAACTATCCAGAGGCTCTCATGGAGCCATGGGCGCCGCCATCTTAAGTGTCGTAAAAGCGTCGTTCGGCTCCGTTTCTTCACCGTAGAGCACTAAGGGACAGAAGTGGAACTGTAAACAGCAGAGTGATTGGCCGAGCCAGTAAGCCGGGAATGGCCCGACAGCCAATAGAAAGACGCCGCCTCACCCCTTTCCCGGGTTAGCGGTAAGCTGAAGAGCGAAGTTCCTGATTACTTGCGAGCAAAAGTGAGTGACAGGCGTTGCAATGCTCAGACGGTCGAATTTCACGGTTTCTTCAGCGACAGTTGACGCAAATATTGCATAGAGAAAAGGGCAAGAGTCCAGTAGCACCTTTAAAGACTGACAAAAATATTTTCTGATAGGGTATGAGCTTTCGTGAGCCACAGCTCCCTTCTTCAGCTCACTGAAGAAGGGAGCTGTGGCTCGCGAAAGCTCATACCCTATCAGAAAATATTTTTGTTAGTCTTTTTTTAATAATTTTTATTGCTTTTTATAATAAAACATACCAAAAAAATTATAATAGTAATAAAATCATAATACAATAACAAACAAAAACCATAAAATACACAAAAACGTATACAGAGCACTAATACACTGCTAATACATTCTTTTCTCTTTTTAAACCCTATAGTGCCCTGAAACCCAAAAACCCACCCCCCACCACTGTGCCCTTCACCATTGGACTTCCGGTGAAGTGTTATGACAATAGTGAATTACATAGAGCGCGCCCTCATGCATGGACTTTTGAACGTTTCTCCACCCCACTTACCCATAGGGTTAGAGGAAGGATTTGGCACTTGAGGATGATGATCTTGCGTTTCCATCCTAAAAGTGGGGAGAGAGAGGAAGTTTACAGAAATCAATTGCATTTGCTTTCGGTCATTCAAATGGGTAGTTGTGTTAGTCTGTTGCAGCAAAATTAAACAAGAAGTCAGATGCAGGAAGACTGCAGGTGCATTTATACTCAAAACTACAAGCAACAGAAGGGCAGAAGAGGGATAATTAATACAAGCAAAGACTGTTAGGTGCAGTTTATAGTAGCATATATGAGTTTATGCTGAAATACATTTCCTTTGATTTCTAACACAACTAAATCCCCTGTTTTTAAAGCCCTTTTCTTGAGCAGTCACCCCATCTACAGCATTTTAATCAATTGATCACAATTATATTAATTATATTTGCATACATTTGTGCATGAATAAAACCAGTGGCTGCATCAACATATCTCCAGGAATTTCCCAACCCAGATTGGCAACTAATACACATTCACTTCCACTAATGAATCCTTGCCATGTTGATGCAGCCATTTTATATGTTCTGCATATAGATTGAAGAGATAGGGAGATAAAATACATCCTTGTCTGACACCTTTGCCAATTGGAAACCATTCCGTTTCTCCATTAGTGGTTCATTAGTAGAAGGATTCTTCATTTTGCATTCAGTGCTGCTGCAGATGCTGAGGCATTCTTATTGGGCCAAAAGACACAATTTGCACCATACAAGTCAGGTCCTGGGCACATGACCTGACTTTTGCATCCCATTCCTGAAGGGGGGGCAGTTAGGCAGCGGTTGGGAGTGGCGTCGCCACATCGCCTCCACATAGGCTTTCTGGCTGCCACAAAGAAAATCAAAGAAATTTAAAACATAAAAAAGGAGAAATGGCCCCTTTGATTAAAGTGAGGCTATGCCACCAAAATATCTGGGGTAGCAATGCTGCCCCCCTTCTGGATGCACTCCTTAACGTGGTGAGGGGGTTTGTGTGTGTCAGGGAAGCTGAGAGCAATACCGTAAGGGGTCTAGACATTATCAAGAGACTATACTCCTAGCAGAGTCACTCAAGACGGAATGGTCACAGCTGAGACACCAGAAGAAGATGCATCCACCCCCTGGATCCAATGCATCCAATGGCCACATCCGCAGAAGAGAACAGGCAGTTCCAATGGGGATGGGGGCAGAGGAATCCCTGAAGGTTAGCTACTGGGCAGCAGCAGTAGTGGAAGGTGACACTGGCGGAGGATCTTTCATAGACAACAGCACTACAGCTAACTCTGGTTAGTACTGCACAGAAGAAGGCACTGGTAAACCACTTCTGACCAACCTTTACCTTGAAAACCCTATGATGAGACAATCCACATTGAAAAAAGATATAGTGCTGGAAGATGGGACCCCAGGTCTGATAGCACTCAATCTGCTACTGGGGTAGAGCAGAGGACAAGTACGAGTAGCGCTGTTCTTAATGATGCGATTGGACTAAAGCCGAAAGGACGTTCAGTGGTTGACATGAATAGATGCAAAAGGAAAGTCCAAAGCTGTTTGACGCATATAATAGGAACATGGAATGTGAGAAGCATGAATCAGGGTAGGCTTGAAATGTTAAACAAGAAATGGAACAAATGGACATTTCAGTCCTGGGAGTAAGTGAATTAAAGTGGACTGAATTAGGACATTTTCAATCAGAAAATTACAAAGTGTTTTATTCAGGGAATGACAAAAAGAGAAGAAACGGAGTTGCTTTAATAGTGAGGCAAGATGTAGCAAAGGCAGTCAGGAGCTATAATGCAAAGTCTGACTGAATAATATCAATCAGACTTCAGGGAAAGCCTATCAACATAAGCATCCTTCAAGTTTATGCCCCAACTACAGATGCTGATGAGGAAGAAATTGAAAGTTTTTATGCCAGTGTTCAGGAAGAAATTGATCACACAGCTAAACAAGATATGCTGATAATCATAGGTGATTGGAACGCAAAAGTAGGAAACAAGCAGTATCAAATGTTGTTGGCAGATTTGGGCTAGGAGCACAAAATGAAGCAGGAGAACGCCTCGTAGAATTCTGTGAAGACAACAATCTGTTCATTGCAGACACATGTTTCAGGCAACCAAATATACGATTATATGCATGGACATCACCAGACGGCCAGTATAGAAATCAAATAGATTATATAATTGGAAGCAGAAAATGGAGAAGCTCTATTCTCTCAGCCAAAACAAGACCAGGAGCCGACTGCGGTACAGATCATGAATTGTTAATATCGAAAATAAAGATAAAGCTTAAGAAAAACACCAAAACATTCATAACACCAAAATACAATCTAAGCAATATTCCGGAAGAGTTTAAAGACCATGTAAGGAACAGATTTGCATTACTGAGTTCAAGTGAATGTAAACCTGAAGAACTATGGGTGGAAAGTAGAGATATTATCAAGGAAGAATGTGCAAAGACTATTCCTGTAGCCAAAAGAAAAGAAAAACCTAGATGGATGACTGAGGAAACTCTTAAAATTGCCAGAGATAGACGAGAAGCTAAAGTAGAAGGTGACAGAAATAGAATCAAAAGTCTAAGTGCAATGTTCCAGCGACTTGCACATAGAGACAAAGAGACCTATTATAATAACCAGTGTAAAGAAATAGAAGAGAACAACAAAAAAGGAAGAACAAGAGATCTGTTCCACAAGATCCAAGAAATCAAAGGGAAATTGAAAGCACGGTTAGGCATGCTGAAAGATCAGCATGGAAATACATTAACTGAACAGGACAAAATAAAGAAAAGATGAAAGGATAAAAGATTATTTCCAAGAAGAATCTTTTAAAGAAGAACCTACAGTTTTAGAAAGTGAAGTGAAAGCTGCATTGAGAGCAATCGGGAGAAACAAATCACCAGGAGCAGATGGGATATCAATAGAGCTATTCCAAGCCACAGGAACGGAGTCCATCAAAATCTTGACAAGAATATGCCAACAGATATGGAAAACAAAACAATGGCCCACAGACTGGAAACGATCCATTTACATTCCAGTTCCCAAGAAAGGAGACATCAGAGATTGCAGCAGCTATCGGACCATCGCATTAATTTGTCATGCAAGTAAAGTGATGCTCAAAATCTTACAGCAAAGGCTGTTACCATATATGGAACGAGGAATGCCTGATTCAAGCTGGTTTCAGAAAAGGAAGAGGCACTAGAGATCATATTGCAAATATATGCTGGTTACTGGAGCATACGAGAGAATTTCAGAAGAAAATCAGCTTGTGTTTCATAGATTACAGCAAAGCTTTTGACTGTGTGGATCATGAAAAGCTAAGGCTGTTTTTAAAGGAAATGGGTGTGCCACTACATCTGATCGTTTTGATGCGCAACCTGTACTCTGGACAAGAGGCCACAGAATATGGAGAAACGGAATGGTTTCCAAATGGCAAAGGTGTCAGGCAAGGATGTATTTTATCTCCCCATCTCTTCAATCTATATGCAGAACATATAATTAGGAAAGCTGGATTAGATTTAGATGAAGGTGGAGTGAAAATTGGAGGGAGGAACATTAATAATTTGAGATATGCTGATGACACTACATTATTGGCAGAAAATAGTGAAGATTTTAAACAACTACTGCTGAAAGTTAAAAGAGAAAGTGCCAAAGCAGGACTACAGCTGAACATCAAGAAAACAAAAGTAATGACTATAGGAGAATTACACAACTTTAAGGTTGACAATGAGGAAATTGAAATTGTTCAAGACTTTCTATTCCTTGGCTCCACCATCAACCAAACGGGAGACTGCAGCCAAGAAATTAGAAGGAGATTGAGACTGGGAAGGGCAGCCATGAAGGAGCTAGAAAATATTTTGAAGTGTATGGATGTGCCACTGGCCACCAAGACTAGATTAATTCATGCCATCGTATTCCCTATTACTATGTATGGGTGTGAAAGCTGGACAGTGAAGAAAGCTGATAGGAAGAAAATAGATTCCTTTGAAATGTGGTGTTGGAGGGGAGGGTTATGGATTCCGTGGACTGCCAAAAAAACAAATCAGTGGGTTATAGATCAAATCAAGCCTAAACTGACCCTAGAAGCTGAAATGACTAAACTGAGGCTGTCGTATTTTGGTCATGTCATGAGACGACACTGGAAAAGACAGTCATGCTAAGAAAAGTTGAGGGCAGCATGAAAAGAGGAAGGCCCAACAAGAGATGGATTGACTCAATAAAGGAAACCACAGCCTTCAGTTTGCAAGATCTGAGCAAGGCTGTCAAAGATAGGACATTTGGGAGGACTTTCATTCATAGGGTTGCCATGAGTCGGAAGCGACTTGACGACACTTACACACACACACAACACAATGAACCTGAAGAAAAAGCAAGACAGGGAAAGAGAAAGACAGAAAGATGGCTTGGGTATAATATAAAAAAACAGTGTAAACAAAATAATTACATGTGTTGTTTTAAAAAGCAATGAAAATGTGATGCTCCTTTTCTCTACTATAGTATTTCTGGAAGAAAGGGGAAGATAGACAAAGCTGGCAACGGTGTTAATATCAGTTACTGCTGCCTCTTTAGGCCTGCAGCAAGCCTGGAGGCTATAGCCCCTCCCTCAGAAGTAGTTGCAGAGCAAGTTCAGCACCCGATGTCAACCGGTTTAAACATGCTTGATGCCAGTCCATATTGGAATCTGTTCACATAAATTTACCCGTTGTGCATTGCTCTTCTGGCTAACCCAGTCTCAGATATTAGAAGATTGGTCCATTATTCCTTCTTATCAGCAAATGCATCTACAACCATACCAAAACTTACTTTTTTTGCTAGTCTTGTTTAATAGCTAAAGATATTTTGATTCTGTCTGATTTGTGGTACTTTTTAGATAGCAATAACTGTTCTTTATTTCAACTAGGGCTGGACCCACTCTGTCTCCAGAGATGGTGGTTGCCTATATGCTGCTGCTCCAGTTAGGGAGGGGGCTGTGTTGATAAACTTAGTACTACTGTGGGCGACAGACAGCAAATGCCTTTGGCAGCCATCCCACAAGGGCAGGTCCCCAGAAGCCATGGGGAACAGTTCATCTCACCATGTTCTCTCTTCATCCTCAGCCACTCACATCTGTATTGACATCATTTCTCTTTGCAGGCTATAGAAATAGAGTCTCAATTACATCCATCATTTTACTAAGTCTGAAGTGCAAGAATGCCTGAAGCAAAACTCTAAGCCTGTCCTGGTCTCTACCTGCTTATTCCTTACTTGTCCAAAATGCAGGTAGATCATCCACAAAGGAGCACCAACACAAGGATCTTTATTTTGAAGGTATCCATTGGCTTCCTGTTCATCCAGTATAGCACACAAGCAGTTAATCAGAAGCACAGGTGTAGTGCCTGTTGGTGAAACTATGGCACACATGCCGGACTTGGCACGCCGAGCCCTCTCTGTGGGCACGCGTGGGTAAGTTGAGCAGCCGTTGCATCTGCCTTCCCTGGACTCCCCGCCACCTAGCTGGGAGTAACCTGCCGCTCCCCCTTCCCTGGACTCCCTGCCGACCAGCTGGGAGGAAACCTCAGTATTCAGGTTAAATTGCCGTGTTGGCACTTTGTGATAAATACGTGGGTTTTGGGTTGCAGTTTGGACACTCGGTCTCTAAAAGGTTCGCCATCACTGATATAGGCACTTCACAGGAAGTTCAACCTCCAGGAGGGGCCCAGAGGACTCTCAGAATTACAACTGATTCCAAGACTACAGAGATCAGTTCCCCTGGAGAAAATGAATGCTTTAGGTGAACTCTGTGACATTATACCCTGCTAAGGTCCTGTTCTTCCAAACTCTACTCCTCCTTAGTCTCCACCTTCAAATTTCAAGGAATTTCTCAAGCTGGAGTTGGCAACCCTATATCTGGTCTTAAATAGATAAAAGATAAAGATAATTGATTTTCTTTCATCTGTAAAAGGCAAAGCTCCCTATTTTCCCCTCCATCCCAGCAGCAGAATTTATTTAAATAAAATCTGCATTAAATTTGCTGATTGTGCTTAACCTTCAATTGTTGACAAACGTTGACAAATTTGTTGACAAATGTTCCCAAAATGCAAATGGGGGGGGGGGATCAATGAACAAGTCTTAGCCAAGAATGGGTATGATTGGTGGACTCTGCAACCATTTGTCATCTGTTGTAGATTAATGATAGAATTATGTTGTTTATTAATGTATTATACCTAGCTTGATTTATAATATCCCAATAAATAAAATAATAAAGTACAAATGCAAAAAGTTGGCCTGAACTGAAAACAGCCTCTAAATCATTTTTATTAGAGAATGCCTCCTTAACCTTTTCATTTTAATGTTAAGAAACTTCAATTGATACAGAAGGCTACAGCCAGGATGTGGTACCATATCACTCGAGTCTTGGCTCATCTACACTGGCTCCCAATTTGTTTCCAGGCACAATTCAAGGTGCTGGTGTTGACCTTCAAAGTCCTGTATGGTTTGGGACCAACATACCTGAAGGACTGCCTAATCCCTTATGAACCTGCTCGACTGTTATGGTCATCTTCGGAGGCCCTGCTTCAGGTGCCCCTGCCTTCTGAGATTAGGCAACCCAGGAGAGGGCCTTTTCGGACATGGCACCAAAGCTCTGGAACTCTCTCTCCAGGGATATTTGTCTGTCCCCTTCTGATGCCATCTTCCACCAGTGGGTGAAGACTTTTTTTTTCATTTGGCATTCCCTCAATGGTTCCTAACCAATGTTTTTTATATTTTGTATGTATTTTAACTGATTTTTACATGTTTTCGTGATGTATGTTTGGGAGAAGGATTGATTTTAATGGTTTTAAAACTCAGTTTTATCATGTATGTTTTAAATTGTTAGCCACCTTGGTGGCCCTTCTAAGGGCAGAAAGGTGGAATACAAATTCTGTAAATAAGTAAAAATAAATAAATTTTAGTAGGGCTGAATAGGACATACTGCTATTTCTCCTATTTTTTTCTTGCTTAGTTGACTTCTCTCACCATTCTATCATATCAGAAGATGTATTTCATAGTTTTCAGCAGAATTATCTTGATGCTGCTTACTATTGTGTGTGTATAAATTAGGCAGGTAATGTGAAATAAAGACCTATTTTTAAAAGTCTCTCCCAAGAGAGTGAAACCATTGCAGGGAAGGTGATTTGTTCCAAAAGGAACAAAGCTCTAGGGTGACTGGAGACACAATTCAGTTTGGAGCACTAAGTTCTGGGCAAATGCATATCAGGAGACATCAGTGCCCAGCACACCACTTCTGCCAGCCATTTAGTTTTTGCCCAAATACCAGAACATCCCAATGATTGTCAGCAATGTGGTGATGTCACTTCTGGAATTGATGTTGTTGCACTGACGCCGGCCTCCCTTTACAGCTACTAAGTCCCTGCACCCCATCCCCTGCCAATTGCCAGGGGGTACCTCGCAACTCTAAGTAAAGGTGAGTGGCAGCTCTACGCAACTTGTCTCCAAAGGCGATTGGCTGAGAGCACTCTATTCTCCTCCTTTGCAGGGACCTGTTTGGAAAGGAGAAATGCCTTCAGTGGAATCAAAGAAAAAGACACGCGTATGATTGGCAGTTTCATTATGCATACCCCTACTACCAACATCAAGTTCTCCCAGAATTATCTCTGGCATTGTCTTGTCTGGTATCTGTCTGGACTACTGAGATCAGTTCCCCTAGAGAAAATGGAAGCTTCAGCAGGTAGATTTTATGGTATACAATATATTCTAGGTAAGATCTTTCCTGAAATTCCCCCATCCACAGCCAGTGCCCCCAAATCTCCAGGAAGCTCCTGGATCAAAGTTGGCAGTTATCATTTCCAGGTACAATTCAAGGTGCTGGTGTTGACCTTTAAAAGCCCCTTTAAAGCCCCTCATAGCTTGGGACCAGAATACATGAAGAAATGTGTACTGCTTTATGAACCTACCCAACCACTATGGCCATCTTCCAAGGCCCTGCTTTGGGTGTCCTCACCTTCTAAGATTAGGCAGATGGCAACATGGCAACACAGGGGCCTTCTCAGCTGTGTCACCAAAACTCTGGGACTCTCCCCAGGGTGACTTGTCCGTTCCCTTCCTTTGCCATCTTATGCCAGTACATGAAGACATTTGTTTTGTTTTGTCTGGCATTGCCTCAGTGTTCCCTCTTTCTTGCTTTATGTTTTAATTGTTATTTTTTATGTTTTGTCTGTATATTTCAGTTTGGTTTTAATGGTTTTAATTATGTGTTTTTGTTCACTTTTATTATGTATGTTTTTAATCTGTTAGCTGCCAGTTGCCCTGATGAGGACAAAAAGGTGAGTTATAAATATTGTAGATAAATAAATGCAGTTGTCCAGAGAGCGTGCCCCACACCCCCTCTCTACAAATACAAACAAAAGACTGTACTTCTGAAGACTTACTATCCTCATGGTATCCAGAATCTCCTAGGCCTTGACACTCTGGGGCATCTATTACAATATCAGAACAAGTTGTAGTCCTGATCATTAGGCAGAATCCTTAACCAGCTTTAAAATAACGATGCTAGGCATTAACAACAGACTTGTTCTCTCCTTGTGAGAAGTGTAACCAGACCTTTTAAATTCTGTATAACATAATAGGTAGTGGGAACCATGTGCAGTTACATTTGGCTGATTGCCAGTTTGGAAATCTGCTCTATGGGTTATTTATTTCAGGAACCTTAAAACATACATAAGGATCAGATGAGCCCATTTTCTTCTCTCCCTTTCTCCAGTGCCAGATCAACAGTTTCCCATTTTTGTCCTAGGAATATAGCACATATCTGATATTATTGATTCAGGATTATTATCTTAAATCCACAACTTTTGTTTACACAGATGGGGAATCTCAGGATTGTTTAATCATACACAGTTGTTTCTGGTTTTTATCTGTTCAATGGTCACTGTGCGGCTATAGCTAATTATTGGTGTCTCTCACCTGTGTGTAAGTGATGTAAGTATAATTTATATATTTATCTTCAAATTACATAAAAACAAGTCCAGTGTTCCTGTATACCTTGGCTTTCTCACCAGCACACCTAAACTCTTTGGTCACGTAAGCAGAGTTCATTGTGTGTGGATGATGGTGGTGATACTGTATCTTGCTACCTCAGTTTATCCGTTAGTCAATCTTTTAGGTATTTCTGGTTCTCTGCTTTCTTCAGAGCATTGATGATATATTGCCATCATCTAATAGGAGGAAAAATATAGGATGAAAATACTGAAAATCAACCACCTTGAACATGTAGGGCCCTTTGACAAAGTGGTTCAACAGAATTTAAAGTAGACAATTCACTGCCAAGCAATGCCATGTTGAAGACTAGTCTGTACCTTTAACTTTACTTACTTCAAATATCAGAAATCATGCAGGCTCTTTGCATAACAATCCTCTTTGTACACTGGATCTGATTCCATTATTCAATCACTCACTGCTGTGTGTCAAAGTATACAAACTGATAATTCTGGGTAACCTCTATTTTCCACAGAACTTACTGCTTAGTAACAGTCCTCAACAAGCCATATGGCATTGTTTTACTGTCATCAGACAAGTGGCTACACCCAAATGAACACACCCTCATCAGGAACACAAGTGGCAGGAGGATATATTAGCTGAGACCCTGATGGGGGGGAGGGAGGATGGAGAGTGGCCAACTAGTGATCTAGTGATCTGCTCTTGCTGGGATTACAAAGAGGCCGACTGGAGCCAAACAAGGTGTGGGAGCGAAAATGAGAGGTGGCAGCAGCCCACCTCCCAGCTTAAAGGGTAGTTGAAAGACTGGCTTATAAGCACCATGGTGTGTGGACAATTTCCAGGACTCAACTAGCTGAGCAGAGTTGGCATTTCCAGCTGAACTGACCATCATAGAGGCATAAGGGACTTCTCAAAATATGGGTGGCCTATGATGAAGGGCTGTGGCTCAATGGTAGAGCATCTGCTTGGCATGCAGAAGGTCCCAGATTCAATCCCCGGCATCTCCAGTTAAAGGGACTAGGCAGGTAGGTGATGGGAAAAACCCCTGCTTGAGACCCTGGAGAGCTGCTGCCAGTCTGAGTAGACAATACTGACTTTGATGGACCAAGGGTCTGATTCAGTATAAGGCAGCTTCATGTGTGTTCATGAGGTAACCTTCCCCCAGCCCTATTGGGTAAAGGAAGTTTATGTTGCTGAGAAGGCAGGGGTAAACACCAGCCCCTAAAGCCAAGCCTGACAGTTACATTATCACTATCATTTCAGGCAGAAAGTGCCAACTGGTGGCTCATAGGCAGCATCATTTTGCCCATAAATTCTACTTGCAGTTAGGTAGCAAGAGCTATTAATGTAGTGATTCATTCTCATGCAATAGATGTTGAGAGAAAATGAGAAACTCTAAATGGAAATATAGATTATAAAAATCAAACACTAAGAACCAACCTCCATATGATGCATCCTGATCTGAGATTAAGCTCTTCCTTTTTCTTTAAAGGCAAAAGCAGCCACTGAGGGGGCTAATGTAGATCTACTTGCAGCATGGTTGTGGGGGCTAAATATTTTCTATCTGTGTGATTTTCCCAGTCTTGTGACTGTACACTTATTTTTCGATGTGTGAAAAACTGGCACAAGAGGGAAAGGTTGGCAGTATTCATTAATTAATGAATAGATATATTTTGCTACCATAAGTAGTTTGACATTTCAAAACGAAAAGAGCAGAACAGGATGAGAAATTAAAGCTTAACATTTTATTATAAATGTTAAAACAACCATCACTGTTCCTTAACAATAAAATACAGTTATGTATGTGTTAGACATTAATATGTGTCAGGATTTTGTGGCTTTAATCTCTGTTTTCATCTCTCGTATAGGATTCTTTGGAGAACAAAAGCGGGTGGAACAGGAAGAAACAGAAAATGGGCCAGTGGGGTTGGAGGGAATGAGAACGGGACAGACATCTCACCCCACAAAGTGTGGTCGCAGTAGGGCTTACATATGTTATCAGGATTTACAGAACCTGGGTGTTTGGCAAGCAAACAGCAACTTCTTTTCATTAATCATTTTAAGGCCTCTAGACTGCAACAAACAACTGCTATACCTTTAACACCTCCTGTTTAGACAGTACTTCCCTGCTGAGAGGTTGTAGTGGTCAGAAGACCTGTCTTTTCTGCCTTCTGTGGTAATACATGGGGCTAATATGAAAAATACATAATATGTGGGAACAGGAAAAGGCAATCTGATTCCTGTAGCTTCAGAGGAAAAGACTATTGGTTAATTCTAGAAGTCTTAATGATATAGTAAATGTCGATCCAGCTGTAGATGGTAATACCCTGCATTGTCTCATTCGCCTGTGAAAACAAAAGCACAACTTCAGGTAGAATCTACTATTGTTCTGGGAAGTTGGAAACAGGCAGGGGAACCTGTCTCTGTATTAGACCCAAATAAAAGACGGTCGCTAGTTCACAAGCTGCAGTTTCTGTGTTTGTTTTTAATAGAGCTACAAAGGGCAAAGGAGAAGGCAGCAGTGGTCTTACTCCTCCAGCCTACAGCGAGACAAATTCAGAGCCCTCCAGGCAGGAGGAGATTGTGCAGTGATGGAATGAAGCAGAAGAAGCCATGGCTGCACCTTCTTGCATAGCTGCTTCTTTGTTAAAGAAAAAGACAAAGGCTGCTTCCACATGAGGATTTTCCCCTGCATGGACTGCAGAAAGCTCCTGAAGCAAAAGGGAGTGTCCAGACAATGTCATGTCCAATCTGAGCATCATTCTTCTGACTTCTGCTTTTTACCCTTTACTCCACAGAAAGCATAAACATAATTTTCTCTGAAATTAAAGAAAACTGTGACGTAGGATGCAAGTGGAGTTCTTCATGTGGATGCTGTTAAGTAGCTGCCACAGGGAAGGGGGTGGAAGTAAGCTCTGCCTTTGAAAGAGTGGAGCTAAGTTTCACATTTCCCCCTTTTCAGCTTTTTGTTTGTGTTGTGTATGTATATAGTTGGGTAGTAAGCAAGGGGAGACTTAGGAGCTTGAGTTCTGCACGAAGGATCCTAACCCCTGCTCGCCCTATTGGTTAAGCAAACGGACCCCATTGGCTCTAAGCCAACATGTACCATTGGTCATCAGGAGGTTATGTTCCCCCTATCACGGATCAAGGGGGGAGTGGCCGCGGGCGGCCAGGGGGGCATATAAACAGGGTTGCTCGTTGTGTTAACTAGTTCTGTGCTGAGATACAATAAAGCGGTTGTTGTTGAACTCCGTCTCTGACCTCGTGAATCCCTCCTGCGTGGACATAACAGTGGCAATGAAGACTGGAGAGCGACCCAGCTGACGTGCTGACTCACTCCCTCTCTGCCGTTTCACAGTGACTGGTAGGCAGCCCTGTCTGCATTGCTGAATCACACGCCGGCTGCCCCACAGCTACCACCTCGCTCCGTGACCTCGCTGTGTCCGGTAAGCAGCCCGGCCCGATTGCTGATTCACTTGGATTCTCGGGAGAGACGAACACTCCGCACTTATGGCCACCACTGGGTCGTTGGAAGCATTCGACATCTCCAATCCCGGCAACTGGGAGAGCTACGCTTCCCGCATCTCATTCTTCATGGTAGCGAACAAGTTCACGGACGCCGTGCAGAAGCAGGCAGTTTTCCTCAGCATCTGCGGGCCCCGGACGTTCCAGTTGGCCCAGATCCTCGTGGCCCCCGCAAAGCTCGAGGAGACTGGTTTCAACGCCATCATGACGGCGCTGGGCGGCCATTTCACTCCGCAGCCCACGGTGTTGGCCCGCCGCCACGATTTCCACCTCCGCGATCAGCAGCCTGGGGAGACCGCTGCCGAGTACCTCACCGCTCTCCGCCTGATCGTGAGGTCCTGCGCATTCTCAGCCCTTGATGAGATGCTCCGGGACCGGTTCGTGTTTGGCCTCCGGGACGTGAAGGTGCACCTCCGCATGAAGGGAAAAAAGGAGGCAAAGCTGGCGATGGCCATCGAGGAGGCAACCGTGGCCGCATCTGAGGACCGGGATGAGCGTATTGGGGACCGCGCCACTGTTTCCTCTGCCAGGGGTCTGAGAGAGACTGCCCCCGTCCATTTTGGACACGGCAGTGACGGCGACTCCGGCGACAAGGCCCACAAAATGTCCACCAGGGCCGCCCAAGCCACGGGGCCCAGCTTCGCGGGCCTGCACCAGCTGCAGGGACCCCCATGACCGCCGCACGTGCCGATTCTGCAATGCCATTTGCAGGGCGTGCAGCCGTCCGGCCACACCGCCAAGGTCTGCCGCTCGTCAAGTCCACAGCATCGACAAGCTCTCAACCGTTTACATTGAGGGAACACCCTGCGAAATGGAAGTGGATTCCGGGTCCACCCTCTCCATCATTTCTGCGGACACTTTCCGGGACCTGGCCAAGCGCGCCCCATTGCCCAAGCTGGAGCCCTCCAGCCTGATAATCACAGACTTCCAACGCCGCCGTATTCTGGTCAAGGGTGTCGCTCACATGAACATGCGCTATGGGTCCCTCACCAGCCGCCTGCGCCTTGTCGTCGTCGAGGGCCCCCGCACCAGCTTTCTGGGGTTTGAGTGGTTCCAGGCCCTCGGACTTAAGATCACTGGCCTCCACTGCATCAGCCACGCATCCCTCGATTCCGTCTGGTCCAAGTTCGAGGGTGTTTGGCGAGGACCGTTGGGTCGCTACAAGGGGCTACCTGTCTGCCTCCTCATTGACCCCACGGCTGCCCCATCTGCCTGAAGCCCCGCCGCGTCCCCTTCGCACTCAAGGACCGGATCGACACAGAGCTCATCGCCCAGGGCGTCCTGGTCCCAGTGCCCAATGTGAAGTGGGAGACTCCAATTGTGACGCCCTTGAAGCCGAACGGGGACATCCGCATCTGCGCGTACTACAAGTGCACTCTGAACCGGGCCCTTCAGAGTCATGCATACCCTGTGCCGGTCGTCAGTCACCTTCTGGCCTCCCTCACCGGGGGCCAGGTCTTTGCCAAACTGGATCTGGCCCAGGCGTATCAACAGCTGCCGGTGGAGGCGGAGTCAGCAGAGGCTCAAACCATCGTCATGCACCGGGGCACGTTCAGGGTGACCCGCCTGCAGTTCGGGGTCAGCACGGCCCCAGGTATCTTTCAAAACATCATGGAAGACCTCCTGAAGGGCCTGCCTGGCGTCGTCCCGTAGTTTGACGATGTCCTGATCGTCGCTGCCTCCAAGGGGGAACTCCTGGACTGCTTCTGTCAGAGATACAAGTTGACCATAATAGTTTGACAGCTGACAGATAGCTGTCAGATCTGGGACATCTAAACTGATGCAAGAGGCAGCAAGAGCCTTGGAGGTCCCAGTGTGAACTGAAGCAAACCAGATTGAGGCAGTAGGCTGATGCAATACTGTGGGCAGGTCTGCAGGTGGCCTAATTGGTATCTGGTGCCGAACATGTATATAAGACTGTATGATAATTACTCTGTGTCGGGAAGTATAGTGGAGTAAGTGTATGTGATGGTTGGTTTTATCTGTGCACTGTAAAAAATAAACAAGCACTGTTTTCTACAAAGCCAAGGAGTTCTGGTGGTGTGTTCTGGATAACTGCTAATCTACGCAAGAAATGCCAGCTGGGCCTGCTGCAGGTGGAGTTCCTGGGCTACCTCATCGATGCTGCTGGAATCTGGTCGGGAAGCCCCGATCGCCTTTTACTCCAGGACACTCACGCCGGCCGAGCGCAACTACGCGCAGATCGACCGGGAGGCACTCGCCGTCATGGCTGGCGTTAAGATGTTCCACGACTTCGTCTACGGCCGCCAGTTCACAATTGTGACAGACCACAAACCGCTCTTGGGGTTGTTTGTTCCGGATCGCCAGACGCCGCAGATCCCGTCGCCCCGGATGCTCCGTTGGTCAATCTTCTTGAACGCCTACGAGTTCCAGCTCGCCCATCAGCCTGGGAAATCCATCAGCAACGCCGACGCCCTCAGCCGCCTGCCGCTGGAGGTTTGCGACCCTGACCCACACCCCGCCGACGACATCATGCTGCTGGAGTTGCTGCCCGATGCCCCCCTCCATGCTTCGGACATCGCCGTGCACACGGCTAAGGATCGCACCCTCGCCCGGGTTCTCAACTGGATGGGGAAGGGGTGTCTGGCCGCCAAGCCGGACGGGGAATTCAAGCCGTTTGCCACATGCCAACATGAGCTATCACTCAACAAGGGGTGCCTGCTCTGGGGGAGCCGCGTGGTGGTTCTGGCAAAGCTGCGCACAAGGGTCCTGGAGGCTCTACACGTCTGCCACCCGGGGATTGTGCGCATGAAGGCCCTGGCTAGGAGCTATGTGTGGTGGCCAGGCATAGACGCTGCTGTCAAGGAGTGGGTGAGCCATTGCCGACCCTGCCAGGAGTCGCGACCGGAGATGCTGCACGCCCCGACCCAGCACTGGGAGTCCACACACACACCCTGGTCCCGCATCCACATAGACTTCGTGGGGCCCTTCCAGGGTAAGACTTTTCTGATTATCGTGGACTCCTACTCTAAATGGCTGGAGGTGGTCGAAGTCGGATCCATGACGGTCATCCGAGAGTTGCGCAAGGTCTTCGCAACCCACGGTTTGCCGGACACCGTGGTCTCCGACAACGGGGCCCAATTTATGTCCTGCGAGTTCAAGGAGTTCCTGGCCAAGAACCTGATCCGCCACGCAACCTCGGCCCCGTTCCACCCCGCCACCAACGGACAGGCGGAACAGATGGTCCGGACTACCAAGGATGCGTTGCGACACATCGGCCACCGTGACTGGGACAGGGGGCTGGTGGACTTCCTCCTAGCACAGCACACTACACCCAACTTCGTTACTGGCAAGAGCCCCACGAAACTCCTCATGGGTCGCCGGCCGAAAACACTGCTCGACCTGGCACCTGAGTACCTGGGCCACAAAGCCTCGACCACCACACCGAGGGTTGTTGAACAGGACGACCCCTTGTTCGCCCGAAACTACGGAGCGGGCCCCGCCTGGATTGCAGCCATGGTCCAGGACGTCACCGGCCCAGTATCCTATCAGGTCACCACCCCAGAGGTGCGCGTTCTGCGGCACCACATTGATCAGCTATGACGACGCCTCGCCGACTTGCCGGAAGTAGCCACGGCTCCAGCGCTGCTGCCGACTCCCGTCACCAGGGAGCCAGAACAACTGGAGCAACCGTTGTGCCTGCCAGCGATGGACACCACCAACAGCCCGGCGGACGACTACCCAGCCACCGAGGGTGAGACTGATCCGTCATCGACGGATCACCCAACATCCCCCATCCCGGCGCCACGCCGTTCCCAGCGGAATCGATCACGGCTGAGCTACCTCCAGGACTTTGTGTGTTCCCAGTGCACATCGAGGGTCGCTCGGACTTAGGGGGGAGGGGTGTTGTGTATGTATATAGTTGGGTATTAAGCAAGGGGAGACTTAGGAGCTTGAGTTCTGCACAAAGGATCCTAACCCCTGCTCACCCTATTGGTTAAGCAAACAGACCCCATTGGCTCTAAGCCAACATGTACCATTGGTCACCAGGAGGTTATGTTCCCCCTATCACGAATCAAGGGGGGAGTGGCCGCGGGCAGCCAGGGGGGCATATAAACAGGGTTGCTCATTGTGTTAACTAGTTCTGTGCTGAGATACAATAGAGCGGTTGTTGTTGAATTCCGTCTCCAACCTTGTGAATACTTCCCACGCGAACATAACAGTTTGTTTCTTCATCAAGTTGCACTGTAGCACTAAATGGGAATGGGGGGGAGGCTATAGAGAGCCCTGTGCAATATGCAGGCATGGGGTGGTGGCAGCAGCAGAGCAAGAAGCACCTAATATGGTGTGTGGACGTCATTCCCACCCATTCTAACTCCACTCACTGCTGCCGCCAGGGCAAGAGCATCTTTTCACACCTCCATCCAGAAGTAGCCAAAATCTCTGGCTATCCTAAAAAAGTGGGATGAATTAGTTCTAAAGTGGCCAGTTTTGAATCTTCAGCCCTCTGCTTATTCTTACACACTTCAGCATTAAGTAACTCGGATCTGTAAAAAGCAGAATGCAGCTCTCAGTCTTCTATAGGTATTTTTCAGGTATTTTGCAACCATCTAGTTTTTGCAATTCTATGAAAACAGCAAAAACAGGAGGCCTATTGATGTACCTAGCCATGTTCAAGACTTTCTATGTTCAAGACTTCCTATTCCTTGGCTCCACCATCAACCAAAAGGGAGACTGCAGCCAAGAAATTAGAAGGAGATTGAGACTGGGAAGGGCAGCCATGAAGGAGCTAGAAAAGATTTTGAAGTGTAAGGATGTGACTCTGGCCACCAAGACTAGATTAATTCATGCCATCATATTCCCTATTACTATGTATGGGTGTGAAAGCTGGACAGTGAAGAAAGCTGATAGGAAGAAAATAGATTCCTTTGAAATGTGGTGTTGGAGGAGAGTGTTATGGATTCCGTGGACTGCCAAAAAAACAAATCAGTGGGTTATAGATCAGATCAGGCCTGAACTGACCCTAGAAGCTAAAATAACTAAACTTAGGCTATCGTATTTTGGTCACGTCATGAGACGACAAGAGTCACTGAAAAAGACCGTCATGATAGGAAAAGTTGAAGGCAGCAGGAAAAGAGGAAGACCCAACAAGAGATGGATTGACTCAATAAAGGAAACCACAGCCTTCAGTTTGCAAGATCTGAGCAAGGCTGTCAAAGATAGGACATTTGGGAGGACTTTCATTCATAGGGTCACCATGAGTCGAAAGCGACTTGACGGCACTTAACACACACACAGCTATGTTCACCTTATAATTAACTTTTATTTTATTTTTTGAATATTTTATTGAATTTTTCAGGATACAGAAAGGAAAAAATAAGGGAAAGGGGGGCTCTAGTGCATCCGCAACCCTCATCGCTTTCTTAATTGAAGCCCAAGTTCTTTTCTTAAGTGAGACAACCATCCATTATTTCACTAATGCCACTGCTTATATTCAGTTGTGTTTCAGTTCGCATTTGCTACTGTTAAAAATTATAAATACCATAATTGAGCCTCAACAAAAGGCTCAATTAACTTTTATTAAGATAATTTATATCTCATCCCTTTACCACTCAAGGCAACTCACATAACATCTCAGTCTCCAAACAAATAGCACGCCACACTAAAATCCATTAACATCCATTTTAAAAGCTGTAAGACACTATAGTCCAGTTTAAAACTTCAACTAAAAATAGACTACACATTGGGAGATTAAAAATCTTGTTTTCAAAAGCATTTCACTCATACCAAAAGATAACATATTTGCAGTGCTCCTCAAAAATTTCTACTTTTGCACTGGAAAACTAATGAAAACCATCTATCCTCACAGCTGTTTTTCTAGGTCTTCTCATCTCTGTTAGACAGCAAAAGAGAAACTATGTGCTGTGGATTAGTTTTATAAGTAGGGTTGCCAGCTCCAGGTTGGGAAATACCTGGAGATTTGTGGGGTGGAGCCTGAGGAGGGCAGGGTTTGTGGAGGGGAGGAACTTTAATACCAAAGAGTCCAATTGCCAAAGAAAATTCAGGTGAATTGATCTCTATCAGCTGGAGATCAGTTGTAATAGCAGGAGATCTCCAGCTAGTACTTGGAGGTTGGCAACACTACTTATGAGTGTTTAGTTGGAAGCAAGTCCCTTTGTGGTCAATGGGGCTTATTTTCAGGTAGAATAGGGTTGCAGGCTTAATTACTCCTTATTAAAATGGAACACTGTTATAATATTCAATCTATTTATTTTGGCATGGCCCCCTTGAAATTAGTATAATCCATAGCAAGTGGTACAAATAATTCAGCGTAACAGTATGGTGCTAAAAACATTACTTGAAAGTATGTGCTATTTAAATAAAACAACTTAAAATGTAAATATGCTAAAATCAACAATCAACAGGACTTGTTTCCAAGTAATGTATTTATAATCAGACTATTATGCTAATGTTTTTAAGTGGATTTATGCTAACAGCATCCAGGTATTAACCCTTTCCTGTTAACACAGAACTACAAAAGGGTTCTAATCTATAGAGGCTGCAATCCAAAGAACAGTTTCCTTGGAGTAAGCCCCATGGAATAAAATGGTACTTACTTCTGAGTAGATCTGCTTAGGCCAGCTCCTGTGATCACCAGTCTCTCCACAATGGGCCCAAACCATTGAAATAACCAATGAAATTAATGAGACAAGAGAGCTACTTGGGCATGTTGGGGGAATTCTTTTTCTCTGATCAACACCACCTGCTTTTCAAAGTCCCCTCAGTTTCAAAAGGAGTTCGCATGCGGCATGGGAGGCTTTTGTTTGAGAATCACAAGCATAGGGCCCACTTGGGGCCAGGGAAATAGGTGTCCCAATCTCTGGCTTCCAGCTAGGGGCAATTAATTTGTCCCATTGATTTCAACAGGACTAAACAAAACTAAATTAGGCATGAATGAATTTGCAAATACTTACGCAATCTCTCTCATACTAGCATAGTAGCTATACAGGAGTCATTGGATGCATCCAAATGAACATTACAGTGCAGAACATGACTATTAGTGGTTTGTGCATTGCTCTCTTGGGATGACTTTTAAAAAATGAATATTTAATGAAAAGTTATTAATAACCCCCCCAGCCTATTTACACTTTTAGTTTTTGTGCATATTCTGTTTTATGCATGCAAATTGCTATGTATTCTAAATGACACTGATCATGTCAAATCAATGCTGTTTTAAAAGCTTCTATGTGAATTTAAGATCAGACCTTGACGCTTTTTGCATCTATGAATGATTTGCTCTTAGCAGAAACAGGGTATTAACAGTATATTTAAAAGCTTGCATGTTCCACTTTTGGAAAACAAACTATTAAGTACTTCATAATAATAGTAACAATAGTAATAATAACACTCTAATTACAAACCACTGAAATTAGGCGAAGAGAGAAGCAATCCCTGTTCCTGTTAAAGAGAAACAAAACAAAGGAAAAAATTAGAAGGCATAATATGCATATATGAGTGCACACAAAATGGCATAATATGAAAGACACTTGAAACTGTATCCTCACAGTGACCTCTACACAGTAAGCTATTAGCATGCAGCAACTTTCTACATGGGCTAGCTGCCACCATGTGGTTTGTCTCAACTTTACTATGAAGGGGGGGGGGGGAACCCTGTAGGTGGTTACTGATTATATGGAGAAAATGTAAGCAATAATGGCTGATTACCCCTGGTGGCCTAAAACAGCTTGTCATGTGGCACATCCAACATGTAAACGTAATTTTTAACAGCCTCTATATGATGGCTGTTTCATGAGAAATGAGCCTTGTAGTTACAATGAGGGTTCACATGCTGCTTCTTGAGCAGGCTACATGTCTATTACAATAAAAATGGAAGGCATTCCATACATAGAATAAGCAGAAAGAGGCTGTCTTTGAAAAGGAGCTTAAAGTAGGGAAAGTAGTGTTATTAGATCCAGAGTGTAATAACTCCTCAGCACGCGGTACCAAAACAGAACATTATTAGAACATAAGCAAGGCTTGGTCTGGGCCCTGCTAGGCCATAACCAGCCACAGCCAGCAACCAACAAAACAAGTGAAAAGTGAAACTAAAGCAAAGGGATCATGTTAAAATACTATACCGTACAATAAGGGAATGTCAACAAATTCACAACTGCCCATGATATAACACAGAGTATGTCTGTTTAAGAGCTGTAGGGAACAGAAAAATTGACCAGGTACAGCCTTTCTTATCATGGCAGAAATAACGCTGAATATGGTTAAATGCTCACTTCTTGACTTGACAAAACAAGTGCAAATGGTGGAAGCACTACATAGAATCACTGAATTGGAATGGGCCATACAGGCCATATAGTTCAACCCCCTGCTCAATGTAGGATCAGCCTAAAGCTATCCTGATAGGTGTTGTCCATAACATTTTGCTGGTATTGGGGGCATGTTCAGGGTTGGAGCTGCTGTAGGAGCTGAATAATTCCTGCTCCACACATGGCAAGCCCTAGATGGTATATAGTTAGGGTTGTGCATATCAATAAACCCAAACCAAAAATAAGCCCAAAATTAGCCATTTCGGTAAATTTCAGAATTTGGGTTTACCGAACACCAAAACTTGGGAATAAAGCCGAAGCCGAATAGGCAATTCCCAAAAAAGCCAAATAGGTGTTTGGCTTTTTGGTTTCCGCTATTCGTCTTTGCTTAGAGGTATGGCTCTGTGCTTTCTCCCTTTTTTCTTTCTTTCAACTGGTTTTGTTAGGACCCCATAGTTGGGGCCCTTTTCAGATGGGGATCGTTTAATCAGAGCCAACTTGGTCTGACCAACTTTCCAGGTATATCACCCAACAGAAGACTAGTCTGCATAGCAGAAGAGTAATTAAAAGACATCATGCAAAGTGACCCAGAAACAAAGGCAGACCCCAGACTTTGAGGTGCCAGCCTGGAATTGGCTCTTTCCACCAGTCCTCAGCAACGCTGAACTTCTGAACCTGAAAACCAATGGACAACTCGGCTCGCAAATGCCTGGAGGATGGGGGTGACCCCTTTGCAGGCCCATGAAATTGGACCCCCTGTCCCAAAGTTCACTAAATTTTGGTGACTGTCGAAAAAGAGTCCCTTGCAGCCACACTGCAAGTTTTAGGACTCTACCTCCAAAAATGCCCCCCCAGGATCTTTGAAAAAAATCCCCATTGACTATAATGAGCCTGAATTTTTCGGGAAACTTGAAAATCAGCTGAATTCCGAAATTTAACGGTATGGGTATTTGGTTTATTTGAGGTTTACTGGGGAAAAACAGGCCCAATAAACCTGAAACCAAAATTTACCAATTTTTTGTGTGTGCATAACCCTATGTATAGTTCTATGCCAGCACAGTAGTTATACTGGTGTGGCACCAATATGTCTTGCCACCAGCATATCTTCAGAGTATCCAGTGTACCTCTGTGATATGTTATCATAGGATTTAGTTGCCATGGTAAAATCTTTTGGTTTTGGGATTAGGATGGGGGGGGGAAGAGGAAGAAGAAGAGTACGCCGACTTTCTCTATCACTTAAGGAAAAATCAAACTGGCTTACAATTGCCTTCCCTTCCCCACCCCACAACAGACACCCTGTGTGGTAGGTGGGGCTGAGAGAGCTCTAAGAGAACTGTGACTAGCCCAAGGTCACCCAGCTGGCTTCATGTGTAGGAGTGGGGAAACCAACCTGGTTCACCAGCTGAGGAGTCTGCCGCTCATGTGGAAGAGTGGGGAACCAAACCCGGTTCTCCAGATTTAGAGTCCACTGCTCCAAACCACTGTTTTTAACCACTACACCACCCTGGCCATTTATATTCTATGGATTTGAATTCTGAAGCTGGTTTGTTGGTACAGGAAAAGTTATGTTTAATTGAAACATTAAAGCCAATCACAAAATTTCCACTGGAGTCTAAGTCTAGACTCTGGTTTTAAGCAACTCACTTGGAAATATATTCAAGTGAAACTAATGTGGCATGACTGCTACTGTAGTATTCTTTTAAAATCCTGTTCATGGTGACTTCCTATGTTGCATTTGCTACAGGCAGAACTTTCCCATTTTGATGCACCACCAACTGCTATTGCGGTGGCCACAGTGAGAAGAACTGAAAAGGAAAGCAAGCCAACAAGAGCAAGTGATCACCCTTAGGATAGTGTTGACAGTATGGTCTGAGATTGTCTGCAGGCAACTGCTACAGTGGTGTTCCAATCTGAAGAATACTTAGCTTCTTCCAGGCAATTTCCCAATGTTGTACTGAATGGGGAGCACATAGAATCATAGAGATGGAAGGGACCACCAGGGTGATCAAGGCCCACCCCCTGCACAATGCAGGAAATTCATAACTACACGTACCACAGTGTATTACAGATGATAGAAACCGGCATTCCATAGCCATGTTCATTATTTTAATCCCCCCTCTACCATGAACTCAGCAGGTGATTTTTTGTCTATTACTATGTTGAAGATTCCCTATTGAATTCCCTATGTTGAATATTCCCTATTACTATGTATGGGTGTGACAGATGGACATTGAAGAAAGCTGATAGGAAGAAAGTAGATTCCTTTGAAATGTGGTGTTGGAGGAGAGTGTTGCGGATACCATGAACTGCCAAAAAAACCCAAATCAGTAGGTTATAGATCAAATCAAGCCTGAACTGACCCTAGAAGTTAAAATGACTAAACTGAGGCTATCGTATTTTGGTCACATTATGAGAAGACAAGAGTCACTAGAAAAGACAGTCATGCTAGGAAAAGTTGAGGGCAGCAGGAAGAGAGGAAGACCCAATAAGAGATGGATTGACTCAATAAAGGAAGCTACAGCCCTCAATTTGCAAGATCTGAGCAAGGCTGTCAAAGATAGGACATTTTGGAGGACATTGATTCATAGGGTCACCATGAGTTGGAAGCAACTCGACGGCACTTAACATACATACATATGTTGAAGAAGAGACACAAGGTGATACCACCTTCCAATCCCTAAAGGGATGCCATGGAGGATGGGGTGGATATATTTTCAGTCATGTTGGATGACAGGACTAAGATTGATGAATATGAATGACAGCAAAGAAGGTTTCATCTGAATTTGAAGAACTTCCTGATGGCAAGGTATGTTTGACACTGGAACAGTCTCCCTCAAGAGGAGGTGGATTCTTCATCATTAGAGGTTTTAAAGTATGGATTAGATACCTACTTGTTGGGGGATATTGTAGTTCTTGTGTTGGTAGGGGGTTGGACTAGATGATCCTGGTGGTCCCTTCCAACGTTGAGATTAAATAAATAAATAAATAAATAAATGCTATCAGTCAGTCTCAGCCCACCATGCCATCTACATTATTACAAAATACTGACCTGCCTTACAGTGTTATTAAAAGGATCATGAGAAGTGCTTCAAACACTCTAAAGTTCAGCATAACAGTTATTATTCAAATGACTGTAAAACACTTTGCAAATTAAAAGTGCTACATAATAACTAGCTGTGTGTCAGAAGGCAATCCCCTGCAAACATGGAAATAAGTTATATTAGAATCTATAGACTTAATTGCTTGTTTTTGAGATCAGCAGGGTGTTAGTCTGAAATTCTTAAATCATTTGCCCGTTTACTTCTGGAATAAATCCTGCAGAATTTAATTGGATTTTGGAGAGTCTCTAGAGTAAAAGAGTTGAAGACTTCTGCCTGAAATGTCTTTTAAATATCAAAATAGCATTCCCCCCCTACCACAGAGCAAAAGAGAATATCTCCATGTCCTTTGTTGTGGTTTTAACAATGTAAAATGTGGCACTTTCTAACCAGCATAAAGGATCTCTCTTCAGCTCATAAATGTCAATAATCTAAGCCTAAAACACCAAATGCAAATCAGACATTGTAGCACACAAAACGAACTCAGCTTTGACAGGCTAAACATATTTTTTTTTAATGTAGAGCATCCTCATACCCACACAGAACTCACTCTAGCTTTACTTTTTTTTTAAAAATGTATAATTTTAAGCTCAGCTGCCATCATAATGACAAATTCTTTAACAATTACAATTTTGACTACTGGAACAATGGACACCCCCATATTGTATTGTATCAGGTAATTATGAACTGCCAGAGAGTAGCAAAGCTCCCCCTTCACTGTGCACCGTAATTCAGCGCCTCCTTTCTCGAGTAAACCCCATCACGCCATTCATTCCCGTTTCCAGGCAGATAAAAGAGGGAAATACAAGTAATCCAAGTTTTTTTTTTTAATGGCTGCCTCTCAGCTGGATTAATACAGAACCGAATGTACAAGGAGAGGACGAGGAAGATAAAGGGGGGGGGAATGGGTGGGTGGGCAATGGGAATGGCCGCGCATTATATTCGGCGTCTCTGAAACCAGCGCGCCTTGTGCAAACGCCCGTTCTTTGGGGGCTGTTGGCAGAGGAGGCGTGGGGAGACAGGCAACGGGGGGGGGGGTATTTCTCTCGTAGCTTTTAAAACACCAGCCTAAGTAGTCACAGAGACAAACGTCCAAGGAACAGGCGACAGCAATCGCACTCTTTAATATAGCGATAATTCCCAGTGGGTAGCTGTGTTAGTCTGCCTGCAGTAGTAGAAAAGAGCAAGAGTCCAGTAGCACCTTAAAGACTAACAAAAATATTTTCTGGCAGGGTAGGAGCTTTCGTGAGCCACAGCTCACTTCTTCAGAGAAAAGGGCAAGAGTCCAGTAGCACCTTAAAGACCAACAAAAATATTTTCTGGTAGGGTGTGAGCTTTCGTGAGCCACTCCTACCCTGCCAGAAAATATTTTTGTTAGTCTTTAAGGTGCTACTGGACTCTTGCCCTTTAATATAGCGAGAATACATGGGGCCCCGCGTGTGGTTACTCGGCCAGTCAGTTCAGACGCACCTCCCTTACTTCTTCACACACACACACACCCCAGAATTAAGTATCTGTCCCGAAAGCGAGGTCCAGGACAAAGCCTCGACGGCTCAAACGCATCCACGGCAGAGGTCCGCCCCCCCTCCCTGCGGCAAGCCAAGGGACTCGCGGCGCTGGGGCTGCAGAAGTGGAGGGGTGCCGGCCGAGAGCGCGCGCCGGACCCTTCCTCCCGCCCAAAGCGAAGCCAAACAAACAAACAAGCCAGAAGCCCCCCGAGCCTCTGGGCTCTGCGCCGCCTCTCCTCCCCTCGCACTTCCAGGGGCCGGCCTCCTCCAGACCCCCGCCCACCCCGCGCGCGCGCGTCAAAACCCCCCGCCCCATCCAGAGCCCTTTCCGTGGCACTGCTGTGCGCGCTTCCCTCCGAGCGGCGCGGGCAGGCAGCCGCGCTTTGCGCCGTTTTCTGCCTGAAGGGGCAACCGAGCGGCCGGGGGGGGGGGTAGTAGTAGTAGTAGGAGGGGTAGGAGGAGGAGGGGGGTAGGAGGAGGGTGGAGGGGGGTAGGAGGAGGGTGGAGGGGGGTAGGAGGAGGGGAGAGCCCGCCAGCCAGTCTCGCGCGCAGCAGCAGCATCCATCCTCCCTCCATCCATCCATCCATCCTGGCCGCTGGCTCCGGCGCTCTCTTCCCCCCCCCTGCCCGCATTTCTAGCTAGCTCCCCCCAAAAACAGCCTCCTCCGCCGCCACCCATTGGCTCCTTCCCCGGCCCGCTCCCAATTTCCTTTCCTTCCCCTCTCTCACACACACACATCTTGAAGCCATCCGCGCGCGCCTGTGTGCACATGCGAGGGAAAGGGGTGTGTGTGTATTAATACCCCCCCCGCCTCTTCGGGTTGCCAGTCGGGGGTCGTTCAGCGTGTGAGAGGGGGGGAAAAAAGAAAGAGATGGGGGCGGGGTGGCGTCGGTGGGTTTTCTGCTGCGGACGACAGTCGCCGCGGGGGAGGAGGGTGACAAGTGGAGCGTAAGAAGCCGCCGCCCCCCCCCGCACCAATCCTGGAATCGGAGCCCGAGCAGCCGCCAGAGAAGAAGAAGAGGCGGGGGGGGGGGTTGGTTGGTGACAGTGGAAGCCCCGCCCGCCGCCTGAGGAGGGGGCCCCCGTCCTGCTCCCCCCCCACCAGAAGGAGCCGGTCTGGCTCCTCTCTTTCTCTCCCTCCACCAACACCCACCCACCCCGTCCCCTCTCCCTCACACACACACGCACACGCAAGTCTTTCTCGCTCTCTCATGCAGACGGGCAAGGAGGCGGAAGATGGCTGACTCGCCGGGGCGACCCGCCGTCCAGCCCGCCCGCATCCCCGGGCCTCCCAGAGCCGCTTTCTCCTTTGACACTCGCTGACGCCTCCCCCCCCATCCTCCTTCCCTCCCTCCCTCCCCCCTCCCTCTCCACAACCTCCCCCCCCACCAACCTCTCCCCAAATAACACCAGCAGCCATTTCATCTCCACCAAAGTAGATACACGCGCACACGCAAAAAAAAAAATGGCAGAAATGGAGAAAGAAGGGAGACCGCCGGAAAATAAAAGAAGCAGGAAACCGGCTCACCCCGTGAAAAGGGAAATCAATGAAGAGATGAAGGTATGTGCGCGCGCCCCCCCTCTCTCGCTGATGCCAAAGAGGAAAAAGCAGAGATGGGGGGGAGGGTTTATGCAAACAACCCCCCAGCACCTTTTTCTTCCCATCCGCCCTACATAGAGAAAGAAGCTCTTGTCTTAAAACCAAAAAATGTAAAGCAACTAGGATGCACTAAATGGTTGGGAGCTCCTCCTCCTGAACTGAATGCCGAGACCAGTTCGCAGGCTATAAAGCCAGATCACTAAGCAGCTTTGATTTATGATTATTTTTGAGAGAAAACTCTTGGTTGTTTTTCTCCTTAGGAGTTCCAGCGATGACTTTTTCTATGTTAAATTTTTATCAAATAACCCTGAAACCGTTAAAGTTAAGAAAAGAAGGGAAGTCTTTTAGGTACCTCCCCCCACCCCCTTCCAGTAGCCAGCTGCAACTGTGTAATTAAATTGTCAAAGTGAAATGTTATGGTCTGAACTGCACATCATTCTTGTACTTAGACAGAGGCTCTCTTGTCTGTTCTTTTTCTTTCCTATTTTGCTTCCTTCATCTGTTTTCCATGCCTCACTTCACAGTTAATCAAACCAGCAAAATATTGTGTTGAAAGAGAGCTGTGCTAGCAGCGTGCATGTGCATGTGTTTGTATGTGTAGAACATAATATAGGTTTGTTTGTTGGGGTTGGAGATGTAGGAGAAAAAGCCAGTGTCCTGACAGGAAATGGTGCCAGTCCAGCTGTGTTCTAAAGGTAGTACTGTGGGCTGGCTCTCCAGATGTTAGCATAGCAGTGGTTGTACAAAAAAAAAATACAGCTCAGGACTTCTTTTATCCTCATGTCATAGACTGAGCTGAAATGGTCCTTTGTTGCATATTTTTATTATTCTTTACGCCTACTTTATTGACTGTATTTATTTTATGCTTATCATCTGGCTTTTACCCTTCTGTGCCTCACACGTGTTGCAGGGCTGAGATGAACTTGCTTTGATTCAAAAGAATGAAAACTGTTTTGGATAAGAGAAGAAATGATATTCAGTAAATGGCTCGTTCATAGTGGGTCTGATTCTAGTGGTCACTCTGAAATGTCCAAGATGTGGGCTTTGACTCAAAATAATGAAAACTGTTTTGGATAAGAGAAGAAATGATATTCAGTAAATGGCTCGTTCATAGTGGGTCTGATTCTAGTGGTCACTCTGAAATGTCCAAGATGTGGGCTTTGTATGCATATCATGGAGTGCATGTGTGCATAGAAATAGCAATAACAAGACTATTATATTAATTGTTCTTACCAAATAAGACTAAAGGAGAACATGTAGTTTTTCTTAAACTCTACCCTTGTTTAAGGTAAATATTCTGAATTTGTTAGTGTCCCTTCTTTTCATGCTTATGGAGGATGTATCTGCAGATGGCTGGAAATGTGAACAAAGGTGGTGCTATGTGTAAGAGCAAACTGTCCTAAATATCAATAACATTTATTCAGCCTCTAGACTCTCTACATTCCACAACAAGCAGCTTTATTTCCTTAAGATATGTATGACACTTCCTATCTTGGGATGAAGCTCTCCAGTTTAACAGCAATTACTCAGCCAGATCCTGTTTGGGTTTGAATTTTTTTGGAAAGGAAGAGGATGAAGGGGGGGCAGTGAGCAAGGAGCGCTCTGCCCCATTGTGCATTGTCCCTTTAAGACACTGCTTCATGTGATCTATGTGGACTGCAGTTTTTAAGTTTCATGGGTTCTAGGATTACAAATTAGCTAATTTTAATCAAAACATGTGAAATGTTATCCTGGCTGGATATAAAGGCTGACTGTGCTGGATCCTCTGGGTTTGTTTTGTTTACTTTGGCTGCAGGCACACTTGGCGGTTTGGGAGATAGTTGTTCTTCTGCAGTATAACAGATGTTTGTCTGAAATGGCAAGGAAGAAACAAAAACAACACTGTGTGTGTGAAAGGAGGGAAATTTATACTTAAAAAAAACCCACATTTATGGTGTTAAGCATTAGTGTTAATGCAGATAAGTTTCCCCTTTCCTTAAACTCTGCTAGTGGTTTAACAGCTTTAAGAAAAATAAATAAATTGGCTATATGTGTAATTGGATTCAAGGTTGTGGACTGATGTAGTTTTGGGGGCAGTTTTTATAGGGGTTTCTTTTGATGGTGGTGGGGGTTTGCAAGGTGAATAACAACAGGAGCTTTCAGGCAGCCTAGACCACATACCAGAGCAAGTTATCTTATTAAGCCTGGAAATCATATTTTTAATAGGATTGGTGGGTTTTCCATAACAATCTATCTAACTAAAGATTTAAGTAATTTTGCATCTTTATTTGACCTGGCTGCCAAATATGGAAATTTGGAAGGGTTACTTGCCCTTCCAGTAATACTCCTTTTTACTGAGATGTGTGTTTGTGTATAATGTCTGAGAGATTTCCTTCTGACCACACAGCTGAAGAATAAAGCAACATAACAAACTAGTTACACTGTATAAAATATATGCAACAAAAAGTTATCAAGAACACAATGTGCCCTTGTGTAGGTACCTATCTGAACTGTTAAAACAGCCTGACTGCTTCCCTTCATCTGAACTGCTTTCATCTGGACCTGTGTAAAATAAGCTCTGGTAAGTAATCACGACAGAGCAGAAAGAAAGGAATGTATACAGCAATAGACAGCCTAAGCTGTAAAAACTGTAACTTGAGTCCTAGCAGCAGATCGGATATCAAGGCTGTAAGGTAGGGGGAAATGAAAGAGGATGAAGGGGAGGGAAATAAGAGAGAGAAGGTGTGTGGGGGGAATGGAAAAGTCAGCTTGGAAAGTGAAGGACTAGTCAGAGGGCCCCCTCGGGGAACTTTGGCTCAAGGATTAGGGAATTTTATCATGGTGTACAGTGACCTACTCAGATTTCAGCCTGTGTTGGATTGAATTGCTTCCATTTGCTAGGAGTAAGAAAAAGGCTGGCGCTTATGTGATTCTCTCTCCCCACCCTCCTTCCAGTAATAAAAAGCCACTGGGTACAAGTGTCTATTTTAAGTACAGCAAATGCAAGGCACTATGAATGAATAATAAAATTACCTCATCACACAGATTTTTTAAAGATTTGTTACTTGATGGAGTCACAAACTTGTTCAATAATGATGGAGAAACTGAACAGCTAGTTTATCCTAAGTCTTATAAGTAATGTTACTTGCCGCTCAGTTTTAAGACAACTGGAAACTGATGTTGTTTGCTGTTTTATCATGCCTTATATTAGGTTTCATTTTTATCAGCAGCCTAACGTACATGATGGTTGTAACAACTTTTAACTTGCTACAACATTGTATGCAAAAAGTACACAGTTGCATTTTGTCTACATTAAATTTCAATGACATTCAGAGAAAAATTCTGAAATAAATGTTTTGTTTTATGATGACCATGCTATTTTCTTTCTTTCTTCAGAGATTTGTGCTCAATAGAAAAATAAAAGGGTAGTCTTAAAATTGACAGTGTCTTGTTGGTTTATAGTAAAGAAAACATTACAGTTTGGCCAGCATATATTATAGTATAATGTTCATATTTGAGACTGAAATAACATCATTGTCAGGATATGCTAGCTAATTTTGACAACAAATTCATTTCCCCCTCATCTAGCCAACACATCCAGGTAAAAAACTTTCCTGTTCTATGTATAATTCCATCTAAAAATGAAAATTATGAAATCACAATCCAGTTTACTCCAAAGAAGTCTTATTAATTTCAGTAGAGTTGATTTTATTAAATAGATGATTGTCACAAATTTAACTCCAGCTATCAAGGAATGTGAGAAAATGCTTAGAATGAATTACTATTCTTGCATATTACAGATTGTCCTGCATATTTTCCTAAACAACTGTTCTGAATTCGTGTATATGTACCTCCTTTGTCAATTGCAAAGCTAGTGGGTTATAATTTCACAGAGCTGTCTGTGTACACCTTTTACTGTATGTCTATCAACCTACTTACCTACCTACCTACTTACCTTAACAAGGAATTTGTAACTAAGATGGGCTTCATTCCTGGGTTTTAATGGCAAAGACATTGAAAAATACATTCTTTTTAGAGTACTTTGCATATTTAAAACATGCTTGTTGCAATGTGAAAATGAGAAACAATGGCTCTGACTGCAGAAAAATGTCAGACATATTTTCAGCTATTCTGTGAAAATAAATCCTCATATTTTTGAATAGCAAAAAGGTGCATAGAAATGTTAAAGAAAACATGCAGTATGCAATAATTTACATTTTTCAGAGATGTCCTGAAATTAAGGGACAACTGTAATTCCTCAGTATGAGAAGCACCTTTCCCTCCTCTTGGGTATTTTGGTGGATGTATCTATTAGAAAATTAATGTGGTTCTAGCAACTAGGCATGCTTATCGAATGTTGTATGTATTCATTGATAGCAGTTGCCTGCAATCTTAAAATCCAACATGATATCAAAAAACTCAGATGATGAGATCAATTTTAATTTCTTTTATTAGCTTGAGATAAATGTGCTTGTGTAAATGGTGTATTACTAATTCAAGGAAATAAAAAAGATCCCTTCTACTTCTTTTAAAATTTGAAGTAAGCATTCTCTAACAAAACTATCAGAAAATGAGTCTCATCAGAGTTATCTCTTTTGTGTTTCCTGCTTGCACTTGCTTGTTTTTATCCCTTGATTTCTAGCAGAGAAAAGGATATCCAGATAGGCAGAGAAACATATTGGTGTGATATGTATCTTTAACAAATATGGAAAATGTACAGTCAATTGAGCAAGGTCAAATCCTAAATTCCCTGCATTATGATGTTATTGTAAAATGAATTCTGTATACCGAATTATGTAAATGAAAATCTTTCTGCTGTCATTTTATGCTTTGGTGTCATAAAATAAAAAAGACTTGGTATGTGAAAGGAGACATGAAGATGTATAATTGTTGCTTTTTTATTTTATGACACCAAAGCATAAAATGACAGCAGAAAGATTTTCAACAGTTATACATCTCCATCTCTCCTTTCACATACCATATCTTTTATATACAGAATAATATCATAAGAGTCTACACCAACCTGATTGGATCTATTTCTATGCATTACATGAACTAAAAAAAGATGCAATATAATAATGCATAGTAAATTATAGATTTTTAGCACCACCCCATTAGGAGCTGTTGAGGTTGATTTGTAGAATGAAGGATTTTGAAGTCTGTTTCTATGACAAAAATAATTGACAGCACACCTGCTTTGTCAGTCCAAGTGTTTTGCAGAACCTGAATTGAATGATTTCCTTACTTTAACTATTTCATTTTATTTGAACCTTTTGAATCACAGCACTGAAATTATCAGTGTGAAAACACAGCAAAAATGTAGTGCTTTCTAGTTGTCAAAGTATTAAGAAATGTAAGAGCCAGAATAGCAAACTTACAATTTTCTGTACTCTTCAGAGATGGCAGTTTTATTTGTTCTGTTCCCTCAACAGTTCATGTAACTCTTGACTGTATTGTGTTTTGAAGCTGTCTTGGCTTTCTCAGTCCATTGTCTTCTCTTTCTGCTTTTGAATGCTCACAGCTATCTTCGCTTTAAAAATAACCCCCCTTGACATTCTGCTTCATCCACGTACCATCCTCTTTCCTTCACCTTCTCCTTCATTTTTGTTGCTTGTTAGTTTTGCTTCTTTCTTCAGTATTATTTATTTATTTGTTTGTTTATTTTTGTCCTATACAGTCTGATTTTCACCTATTCCACTCAACTGCTATTGTTCTCACTAGGTTTTCCAAATATTTTTTCTTTGTTCTCAGAGCTCATACTTAATCTTTCTGCCCTGATCTTTGACACTTCACATTATACTCCTTGATTTATTTTATTGTCTTCTGGTACATTGGCTTGCCCTGACACCTTTGTCTGTCTCCAGTTACTCCTCAGTCTCCTTTGACGGGTCTTTTCCTGATGTTCCCCCAATCACTGTAGGCTAAATGAACTTTATTCTTGGTTCCTCACTTTCCCAATTTTGATCGCCTTTTCAGATCTTGATTTTTGAAAAGACAGGTGACAGAACTGAAACTTCCCCTGAGTTCCATATCCCTAATTAAGGATTGGGCTGGTGATGATCACTCAGCGACAAGGAAAATTCACCTGACAAATGTCAGAAGTAAACTTTGATTACTTCTTTTATTACTTCGAACGTTCTAAAGTTTGTATTCAAAACTAAAAAATGCCTGAACTTCGGTTTCCTTTAATTTTAGCTCTGAACTGGCTTCTCTTTAATTTTTTAAAATTCTTTAATGAGAAAAGATTTTTTGTTGATGCCTTTATGTTACTGGCTTCCAATGCCACCCATGTCTCTTCACTCCAGTTTTTCCTTCCATGGTTATGGATTATTTATTTATTTGGGCATTTCTGTGCCACTTTTCTCCTCCAGAGTTCCAACATAAAATTACTGCAGCCAATTTAAACAATACTTAAACAAAACAAATAGAGGAAACATAGACATATCCTGGGCTGGTCCTGATCCACTGAGCTGCATAACACAGGCCTCAGGATGTGAGTTACAGGCTAAGAGTCAAGGGCCAAGAGCCCTTTTGCTCACACCCAAGAGCTTGTGCTTCTGGCAGTGCCCAGTCTAAGACAGTAAGTAGAAGAGAAACAAACTCAGCACCAAGTATTGGACTGCTGCTAGCAGGCTAGCAAAACCTCCCTCAACTGCCTCCCTCTAACAACAACAACAACAACAATACTAAGAATTGGTTTTTATATGCAGACTTTCTCTACCACTTAAGGAAGAATCAAACTGGCTTACAATCACCTTCCCTTCCCCTCCCCACAACAGACACCCTGTGAGATAGGTGGGGCTGAGAGAGCGCTAAGAGAGCTGTGACTAGCCCAAGGTCACCCAGCTGGCTTCATGTGTAGGAGTGGCGAAACCAACCCAGTTCACCAGATTAGCATCCGCTGCTCATGTGGGGGAGTGGAGAAACCAACCCGGCTCACCAGATTAGAGTCCACCTCTCCAAACCACTGCTCTTAACCACTACACCATGCTGGCTCTCTGCAAATACGCACTCTCTGCAAGTTCCTTCATTTACTTCCTGTCACTCTGTTACCAGTCTCTGGCTTCCTTACATATTACATCTCCTACTTTCCTTCCTTTGGCTATGGCTCCTTTCTCATGTTATGCTGGTAAGAAGCTGCCATAGCACCTGCCATGTTGCCCGGGCTCCTCACAGTGCCCTGGAGACATGGAAAGGAGCCGCCCTTTCATACCACCTTACCCTCTCTCATGTGCACAAGTTCATAGATTGCCATGTCCTTTTTCGCTTCTTCTTTCTCCTGGCTATATGCTTCCCCCCATGCTTTCTCCTAAAAGTAAGTAGAGGAGCCTCCTCTGTACTTACTAAACCATTTCCTTCTTTTTCAGTACCCCAAATTATTCTACAAAGTATATTTTCTAACATCGAAGCCTCATCTGCCTAACATATGGCAGTTCAATTTTATCCTTCCTATTGACTTGTCCATTTTGCTCATAGTAAATCTTCTGTGGAAGGACATGATACCATCTGTGTTCCATACAGTATTAGTGTACAGTTGGTGCAAAATAAATGCTCAACACTTGTTGCAACAGTAGCAGTTAAATATTACATCCTTACAATCATGTCTGTGAACTCGTCTTTCAGGGCCTTCAGTGCACGATCACAAAAAGTCAATGTACAGAGAGCTAATTAATGGGTGATGTTCAGCATTGTTCTGGAAAGCCATTGAATGCATTCTGGATCACCTAGGGATATAGGATTAGAAATATCTCTGTTACGTCCTGGTAGGCCTTATAAGATGCCTGTCATAGCTCACATTGGAATGAACTGAAAAGAATGATTGATGGTCTGGATTATTGAGCGTATTTGAAGTTCAGCTAATGCAGTTTGGGAGTATTGTGTTAATATTCTGGTGACAGTGGTGATGTTATAAACTGTTGTTTAAACTGTACAGTGGAACGTCCTTTTTACTGTTAATAAATATTGGATAAGAGACAACTTTTTGAAAGAGAGGAATGAATGACTTATAGTACTTTTTTTCAACGTTTACTCTGAAGGATCTTGATAAAACAGTGTTGTTGAAGCCAAGCAGATATGGGTCTAGCCAGTGTCTGGATGGGAGATCCACTTAGGAATCCTGTGTATGCCCTCTGAAGGAAAAGAAAGATGAAAATATTTCATATTCATTATTGCACTAATCATTGCAAACACTGAAGAAGTGGTTATTATGGGGATTTCTGTCCCCTTATTACAAAGGGGAATAGGGCTGGAAGAATAGTCTAAAGGCACTCATGGCTGAGATTTGAACCAGGGACTTCCTAGATTCTTAGAGCTTTTTGCTCCTAATAATTCTATGCTACAGCAAATTTTAACTGGTACTCATTCTACCACAATAGCTTGTGAACAGATATTTCCGTTTTTGTTTGCAGGTATTACAGTAACTCTTACAGAGACTATTTGAGATTTATTAGCAGCGTTTTATGATGATGTTATGGATGTATGTCTGAATAAATGGTCTATTTTCTGAGCTGGCAAGGTTCAGTCATATTTATTCTTTTTCATTTCTTCGCTCTTGTGCCCTAGGGAGGGCTCAGGGTATTTTGGTTTCTGATGTGGAAGTCACAGAATGTTTCCCCACGATGGTAGAAATATTAAGCTAAATAACTGGAAAATATGGTGCCCTTTCATGGCTTTCCAAAGCATGCTGCTTGGAACGAGCCACCTCATCCTGCCAGCCCTCCTTCTGTTGTCCTGTTACATTAGCTTCTCAAATGTTTCTTTTTTCATCAGTCAGGACAGCATGTTTCTTCTTTCTTTCATAATCTCATCTAGTAAATTCATTTGTTTCTATCTTGTGATCTCCCTGGCCCCACGTGTGGTGCTTCCCCTCTCTGCAGGATCACTCAACTTTATTTTTAATATTGTGTACTATAACTGTCATGACTCAATTAATGCTTTGTTTGGCAGATACCTTTTATTGCTTATTTTTAAATATAATTGGGAGCTTTTGTCCACATGTCAACTTTCTGTCATACTACATATTTGCATTTGTGTATTTATTTTAATCCATTTTTATTCTTCTCTCACCATCAAAAGTGATTGAGGATGTTAACAAGCAATTAAAAACAATATAAACAATAAAAATACCAGCATAAAATATTAAAACCCATAAGTAACAAGAAGCTTGGGTAAACAATTACATCGTTAACTGGTACCAGAAACTTATCACACTTTATACAGCTTTCCCTCTTAGACAGATTTAAACTTTCATATTTATAAATTATATTTCTGTCTGTAAAAATCAAATTCATAAGTTTTTGGGGGGAAGCTTGGGAGAGATCTACATACAGACACATACAGAAATCTACATCTTAAATGTTATGACTATGAACTTTGTCTGACATTACTTTTTAGAGATCTGCATTTATGCATGCAAGTGTCACTACATATCTATTTAATCACTACATTTGAGTGTGACAAACCAGTTTACTGAGTTTGTCTGAATGTTTGTCCTGTCAAAGAAACAGTCGTGTGTTTAACCAGCTATGTTTAATTGCATCTTAGGAAGTAGATCTTAAGATAAAGGCTGAAATCCTAATGGTGCATTCCTGAGCTCTTGGCCCGAAAGAGCTCAGGAGGAGCGCAAGTGCTCATGCTGGGGTCTGGGCTGCTTGTGCTGGCGCTCAGGCCATGCACGCTGCTGCAAGAGGCTGCATAGCCCAGGGACACTGGCTTGGCCTCCCCCCCCAGTGTCCAACTGGTGCAAAGCCTCGCGCTAGCATCTTGGGGGGTGTTCCTGGGGTGTGCCGGGGGCAGAGCTGCTAGTAGGCAGCTTCCTGACACCTTTCGCCCCAGGTAAAACAACAGCGTTACTGCGCCAGCTTTTTGCTGGCGTAGCCTCACTGTTTTCAATGAGGCAAAATGCCCCACTGAAAAAAATATTTAAAAGGCTTTTAAAAAGCCTTT
Source organism: Euleptes europaea (assembly GCF_029931775.1). Taxonomy (NCBI): domain Eukaryota; kingdom Metazoa; phylum Chordata; class Lepidosauria; order Squamata; family Sphaerodactylidae; genus Euleptes; species Euleptes europaea. Next base: position 63,833,115 of record NC_079321.1, read on the forward strand.
TGGTGGCCGGGCAATGGCTTTGGAGGCGCTGGGGCAGCGCCTCGGCCACCCTGGCCGCCGAAGGCTCAGGAATGGGCTGTCAGAATACTTTTGTGGGAGTAAGCCCTATTGATTAAAGTAGGACTGACTTCTGAGTCGACCTGCTTAGAATTGCTGTCCTTTTTTATTAGCCACAAGCAAAAGAGCTATTTCAGGAAGTATTTTCATCAGCAACAAGACTTCTGGCTACCCCCATGCCATATTGAAAACTTGCTGCTAGGTGAGATCAAAGACAGCTGTATAAAAATAATAAATCAAATGTTCCACTAGATGTATCTGGTCCTCTGTATCGCGGTGAATATCAGAGGTAGTCCTAAGAGAGGCTGCATTTTATATTTATTTATTTATTTTAAAGTTTAGCCTCAAACTAATAATCAAGTATATTTTTTGCAAACCATACTAAGGACAGCTCAGATTATGTTGTTGATGCAACCTTGTGGAAGTTTTTGCATCTGAGGGAACTATTTATTTAATTTATACCCCATCATTTTCCCAGTTGGGGACCCTAAGTGGCTTACATTATTCTCATTCCCTCCATTTTATCCTAAGCAGGACTTCTCAGAAGTAAATCCTGTTTTATTGAGTGGGGCTTACTTCCAGGAAAGTGTTCCTAGGATTGCAGCCATAGAATCCAGTCTCCTGAACCATAAGCACATATACATGCACAAAAATAAAGGAGGTACATATAAACTAATGATGTTTCAGAGGAGCTGTAAATTGTTTCAGCGATGAGTGCAGTTAGTTTACTTTCCCCCTCTCTGCATACTCTCTTTCTGTCTTGTCCATCTCTCCTTGCTCTGCTCTTTTAAGCAGGTCTTCATCCCTTCCTCTTAGAGCTACTGATGTGTATGTGAGCCAGCTTTCCCCTACCCCAAAATCCCTTAGAGGCAGAGCTAAAGTTCTGCTTAAGAGGCTGAATTTGCAGCTCCCATCCCACCTCTTAAGCAGTTATAGCTCCACTAACCTGAGTACTTGGCATGTCACATTTATTTATTTATTTATTTTGTATCTCCTCAAGGCCCATTGGCTGTTGCTTGGACACCTCTGGTGTAGGGTGTTAATTCTGATGCAGCTATACCTTTTTTCCCTCAATGATAAACAACAATAAATGATAAGCAACCATTATATTGATTTTAGTAACTGATTTGTTTATACTAATACTGATTTCATGTCCATCAGTTTTTAGTACATCTCAGTAATCTTTCATATTGGTATTTTGTAGACCCTTGGGGGAGGTATCCATTCTGCTTATAACAGTTTTCTATCTTTATTTCTAATTCCCAACTGTGCCCCCTATCTGTGGATACTTAAATCTGCAGATTGGGGGCACACTTATCCCAGACAAATGCTTCTTCAAACTTGGGGTACACCAGACAAACCTGAAAAATAAAAAGGGTTTTTTAAATTCCCTCCCCCCAAAAAGTGTTCTCTGTGCATGCAGAGAGAACATACCTACTTTTTGCAGCTGCCTCCATTGCCCACCGGCCCAGCTGGGCACAGAGCGGCTGCCTCCGACCCCTGCTGGTCAAACCGGGCATGGAGAGGTTGCCTTCAACCCCCACTGACCCAGCTGGGCACAGGGTGTGTTGCCACCACACCGCTGCAGCGGCAGAGCCCAGGAGCCAGTGGCAGGCTCTGTGGGTGTCTGTGGGTAGTGGCTGAGTCTGGGAGCCACTGAAGTTTCATCCACAGCGGCAGTGGCACCTGGGAGCTGCTCCGGGCCTGTCTGTGGTTGTGATGGAGCCCTGCCGCAGCCAGGCTGGGAGGAGGGGAAGATGGGACCCCCCCATGAGTTTCGTGGACCCTCACTTGTAATTGAAATAACTGTAGGAATCACGTCAACTGTTTGTATGCATGAAGTTGCTTCTCCCAGATTCTTGATAAATAGCAGTTAGTGGCTTGTGATGTGTATCAGTCTTGAAACTGTGATCATAAAGAAAATCATGAAATTTTGTGATTAAAAAGCCTAGACAAGGAGTCCCCAGTATGGTGCCCTGGGGCATCACTGTGCCCTTCAGCACCTTTCCTGGCACCTGTCAAGTGTTTTAGATAGTGGGTGGAGTTGTGTGGGGCTTTTGTTCAGCAGGCGCCCCTGGAGATCTCATTGGCTGTGCAGATTTTTAAAAAGTTGCTCTTGGCAGCAGCTGCCACCACACAAGAATTCAGACACTGTGTGTCTGAAGGTGTATGCAAGAAAATATTTTTAAACAATATATTCATTTTAAAAGGCAACCTGTTAAAGAGAGTTTCTATCTGAAATGTTGAAGAGTTACTGTTAGAGATATGCATAGCATGACTCTCTGAGGTTTTGTGGTTGGCTCTGCCTCTTGTGGTGGCCCTTTTGTAGTTGCACCCACCACCCTGTGTCAGAATTCCAAAGGTGTGTATCATCTCAAAACGGTTGGAGACCCCAGACTAGATGGGCAGCCTATTCCTGAGCCCAGCAACGCCTGGGGATGGCATGGGCGCTGTGCTGCCACAGCGCCTCCAAATAGGGTTGGAGGCTGCCATGAGCAGGAAAAAGGGCCATTTAACTCACAAAAATAAAAATTGGGAGGGGGAGCCCCATAGACTAAAGCTATGCTGCGCTGGTAAAAAACCTGGTGCAACACCACTGAGGTAGAGGGGGGGGCATTCCCAGGCTGGAAGGAGTTAGGAAGTTGCCTACCAGTAGCTCCGCCCCCAGAACACGCTGGAAACGTCCCCCGGGATGATGGCATGAGCACTTGCACTGTTGGGACGCCGGCGAGAAGTCGAGCTGGCGTCCCAGGGCCATGCTGCCACGGCAGTCCACAGAGGCCGGCGTGAGAGCCCCAATGCTGGCGTCCGTGCCAGTCTTGGCAGCACAAATGGCACAGGCGCTGGCGCAAGTGGGTGCCTCCTATGGACTTTCGACCCCGGGGCTCAGGAAAGGGCTGTTAGTGTTTCACTGTCAAGGTCTCTGTGCACAAATACGTTCTGTGCCTATAGTAAATAGGCAACCAATCTGTTTCATGATTTTGGAACAGTATAGTTCTTAGTCTTCCTTTTGAAGTACATGTAGAAAGTATGAGTTGCTTTAGTTGAACAAAATAGTACCAGGACTGTTTTCAGGATTTGTTTCAATTCGCTGAAATTAATGGTCTGGCATCCATTTCCATTCATTATTTTTTGGGTTGAAGAGATCACAGTTGAGCTGTACATCTGCAAAATCAGGTATGAATTTGTGAAAAAAGAACTAACATACCTAGAAGTCTTTAAATCCCTCTCTTGGGCTTTCTGAATTGATATATTTACTATAGCTTAAATATTTGATTCATCTGGTAAAATTCCCTCAGAGTTTATTCTGTCACCTCAGTAAAATTATAGATGTTTGTTTAGATTAAGATTGTTCACTCTTTCAGTTCCCTGTATTCTCATGAATGTTTTAATGTTTGTATTCCAAATTATGAAGTCATCAGTTTGTGTTATATCTGAATTTGACTCATGATTTTAATTTTTTTTTAAAAAAATTATTGGATTTATATCCTGCTCTATCCCAGCCCTGGCCGAATATGATATGGTAGAATACCTCAGATACAGAGAACCCTATAGTCTGCTGAAGAGTGTGTTAAATATAAAGGCCATGGAGCTTTCTATGTCCTGTGGTATCTTTCAAAATCCATTAGATAACAAAAAAGAAAAGGAGCATGTACTCAAGGAAACCTGGGAAACAAGACCACCAACAAAAGGACCTTAAGCCAATACAGTGGGTAACAATAGTAATATGTGTACAAAATAATTTAAAATTATATTGTGGCTTGTATATGTGAATCTATGTTATCAGATATTGAACATTTTGTATAATGGTAAATTCTTTAGTAATTTTTATCAACTGTATTGGTTTAGGGTCTTTTTTATGTTGGCCTTGTTACACAATTTTTTTGTTGATATCCATTTTGCTGAAAATTTTTCCACCTGCCATTTTGGGCATTATTTTATTTCTTGCAAACAAATGGAATGTTGTCAAAGGCTTTCACGGTCAGAGTTCATTGGTTCTTGTAGGTTATCCGGGCTGTGTAACCGTGGTCTTGGTATTTTCTTTCCTGACGTTTCGCCAGCAGCTGTGGCAGGCATCTTCAGAGGAGTAACAAAGTCGTGTTACTCCTCTGAAGATGACTGCCACAGCTGCTGGCGAAACGTCAGGAAAGAAAATACCAAGACCACGGCCACACAGCCCGGATAACCTACAAGAACCAAATGGAATGTTCTTTACATTTTTGTTTGGCTCCTTCCATTGTCATAGTCCATCTTCTCTATGAACACAATCCTAAAGGCACCTCCACCCCGGGATTGCCCCCCCCACACACACACACTGGCACGGGCTGTCCCTTCCAGGAAAGCCCTGCCAGCATGGCTACGCTGGCGGCGGGGGCCAGCGGCGCCTGGATGCCGGCATGTTTGCCCCACCCTGGCGTAGATGCCACCTTATTCCATGGCAAGGTGATACCTACACCAGCTCCAAAGGAGCTGCACCCCCCCTTCAGGAATGGGCTGCCCAACTACAAAGGAATCAGTTGCTTCCTTTCTTTGTTTGATTTTTGCCTCCTGCAGTCATATTTGAAGTTCTTCCTGTAGTCATTTGTATAAAATGTACACTCTTCCATCTACCATATTGTGTATTTTACTGGAAAACTCCTTTGACTTGTAAGTCTTTTCCAATGAGTCAATAATTTTGATTATAAGAGATTTAGGTCCAAAATTTTCATGATTGATCATTTGTAAGAATGATTTTATAAGGGTAGTAGCCAGATTTATGGTCTCTTCACACTATGGCCATTTATGCTTGGGTATTTCGCCTTGTGATCCCCGTGGGACTGTTTCTGGGCTTCATTGGGATTATTCATGATTTCTCCGACCTTTAGAAGTGACTTCGCTGCCGCCTTGCCCTTGTCCTGCGTTTTCAGAAATCTGTTTTTATCACGAATTTAAAGTTTGCCTTGAACCCAAATCGAGGCAAATCACTGCCATTTCCATGAATAGGCTTTCCTTCGGGTTCTCTCGTCATGCCCCCATTCTCTTTTCTCCCGCCCTTATCCAACCCCTTCCCATGGATGCCATTTTAATTTTTGGCAGTGCAGGAAACTCAGTACAACAGTGAAAATCTGGAGCTCCATGCCACCCTCCATTCCCCAGCTGCCCACCCTCGCTGTTTTTTGTTAGCAAGGTATATTTTAGCAATAAAACAATAAATCTTTAAATAGAAATGAAGAGCAGCTGAGGGAAAGACACAGTGTTCCCTGCCTACCCCCCCCCCCCAAATTTGGGCAATTAACCATCGTGATCCCAAAATAGGGAGGAGCGCTGGGTTGTCTTCATTGCTATTTATAGATTTATTGTTTTATCGCTAAAATACAACTTGCTAACAAAAAATAAATAAATAGCAGGCTTATGTCCTGGGTGTGATTCTCTGCTTTGTTTGTTAAAAAGCTACTCAGCTCGGGTAAAAAAGAATCCCTTAGAGGTTCCTGGTTTTGCTCTGGTTTTGCCCTATCTGCCCCCACCCCCCACGAAGTATTGCTTGGCACCGAGGCTAGGAGCGTTGGATACCACATTTTGGGAGGGCTGCGGGAACAGACCATCTCCCCCTCACCCCTATTGCTGTACTTTTTGAGCATCTGAAATGGACAATGATTGGGAAAGTGACAGTATCTTAAGAGTGCTATCCTATGCAGAGTGACTGCATGCCACGGGGCGATTCGATGTAGGATTGCACTGGAGGATGCTCACCCGGTATCAGAAAGAAATGCAGAGATCCCGCCGCTCCTGACACAGGCCTAACCAGAGAGGAAGATGCGCCTCATGGATGCTTTAGAACTGCAGGTCTAATAATTTTGTGGTGAAATTTCCCCTTTGATTTCAGCAGACAGAAATACAGATGCAGCAGACAGTTCAGGTGTGTGTGTGAATTTTTATCTTATTTGCCTCGCCATTTCAAAATCCTCCCTTTGGTCAATTTCTCAGCAAGAAGTTTAACAGATTGGGGGTAAACACAGCTGGGATAATTAACTCCCCCCCACGCACACATGCACGCATGTCCTCTTAAAGTAATGAGCCCCATTTTTTCCATTTGAGAGTGATTACCGATGGAATGATGCAATGGAAATGAACCTGCGAGTGTTTTTCTGTTCTTATAATCCCAGCATTGAGCTAGCCTGAAACAAATTAGTTGAGGGGTGTGTGTGTTTTTCGAGACCCATCTCTGTTTTGGCTGTAAAATGGCCACATCGTTAATTACAAATGAAAGAATCCCATTGTGGGGCTGACGGGGGCTGGTGACATATTTCAAAGAATACACTATAGCCAATTACAAAGTGGCATTGTCGGAGGGGAGAGACTCAGAAGCTCTGTATTTCACTGGGGGTAAATGATTGAGTGCAAGGTACTTCTGAAATATCTTCGGGGCAAAAAGCCCCCATGAATACAATTTTGAGAATTCAGATAAAAAACCCAGCACAAATTCCCCCTGCATAAATGGCCTATTGCCAGAGCCAGTGTGGTGTAGTGGTTAAGAACAGTGGTTTGGAGTGATGGACTCTAATCTGGAGAACTGGGTTTGATTCCCTACTCCTCCACGAGTGGCGGAGGCTAATCTGGTGAACTGGATTTCCCCCCCCCCCCACTCCTACACATGAAGCCAGCTGGGTGACCTTGGGCTAGTCACACACTCTCAGCCACCTACCTCACAGGGTGTCTGTTCTGGGGAGGGGAACAGAAGGTGATTGTAAGCCGGTTTGATTCTTCCTTAAGTGGTAGAGAAAGTCGGCATATAAAAACCAACTCTCTTCTTCCTCTTCTTCTTGCATTCTCTCCTGAGATTTTTTCCTCAAGTTTTTTAAGGATACATTAAAGTCTTTAATATGTACCTTTATGTTACATCCCAATATTTATATTTTTGTATCTAATTTTTGTGTGTCTCTTATATGTAATAAATGTGCTGTTAGAGATTAATTTATCCATTCTTGTGTATTTATGGATTTGTTTCTGATGTTATACAAATAATTATTTTTCCTGCAGAAGACTCTCTCTGCAATCAGCATCTGTACTTTTCTACTTCCTTTGCATGTTTTAGAATAATGGTTAGGCAGCCTGCTGCAGTTTGTAGAGATTTGTACAAAGGTCGGGTATATCTCTGGCACTAAAGGTTTTCACAATGGTTGCCACATTCTGGCATTTGCTTTGTACCTATAGTTGAATCTCTAAAATTCCTATAGCTTATTTCTTAATTGTATTACAGTTGTGTTATGAAGCAGAACATGCATTTTCTGCTAATTCCGCTGCTTGACATATTGTGGCTTACACTGACTACATCCACTCGTCCTTGGATATTGCAATATTATCATGCTGGATTTCCCTTTGTGGACACAATAATTTACTTATGATTACTACAGTGATGCAAGAGCACAATATCCAATGATACATGGATCCAGCCTCTATCTGCTGTCATATCTCTTGGGTATTTTCCATACAGGGATGAGCTTGTGTGGTTTCCATGTGGTAGGTTTCTCCCACATTTCCCCTGTTCTAGTTCCCTGGAGGCTGTGGCCTAGATAGCCCAGGCTAGCCTGATCTCGTCAGATCTCAGAAGCTAAGCTGGGTCAGTCCTGGCTAGTACTTGGATGGGAGACCATCAAGGAATACCAGGGTCATTAGCAGAGGCAGGCAATGACAAATCACCTCTGTTTGTCTCTTGCCTTGAATACCTTATTGGGTTTCCATAAGTCGGCTACGACTTGACGGCACTTAATACACACACACACACACACACAGTCCCCTACAGTGGCCATTCCCTTCCACACCACTAAGGGGGGCTTTTCTAGGTTTTTTTTTAAATTTGCAGTTGACATATTATAATATGACGTGACAGCAGTCTGTCTACCGTGTTCTCTGAATTTCCAACTTTTATTTTAAGAAAGTAAGTATCTAGTCCTTCTGTGGTAGAACTATGCCTTTCACCATGTACCTCAGTAATGAAAGTGGCTAGAAGTGGATACTGCTTTATCTGTTGTCAAGTAGATCAGTAAATTGTGTGAGAGACGTGGCAATCTTTCTTTCTATAGTGTCAAGAAAAATAATAATTTTCATCTCCCCCTCTTTTAAAAGGGTGAATTGGTAGATGAATAGCCAATGGCTGTTAAATCCAGGGAAAAGAAAGTGGCTAGAGACGTAGTCATTTAAAAATAAAAGCTGGGAATTCTATGAATTTATAAGCAGATTGTTATTAGTGCTATAAATATATGTCAATTGTTAATATTTTTATTTAAAAAGCTCTGCAGTGGCTGGGAGAAATGGCTGCTGGAGAGTATTGGCGAGGGAAAATGGCACTGATGTGGGTGAGAAAATTAAGAAAAGGTCCTATGAAATTAAAAGAAAGCCATTTTTGTCTATCCTAAATGACAGCAGACTAGGTACCAGGTGAATAGCTGTAGAGAGGGGATTTCACAGCCAAGGCACCACCTGTGAAAAATCCTGACGGTAGATATCACTTTGGAAGGTGAGAACATACACAGCCGAGCCTTAGATGTGAATCTTATCTGACTGGCAGATTGATAATGGGAGTAGAAGATTCTTCAGTTCTAGGCCATTTAAGATCAAGCACTTTGAATTGGGCCCAGAAATGGAATGTCAGCCAATGTAGTTTTCTTTAAAGATATGTCTAGTATGTTCTACTCATATCAGCCAGTCTAGTATGTTCTACTCATAACTTGGCAGATGCGTTTTGGTCTAACTGAAATTTCCAGACTTCTCTATGGGAAGTACACTGCAGCAATCTAGCCAGGATGGATCAGAGTATTGCCTGCCATAGCCAAATTTTGTTTCTCATGGAAAGGTTGTAATTGGCATGCTTTGATAAAAGGTGCTATATGCCACAAAGGAGAATTGTGGTTCCAATTGTAGAAATGGATCTAAGAGCACCCCAGCTACATAACTGACTGATGGAATGAGGTTCATTTAGTCCCTGGGAGGCCAGTGCAGGGCAAGGGATTCCAGTGATTGGGGGGATGGGGAGGTATGGCGGTGGGAGGAGATGCCAAAAAGGAAGGAGATGGAGCTACAGTTATGCTCGATCTCCTTCCAATTTCTGGCCCATCCCAAGACACGCTGGTGAAGAGGTTAGGAGTGTGAGCCCTTCTCCGGCACAGATGTTGTGCAGTGCCAGGTCCATCAATAATAAGACTACAATGCTGCAAAGTTATTGTGCAGTGCGAATTATGGACCTGGTATGCATGACCGAGACCTGAGTGAGGGAGGGTGAGATGGTCACCTTGAAAGAACTTACTCCCTCCCCCCAACCCTTTGTCCTTGGTCCTTCATCAGTCTTGGACAAAGGGTTGGGGGGAGGGATTGCAGTGCTCATTCAGGAGTCTTCCTCTTTCAGAGCAGTCCCTGCCCCGAAGATCTCTAGCACTGATAGTGTGGGCCTGGTATGGGACACAGAGGAGAATGCGGCTACCTTGCTGGTGTGCCGACTGCCTACAGCACCAGCAAGATACCCTGTCAAACCTAGTGGAGGTGGTGGCAGACTGGGCCTTGAGGTACCCCAGGCTGATAGTCTTGGGGGATTTCAATGTACATGTTGATGCCACCTCTTCCTCCACTCGAGCTTTGGACCTAGTAACATCCATGGCTGCACTGGGACTCTTCCAGGTTGTATGAGGTCCCACACACCAAGCAGGCCACATGCTACATTTGAAGTTAGTGATGGGGGTAAATATTGGTCTGATCTCTAGAGATAGAGTGCCATGTTCAGATCATTTTGCTCTGAAGGCACATCTGGACCTGCCAACTCCCCCCTGCATAGGTGGTGAGCTGGTTTATGCTCGCCCACAGTGTCTTATGGATCCAGTTGGTTTCCAGAATGCTCTGCGGGATCCAATACCCTCTGGTGACTCATTAGATGTCCTGACAGAAGACTGGCACAGCTGTCTTTTGAAAGCCATCGACAAGATTTCACCCCAATGTTCTCAAATTGGAGCTGAGGGCTAAGAAGTGGGAGCTTAGATGATTGGAGCGAGTTTGGCGTTGTACTTGCGATGAAGCTTTGGGAATATAGGCTGGTTATAAGATCCTATGAGATGGCAGTGAAGGTCACAAAGAAAGCACACTTTGTGGCCTCCATTGCATCTGCAAGCTCTCGCCCGGCACTATTGTTTAAGGTAAGCCCTAAACTATTGTTTCATCAGTTATAATTCTGGAAGATCTCCAGGTCCCACCTGGAATTTGGCCACCCTAGGCCTGGCTGCAACCAGTGGGTGACTTGATACCACTTGATTTGCATGACTAAACTAGGCCTAGCTGTTTGCTCCTGTACAACAGCAGGCACCCTTCGAAAGGCGGTGTGTGGGGCACCAAGTTCAAATCCTCAGCTGGCTATGAAAGCACACTGGGTGATTTTAGGCCAGTCACATAGTTTCAGCCTACCCTACATCATAGAGTTGTTAAGAGAATAATAAGGTGGATAGGAGAATATGTACGCTGTTTTTGTCCCCACTGTGGAGAAAGGTGGGTATAAATGAAGTAAATAAATAATAAATAAATATAGCTGAAGATGGGTGGCAGATAATATGATGATGAATAACTAAGAAGGAGAGAATGATGCAGAAAAAAAGGAGAATATATGGGGGTTGATGGGGGGAACAGGAAGTAGTGTGGGGAGGAGGATACTGGGGAGAGTGAGGTGCCACCCCAGAAGTCCTTGAGGGTTCCCTACCATGCAAGTGGGCCTGGCCCAGTGGCCAGTACCACACAACTGTGACACAGATTTCTTAGGCAGAGATTGCTGGGGGGGCGGGAAGCTTAAGACAGAGGGGCAGATAAAGGTAGGTTGGCTGTTGGGTGGGAAGGGTAGAATGAAGAAGGAAAAGGGGAGAGGCTATGGGGGCTTTGAGGAAAGGGAAAGAGGAAATAGAGGGGAGGGGAAAATGATGTCTTCACAAGTCCTTGAGGGATCCTGCTTGTATATTCTAATAGTTACATGTGGGTCAAACTGCAGCTATCTAAATCCATGGATCAGACACAAAGTAGATTTCCCCCTAAACTTGGGAGACCCCCCAGGTTTGCAGAAACATCTGAAAATTTAAGAAAATACATTTAGGGTTTTTAATCCCCCCAAAATAATGATGTTATCTGAGCTCAAGCAAATAGCTTACCAGTCCAGATGTTGTCAAAGGTCAATTAGGCCTAAAAAAAATACCAGCCTTTAGAATAAAATAGTCTATCCTTTTTTCTTGGTGTACTTCTACAAGAAAGGCTTTTTGAACACCAGACAAGAGACTATGGTGGCCCCCAATCTGGCTACTATACAAATATGGTGAGGGGTCTGGAGACCAAGTCCTATGAGAAAAGGTTGAAGGAGCTGGGTATGTTTAGCCTGAAGAGGAAGAAGACTGAGATGGGACATGATAACCATCTTCAAGTACTTGAAGGGCTGTCATATAGAGGAGGGTGCTAAGTTGTTTTCTGTTGCCCCAGAAGGTCGGACCAGAACCAACGGGTTGAAATTAAATCAAAAGAGTTTCCATCTAGACATTAGGAAGAAATTTTTAACAGAGCGGTTCCTCAGTGGAACAAGCTTCCTTGGGAGGTGGAAAGTGCGCCTTCTCTGGAGGTTTTAAGCAGAGACTAGATGGCCATCTGTCAGCAATGCTGATTCTATGAACTTAGGCAGTTCATGAGAAGGAGGGCATCTTGGCCATCTTCTGGGCATGGAGTATTTGTGATTCTAAGTATCTGTGATTCTGTGATTCTATAGAAATTGCTAAAAATGACCATTAAATCCCATATGCAAGTATGGTAAATATTACTAGCAGCTTTTGTAATGCTGGGAGTTTACACATATCTGTGTAACATTTTTATTTCGCCTGGATTATATCTATCTTTGGTATTCGTACAGTGTGTGTGTGTTAAGTGCCGTCAAGTCGCTTCTGACTCATGGCGACCCTATGAATGAAAGTCCTCCAAAATGTCCTATCTTTGACAGCCTTGCTAAGATCTTGCAAATTGAAGGCTGTGGCTTCCTTTATTGAGTCAATCCATCTCTTGTTGGGTCTTCCTCTTTTCCTGCTGCCCTCAACTTTTCCTAGCATAACTGTCTTTTCCAGTGACAGTACAGTACAGTAGCCTATACAAATTTGAATACAGTGAGGGGGGAAAAGTATTTGATCCCCTGCTGAATTTGCCCGTTTGCCCTCTGACGAAGAAATGACCATAATTTTAATGGTAGGTCTATTGCAGCTGTGAGAGACAGAATAACAACAGGAAAAACCCCAGAAACCCAGAAGACTGATGTGCATTATAATGAGTGAAATAAGTATTTGAACCCTTTGCAAAAGATGACTTAGTACTTGGTGGCAAAACCCTTGTTGGCAATTACAGAAGTCAGACATTTCTTGTAGGTGGCCACCAGGTTTGCACACATCTCAGGAGGTATTTTGTCCCACTCCTCTTTGCAGATCCTCTCCAAGTCAGTAGGATTTCGAGGCTGTACATGTGCTGTACATGTGCTGTCTTGAGCAAGGGGACCTGCGGGCTCTGCAAGATCTCAGTCCTTCACGGCGTAGTGTGTTACCAACTGTTTTCATGGTGACTATGGTCCCAGCTGCCCTGAGATCATTGACAAGTTCCCCCCGTGTAGTTCTGGACTGCTTCATCACCGTTCTCATGATCATTGCAACTCCACGAGATGAGATCTTGCATGGAGCCCCAGACCGAGGGAGGTTGACAGTTAGGGTTAGGGTTGTCACCTTCTCACCAAGCTGCTTGGCAATAGTCTTGTAGCCCAGTCCAGCCTTGTGCAGGTCTACAATCTTGTCCCTGACATCCTTGGACAGCTCTTTGGTCTTGGTCATGGTGGCTAGTTTGGAATCTGATGGATTGATTGCTTCTGTCAACAGCAGAACCCTAACCCTAATCTGGCTGGTTGATAAGGGATCAAATACTTATTTCACTCATTATAATGCACATCAATCTCTGACTTTTGTCTTCTGGGTTTCTGGGGTTTTTCCTGTTGTTATTCTGTCTCTCACAGCTACAATAAACCTACCATTAAAATGATGGACTGGTCATTTCTTCGTCAGAGGGCAAATGGGCAAATTTAGCAGGGGATCAAATACTTTCCCCCCCTCACTGTAGATGTATAATAATTAAATTGATTGAATAATGCCTGAGAAACATCTTTGTCCTTCTATTGCTTTCTTGATGAGTTTAAATATTTTATGGTAGCACAGGATATAAAGTTTTGTGGGAGAATATGTGCTAAAGATATCACTTACTCTCAATTCATGTGCAAAAAATTATGGATAGCTCACTTTCTGCTCATATTTTTCTTTAAATTGCAAATTTGCAAAGGTCTGTCATAATTACACATGTCATTCAAAGATTTAAATGCATTGCATTCTATGTACGTGACTTGATAAATGAACATTAGTGTAGAGGAGGTGGGACAAACCTGTTATTTCATGGTACAGTGCAAATAGATTTTGATTTATGCATTCATCTCTTAGGTCCAAATGATTATTGATTGCATAAATAAGTAGGCAATTCTTCTCTTTCAGAACTTTGCAGAAAACACCATGAACGAGCTCCTTGGCTGGTATGGTTATGATAAGGTTGAATTAAAAGATGGAGAAGATATTGAATTCAGGAACTACTCTGCAGATGGGGAGAGCCGACAGCACATTTCTGTTCTCAAAGGTAATGGCATTTAATGTCCCTTTGTTCATGCAAAGCAGGATTAACAGTAACAACCAGCCAGAATTGGCTTTTGTTAGGATTCTTGTTTTGTTGTTTATTCTGTCGCTAATTTAAAGGTGAATGCTTGTGGTTCCATGACAGTGATTTTCAGTAGACAGAATCTAGAAGTACAGTACTAACCTACGCGCGCGCACACACACACACACACACACGCTATTTGCTTTCAAATAGTCAGCTTTCCTGTTGATTATAGCTATTACGTTGAGTTTGGTTTCGTTTGAAAAAGATGCATATTTTTGTCCCAGTCCTACTTTCTTGTCTACTATTCTATTCTTCAGCTTCATGTATCCATGACACATTGATTCAGAGTTTTTGCTTTACAGCAATTTTTGGGCACAGTTCCTTCAGTCATTTCATCTCTTAGCTATCCTTCAAGCATTCCCCATTTCCCTTATCCCCACAGCGTATAGCTCTTCCTGATTTTAGCACAGTGATTTTTTCCCCAGATTCCTTGATTAGACCCGATTTGCCTCATTTCCTTCTTTTGCCTTTCCCCTTTCAAATCTCATTTTCTATTGACTTTTCCTTTATGTGCCCTTTTCAGTTCATTACTTTTTCTAGACTATTCTGTCCTTTCTGTTTGGGCTTCTTCTCTCTTAGTTCCTCTGTGCTCCAGGACTTCTATTCCTATTTTTCACCCTGCAGTTGATAATTTTCTTCTTCACTCCAGTAGGTGGACTGCAGACTGTTAAGTTTTCTAAGAAACTGACAATTCCATATCTCAACACCACTCAGTCATTGACAGTTAGTCACTATTATTCTGAACAGATTAATGATCTATAATTGTTTTCCTCGCGTGCAGTGGCATGGCTGATGAGACTCCAGGAATCCGTATTTGGGGGCAACTATGAACTGGATATATATAGTTATAATGCATATGGTTTACATTTGTCACATTTCTTTACTTAAAATATTTCTTGCCCCCTGTCTCTTGATTAAAACTCACACCACCACTAAAACAAAACCAGTTGGTAAAACATAGTAGAACAGTTAGGGATGCCAGCCTCCTGATGAGACCTAGGGATCCCCCGGAATTACACCTCATCTCCAGACTACAGAGATCAGTTCCCCTGGAGAAAATGGATGCTTTGGGAGGGGAGAATTGGACTCTATGGGATTGTAGCGCACTGTCCTCCCCAGACTCATTCCCCAAATCTCCTGGAGTTTCCCAACCTGGAGCTGACAACCCTACCCACCCCCCATCTCATTGATGGCCAGTGGGGACCTGGCCACCCTAATCACATAATCAAATAAACAATAAAAACAGTAGATACAATGTACATTAAAACAACAGCTACGAAAAATAATATTTAAAATTCCCTAAAATCATACTAAAATAGAACAGTATCAGAACTCAAAAAGGAGCAGTAAGAAGGGCATGATATTTTTAGCCAGAAAAAAATTACATACACTGTATTACATACAGTGGCATATGTTGAACAAAAATGAGGAACCACTGGAAGTTGATGCAATTATTAATACTGCTGCCCACAATATACTCCAAACAATGTACACAAGCATCTAAAAATTCAGTTTCATGTCTTGGGCTCAGTACTGGACAATTTACAGATAAATTATTCAATAATCTTACTTAGAAGGATGTAACTCTGGTTAGGATTACTGTTAAATATAGTATTGTGACTCTCCAGGAAAATCATATTGCTAACAAGTTTGAATGAAAAAAATACTTTAAAAGTTACTTAGCTTTAATGAGATTTCCATATGTCTAGAATCAATGAATTCAAAAGCCTGGTCTACAATAAATATTTTTCACATAACTTAAACTGAACAGGATCTTCTGGAATGGGTGTGTTAAGTGCCGTCAAGTCGCTTCTGTCATAAATGTCATG